>NC_143135.1:3574375-4240000 GCF_059928025.1 Delphinapterus leucas | reverse complement strand
TGTTGTTACGAATATTATTAATATTGCCCAGGAAGGGATGAGGAAGTGAATGAATAAATGGAAAGTGAATGAATGGAGGAAGGAAGGAAGGAATGGCACTCGGCTACATCATCCTCTGGTTCCCTGGGGCCTCCAGGATCACTGAAGGAGTTGGCCGTGTAGATCTCCCACAGGGGGGACCCAGACAAGCCAGGGAGGCCTGACTCACCCAGGGCAGGCCTTGGGTTGGGTGTCGCTCCACCCTGACCTTAAACCCAGGGGAAGGAATCCGTGGGGGGAAGAAAGCCCCGCCCACCCAGGCTGCTCCACCCACCTCACTTCCGACGTCTTGGCTCTGTTCTCTTTCTTTTCCTGTCCGGGTCCCATCTACTGGCCCATTCTCTTAGAAAGGAGGAAGGTAAGTCTGGAAGGAGGCAGGTGACTTGGTGCTCCAGGGCTGCGGCTGGGCTAGAAGCCAGGTGCCCGGGGCTCCCTCCCACCTGATACTGTGACTGTCCCCCACCCTCTGCCTCTCCTGTGCCAGGAAACAGAGGGAGGGAACTGCTGGTGTCGTCACTTCTGGATCGGGCACGTCCACCAGCTGTATCTCCCCCCCCAACCCCCATATCCAGGGTCCCAGCTTTCATACCTCTGGGCCCGGGGAGCTCACCACCTTAGAGAGCCTGTTCAGCTGCTGGGCAACCTGCATCAGGGAGTTCCGCCAGCCTTTGAGACATAAGCTACTTTTTCTGGACGTTTCTTCTCGTTGCCAGTGGCCTTGCCTTCCGGGGGGTGGGGGGAGGGTGGGGCAGGGGGCAGCTCAGCTCAGGCCCCGCCCCCGTGGAGATCTGGGAGATCACGGTGGGTGTCTCCCAGACAGAGTGAACAGGGAGCCTCCCTCGGGCTCATACCTTTTGGTGGTGCAGTTGTTGGGTCCGTCTGCTGGCCTGGGACCCCCTGGAAGACAGACAACTGCCCGCTATCACGTGGGCCTTCAGGCGAGCGGGAGAGGCTGAGTTTTATTCAGAGAGAGGTGGCCGGGCCTTGGTGGGTGTGAGTGGGGGGAGCGGCGTGTTTGATACATTCTAGGCAAGCCCTTTGGCTGTTGTGAAGAGCTGGCTGGAGGGGGCAGAGGGCAGCAGGGAGCCCACTGTGAGGCTGGGGCGGTCATCCCCGCAGAGCCGGACACGCTGGGACAGGCAGGTGGGGCTGCAGGTAGAGACGGAGGGGTATTTTGGAAGTGAACCCAACAGATCTTGCGGGAAGGGCCGGGGCCACTGCTGAGCTGCCCAGGTCCTCCTCTGCTGGGCACGCCTCCCACCCAAGGCAGTGGTGGGGCTAGGCTGCTACACGGCGCGAGGCCTCCAGCTCCCACCAAGATAGACCAGCGGCTTCTGTCTGGTCACTGCCTTGTGCGTGAAGACGGCAGGATGCTTCTCAAGGCCCCAGAGCCAGGGCCGAGACCTCAGTGTCCTTGTAACTTTGGGCTGATAATGCTGCTCACCCACTGTCTCCAAGGACAGTGGGAGGGACTCCTGGGCTGGGACCGCCCCGTGGGTTTGGGTAGGTCTCTCCACCTCTCAGGTCCCGGGCTGGTGAGTGCAGATGTGAAGGGACCCAGATGCCGAGGGACCCAGGCCCGGACCGTCCGCTGGCCCTCGGCTTGACGGAGGCAGTGGGAGCGCCCAGCCCGAGGAGGTGACACATTGGTGGCAGGTCTCCTGCAGGGCGGCAGCCCCCGCACAGCCGTGACAGTCAGGATCCCGTGGGGAGCAGGTGTGCTCCGCCCGAGGCCGTAAATCAAGCTAGTCACCGCCTCCAGTGACTTACTTCCCTGGCTCTTAGGACAACGTCTGGTTCTACTCCACACGCCCTTGAAGGCCGGCCCGCCGGTGCGCCCTGCCCACAGCCTGTCCCCACAATGCACTCTCCCCAGCTGGGCCTTTGCACACGCCGTTCCCTCTGCCTGGAACAGCTTCCCCTCCCCTCCCTGCCTCCTTCTTGACTTTGGTCCTCGGTTTCGGGTCCCCTCCTTGGCCAGCCTTCCTGACCACCCCGAGCAGCGGTGGCACTTCCCTGACTCGGCTGCGTCTCTCTCCTCTGTGGCAATGAGCACGGCCTCCTGATGGTTGGGAGTGTCACTGCCTGTCCTCTTGTCCACTGCTGTCCCCCTTGAGCACAGGGCAGGATGCTCCATGGAGGGATCCAAAGCTGGGCCCCCGCAGCCCCATCCTTCCCTCTGCCTTGTGGGGAGAAGGCCTCTCGGGGTGACACCTGCCCCTGGAGCCGGGGGTGGACAGAGGGAGAGGAAGGAGGACGATAGCCAGGAGGCCGGGACACGGACACGCCTTGGGCAGGCCATGATGCCACTGCGAGCCCCGCGTGGGATGAGACGCAGGGATTCTGGGACACGGCTCTGCGAGGGTGGCGGGCGCCAGGCCCAGCACTGCTCACCCTGAGATCGGCCTTTCAAGGGGAAGTTGAAAAGGCCATTAACTCTGGTGTGAGGAGGTCCACAGGAAACGGCTCTGGATGGAAATGACATGGTCCCGCATGAACACAGCACTCAGCTGTCACCTTGCTGCGTCCTCTGGCCCGAGCCAAGGGTACCCAGCGCGACCCCGAACTGGGAGGGGGCCAGGCAGCAGCCTGTGGCCCGAACGGAGCTGCCTCTGACTGTGACAGGCTCGACAACCCCGCCATGACCCCTCACAGCTGCAACCCTGGGCCCTGCCCTGGGGGCTCTGGGTGCCTGCTGAGCGCCCACTGGGTGCTTAGATCCTGGGGCCTGGGGCGGGTGAGCTAGGAGGACTGGCCGGCAGGGTCACCCCACTCCCGCCTCCCCCCGTCAGGCCCTTCGTGGTGATGACAGCGTTGCCCGTCGTTGTCACCTTCCTCCTTGCCCCCGGGGGCAGGGGGGCCTCCAAGTGGTCCACAGGCCTAACCTCATTTCATCTTTGAGACAACTCCAAGAGCTAGTTACTAAAAGCCTCCTTTTAACAGATGAGGAAACTGAGGCCCAGAGAAGCCCAATGACTTGCCCAAGTCCAAGCCCCTGCTGCCCTCCCTCCTGCTGTCCTCCCCCCTCCCCTTCTCCTCCCCCTTCCTTTCTCCCATTTCTTTCCCTCCCTCCTTTACTGGATGGTTTTTTATTGCGTGCCCACTGTGTGCAGGCACCAGCCAGGTGTTGGGAAGACTAAGGTGACCGAGGCACTCCTGGGCCTCTCCTCACCTGCTGGATGACAAGCGGGTCAGTCCCCAGGCTGATTCTGGCGCATTGGTGGTGGCACCCTGGAGAATTGTGCACAAGGGGGTTGGGAGGCAGAATCTGGCTCTGGGAAAGTGTGCTGCAATCCATTAGTGATGTCTGCCATGAATGGAGGTGCCGGAGCGGGGGCTACTGTGCTGTCTACCTGTAGACCCCAAATCAGCAGAGCCCCTAATATGCATCCAGGCAGTGCTGGGTGCTTTGCCTGGCCCTCCAAACCAATTCCAAATTCTTCTCTCCCTTTTAAAATGAGAAAGAAGATCCTAAGGTCTTACAGCTCATCTGTAGCAGAGCTGGGATCTGAACCCAGTTCCAAGGATCCCAATTTTCCGTGGTGTCATGCCGCTATACCCCGTTCCCCTCTTTGCTTCGGCTGCTAGGGAGCTCAGAATGGAGCTGTAGGCTTGCTCCCAGGTGCCACACTGGCCTAGGCTTCGGGACATTTTTGTCACCCTCTCCTCTGGGCTCTTTATCCTCCCTGCTGGGCCTCCCGTGGAGCAGGCCGGACATAAGTTATCAACTATAAATAAAGCGAAGACTTCCGTTCTGGCTCTCTCACTTTAGTTTCCTGGTGCATGTTTTAAGTCCCCCACGGGGGCGGCGGAGCTGGGGAGGTCCCTAACGGAAGATGACATCATCAGCTGGCCCTGGGGGGCAGCCCCCCCAACCCCACGGGCCCGCGTGGGCCCTGAATGCCCCCATTATGAGGGGTAACCTCATTACACAAGCTGCGCCGCACGGTGGAATTTCAAACGGGGTTTTGTGGCTTCTGCCCTTCTCAGCAGAGCACACACAGGCAGCTGCGGTCACCCGGCTTCCTCTACTGCCGCAGCCCTGGCACCTGGCCAGCCCAGTGACCACCCCCCCATCCCATCATGAGTCAGTTTCATTCTTAACTCTCTGACTCACACCCCTTTAAAGGGACAGCAGAGCTGATTCCTCCGGGCGGGCAGGCGAAGAGGGGGTTAGGAAGAAGCTTGGGGATCTCTGGCAGGCAGCATCCCTCCATCCCCCCTCTCTGGAAGTGGAGGGGGTTTCCTGCCCTCTCCTGGGGAGCGGAGCTTGTGATTTCACCCCAGGGCTGACCGACTGCAGGGCGGGAACCCCCGGGCATTTGGCGACCTTGCTTCTTGCCTGGCCAGAAACCCTGCCCAAGCTCAGAAAGGCCAACAGATCTTTGCAAGCCACCCTATTTGTCCTGCATTCTTCTCATCACCGTTCCTAGAACATCCCGAGCTGCCTCCCAGGCAGCCCCTCCGGCCACCTGGAACGCGCGTCCCTGCTTTTCGTGGTTCCGTCCCCTCCTTTAGGTCTCCTTCCTGCCCCCTCCTCCGATGTGGCCCTGCCAGGCCCTGTCACAGAGCTTGCCAGCTCTGCCAGCGTGAGTAACAACCCACCGCTCTGTTGAGTGTGTGTTCACTGGCTTCCCCCACCCGAGACTGTCAGCCCCGTGAGGGCAGAGGGACATTGTGTGTCTTGCTTACAGCACAAGGCCTGGCACACACTAAGCGTGAATAGGAATCTGCAGAGCGAACAGATGGACGGGTGAGCAGCCGCAGGGCCCTCCGCGGCCGTCCGCTGTCAAGAGCATGGGTGGCTCCTCCCTGCAGACAGGGCACCAGGGGACAGGCCAAGGTTACTTGTGGGCAATCCTGAGTCCAGGGGCTCCTGCAGGGGCTGGGTGCGTAATTCCAATCGGCTTTAGCGGAGCCTTAAGAATTTCCCTCTTTTCTTCCTCTGTCTGACTCATACATAGGCCTTGAAGTTCCCTTATTTGTCAGCGTTTCTGCCGAGGTTACAGAGTGGTCAGGCAAGGCCGGCAGGGCCTGGGCAACTGCAAGAGCCAGGCCACTGTTTCATTCACAAAAATAGGACCTGCCTGCTTCCCACGTCCTGCTGGCTTGTGGTGTTTGCAGGTTTGCTGGGGCTGGGGCGCTCCTGGGGGTTTAAGAGGCCCGAGTTCGTGCATCCACACGGCTGGCGTCTATCTGGGCCTCTCCCTCCAGCCTCCTGGCTCATCTTTCCTGGAGGCTGGGGCAGGGATGGGGGTGGGGGCATGGATGCAGAGCAGAGACAGGGAAAAGGGAAGGGAGGTCGGGACTGGTCACAGGGGCCGTGGTCCTCCCCGGGGGACAAACTGGTTTGTCCCAGGCAGCTGGGATGCCAGGGCCCCTGTGGGGCAGTCTGCCTCCTGCCCGATGCGCCCGTCCCCTCTGTGGTCACCACCTCCCAGGCTGGGTTGGAGAGAAGGATGAGGGAAGATAAAGGGGTGAGAAGAAAAGGATGCCACTGGGGCACAAACTCCCAAACTCTGCCATGTGTTCCTCCCCCGGGCAGCGTTTCAGCCACCTGCAGGGAGCCCTGGGGTCTTGCCAGCATCACACATTGTTCGTCTTGGAGCCCCTCAGGGCCAGGGTGCTCCAGGCGCATCAGTGACTCGATGCGATCCCGACCTCCTGAGCTGCCAGTCTGAGGGCGGAGGCGGATGGGCAGCTAGACGGTGAGAACACAGGGTGGGAAGTGCCTTAGCAGGAGACGTGCAGAGAAGGGGGCTGGCCCCGCCAGGGGGTCAGAGAAGCCGTCCAGGAGGAGGGGGTGCCTGGGAAGACCCCTGAAGGGTGAGGGGGTGCGGGTGGAGGGGAGGTGGCGGAGGGACAAAGGCTTGGAGCAGAGACCTGGGGTGTGCTGGAGGCCTCGAGAGCCGTCAGGGAAGCTAAGCAGAGTGCTCTGGGATGGGGCCCAGGACGGGGAAGACAGAGGCTGGGACGGGGCGGGGGCCCTGCTGAACTAGAAGGCCGAACTGAGCAGCTCAGACGTTTCCCAAGGGTGGCGAAGGGTTGTCGTGGGCTTGGCCTGCTTCGGGAGCTTCCGGATGCCTCCTTGGGCAGGGTGGATGGGGGACGGGGTGCCTGGGGGAGGGGCCAGGCAGGCGAGGCAGCGCTACCCCTCCTGCCAAGCCCCTGCCCAAGCCCTGGGGCTGCCCCAGAAGGGTGCCAGCAATACCCCCAGGCCCGGCAGGCAGAGAGAATTCTAAGACCCGGCACCTTGGTCGGTTTGGGAGGAGCTGAGGCAGGGTGGAGGTGGGGTGGGCCTCAGCCCTGAGTTTGAAACCAAAGAGGAAGTCCTATGAGTGAGAGGCACAGCCAGCCCTGGTCCGGCCACCCAGGGCCTGGGCCCCTCTCTCCGGAGCAGAGCAGTATCCCTGGGAGTCTCCCCAGAGACGTCTCTGCAGGCTCCAGTGGCTCTGGGACCCAGAGGAGAGGGGGGCAAGGATGACCCAGAGCAGCCATCAGTTGGCCGATGGTGCTGCATCCGTGGCAGGGCTTGGCCACGTGGCTTCCCGACTGCCCTGTAGGTCCCATCTGTCACCCGTGACCATTTGTTAGCTGTAGCGACTAGTTCAGGTACCTTGCTTGTGTCTCACAGTTAATAACAGAGAATGTCAACGTAACAGGGAAAAGAAGAGGTTGGTGGATGCTTAGAATTGACCCGCAGGGCGTGGCCGGATGAAGAAGGTGCCATGGATCCTCATGTCTGTGGCACCTCTGGACCGCTCAAGGGGACGAGCAGTCCCAGCGCCAGGTGGGAGAGCCCCATCCCGTTCTGCCACCCTCACGCAGCTGACCACAGCCTCCTGTAACGAGCCCACAGGGCACCGTGTTGGGTTCTCCAGTAGAGGTTTCACTTTGACCTTGTGCCCCTCTGGCCAGGTGGGAGGAGACAAGTTCTGGAGGACATTCCAGCCTAGGGTCACGAAGGGCCATGCGGTCCAGTGGTCCCTCGACCACTCCCCTGACCCCCCCCCCCATGCATGGTTGCTGCAGGCGCTAAATCCAATCCTAGGAGAGAAGCACTTTGAGATGCAAAAGCTGTAAGATACTATTAGGATCATTCAAAACACAACCAATTAAGGTTTTACGAGGCTGAGCTGCCCCTCTGGAATTCCGTCTTATCCAGCGATCTCAGAGTGCTGGGCCCATCCAGAATTAATTAGGCCCTGCAGCCAAAGACTGCACACTGCACCTAGGAGCGCGGGGAGGGGCGGGCCGGGGCCAGACAGGAAGCAGCGAGCATTGTTCCCGCTCACTGCTGCCCTGGAGTCTGGGGCCCCTGGCTTCCTCCGGAGGCCCCAAGCCTGCTGTTCCTGACCAAACTGGCAGGAGGTGGGGAGACTGGAGGCCCCTCCCCCAGCTCCGACCACACGAAGGGTGAGGATGAGCTACAGCAGGAGGAGGGTTAGGCTCCACAGACAGCAAGGAGACAAGGACGGGGCAGCTTTGCCTGGGCTAGAACCTTCTGGGTCCAGATCCCAGAAAACTGGTGACTGTAAACTCCTGAAGATCACGGGCCATGGCCTGAGTCACAGAGGCTACTGGGATGGACAGGGTCTGATGGCTGGAGAAGAGGGAGTGGGCCATGGAAGAATGAATGGATGGGTGGATGACAGTGTGGCTGGATGGATGGGTGGCTGGATTGGTGAGTTGGTAGATAGAGGAGTGAACGTATGAGTCCACCTCAAAGAGGGAATGTGGGCCGTGTGACCTTGCTGGGACCAGCAGGACCTCCTGGAGGCCGTACTGGCGTGCGTAGCACGATACCCACGTCCTCCACCAGCTGGGCAATAGCCTGGGGATCAATGATCCGAGCTAGGACCGGGAGGGGGCCTGGATCCTTTTCCTGATCCAGCTTTATTGGCTCCTTGAGTCTGGTCAGTTGCCTCCCCTCCAGGCCTTGGTTTATCTGTCTGCAACGTGAAGATGCTGGATGAGATGGGCTTCTGAAGAAGGCCCAGGAGGCTTCCGGGTCCTCTGTGGGAGGGGGGCAGCAGCTCAGCCCCTCCCCCTCCAGCTCACAGGCTCTCCGTCGCTCCTTTCCCAGACTCTGTCCAGGCACCTGTTGTGCTCCCTCTTTCCCCTTGCTCTCCAGGACTCTGGGCACAAAGCCAGCTGAGAGACAGTCCCTGGGGAAAGGAGCCCTGGCCCCTGCCCCGAGGCTGGAGGAAGAGGGGCTGCCAAGGCCACAGAGGAGGGGCCGTTCAGCAGGCCCCTGGCATGCTCCAGGCTGAGTAACCCTGAGTCACCACTGTCACTTCCTACCACACATTCTTTCATCCCAAAGGCCACCTCCCTGGAATCTCCTGGGGCAGTTGCCAAGGGTGTGGGGGGCACTTAGCCTGCCCTGGCCGGATGGACCAAGGGCTTGGTCCCTGGAACCCTGGCAGGGAAAGAGGACCAGACAGTGTGACTTCCCAGGAAGGGGGTAGACATCCTCTGTGTTTCACTGGCTAGGTCCTTGCTGCTGTGAAGACCTGAATCTGCCACCTTGAGATCTGGGGACCTGGGAACACTGGGCCTCCCCCAGCTCACTGGATTTCATTGGGCCGAGGAGAGGGAAATGGCCCAGCTGCTCCCCTCACCCTTCTCCTGCCCTCCATTCATTCATTCATTCATTCATTCCCTACCTATTTCTTGCACGCATTCAGTCTACCCAGCGCACAGCCCTGGGGAAACACTGGCCACCCCCTTTGACCATTCTCTGCAGATCTTGCCCAAGGAGGGGGTGGCCACGGCCAGAACACCAACCTGCTTTAACATCCTTGCCAACATCCCTCCGCCTGCGAAACCATGTATCCCAACAAGGCTACAATTGTTTTGTATTTGAAATTCCACTAATTTTTTCGTGTCTTTGCATTCATGATTCCTCTTTAAACATCAAAGGGAACCATAGGCCATTTTTACTCTTAAACGTTCTGTACTCGAGGTGGCTGGTCATTACCCACGGCTCCAATGATAGGCTGTACTCTGTTCAGATTCCCAAGATTACAAAAAGGAAATTCAGCTAATTATAGTTTGATAGAAATTACAGTCCTGCCGATTCCTGATGGACTTGGTGGGTTGGCATGAATCATTGTGTTCTTGGATAAGATTTTATTAATCTTTCACAGGAATTTCATGAGGCACCTCCTTCAAGGAGATATTTCTTTTGTGTTTCTCTCCCATGAAAAACCGGCCCAGGTTACTCCCAGAAGATATGGATTAGGGGCGTAGAAGCAAGAACAGAGGCCTGGGATTCCTGGTCCAAGGATCCTGGGCTTGTGTACAGCCAGTAACCAGCTGTGTGACCTTCCGCAGGCCCCTTGCCTCTCTGGACCTTCTCTGCTTCATTGGAAGGGAAACAGTGTGGTGCAATGGTTAAGAACAGGGCCTCTGGGGTCAGGCTGCCCCTTTCTAGCTGTGCATCCTTGGGCAACCTCTTGGAGCCTCTGTTTCTTCATCGGTAAAATGGGGATGATGGTAATAATAATTCCCTCGTAGGGTTGTTTGAAGAATTGAATGGGCTAATCTATGCAAGCTGATGTAAGATATGCAATATTTGTAAAGCGGCTGCCACCAAGTGAGAGCTCCAAAGGTGCGGGCTGCCTTCTTATTGAAGTGGCCCCCTTGTATGGGGCAGAGCCGGGGCCGTGGACAGAAGTTGCAGGTGACCTCCACTATTCCGTCCAGAGCAGAGGTCTGCGTGGTCAGAGCAGTGAGGGAGGCGGGGCCCCATCTCACAGATGGGGAGACTCGAGGACGGGTTTACAGTCACACGGGTAGCAGGAGGCCCGAAAGAAGTCCTGAATGTTCTCATGTCCAGTGCCATGCCCGGAGCCCTCTCCACATGGAACTTACCCAGAAGGATCTTTGAAATGGGCTTGGCCTGCTGGGACACTGAGCACCTGGCAATAGGTATCACCAAGGCCTTCTTGCTTCCGGCGTGGTCAGGGAACAGGGACACGATGGACATCCTGAGGGCATCTGGGGTTGGAGGGTGGGGTTTAGGCCTAAGAAAAGACCCCAGCCAGCCAGAGCATGATTTCTCCTGGAGCTGATGACGGTCAGATCCTGGCCCCTTCCGCGCACGGACCCTTTCCAAGGCCCGGCATCCTGCTCCTGTGCATCCACAGAATTTGCTAAAGTGAGATATTTTAGCTGCAACTGGTGACAGTCATTGTCTCCATCACATTTTCTCTGTCAGCCCTCCCCTTGCGTTTGGGGACGTTGGCATGGCCGTAGACGTGTTTGGGATTCGGTTAAGCGGGAGATCGAGCTGGGGATCTGTTTAGTTTGGGTTTATTGGACGTATCTGTGTAGTTAGGACACATTTGTGTACAGTTGAGCCGTTGCTGGCCGTCCTGGTGTAGGAAGGGCCTCCAGGGGCACCTGCCAGTCCTGGAACTCACCCAGCACCGAGCCAGGAAGATGCAGGGTCGGGGAGGGCACTGTGATATATCAATACATACCATGTGCTGGGTGCCGGTAGTGTAGACAGAGGTGGAGGGAGGGGGCTTGAGGCCAGGAGGCTTGGGATTGGAATTCTTCCGGTCAGTGAGGGATGTTAGATCTCATATGTGGACTCTTCCTTTCAGAAATATACCCAACAACACAAGCAGGGGACACGGAGGCCTGGAGAGGGAAGGGGACTTGCCCAGAGGCACAGAGCCAGTTACTGGGAGGACCCCAGGAGCCTAGGTCCCCCTCTGCTGCTGCCACATGGTGGGCTCGGGACTGGGGTCACCCTGCGACTTCTTGGACAAAGAAACACGTCAAAATTAAAACCGCTGACGGCAGGAACGCTCTCCACCAACCCCTGCTGTGCTTGACTCTAGAATGTTCTTCCTTCCCTTTCAGGGAGCATTTGCATGATTGCAAGCACCACTTCCCTTTGCCACCAGGAAGTTAGCTGCAGGGCCAGGGTCACACAAGCAGCCAGCTGAGTTAGAAGGTGCTGGCTCAGGAACCAGTGGGCACCCGGCTGCCCCGCACCCGGACCCATTGGCCACGGGCCGTGTCTTCCAGAAGACCTTGGGTCCTGGGGGCTCCTCTCACTCCAAGACCCCGGGGGATACCAGGTCCTGCCCAGCCAGGCCTAGAGGGTTAGGACTGGATGAGGGGAAGCAGGAGTGGGGAGCAGCCTCTAGTTTCTCCCATCAGGACCACCGGACCCCAGCCCCACCTTCCCAGGTCAGGAGAGCCACCCTCTCCTCCATCGGGCTCCCACGCCCTGTGCCTTGGCTTTAGCTGTGCTCATCACCCCGTATGTGTGCGTTATTTATTGACCAAACTCTCCTCGCGCCCTGAGAGTATAACTCATGCCAGACGCACTGCGAAGCGCCTTCCTGGTCCGCCCCGTCCGTGCACGTTCAGGGTCCGCTGGGTCCTGTCACTGCCCCCTCCCACCGGCCCCCACCCCTGGCCTCCTCAGAGGTCTTCTCTGGCCCCTCAGTGATCTTTTTTTCTTTTTGCGGTACGCGGGCCTCTCACTGCTGCGGCCTCTCCCGTCGCGGAGCACAGGCTCCGGACGCGCAGGCTCAGCGGCCGTGGCTCACGGGCCCAGCCGCTCCGCGGCATGTGGGATCCTCCCGGACCGGGGCACAAACCCATGTCCCCTGCATCGGCAGGCGGACTCTCAACCACTGCGCCACCAGGGAAGCCCCCCTGCCCAGTGATCTTGTTAGAATCTGATCCTGGTCATGCCTCCCGCCGTTCCATTTCAGAGGGAATGGCAGAGTCTTCCCTGGACCTGCAGCCACACATCCCTGCCCCCTACCCCGCCCCATTCCGGTCCCTTCTCTGGCCTCCTCCCTGCCCCTTCCTGGGCTCCAGCCACAGTGGCCGCCTTGCTGCTCCTTGGACTTCGGGGGCAGCCTTCTACCCCAGCGACTTTGCACTTGCTGTGTCCCCGGCTTGGGACACTTTCCCAGACACTCGCCGGCTCGGTTAGCCTCCCCCGACCCCCTATTTATAATCACCACCACCCGCCCCTGACGCTGTGACATTCACTACCCGACACGTGGGGTAGTTTCTGTGTTCATCGTGTTGATAGCTGTCTCTCTCTGCTGGGAGGTCAGCCGCCTGCCAGCAGGGACATTGGTGTTTCATCTACGACTTTGTCCCTTACACCTAAACCATGCTTGGCACATACTAGATGCTCCAAAAAGATTCACTGAACAAATGAGGGAAGGTCCCTGCCGGACAGGTCATGCTGTTGCCTGCATTTCATACATGAAGAAGCTGCCTGTCATCACAGAGATGGATGGCCTGCCTGGGGTGTCCCTGTTCTTGTGTGGATTTCAACCCAGCTTTGTCTGACTGCGAGACCCGGCTTTTCACCAAGGCCCCCGCTGCTCCCCGCTCGCACAGAGAGCCCCTCCTGTTGAGGGAGGAAGCCACCAGGCAGCACCCAGAATACAAGCTGCTCCTGGGAGTGCTCGCTGGTAGTGTAGACAGAGGTGGAGGGAGGGGGTTGAGCCTCAAGGAGGTGACAGGGAGGAGGGATCTGGCTTAGCTGGGGGTGTGGGAAGAGCACTTTAGGAGAGGGAAGAGTGTGTGCAAAGGCAGCAAAGAGCAAGATTGTGTTGCCCCATCGGGTCCCACACAGGGGGCAGTGGTGGGGACCTCAGGACACGGCTTGGAGGAGGGCTGAGGGGTGGCAAGGTGCATGGGCAGAGGGCCTCAGAAGTCCACCTGGAGGCCCGTGGGAACAGGAGGTGATAATGGCAGGGTCCTGCTTGAAAGACTCCTGTGACAGGTGCAGGGCGCATCAGGAAGGGAGCCAGGTGAGGCAGCAGCCCGGGAGAAACGCCCCACTGAGCCTCCCTCCTCCGCCCTCAGTGGGGCTCCGTGGAGGGACTGATGCATCCCCAGGTTGGTGGCTGGTGACTGGGTGCAGGAGGAGAAATCAGGGGGCAGGAGGTGAAGAGGTGGGTTTGGCTTGGGGCGTGCGAGGTTTTGCTGCTTGTTGTCTCTCAAGGCCAAGGGAGAGACTTGGGCTCCTTCCTTAGCAGCTCTGGACCCAAGGAGAGGTCTTGGCCAGAGAAAACGATCTGGGGGGTCCCAGTGCCCTCGTGGTGACTTCAGATGGAGGCATGAGGTTTCTCCAGGAGGGGGCGCCTGGAAGAGAGAGGGCAGTTAGCTGTCTCAGCTCCAGGCCCACGGGCCGCTGCCAGGAGCTCCCACCACAGCACCTGTTGTGCATGGGCACAGAGATGCTGGCGCCAGCTCGCTCTGAAGCAGGAGGCCACCAGGGCTGGGGATGTTCTGAGGGTTCTCTGTCTGCTGCCTCCGATTTCACAGTGTGAGTGATCAAGGCAGGTTTGCTATTCTTTTTCACCAGAAAAAAAATGTATAGATTTTGGGCTCTTGCCAATGTTTCAAGAGGAAAACAGCTGAAAGGATTTGTGTTTTCAAGGGAACATTCCTCTTTGGGCTTTGTCCACCCTGCTTCCTCTTGGGAAGCCACAAGGAGGGCTGGAAAGAGTCTCCAGGCTGGGCTGGAGGGTAACGGAGACCCAGGTCCTGGTCCCAGCTCTGCTCGTAGCTCTCTGTGTGATCCTGGGACAAAAACACGAACAGTAATGGCCGGGCATCTCACCGTTGCAATCTCTCCTCCGAGCCCCAGATCCTCTCCTTCCAACCATCAAAATGCCACCCTTGGGTGCTCAAAGGCACCCCCAAATCTATCTCCCAACCACCAAGTAGATGTGCAAAGTCTCCCTCAACTCAACATACCCCACCCCAAACTGGTGACCAGCCCCAACCTGGGCCTCCAGGGTGCTCTGCATCTCAGGGAACGGTGCCAAGCCTCACACGCGGCCATCACTGCCCACAAGTCCTTCCAAAGCCCATTCCATCCACCGTATCTCTCGGACGCAGCTCTCAGATTCTTCATTCCGGCGTTCCAGCTCCTTCCACGAATCTCAATCCATCTCATTCTCTGCATCTCCAGTACCTCCCCTGTATTTCACTCAGCTGTCATGCCTCACGACAGGTCCCTCCCTCCATCCCCACGGGCCCTCTGATGCCCCACGCGCACTAGAGTGAAAGCTTCTAGGTCCGGGTCCTACCCCAGCCTCCTGTGGTTTCCCACGGCACCCAGGGAGGGGGAAGAGCAGCTGAGAATTAGGCAGAGATCAGCCCCCAGTCCCTGCCCTCCAGGACTTGAGTCCAGTGGGACATTAGAGTAAGTTTAATACTCCAGGGAGCTACGACGTGCTGAGTGTAGAGTCTGGGGAGAGTGGAGTCCGGTCCTGGGGCATGAGCCTGTGGAAAGCCTCCAAGAGGAGGGTGATTGCAGAGTGGGGCCTCAGGACACGGGAGTCCAGGCTGTGGGGATGCGAGAGGTGCGCCAGGCAGAGAGAGTGGATCCTGACCTCTGCCCGTGATGATGCTCGGGGAGCTGGCTGGGTCTCCACCACCTCCGGGACCGCCCAGGGCTGACACTGAGCTTGGGGATGAATAAATAACATTTATTGAGCGCCTACTGTGTGCTAGGGCCTGGGCAACACTTGACATGCATTCACTCACCAAGCATCCCAGCAACCCAGTTATTACTCCTAGTTGGCAGATGTAGAGATGGAGGCTCAGAGAGGTTCCGTGTCTTCCTCAATGCCACACGACGAGTAAGGGCTGAAGCCGCCTGGCTCCAGGGCCTGGGCGTGGATGGCGGGGGTCTGAGTCTTGGGCAGGGTGAGACATGGAGGTCCCAGGTGCTCCCTCGGCAGTGGCTCAACCCCGACAGAAGGTATCTCCTGACCCTGCAGCCTCTCCCCTTCATCACCCCGGGGACTGAGGTCCCCCAGGATCCCCAGCCTTGGGGCGGGAGTCCTGCCACACCCTGTTGAGGTCTTCACGCCCATTGCCTGCCTCAAACCTTGCAAGAAGCCCAGTGTGTGCTCACACGCATTTCACAGCGGGGATGCGGAAGGTGCGGGAACTCAGGTGACTTTCCCAAGTACCTGTACATCCTGGACTGGAACCCATGTCAGTCTGATTCCAAAGCCCGCCAGCCACCTCCAGAGTGAGCCATGCGGGTCATTGCCAATATCACCTGAGATTTCCTCTGCATCTCGCCCTTTACGAGGTAAAGTCACATAGGCCTCAGGACGACTCAGTGGTGTAGACACCGTAAGGTCCCCTCTTACAGACCTGGAAACCAAGCCCCAGAGAAAGCAAGACACTCTCCCAGGGCCTCACTGCTCTGCTACTGAGAGGCCAAGCTGGTGTGTGAACCCAGGCAGCCTGATCTTAACCTCTGTCTATACTACACACATAGAGAAAAGAGCTGGGAGAATCCCGTTTTTATGTGCTGCGTTTCCCCCCGGAAGCTGGAAGAATCTGACATTTACCAGCACCTACTATGTGCTGGCTGATTGCCTACCATTACTCTGCAAGTGAATATCCTTAATTTTATAGACAAGGGAATGATACTGAGCTTCCTTGCTCTCCAGGTCAGCTAGAGATGGGGGACAGGAGGCAGGGAGGAGAGATTCACTGCCCGGAACCCTTGGGTCCCCACCGAAGATGCCCGAGCATCCTGGCCCCATGAGGCCGGCCCCTGGTGGGGGGCAGGGCTGTCTCCTACTGCAGCAACCTCTTCCCTCCCCCTTCCCGCCTGGGGAGAATTAAGTGGTGAATGTTTTCAAAGTCGACTGTCAAAAGAAAATGGTTGGAGGAAGGAAATGTGCAATTAGGAGCTTCAGAGGAATTTCCATCGTGTGGTTTGAGCTCGACTGTAAACACTCAGGATGGAGAGGACACGGCTTTTCCCCTGGCTGGGGTTCCTGCCAGCTCTGCGGGGCCCCAGAACCGGGTGGGCCCAGACTGGGGCGGTGGGCAGCCAGCCTCGGACCAGGGAGGTGCTGGGGGCCGCGGGGAGCCCCCATTCCCAAGCGAGGCTTTTTCCAGCAGAAGGTGTCGGCATTACAGAAAGGAAATATTAACATTATAATTATAATTCTGTTTATTTAATTAAGTTATTAAATAGGCCCGGTCTGCGAGAGAGACAGAAAAAAAAAAAAAACCCTTTAGTTTCATTCTAATTGCTTCTCCCAGGATGAAATTAGAGGCTTTGAGAAGGAATCAGAGCCAGAAAAGGCACAGGCTCTGGTGGGCCTGGGTCTGGGCCTGGGGTCCGGGCCAGTGAGTGGGCAGGGCCAGCCCCAGGCGGAGGGGGGACCAGGCCAGGGGAACACAGGCTTCATGAGGGCAGGGATGCGGGCCTGTGGTGTCCCCATGCCTGGTACGCAGTAGGTGCTCAAGAAATAGCTGTGGAGTCAAGTTGAAGGGTTGGGGAGTGACAGTCTCAGCTGCCCCGAAGACCCTCGGCTGATGGTTTCTCCAGAAGAGAAGCAGCAGCTCCTTGCTGGGGCCAGACTCTGCCAGAACACGTAGCTCTGTTCCCCGTGGTGGTCAACCAGTGTCCATCCCAGCAGTGGGGGACCTTCCTGCATTGCCTGGTGTGTATACTGACCTTCACCTCTTCCTGCAGCCTCTGCCCCAGTCACTGGTGGCTGATGACCAAGGAGGACAGCGTCACCGTGGGGAGGGGGCCAGCAGATCCTGCCAGCCCCCAGACTCCAGGGCAGCTCCTGACCCCCATGTCTCCTAAAGTGGCACGTTTCCTAAGGCTCTGGACGTGGGGTCTCAGAGGGTTCCAGCAGCTGAAGCCCCTCTCCCCAGCCCCCTCAACTCCAGCCCTCCACTCTGCGGAGCCAGTTCAGGGACCCGAAGCCAGGCCAGGCCCGGTGGAGACTTCCCTGAGGCCCGGGAGGGGGCCAGCCCCCAGGAGGCCCCAGATCCGGTCCTGCGCCCCCCAAGCTGACAGCTGCCCCCAGGCTCTGTGTAGAACCTCCCGTTGGACGGGAAGTGTCTCATTCCAGCTGGCACGGCCTTATCGAACAGTCGGGCTTTGTAAGTGTGGACAGCTGCAGCCGTGGGGGTGGCTCTGGGCTGGGGGTGGGGGTCGGCAGAGGGGCTGGATTTGGGAAGACGGGGGGAGGCCAAGGCCAGCAGTATTTGCAGTGAGTGGTTCATGGAGGGGACCATGGCGGTTCGGTTCTGGAGGAGCTTCCTGGAAAGCTGAGCCCCTCAAAGGGGTGTCAGAGTACTAGGTCTAATTGGGGAGGGGCCGTGAAGAAAAGAGGAATCTGTGGGAGGAAGGTGGGAGGGCCTGGGCCTCACCTCCAGGCCTCCAAGCCTTGGTCCTGGCACCCATTCTTCAATGGGTGACACTGAGACAGCCACAAAACTAACCATTTTGGAGGAGAGGGAGGGTGTGAGGACCCTTTCTATACACAGCCATCCATTCCACCCATCCACCCATTCATCCATCTACACACTCACCCATCCATCAACCGTCCATCCACCCATCCACTCATCCACTCATCCACTCATCTACCCATCACCCATCCATCTATCCTTCTATCCATCCATCCATCCAACCACTCATCCACCCATCCACTCATCCACCCATCCATCCATCTACCCACTCACCCATCCATCAACCATCCATCCACCCATCCATCCATCCATCCACCCATCCACTCATCCACTCATGTACCCATCACCCATCCATCCATCCATCAACCATCCATCCACCCATCCATCCATCCATCCACCCATCCACTCATCCACTCATGTACCCATCACCCATCCATCCATCCATCAACCATCCATCCACCCATCCATCCATCCATCCACCCATCCACTCATCCACTCATCTACCCATCACCCATCCATCTATCCATCCATCCATCCATCAACCATCCATCCACCCATTCATCCATCCATCCACCCATCCACTCATCCACTCATCTACCCATCACCCATCCATCTATCCATCTATCCATCCATCCATCCATCCATCCATCCGCCCATCAATCTATCCATCCAACATCCATACAAAATTTGTGCTCAATTACCTCCTCTGCTGGGCTCCAGGGACCTAGAAAATGATCAGATGGTTCCTGCCCTGGTGACACTCCCAGTGTGTGTGTGTGTATGGGGGTGGGGGCAAGGGAAACAGACAGAAAACAAATAAATCCCTATGGTGACTCAGGGAAGTTCTGTAGCAGAGAAGGTGTACTTCAGTTGTCAGGGAAAGACTTGATGAGGAAGTAACATTGAATTGAGACCTGACAAGGAGTCAGGTAAGAACGACGGATTGTGTTCCGAGCAGCATGTGAAACCAAGGGAGGGTGTTAAGAGGAGGATGACTGGTCTAAGTTTTTCAAAGGATGCCTCTGGCTCCCACGTGGGGGTGTACAGAATGATGCAGGGGTGGAAACAAGGAAGGTGGTGAGAAGGATAGCACAGTAGACCAGGCTAGAGAGGACAGTGGAGACACAGCCAGAGAGGTGGGGCAGGCTCAGGACATATTTTGTAGGTGGAGGTGACAGAGTAGGTTTGTGAATTGTCTGGGGAGAGAAGGGAAGTGGTGTGATTCTCAGGTGTTTGGACCAAGAAACTGGGAAGACGATGAGCCGTTTTCAGAGGCCAGGGTGACTCTGAGAAATAGGTCTAAAACACAGGGGGGCACACACCTCAGTCTAAACATACAGGCTCTGGAAACAGAGAGACCTATGTTCAAATCCTAGCTCTACCGCTGTCTATGTGCTAGTCGCTGAACTTCTCTCAACCCCTGTGACCTCACGTGGAAAATGGGGACGTCGTGACAGTTCACGTAACATGCGTGGCACAGTGCCTGCAGAAGGTAAAAGCTCAGATAAAGACTACTATTAATCATTACCTCTCCACTGGATGGGGAGTTCCTCACCCCCATCTCGGCAGCCCTGTTCCTATTTTTCTGTTTGAACAAACCCTAGAAACTGGGTTGCCAAGAGCAGCTCCTAACAGCTGCCACCGCCCCCACTCCCCTCCTCAGGTTCCGGAGCCTAAGGGTATGGGGTGCCCATGGGGATGCTCTTGGTTCCAGGATCAAGCAAATCACAGAGCAGGTTTCGCAAGAGTGGGAGGGAGCAGGAGAACTGGTCTGCTAGGCACCAGCAAGGAGCCCCATTCACAGCAATTTCCCCAAAGCAGCTCTCATTGGCAGAGAAGGATCCCCAAGGCCCCTCTCTGCTTCATAAGGAACTTGTAATTAGTAGCTGGGCATCAAAATGTGCAAGGTTAGTTGAGGCTCTTCTTGGGGGGCAGGGTCCTCTGAGATGTGGGACTGAAAGGGTGGGTGTTATTTGCAGGTACCTAAGCTCTCTAGAGCTCCGTGTTTGTGTTTTTGCTTATTTGTTTTTTTTTACTTCCCGATGAGATTGAAGACTTTGGCTGAATTGAGGATTACCCCACCCTCCAAAGCCTTAGATGTGAGCTCATCCATTTTTATCTCCATGCTGATGACTTTCAAATATCTATCTCCCAGCCTGGTTTCCCTCCTGAATGTCAGACCCATACCTCCAATCGTATATATTAATGTCTCCACTTGGGTATCCTACCCAAGTGGGATGGATACCCAAGTGGAGACATTATACGCAAGTGGATACCCAAGTGGAGGCATCGTGGGATGTTTCAAACCGAGTAACTCATGATTCCTACCAGTGTATTTATTTCACTTTTTGTTCTTTTCAGTTCTAGAATGTCCATTTGTTTCTTTATTACAGTTTCCATTCCTCTGCCTAGATTCCTTATCTGCTCCCTTATGATGAAGATATTTTCTATTAATTCTTTGAGTAAATTATTCTTTAAATATTTGAACATATTTATAACAGCTGCTTTGAAACATTTGTTTGCTAAATCTGTTATCCAGGCCATTTCAGGATTGATTCTATTGACTGTTGCTTTCCCCTCTTGACTATGAGTCACATTTCTGTTTCTTTGTGTACTTGGTAATTGTTGATTATATACTGGGCATTGTGCATGATATATTGTAGAAACTCTGGATTCGAATATCTCCCTCTGAAAAGGGTTGATTTTTGTTCTAGCAGGCATTTCAATTACTGGTTGATTACCTGAATGTGGGTGGTCTTGGTTTATTATTTGTTATGGCAGATCTGTGGAAAGCCTAAGGCATCTCCCAAACTTCTCTAACTTGGTGAGAATCAAGCTCCAAGCAAATCTTATTAAGGCTTCTTGTTATAGAAGGTCTACAATAGGCTTTAGTCCAAGGTGTGAACCTTATTATTAAGATGAGGCCTTTCTGGTGTCACAGCTAGATACCCTAGTGTTAATGAGGTTATTCCACTGTGGTTGGGAAAGAACCCCAAAGTCCCCTAGTGTTGCTTGACATCTAGTATCTCTGTTCCACTCTCAAAACTTTAGGGCTTGAGACCACCTGTTAAGCCTCAGGTGGGGACTTCCCTGGTGGTGCAGTGGTTAAGAGTCTGCCTGCCAATGCCGGGGACATGGGTTCGAGCCCTGGTCCAGGAAGATCCCACATGCCGCGGAGCAACTAAGCCCGTGCGCCACAACTACTGAGCCTGCGTGCCACAACTACTGAAGCCTGTGCCTAGAGCCCATGCTCCGCAACAAGAGAACCCACCACGATGAGAAGGCTGCGCACCGCAATGAAGAGTAGCCCCCGCTTGCTGCACCTAGAGAGAGACTGCACGCAGCAACGAAGACCCAGCTCAGCCAAAAATAAATAAATAAAAAAAATAAATTTATCAAAAAACAAGACTCAGGTGGGCTCATCGGAGCCCAGGGGCCCTCACGTGGACTTCCTC
The DNA here is from genome assembly GCF_059928025.1 of Delphinapterus leucas. Taxonomy (NCBI): domain Eukaryota; kingdom Metazoa; phylum Chordata; class Mammalia; order Artiodactyla; family Monodontidae; genus Delphinapterus; species Delphinapterus leucas. The sequence continues at coordinate 4,219,259 of NC_143135.1, read as the reverse complement.
CCCTCTCCCCACACAGCTTCCAGCTCTGAAGGTTCTACCAAACTCTCATCTCTGCACCGTCTGTTCAGTGGGATTTCTGAATTCTACAGGGATGCCCACATGCTGCACCGCGGTCCAGGAAGTATCCCCAAGTACAGATCCAGGGAGATCTCAAGGCTCATTTCATGTTATTTTCTTCTCTTGGGGTTCACAGTCTTGCCCTGCCTTTGATACCATGTTGAAAGCAGTGGCCTCATATATTCTGTGCAGTTTTATGATTGTTTATGACAGAGGGGCTGATCCAGTTCCAGTTACTGTGCTGTGACCAGAAATGAGGAACTCAGCATCTTACCCCAAACCTTCCTCCCCCATGTTCTCCATCTGAAGACTTACTACAATCTACCCATTTCTCCAACACAGAATCCCGGGACTCAGCTTCGGTGCTACCCCCTTAATCACTCCCTGTGGGGGATCCATCAGCCCTAGGGGCCTCTTTGACATTCATGGGAGCTCTTGGGTCTGACGAAATTTCCTTCTCCACCCCCATCGCCCTAGTCTATCCTCCCTGGGACCACTCTGACAGCCTCTTCACTGGCCTCCTGACCGCGAGTCTCGCTCTGTTCCAACCCATTCCCCACCCAGCAGCAGAGGGATCCTTCTCAACCTGACCATCTGGCCTGGGCACTGCTGCTGTTGTCCCTGGGGGGGCAACACTTGAGATCTGTCCCCACCTATCTCCACACCCCCTTTTGTTGCCGCCTTCTACATTCCCACCACACGGGCCTATTTGCAGCTCTCAGGTGACATCACCTCTTATCTCAGAGCCCCCACTTGGTGGGTAAGTGGGATGCCATGCCCTGGGTATTTTGCATAACAACTGTTCAGATCTTAGCTCATGTGACCTTCCCTGGTCTTCCAAGCCTGAGTTAGATGCTTTTTCTATGTATAAACGCTATATCTGCATTTCCTCCATCATAGCCGGCTCTCAGATCTTTAAAAACCAGAGGAATGCCACTTTCACTGTGTCTCCCCAAAGCCTGGCTGGGAGACCTGCCCCATCACCGTGTGATGAAAGAGCCAGTGCCCAGGACTATGGAGGGACCAGTGGGTGGAGGTGTCGGTGCATCCTGAGGCTGGAGGTGGAGCCTGGGGCTTTCTCCAGGGGGATGCAAGCCCCAGGGAGAGAAAGGATATTTCCACGGGCTGACTGCCCCTGGCAATGATTCTGCGGGTTTCTGGTCCCTGAGGGTCTCCCACAGGGAAAGAGCTAGCGAGAGCTCATTGTAGGAATTGTGGACGTACCAGAATGAGAAGGAACTGCAGACAGGGCTGTGTGCACACCTGTCCCCAGATGATGCATCCAAGGCCAGCTGCCGCCCCCGGAGGACGTGCAGACGCGCTGGAAGACCTGGCATTGGATGGATGTCCTATTCCACCTGCGGGCTTCACAGAGGGGAAATTCCCTTTGGCCGCCTATCTCCCCTTCCCAATGTCCCCCCATTTTTGGTAGGGAAACTCCAACGGATACCTCTACTTGCTGTGACATTTCAACCTCTGGCCTCAGACACATCCTAAGATTCCCCAGGCCGAGGACATTTTCTCTTCATCATAGGAGACACAAGACCAGACGCCCACTCTCTGCCCCAGGGGCTGAGCCTGATGGACCCCTTTCTTGGGCTCCCATACTCTCTGGCTTCCCATTGGGCTTGGCCCTGGGCCTGTGGCTGCAGTTAAGAGAGGGGAGGAGGGTGAGGTGTGAATGTCCATGTCACAGCATCTCCCCTGGGCCGTCACCTTGGGCATGCTGTGTCCCTGGATTGAAGGTCACGTCTCCCTCGGCAGCTCTCTCTCCGGGATTTCCTCCTCCCAGGCTCTGGCAGTGCTACTTTCCCCTTATCCCTTCGGCCTATGGGTGACAGCAGCCTGGGGTGCAGTAGGCTGCCGACCTTGCGTGGTTTCCCTCCACTCTGCAGTTTTCTCAGCGTGAGTCCTCTCTTTCCCGGTGAAACCCAGACTGACAGTCACCCCAACCCGTGGCAGCCCGGGGGGGCACTCTGCACCCCCAAGGGGCTCCTGATGTGCCACCGCTCAGTGCGGGGAGATGGGGCACACCCTCGGCCGCACCCAGCACCAACCACCCAGCCATCCTCCCCCAAAGTTGGGAGAGAGCCACAGAGAGCCCATGGCAGAGCGGGATGGATGGCAGAAACAAAGGGCCAGCCCGGTGACAGTGCGGGGCAATGATGTCTGTGGGCTCTGCCGTCTCATAGATCGGGGCTCGAGCTCTGCCTCTTCCTGTTACCGTGCAGCCTTGGGGTGCAGCGTTTCATCTCTCGGAACCTAATTTCCATCCCAAGTTCCACAAAGGAGACAAGCAGAGCCTGAAAGCACAGCCCCCAGGACCCACCCCAGCCTCCCGCAGCCCCAGCGCAACTAACGAGGAGGGCGTGCTCCCAAATTCACCGCCTGCTTGCTGGTGAACCACTGCTGAGTCAAATAAGCAGGTTCCCAAAGTAGAAACCTTGTCAGATTCCAAAGAATGTCAGCCTCGGTGACTCACGTGTGTTGATCCCTAAACACCATCCCAGGCCTTTGGGATCAGCCCAGTCATCTGGGAGAAGCATCGCAATGCTGTGAGTGCAATGCTGGGTTCCGGCCACAGAAGAGCCAGGCCCAGGCCTGGCTGCCGAGAAAGGAGTTCCCACTAGGAAAATCTGATTCAATCAACTTCTCCTTTTCGGTTTAGGTTCACAGTTCCTTGGCAGTGCCTATAGCTGTGAACTCCGGCTCTGTGATGAATTGCCCGGTGGAAGGTGTTAGGGATGTTTTTGTGATTGTTATGGTGAGGGTGTTGTTGATGATGGCGGTGGGGATCCTGGTGGTGATGGGGGTGATGCCTCACAGCCTGAGCCTGAGAGCAGAGAAGTACAGGGAGATCTGACATCAGAGAACCTAACGGTTGGAGCTAGTCCTGCTACCTACTCCTTGGTGAGCTGGACCACTTACCCGGTGTCCCTGAACTTCTGTTTCCTCATCAGTAAAGGGAGAATGATCCCACCTGCCTTTCTGGGCTGTTTGGGGGTCAGAGCGACCAGGGCCTGTGAGTACTCATAATCACGTGGAAAACCCGGAAGATGAGAGCTGTAAAGCTCTGAGCATGTGCCCGCTCAGACAAGTACTAGAACCTGTAGAATGCGGCTACAGTGGATCTTGGCTTCTGCACTTTTTTGTGCGTGGAGCAGGATTCTCCTCCTTCTTCAGGCAGCAGCACGCTCTTTCCTTTGGAAAATTTCGTGCAATTTCTCTCCCCCTCAATATGGTTTGGAGGGAGCTGGCAGTCATCATATCCCACTTCCCCTGGTCACAGGGATGGGCTTGTGGTCCAGGCTGGGCAAGCCGAGTTCTTGCTGGGGCTTGCTAAGTGCAGCAGAGATGAGAAGAACTGAAAGTGGAAGATAGGGAGAAAGGGGAAGAGGAAGAGAACCCCAGGGGCTTTGTTTAAGCACCTGGATGCAGCTATACCTGAAGAGAGCCTGATCTGGCCCTGAACCTCCAGGTTATACAGGTCATGTTAACAACCACCTGGAGTTTGAGTTGGATGTCTGTACTCTGCAAAGCGAAGTGTCCTTCCCTATACCTCTAATGTCCTCAGTCTCCTAGAATCCCCAGAACCTTTCCAAGAAAGCAAAATTTATGACAGTCTGCCTTCCAAGTTTGAGGACAAAAGACTATTGTCTTGCCAGACCCAATCTGGCTCCTTTGCCCCCTCTTTTCAGGGAACAGATTGGGACTGACCCAGCTTCCAGATATCAGGGCACAAAGGTTGAGATCTGTTGCTATCCCCCGCCACTTCCCCAGGGGATATCTTTGTAGGGCAGCCCTGTTATAAACTGTAAAATGCCACGACTACTTTTGCTGATTATATAAACAAAGCCTCACCTAAACAATTCAAACAATATAGAAAAGCACAAGTGAAAAAGTAAAAGAACACATGATAGCGACCCCTGCCTCCAGAGACAGCCCTGGGACACCTGCAGACCTCTCTCCAAGTCTCCGCAGGTACAAAGGCTCCATTTCCTGTCGGTGGGTCAAATACTTGCTGCTCTGGGACTTTATCCAGGTACCAGAACATTGTGGCGACCTCTGGCCGCTGGACACGGCTTCCTGCTTTGTCAGAGTTGAGCTGCTCAGCAGAATCCCAAGGATGTATTGTTCAATCCCCAGTGATGCACATTTGGGTCGTTGCCAATTTTTTTTTCTATTTTAAACATCACTGCAGTGAACGTATGTATATGTTCAGATTTCCCATGTCTGAGCATTTCGGTGGGGGCATTTCCTAGAAAAGGAATTTCAGAGTCAAAGAATATGAATAATTGAAAGGCGTTTGGTACATTCTGCCTAAGGGTTCCCAAGGAGTCTACAGTTCAGGTGGACGAAGGCGCCTAACTCCATAATCATGACAATGCTGGGTTTTGATTCATCCCATAAGAAATCTTTTTTTTTTTTTTTTTTTTTTTTTTTTGCGGTATGCGGGCCTCACTGTTGTGGCCTCTCCCGTTGCGGAGCACAGGCTCTGGGCGCGCAGGCTCAGCGGCCATGGCTCGCGAGCCCAGCCGCTCCGCGGCACGTGGGATCTTCCCGGACCGGGGCACGAACCCGTGTCCCCTGCATCGGCAGGCGGACTCTCAACCACTGCGCCACCAGGGAAACCCCCAGAAATCATTTTTGAGGTAGGAGAGAAAATTTGGTGAAAGGGTCCCACTTTTAGGAGCGGTGGTTTCCTCTGTGCTCAGTACAGGCTACTCTGCTCTTGGGGAAGGGGAGGTGACGCCGTGGGTGCGGGCTCTGGCCAGGACAATTGGTCTCCTACTTCTAGGTCCTGCGGCCTGTCTCTGGAGCCCTGGCAGCACCACTGGGTCACTCTGTGCCTGTCTCTGGGACAACGAGTCCTGATGATGCCTCGCACGCTGGCTTCTGGGAAAGCCTGTGCTGAGAAGCCACAAGGCCAAGTGCACAGGCCGCCTTGGCCCCTGGCTGCTAGGGGCTGGAAGCACAGACTGGCCCCGGGTCCTCTGAATCCTGGAACCCGGTGGACGCTGGGCCCATTCCCACGCAGAAGGCTCTTTGCTTTAGTTCTCCTGGTGAGGGTACTAAGGCCTGGAGGCTCACTGGGTCTCACCTGTCCCACCACCATCCTGCACAGAGGAAGAAACAGCACAGAGAGGGGGAGTGACTTGGCAAAAGTCACACAGCTCTGAGTGGCCAAGCAGGGACTGGAACCCAGAACTCCCTACTCTAAATGGGTTGTTTCCTCTGCCTTGGACCCGGGATGATGTGTACTACTTTGAGGAAACACTAACCTGCTTTCTGTCTCTCTAGACTGTATTTTCTAGAATTTTATATAAATAGGATCATACAGTATGTACCCTTATTTTGCCTGAAATTTTTTCTCCGCATAATTATTTTGAGATTCACCTATGTTGTTGTTGTACCAAGAGTTTATTTTTTGCGGGTAGGATTCCACTGTGTGGATGGTCCATGGTTTGTTTTTATTCATTCACCTGTTGAGGGACATTTGGGTCATTTACAGTTTGGGGCTGTTACAAATAATGTTTGAATATTTATGTTCGAATGCTATGAACATTTGTATACAAGTCTTTGGACGTGTGCATTCATTTCTCTTAGGTACATGCCTAAGAGTGAAATGGTAGGTGAATGTTTAACTTTGGAAGAAACAGCCATGTTCCATTCCCATCAGCAAAGTACAAGGCAGTTCCAGTTTCTCCACATCCTTGCCAACACTTGGCATCATGGATCTTTTTAATTTTCGACATACTAATAGGTACATAATGATATCTTATTGGGGTTTTAACTTGCATTTCCTAATGACAAATGATATTGAGCATCTTTTCACGTGCTAATTCTCCATCTATCTAAATCTTCTGTCCATTTTTATCTGATTGTTTGCTTCCTTATTACTGGCTTTGTATATTCTGGACGCAAGTCCTTTATCAGATATTGTGACTTCCAAATATTTTCTCCCAATCTGTGACTTGACTTTTCATTCTCTTAACAGCATCATTCAAAGAGCAGAGATTCTTAATTTTGATGAAATCTAAGTTATCAGGGTTTTTTTTTTTTTTTTTTTTGTGATATGCGGGCCTCTCACTGTTGCGGCCTCTCTCGTTGTGGAGCACAGGCTCCGGATGCGCAGGCTCAGCGGCCATGGCTCACGGGCCCAGCCACTCCGCGGCATGTGGGATCCTCCCGGACCGGGCCACGAACCCGCGTCCCCTGCATCGGCAGGCGGACTCTCAGCCACTATCAGTTTTTTTTAATGGATCATGCTTTTGGTGTTGTATCTTAAAAATCTTGGCCTAACCCAAGGTCACAAAGATTTTCTCCTATGTTTTCTTCTAAAAGTTTTACAGTTTTAAGTTTTGCTCTTAGAGCTATGATCCACTTTGAGTTAGTTGTGGCATATGGCATAAGGGGTCAATTGAAATTTTTTTTTTTTTTTGCATATGGGTGTTCAGTAGTTTCAGAACCAGTGAAAAGATTATCTTTTCATACTGATTTAGCTTTGCACTTTTGTCAAAAACAACTGAGCTTATGTGTGTGGGTCTCTTTCTGGACTCTATGCTGTTCCATTGATCTGTGTGTCTCCATTTAGGCCAAGAAATCTGTTGTCATCTTGGATGTTTTCAAGATCCCACCTTTGTAGCGGCAGCTTCCAAGATGGTGCCCTCAGTCCCCACAGTGAGTAGCTGAGGTCTCCTGCCAACAGCCTTGTGAGTGGGCTTGGATGTCCCAGGCTTCAGATACTGCAGTCCTGGTCGACATCTTGACTAGGGCCTCACGAGAGACCATGAGCCAGAAACACCCAGCAAAGCCCTTCCCAGATTCCTGACCCTCAGACACGCTGTGAGATCATCAACGTCTGCTCTTCTCAGTCTGCTAAGATTTGGGGTAATTTGTTACACAGCAGTAGGTTACTAAAGCTCTCTGTTGTTTTAAACAATTTGATGATGATGTACTTTGGTACATTTTGCTTCATGTTTTTTGTGTTTGAGTTTCATTGAGCCTCTTGGACTGGTAGGCTTATAGTTTTCCTCAAACTGAGAAACTTTTTATCCATTATTTCTTCAAATATTTTTTTCTGCCTCCCCTCCTTCCTCCAGGGGTTCCAATGATACATGTATTTGGGCATTTGAAGTTTTCTCACAGTTTACTGTCACCATGCATTTCTTTGTCAGTCTTTTTGCTCCGTGTTTCATATTGAATCATTTCTGTTTTTCTGTGTTCGAGTTCACTTCTCCTTCCTTCTGCAATGTCTAATATACTATTAACCCCACCAGTGTGTGTTTGATCTGAGACATTTTCATTTTCATCTCTAGAAATTCACATGGGGTCTTTTTATATCTTTTATGTTTCTACTTAACACATTCAGGATTTCCTCTAGCTTTAAAAAAAAATAAACATTTAATTTGGGAATAACTTTAGATTTATAGAAAATGTGCAAAGGCGGTACAGGTGTACAAAGGTACACCTCTCACCCAGTTTCAGATTCCTGCTCATGCTTTCACATGATATTACCGTGGTGTAGGAATATAGTTTTATTATCTGTTTTAATGTTCTTGTCTATTAATCTTATCATATTTGTCATTTCTTTATCAGTTTGGTAGATAGATTTTTTTCCTCGTATTAGGTTGTATTTTCCTGTTGATTTGCATACTGATAGCTTTGTTTTTTGCTTTTTGTTTTTCTCTTCCAATTTATTGAGATATAGTCAACATACAGCACTGTAAATGTTTTAGGTGTACGGCATAATGATTTGACTTACATACATCATGAAATGATGATCACAGTAAGTTTAGTGAACATCCATCATCTCATATAGATACAAAGTTAGAGAAATTAAAAAAAAAAGTTTTTCCTTGTGATGAGAACTCAGGATTTACTTAACTTTCATACAGCAGTGTTAATTATATTTATCATGTTGTACATTACATCTCTGGTGCTTATATCTTATAACCACCTTTATCTAATTCCCCCTAACCCTACCCTTACCCTCTACCGCCACCTCTGGTAACTACCATTCTGATCTGTTTTTCTATGAGTTTGTTTGTTTCTGAGGTATAATTGACCTGTAATACTATGTTAGTTCCTGTTACACTACAGAGTGATTCATTATTATTACTATACATTTGAAAACGATCAACACGATAAGTTTAGTTACCGTCTGTCACCATACAGAGATGTTACATAGTTATTAACCATATTCCCTGCACTGCGCATTTCATACCCACGACCCATTTGTCTCCATCACCTATTTCTTTCCTCCCCCGACACCCTATGGCAACCACCTGTTTGTTCTCTGTGTCTATAACTCTTTTTCTGTTTTGTTATGTTTGTTCATCTGTTTTGTTGTTTAGATTCCACATATAAATGAAATCATCCAGTATTTGTCTTTCTCTGTCTGACTTATTTCACTTAGCATAATGTCCTCTAGGTCCATACAAGTTATTACAAATGACAAGATTTCATTCTTTTTTATGGGTCAGTAATATTCCATTGTGTGTGTGTGTGTGTGTGTGTGTGTGTGTGTGTGTATACCACATCTTTATCCATCCATCTATTGATGGGAACTTAGGTTCCTTCAGTATCTTGGCTATTGTAAATAATGCTGCAGTAAACATAGGAATGCATATATCTTTCCAAATCAGTGTTTTTGTCTTCTTTGGGTAAATACCCGTGAGTGGAATTGCTGGATCATATGCTAGTTCTATCAGGTCAGGTCCTAGGGGTCTCTGGCTGCAGGGCCATGGGGATCCTGGAGCTTTTGTTGGCCTGCTGGTGAGTGGGACTCAGAAGGTCCTGGAGCTGGTGCTGGCCTGCTGTCCTAACATGGCAGGCTGCAGTGGTCCTAGGGCTGATGTCTGCCAGCAGGTGGATGGGGCCAAGGCTCAGGGGATCCCAGGGTTGGTACCTGCCCATTGGCAGGCGGAGTTGCATCCTGGGGTCCCTGGCAGTGGGGCCCCGGGGGTCCTGGGGCTCGTGCTAGCTCACTGGTATGCTGGAGGACAGGGCTGGGTCTGGGAGATTGGCCGTGGGCTCAGGGGATCTTAAGGCACCTGGGCTGCTGGTGGGTGGGGCTGTGTCTCTGCCTGGCTAGCTGTTTGGCTTGAGACGTCCCAGTACTGGGGACAACAGACTGGTAGGCGGGATGGGTCCCGGTGCTAATGAGCTAGAGGGAGGATTCCAAGATGGCGCTCACCAGCACCGGTGCCCACGTGGTAGGAAGAGCCCCCCAAATGGCAGCCTCCAGTGCCTGTGTCCTCAGGTGGAGCTCCAAGTGTCTCCTGCCTCTCTGGGAGCCTCTCCAAGATCAGCAAGTGGGTCTGACCCTGGCTCCTTTCAAATGACTTCTTCTGCCTGGGTCTTGGAGCCTGTGAGGTTTTGTGTGTGCCCTTTAAGAGTGGAGGCTTTATTTCCCACAACCCTTTGGGTCTCCCTAAAATAAGCCCTGCCGGCCTTCAAAGCCAAATGTTCTGGGGTCTTGTCTTCCTGGTGCAGGACCTTTGGCCTGGGGAGTCCAATGTAGGGTTCGGACCCCTTGGTCCTTGGGGAGAACCTCTGCAATCGTGATGACTTTACCATCTGTGGGCTGCCTACCTGGGGGTGTGAGTATCGACTAGACTGTGTGTCTCTGCCCCTCCTACCCATCTTGTTGTGTTTTCTTCTGTATATCTTTAGTCGTAGAAGATCTTTCCTGTTAGTCTTCTGGTCTTTCTCATCAGGAGTTGCTCTGTCAATAGTTGTAACTCTGTTGTGCTCATGGGAGAGGGTGAGCTCAGGGTCCTTCTGCTCCATCATCTTGGCCACTCCCCCCCCATATGTTGATAATTTCGGATTGGATGGCTGACATTCTTACAAATTTTACTTTGCTGGGGGCCATATAGTTTTTGGTATCCAAAAAAAAGTATTCTTCTTGGGTGCAGTTAGGTTCCCTGGAGACAGTCTGATCTTTATTTGGTCTTGCTTTTTTTTTTTTTCCGGTATGTGGGCCTCTCACTGTTGTGGCCTCTCCCGTTGCAGAGCACAGGCTCCGGACGCACAGGCTCAGCGGCCGTGGCTCACGGGCCCAGCCGCTCCGTGGCATGTGGGATCCTCCCGGACCGGGGCATGAACCCGTGTCCCCTGCATCGGCAGGCAGACTCTCAACCACTGCGCCACCAGGGAAGCCCTGGTCTTGCTTTTAAGATTTGTTGGGTGGGAACAGCACAGTGTCCTGTCTGGGGTTAGTTTTACCCCCACTACTGAGGCAAAATTCTTCTCAGTATTCTAATGAATGCCCCATGAGCGGTGAGATTTTCTTCTCTGGCTGTTGGGGTCAGGCACAATCCCCAGTCCTGTGTGCTCTGGGCTCTGTCCCCTCTCATCCCTCTGGGTGGTTCTTTCCCCACCCTTAGGTTGTTTTCTCACATGGGTCACTAAAAGCTAGCAGCCTGCCTTGTTTGGTGGACCTCAGCCAGCCTGCCTCCCATGCCTTTGAAAAGTTTGGTTGCCCAGAAATGGGGGAGACCTGCTGTCTGCTTCCATTCCCCCGTTAACCCGACAGATGTGGGCAGCCACCATGGACAGAGGTGCAGGTTGCACCCTGCACGGTTCTGATGGCTGTTCTTCACTGAGAATGGAACCAACCTTAAGGAAGGAGAGTTAAGAAAGAAGGAGAAAGAAGACCCAATTCCTGGCCCTATGGTTTGACCTGGGTCAAGCTGTGCCTGAAGCCATGAAGTCCCTGTGTTTTTAAATCCAGTTTGAGCCAGGAGTTCTGTTCCTTGTAATGAAAGCATCTTCCATGACACACTGACTGGTCAATGTGGAGGGTCACAGAGGAGAGTCAGAGATGCAAGCCAGGTCTCCAGCCTGGGGGGACGGGGGACTGTAGGGCCACCACTAAGTAAGGAGCGTCTGAGGAAAACGGGTCAGGTCAAGGGTTGGACAATGGTTAGAGCTTACAGTGGGCTCTCCCGTCGCAGGTCACCCTTCACCTTTACGTCACTGACGTCATCAAATGGGATTGTGGCTATGAAAAGGCTTTGCAAAGTGTGAAGCTCTGTGCAAGGGTCTTGTGTATGTCTGTGTGTGTGTGTTGATTGGAAGACACAGTAGGTGGAGGTTTTGTTCCCAGCTATTGTGTCCCCTTCCCGTATGAGAACAGGACATCCCCAGAGTCACCTTGTGACATGGCAGTGGCTCGTGCAGAAAGGGCCTACATCCCTGCCTCAGTGCTGCTGGGCGAGGCCATCTGCTTGCTGGTGCCAACGGAATGTGACAGGATACCCGTCCCGGGAGGAGTTTGAAGTGCCATTGAGTGTTGTCACAAGAATAGCGTGTTCCTCGTCGGGGCTGTGTCTTCAGCTTGGACCCTGGCGTGAAGAATGTGGACCGACTTGTGGCTCCACGTAAAGTACGTGGGACACAAACCTTTGCTGCTGTAGACCTTTGAGATGGAGGGGGTGGGGGTAGTTTGTTGCCACGACAAACCTGCCGGGGGACGTGGCTTTCACGTGTTGGGTTGCCATTGGGTTAATGCTTGCCCCTTCCACCTGCTCCCGGGAATCAAGCCCTCGCCAAGCCCACCAACAGGACATCTGGATCTGGACACACGGTCCCTGTTAGTTACCCTACCTAGTCTGGGGCAGAGAAGGAAGGCAAACACCAATGCCTCAGACTTTTTTTTTTTTTAAATCAGCTTTACGGAGGTATAATTTATACACAATGAAACCCACCAATTTAAGTGTTCAGTTCAATGAGTGGACACATGTACACAGCTGGGCAACCATCACCTTCACTGGAATACAGAATGCTTCTAGGTAGGTCTCTTGTGCCGCTTTCTAATCAATCAGACCTTCCTTGTCTACAGGTGACCATCTGGTGCTACAGTTCAGATTCGCCAGGGATGCGGGTGGTATATGTGGCAGGCACTCTTGTGGGTCCATCTTTCTTTTGGTCAGCAGAACAATGACGAGGTTTCAGGAGCCTGTGTGGATCTATACTTTGTTCCTTTCACTTCGAACATACCCTGGATTGTTATCATTCACGTGTTGATGAACAGTGGGCTGCCCCGGTTCCTGTCGCCGTGAACTCAGTGTCTGAGTCTTTTGTGGGTGTAGGTTATCCTTTCCCCTGGGTGAATCCCTGGGAGTGGGGCAACGGTGTTGTACGGTAACCGTATATTTAATTTAAAAGGAACTGCCAACTTTCCAGACATTCGCAGTCTCCCCTGGAAAGGTTTTTCCTTATGTTGACCAGTTCTTCCTTGGATGTCTGAGTGAACATCTTTACATCAAAAAAAAAAAATAAAATAAGCTGCCAAGTTCTTCCAAAGTGGATGGACAACTTCACATGCTGCCCTACCGGTGTATGAGGATACCAGATGCCCTGTATCCTAGCTGACACTTGGTAACGCCCATCTTTAACACAAACCATTTAGTGGATGTGAAGTGTCACCTCACTGTGCTTTGAGTTTGCATTCCCATGCTTACTAATGGTGGTGAGAAGCATTTCACGTATTTATTGGCCAGTTAGATGTCTCCTTTGGGGAATGTAAGTTCGTAACCTGTGCCCACATTTTTATTGGGTTGTTTATTTTATGGTCGAGTTTAAGAGTCCTTTATATCTTCGGAATGAAAATCCTGTGGCAGCGATGTGCGTCGTGAATCTTCCCTCTCAGTCTGTGATCTGGCTTTCAGTTTTCTTTACCATGGTTTTTGAAGCCCAGAATATTTTAATTTTGCTGAAGTCAGTTCATCCAATTTTTATTTTCATGGTTAATACCTTAGCGCCCTCGTGATTATTTTATTGGCCCGTGAGTCATCTTGTGGTTTGTTTTAATTGACTGCTTTTTTCTTGACTACGGTTCACATTTTCCTGTTTGTTTTTTTTTATCTACCTATTTTTTGTTGTGCACTGAAACTTATGAAGGGTATGTCGTGGGGACATTCATCCCCTTTTCTCCCTCTGGAGAGTGTTGGTATTTGTTCTCCATTTCTCTCTGCTCCCCGAACTTGTACATCCTCGACTTCGTACTTTGTTGGTGGGTATTGGGGGAGCCCAAGGTGTTCCCACGGCCCTCTAGCTCAGGGAGATCCCCCTCCCACACTGTCTCCTGTAGATCCTATCAGGGCTGATTTAAGTTTGTTCGGGGGAGTCTAAGGTGGGTCTTGCCTCACGATGGCATCCTTGCTCCTAAGGCAAAACTTTCTTGTACTCAGCCGGATGTGCAGGGGTCAATGACTCTCTGTACCCTGGCTGGACCATGTGCCCCAGCAATGCCCAACCTCTGGAATCACATCCCACCCCCAAGTCTGGGACCTGTCTCTTGCCCTGCCCCGCAGCTTCCAGAAGCATCGGTGTCCCGAACTCTGATCTTTGTCTCCTTGGCTTGGTGGGCCCAGCATGCTTTCCGAGGACCCCCACCGGCCAGCTTGCGGAGCCATGGTGGGAATTGTCTCAGTGGATCTTGTGGCTCCTTTCCCGAGCTTCCTTCTCTGGGCACTGCAGTCTCACATGGTTGGCTATCCAGCAGCTGTCAAGGGCTGCCTCAGACGTATTGTCCAGGCATGTGGCCATCCCTGGCGGGGAGGGTCAGCCTGGTGCCAGGTACATCAACAGAGCTGGAAGCTGAATTTTCCTTGGGTTTTTTTTAATAGATTCACTGGATGTTATTGAGAACTCCAAGCCAAAGGCAGACGCCCCTGGACAGGTAAGGCGCTCCTCTCTACGGGGTGCAAGGGGGACAGGTGGGAGAGTGGCCCGGGCGTGGCTCCAGGAGGGCATCAGGCAAGAGCGTGGGTCCCCCAAGCTGAGGAAGAGCCAAGCTCGGTGCTGTTACCCAGGAGGAGTGTCACAACAGGGTCCCCGCCTGAGAGACCACCAGAGTGGTGCTGGCTAGAGCTGCCCCTCTCCCCTGCCCCACCCAGGGCCTTTTCTTTCACTGTTTTTGGGGAAACCTCTGTATCTCCTATTCTCTCCCCAGAGCAGCACAGCACCCTGGCTGGGCTTCCCCTGCTGCTCAGAACCCGTCCTGGAGGCCTCAAGCCTCTGTGTCTGGGCTGCAAGGGGCTCCTGGCGACAGTGCACCTGCCCCTCCCAACAGGTGTGACACTGACGCACGTACAGGGGACACGGAGACACCACCCAGGAGGAAGGCGTGACCTGGACAGTCACTCTGTCCTCCGATAAGCAGACAGAGACCCAGAAAAGGGCTGACTCCTGGGCTTGACACCAACTGCTTACATGTCCACTGCCCCACGTGGCCTTTTTATCACCTGTGTACACTATTTGAGATGCACAGGTAGCATCATTCATTCATTCATTCATTCATTCACGTTGGGGCAAAACTGGCTGTGAGTGTCCCACCGCCGTCTGCCTGCCCTGCTGCATTTCTTCCTCTCTCTCCTGCCCCTGGGGAGGAAGTTTCCATCCTTGCAGCTCTGAGTGTTGGGCCTTGCGGATGCAGATTCGGGAAGGAGAGGGAGGCGGGCAGGAGGCAGGATCCTGGGCGCCTTCCAGGAAGGGGCTGTAGGGGAGCTGAGGCTCGCTGGTGCAGGCTCTGGGAGCCCTTCCTGAGGTTCGGGAAGTGCAAAGAAACAACGAGAGACATCCCGAAATTCAAAATTCGTTGTGGACTTCTGCCTGGGGGGTGAACACTGCTGGCGGGCTGACCCAACCACACTGACTCACTGCCTCTCACTACAGAGGACAGGAGAACTAATCACGCCTGCTCCCAGCCTCCTCAGCCACGGAGGTGGCTGTGTGGCCCATTTCTGTCCATTGAGAAATAAACAGAAGTCTTCTAGGAACTTTGGAGAAAGGTGTCGTTTTTGGTTTTGGTTTTCACTTTCTTGATTAAGAAGAAAAGGCAAGACAAACACATGTGGCACTGTCCTTCCTCTGTCTTCATACTTTGAAGATGGTGGTGATGCCCAGAGCCATGGCAGCCACCTTGTAGCCATGAGGCAACAAGAAGGAATGGCGAGGCTACAAGCAGGAATGGCAAGCCAAGAGAACTGCAGAGATGCCAGCCACAGAGCCAACCACAGCTGTGTCCTACTGCTAGACCTCTTGTGTGAGGAAAAAAAACAACAACCCTATTTGCTTAAGTCAAGGTTAGTTGGGTTCTCTGTTATTTGTTACTGACGTCACTCCTCAGTGATACATAGACTGTGTGCATGTGTGTGGTTATGTGTGTTTGTGTGCCTGTGCACCACGGCACTAAGCCTGGACCACATGGGGCATGGCTTCAAAAGGGTTGCCTGTCTTTTGACAAATCCTTGCTGAGCATCTGCTCTGTGAGAGGCATTAGGTGGGTGGTGGTTATAAGGCGGGTGGACACCTGTCTTCTAGGAGTCTGGAGGGGGATGAGTAGATATTGAACAAGCAATTTCATGGGATGTGTGGGCCATGAAGGGGAAGCAAAGGAGGTCCTCAGTGTATCTGATCTGTTCTGGAGGAGGGGGTCGGAGAAAGGCTCCCCGGGAAATGACACTGGGGTTTAGACCCTGTTATGGGCAGAATTGTGTCTCCCAAATTGGTATGTTGAAGTCCTAACCTTCAAGATATCAGAACGTGACCTTATTTAGAGAGAGAGTCTTACAGAGGTAATCAAGTTAAAGTGACGTCCTTAGGGTGGGCCCTAATCCAGTGTGACTGGTGTCCTTATAAAAAGGGGAAATTTGGATATAGAGACAGACATAGAGAGAGAAAGGCCACATGAAATTGAAGATGGCCTTCCACAAGCTTTAGGAGGAACCAACTCTGCTGACTCCTTGATCTCGGACTTCCAGCCTCCGGGGCCTGTGAGACAATACATTTCTGTTGTTTCAGCCCCCCGCCCCAGTCCATGGTACTTTTTTATGGCTGCCGGAGCAGACTCACACAGATCTGGAGGGTGGATGGAAATTAACCAGAAGGGGGAGGGGAAGCATTCCAAGCAGAGGGAACAGCATGTGCAAAGCCAAGGCCAGACTGAGTGTGGGGTCTCCAGAGGGACAGGAGGTGGGGCATGCAGCTGGAGCAGAGTGCACGATGGGACAAGGACGGCCCGTGAGGCCGGGGATGGGCGAGACCTGGGTCCTGCAGGCCTGGATGTCCTGTCGGCCTATGTGGTGGGGGACGTGGGAAGCAATGAAGCGGGAATACGAACTGCTCCAACGTTCCCAGGCTTTGGTCTCCATACGATGGGGGTCAGGGGCTAAGTCTAGGGCAGAGGGTGCAGGAAAGAGCACACAAGGTGGGCTGAGACCATGTGGCACACAGCCCAAATGCAGTTTCATGGGAGGGAGACTGGGACCGACTTGCAGGAAGGTATCCAGCCAAATGGCCGGGCCTCATGCTGGGGGCTGAGAGGCTGAGCCCTGGGGAGGCTGGGGCTGCTGGCCTCGCTGTGGGATGGGGCGGTGGTCCACAGGCCCCTTTGAAGAAGCCGCCCTCGTTCTGGGCTCAGCCTAAAAGGGAGAAAAGCACCTAACAACCAGCCCCACCTGACACGTTACATTTGAACTTAATAAGAAGGACTATTTCTCTCCTGGAGGTGGGATGAAACATGCCAGCCAAAGAATTTTAATCACTCACGTAAACGGTACACAGTCTACATTTTTCCTTGGCCACCTTTTATATATTTATTTGACTTTCACCTTGGACGAAGAGTAGGAATCTGTGTGTGGACACAGCTCCCCAGCCCCCGGGTCTCCGCAGGTTGGCCGTGGATGAGGGCCTGAGGCACCCACCAATGACCCAGAGCCAGATGGGTCCCCAGGCCCTTCTGTGGACCAGCCTCACACCTGAGAGAGGAGGGACCCGGTGCCGGGCTTGGTGCTGGCTGGTCCACGTCGTATTCAGACCTCATGGCAGCCCTGGGCGTTGGGACCACCATCATCCCTGTGTTACAGGTGGAAGAACTGAGGCTTCAGGAAGACAAGTATTCTGCCAGGTTCACACAGCTTCTACACTGGGCCGACTCCAGGGTCCGGGCCGTCTCCAAACTCTGGGGCCGTTTCCTGGGCAGCTCCACATGAGTCGTGTGGAAAGGGCCAACCGTGATTAGGTGCCAGCCGTGCGGTGGCCACACCAGCCCTCAGACCCGGGCAAGGGCACCCCTCCCCGTGCCCTGTATCGGGGATTCCGTGCTTCTGGAAATTTCCTAAAATCCCCTCCAGTGGGTCGCCCAGGCTCAACCACAGGAGCCCCAACTCCTGCTTCTCCCCTTCTGGGTTTTCCTACTCTCCTTGCCCGAGCCGCCTCACACGTGCGGTGTAGAAGGATGAATGGTGACCTCTCCAAAAAGATACGTCCGCATCATAATCCCCGAAACCTATCCCCGACCTCCTATGGGAAAAGGGCTTTTGCAGATGTGATTAAGTGAAGGATCTTGAGATGAGGTCACCCTGGATTAGCCTAAATCCAATGACAATTGTCCTTCTAAGAGGGAGGCAGAAGGAAACTAGACAGACAGAGAAGAGGAGGCCATGTGGAGACAGAGGCAGAGACTGGGAAGGATGCGGCCACAAGCCTAGGGATGTCTGGAGTCCCCAGAAGCTGGAGGAGGCAGGAAGGACCCTCCCCTGGGGCTCAGGAGGGAGCACGGTCCTGCCCACACCTTGATTTTGGACTTCTGCCCTCCAGACTGTGAGTGGATATGTTTGTGCTGTTTAAATCACCCAGTCTGTTGTGGTGGCCCCAGGAAATGCACACGTGGGGTCATCTAGGTGCCGTGATGACATGGGGGTCATCCGGGTGGCGTCATCCAAAGCCTTGGGTCCAGGGTGGAGGGTGCAGCTTGACAAGCCAATGGTTCCCCCTGACTGGCCTGGGGGTTCTCTTGTGGGATGGAGCGGGCCTGGGTCAGAACAATTCTGCCATGCTGATTTAGGATGACTCAGATTGTCACCCCACAAAGATATATATGCCCTCAGGGCCTTGCCCAGCCTGGGGGCAGCCACGTGCCAGGCCCTTCGATGCTCTCTTATTGATGGTGCATTTTGCTCCACGATCCCTTGGGGTGGGGCCTTTATCATCTCATTGTACCAACCAGGCAATACGGAGCAGTAGGGTCGTGAGGTCGGGGTCCTGGTCACATGTGCGTCCCCCTGGCGGTGGCTTGGACTGCAGAGGGAGGCCTTATACCAAGCTGCCCACTGCTCCCTGCGGCTGGGGAAGGCCTGAGGCTGGAGCACGAGGGCGCGGGGCCGGCTGGCTTGTACTCTGCAGACAGTAAGGACCCCACCTGCCACCACTGGCCCACACTGGGACAGGGCTTCATCTCCAGAATCCTGCCACCCACATACCCTCTGCCACCTGGGCCTGCCCTGATCTCCCCAAACCCCGCCGGTCACCCATCCAAGGAAGGGCTCCCTGAGCAGATCCTGAGAGGCGTTCCTGTGAAGGGGGTTTATTAGGAAGTGACCCAGGGAAGACAGAGGGCTGGTGGGGCAGCAGGGCAGAGAGAGCAGGGAGCCCAGAGTGGGTGATTTTATGCAGAGTCCCATGGAGGGCAGATTGGCCCCGTCCTGAAAGGGGCCCTGAGACGTGTGGGTCACACCTCAAGGTGCCCCAATCAAGGGCGGGGAGCTGGCACACCTGTGCCTTTCCCCACCTGTCCATTACTCTTCCCCCGGGGATGGATTTTCTAGGCCATTCCACCAACTGGGTTCTGGTGCCGGCAGCTGGAGGGTGGCCCTCTGATGAAGGGAACAGGAGCTGCTGTCGGACACGGGGGTCAGAGCAGGACAGTGGCTGTGTGGCCACTCTGCTTCCATCGCAGGTCTCCATGTCCACCGGGTCTGCAGAGCCCCAGGGCTAAGGGCCCCAGGCTTCAGGTCACGTGGCACTCACCTTGCTTATGGCAGCACCCCTGGGAGGGGGCTATGGTGAGGAAACTGAGGCTTGGCAATGTCAAGCTGGCTTCCCGGAGCCCCCAGCCAACATGGGGTTGAGCAGGGCGCAAACCCAGCTCTCTAGGGCTCTGCCCCACCAGGGGCAGGCGGTACCTGCTGCCCCCGGGAAGCGCCCACAAGCATGGTGCACCCCAGCCCCCGGGGATCCCCGGAAAGCGGGGGCTGCCACCCCATTTTACAGTCAAGTTCTGCCCCCTCCTGTCCTATCACTCAGGAATCAGGTCTCAGGGCTCCTGCCCGCACAGCATAGCACAGCACACGGCTCTGAGGCACCACAGCCGTCCTGCCCACCCAGAGGGCCTGGCAGGGGAAAGTGGGTCAGGGCGGCCGCAGGGAGGGCTGGGGAAGCATGAAGGCTGGTCGCCAGGAACCCAGAACTCAGGCCCGTCTGTCTGGCAGTGGCCTCTAGTCAGCCTTGTTGCTAAACATAAGTCTGTTTGATCACCTTCCAGCCCAAGGTAAAAAACAGCAATTTCAGGCTTCCAGAGACTTCCCTGGGGGCCCGGGAGAAGCTTGCTAAAACGCCACAGGCTGCAGAGATCTTGGTGCTCTCTGGGTCTGGGGGAGGTGGAACGGCGGCGTGGCCAGGTCGACTCACTCACTCACTCATTCATTCATCCATCCATCCATCCATCATGCGGCAAATGCAGCAAATACCCACTGAGCACAGCCGGGTCCTGTCGCTTCACCAGGACCTGGATTAGCACAGACACCAGCCTCGGAGGCCAAGGGGAGTCCAGAGGTGAGAACAAGACTCATGTCCTCCACTGGGGGCTGACCTGGCCTGGGGGTCCTGGAAATGCCTCCTGGTGAGAGAGTGAGTGAGCTGAGAAGTATGGTGGGAAAGGAAGAGACGGTTCTAGAAGGAGTAATGAGCTGAATCACGTCCCCCTCCTAAATTCATATGTTGGAGTCCTAACCCCCATTGGAAAGAGGGTCTTTGCAGATGTAATCCGGTTAAAATGAGGTTCTTAGGGTGGGATCTGATCCAATAGGACTGGTGTCCTTATAAGAAGAGGCAGTTTGGACACAGAGACACCCAGAGGGAAGACCCTGTGAAGACAGCTGCGGACGAAGGTCTCAGAAGGAACCAGCCCTGTCGACACCTTGATCTTGGATTTCCAGTCTCCAGAACTGAGACAAAACATTTCTGTGGTTTAAGCCACTCTGTCTGTGGGATTTTGTCACAACAGAAGCCCTAACACACTAATACACTGGGGTCCCATGTGTGTAAATGAGAAGGGCCTGGAGTCGGGAAAGGACACAGCGTTTTGAGGAAATGGAAGCCCCCCAGTGAGAATGGTGAAGTGTGGATATCATCCCAAATGCAATAGGAGTCACTGGAGGATGACCTTGGGGGGACAGCAGAGAGAGCTCAGCGGGACGGGGATTACATGGTCACATACGCATTTAAAATTTTTATTTGCTTTTTGATTGAAGTATACATTAAATTTAAGTGTCCAGCTCAATGAATTTTAAATTTAATTTTATTGAAGCATAATCAATGTACAACAAACGGTCCATATTTGAAGTTACAATTTCATGAGTGTGACATACGTAAACTCACGTGAAACCACTGACACAAGCAGGGTTTTATGAATATATATCCACTGACCCCAAAGCGTCCTCGTGCTCCTGTAATCTACCCTTCTCCCCACCATCGTCCCCAGGCAACCGCTGATCTGCGGTCCTTCACTATAAATTCCCTGGCATTTTCTACAATTTTATGCAAATAGAATCACAAAGTCCATACTCCTTTTTTGGGGCCTGGCTTCTTTCACTTAGCATAATTATTTGGAAATTCATCCATGTGGTAGCATGTCTCAACAATTCACTCCTTTTTTGTTGCTGAGGTAAGTTCCATTTTGTGGGCACTTCACACATTGTTTAGCCATTCACCCACTAACAGACCTTCTCGTTGTTTCCACTTTCAGTCTATTCCAAATAAAGTAGCCCTGGGCATTC
The DNA here is from genome assembly GCF_059928025.1 of Delphinapterus leucas. NCBI lineage: Eukaryota > Metazoa > Chordata > Mammalia > Artiodactyla > Monodontidae > Delphinapterus > Delphinapterus leucas. The sequence goes on along the minus strand of NC_143135.1, from coordinate 4,198,353 downwards.
ATGTACAAATCTCAGTGTGAACGTAGCTTTCCATTTCTCTTGAGTGAATATCTAGGAGTGGAATAATTGGGTCGCGTGATAGATATCTGTTTAACTTTTTAAGGAACTTGCAAACATTTTTTCTGAACGGGTTACACCATTTTAAACTCCTGCCAGCATATGTGAGAGTCTATGCCTAGACTTGGAATGCCTAATCTTTAATCTTAGTCATCCTGATGGGCGTGTAGCGGTATCTCACCATAGCTTTGATCCACATTTCTATAATAGCTAATGAGGTCAAAGTCTTTTTTTCCTGGAGCCCTTTGTATACCTTATTTAATAAAATATTTATTCAAATCTTTAGTAGCCTGCCTTCTTATTGAACTGTAAGAAATATTTATATATTCTGGATATGAATCCTCTGTCTGATATATGTGTTGTAAATATTATCCCCTAGTCTATTGCTTGCTTTTTTATTTTCTTACTTATGTCTTTCAAAGAGCAAACTTTTTTGATTTTGATAAAGACCAACTTACCAATTTTTTCCTTTTGTGGTTTGTGCTTTTTGTGTTCTATCTAGGAAATCTTGGCTTACCCCAAGGTCACGAAGATTTTCTCATCTCTTTCCACCCAGGAAATCATATAGTTTTAAGTAAGGGTTGATGTTCATTCTTTTTTCCATTTGAAAATCCAGTTGATCCAAACATATTTCGAGAAGAATTGTTTTCTCCCTCCGTTGAATTGACGTGGCAGCTTTTGTCAAAAATCAATTGACCATATATGGATGGGTCAGTTTCTGAACTCTCAATTCTGTGTCCTTGATCTGTGTGTCCATACACCAATACTGTCTCAAATTATGTAGCTTTTCAAGTATGTCTTGCAATTAAAGTACAAATAACTTTGTTATTCTTTTTATAAAAATATTTCCTCACTCTAAGTCTTTGCATTTCTATATAACTTTTAGATGTATAGCTTGTCAATTCTTATTGAGATTGCGTTGAATATATAGGTAAATTTGAGAACAATTGCCAATCTATGAACATGGTATATCTCCTCATTATTTAGGTGTTCTTAAATCTCTCTCAACAATGTTTTGTAATTTTCAGCGTGGAGTCTTGTTTGCCTTTCGTTATGTTATTCCTAAGGGTTTTTTGTTTGTTTGTTTGTTTTTAGTGCTGTTCTAAACAGAACTCTTTTTTCTTTTCCAACTGTTTGCCCCTGTTTATATAAGAATATGATTAATTTTGGTATATTAACTTTGTATCCTGTGACCTTGCTAAGTTCACTTATTAGTTCTAGTGGTTGCTTTGTAGGTTTCCTGGGATTTTTTTATGTAAATAATTATATAAGAACAGTTTTATTTCTTCAATTCTAATTTTTAGTCCCTTTAGAGCTTTTGTTTGTTTGTTTGTTTGTTTCTACTTTATTACAATGGCTAGAATTTCCAGTACAGTGTTGAGTAGACATGGTGAAAAGCAGGAATCTTTACTTTTCCTTGATCTTTTTTTTTTTTTTTTTTTTGCATTACGCGGGCCTCTCACTGTTGTGGCCTCTCCCGTTGCGGAGCACAGCCTCCGGACGCGCAGGCTCAGCGGCCATGGCTCACGGGCCCAGCCGCTCCGCGGCATGTGGGATCGTCCCGGACCGGGGCACGAACCCGTGTCCCCTGCATCGGCCGGCGGACTCTCAACCACTGCGCCACCAGGGAAGCCCTTTCCTTGATCTTAAGGAAAAGAAATTTCAGACTCACCATTAATTATAATGTTGCCTGTAGGTTTATTGTAGATGCTTTTTATCAGTTTGAGGATGTTCCCTCCTATCCTAGTTTGCTGAAATTGTTTTATTAAGAATGGGTATCAAATTTGATGCAATGCTTTCTCTATATTTATTTTAAAATTCATGAGGTTTAACTCCTTTATTTTGTTAATATTTTGAGTTATACTGATTGATTTTCAAATGTTTAGCCAAGTTTACATTCCTGGTTTAAGCCTTACTTAGTCCTGACATGTTATTATTTTTATAGATTGTGGGATTCGACTTGCTAATATATTTAAAGGATTTTTCTGTCTATATTCATGAGGAATGTTAGTGACAATTTTCTTTTTTTAAATATCTTTGTCAGGTTTTTATATTAGGGTTGTGCTGGCCTTAAAATGAGTTGAAAATGTTTCCTCCTCCTTCATTTTCTGAAAAAAAATTGTGTATGATTACTTTATTTCTTCCTCGAATGTTTGATAAAATTAACCAGTGAAACCATTTATCTCTGCATTTTCCTTTCTGGAATTTTTTTTTAATATAATGAATTAAATTTTGTTTACAGATGTACAGCTATTTAGGTTTTCTGTTTCTTCTCGTACCAATTTGTTAATTTTGATTTTTCCTCAAATTTATCCATTTCATTGAAATATTCTACTTTATTGGTATAAAGATGTTCACAATATCCTTTAATAGTCTGTAGGATCCGTGATACTAGTATTCTTCCACCTTCTGATATTGGTACTGGTACTTGTATCCCTGCCATCACTCCCTCTCTTTCACTTTAACAGTCTAGCTAGGAGTTTATCAATTTTGTAAATCTTCTCAAAAACTCAGCTTTTGGTTTTTTTCTCTGTTGCCTGTTCTTTATTTCATTGGTTCCTGCTCTTTTTGTTATTTCCTTCTTTTTTCTTCCTTTGGCTTTACTTTGGTCTTCTTTGTCTAGCTTCCCAAGGTGGATCCATGCGTAATTGATTTTAGATTGCTTTTGTTTTCTAATAAAAGTCTTTAAAGTTTTGAGTTTCCCTGTAAGCACTGCTTTTGCTACATTCCACAGATTTTGATATGATAGATTTCCATTGTGATTCACTTTGAATTATTTTCTAATTTCCCTTATGATTTCATCTTTAATTCATGAATCATTTGTAGATTCATGAATCATCTATAGATATTCGGGGTTTTCCTAGATGTTTTGTTATTAATTTCTAATTAGATTCAATTGTTAGAGACTACACTCTACATGATTTCCATCCTTTAAGATTTACTGAGACTTGTATTATGGTCCAGCATACGGTCTATCTTGGTGAATGTGCATTTGAAAAGAATGAGTGCCCTGCAGTCGCTGGGTGTAGTGTTCTATAAACATCAATTAGAATCAAAGTGACTAATACAGCTGTTTGTATCTTTCATGTATTTACTGATTTTTTTTTTTTTTTTTTCCTGTACGCAGGCCTCTCACTGTTGTGGCCTCTCCCATTGCGGAGCACAGGCTCCGGATGCGCAGGCTCAGCGGCCATGGCTCACGGGCCCAGCTGCTCCGCGGCATGTGGGATCCTCCCGGACCGGGGCACGAACCCGTGTCCCCTGCATCGGCAGGCGGACTCTCAACCACTGGACCACCGGGGAAGCCCTACTGATTTTTTTGTATATTTGTTCTGTTCATTGCTGAGAGAAGGGTGTTAAAATCTCCCTTTATGATTGTGAAATTGTCAATTTTTTCCTTTACCCTGTCAATTTTGTTTCACTTGTTTTGAGGCTCTATTACAAGACACATACAAATGTATAATTGTTCTAGCTTCCTGCTTAATCATCCCTGCTATTATAATAAAATGTCTCTATCTCTTTGGTCTTTGAAGTTTACTGTTTAGTATAAATCTTAATTGATATTAATATGTCACCTGGCCACCTTATGCTTATTGTTTTTAATTTATTTACTTTCAACTTATCTGTGTCGTAATATTTAAAATGAATCTCTCACAGGCAGCACATACTTGGGTCTCACTTTTTTTTTTTAAATCTATTCAGTCAGTTTCTTAGTTTCAATTAGAGTGTTTAGAATTATAACTTACTATGGGTCCTTTCTAATTTTTGTTCCTCAGTCCTCTCTTCCCTGCAAGCTTCTGGATCATTTGAATATTTTTAGCATCCCCTTTCAATTCACCTACTGGCTTTTTAGCTATGTTTCTCTGCGTGTGTGGTGATTCTAGGAATTGTAGTGTGTCTACCCAGTCTTTCTCAGCTAATTCATGTGACACATAGAAGCTTTTCAACTCTATAGGTTCCTTTCAATCTTCCCATTTTTAAGTGTTTGTGGTTGCCTTACCCAAAGAAACCCCACCAGTGTTATAATTTTTGCTTTAAACGTTCACCTGTATTTTAAAGAACTTAAGCGAAAAAAGATATCTTCAGGGGATAAAGAATTCTGTATGTACAGAGATTTTCCCCCTTTCAGCATTTCAGATGTATTTTTCCACGATCTTCTGGCCCCCACGGTTTCTAATAAGAAATCTGAGCTCATTGAAATGTGAATGAAATGTGTCATTTTTCTCTAGGTGCATTCAGGACTTTTTTCTTCAGCTTTGTGTTTTATCGGTCTGTTTATGATGTGTCTACGTACGATTTCTTTGGATTTATCTTGTGTGGGGTCCTCTGAGCTCTTGAATCCGTAAATGTAGATCTTTTACTAAATATGGGAGGTTTGGGGGTATTATTTCTTCAAAGATTTTTCTACTCCATCTCTTTCTTCTTTCCTTCTGGACTGTAGTTAGAATGTGTTCAACCTTTTTATGTTGTCCTGTGGATTCCTGATAATCTGTTCATCTTCTTTCTTCTCTGTGTTCTTCAGACTGGGTAATTTTGACTGGTCTGCAAGTTTACTGACTTACCTCTGTCATCTCCATTCTGCTATTGGGCCTATCCAGTGATTTTCTAAAATTTCCCATATTTTATTTGTTAGGTCTAACATTTCAATATCCTCTTGCAATTCTTTCCCCGCTAAGATTTCCTATCTTCTCATTCATCTCAGATGTGTTTTCCTTTACCTTATTGAGTAGCGTGGTAGTAACTGCTTTGAATTCTTTGTCTGATCATCCCAATGTTTGAACCATCTTGTTGTTTCCATCTGCTGATTGTTTCAGCCCTTGATCATGGGCTGAAATTTCCTGTTCCTTTGCATGGGATTTGGATTATACCATGGGCAACGTGAATGCTATGTTGTGTGGACTCTGGGTTCTGTCAAAATCCTCTGAGGAATGCTGATGTGTTTGTTTTAGTGACAATGAACCCAACGGGCTTCAGACCCTGAGCTCTGTTTCACCTTCTCTGGGGGGAGGGGGTCATGTCTCATTTCGGTGCTCAGGTGAGGCTGGGACTTGTGGGCATTCCTGCACGGAGTTGCACGAGCCTGTTCTCGGCTCTCTCCTTCCAGGATTTCTCCCTCGCACTCCAGCCAGTCTGGGCTCTTCTTCTCCAGCCAGGAAGACAGCGGGGTTTCTATCATAGGTTTAGCTCCCCACACAGCACTGATTAGGGACTAGAGTCCACCTTTGGGGCAAAGTTATAAGACAAAATAAAAGGAGGGAAAGTCACCCTTTACGCAGGTCTCTGCTCTAAGCTTTGAGCACCTTCACAATGTGTATTTTGTCCGGAGTACATAATTGTAGCCCATGTGGGGCTGAGCTGTAGGGGGCTTACACCATCACAGCGGACCAGGATCCTTGAGTTTTTACCTATGTGTGCATCCATGTAACCATCATCTGACCCGCATAAGAAACATTTCTAACTCCTCCAAAAGTCTCACTCCCCGGCCGTGCCTACTCCCCCAAGGTAATCATTATTCTGACTTATTTAACCATTGGTTAGTTCTGCCCGATCTCCAATGTCACATAAACAGAACCATACCGTGTGTACTTTTAAGTGCCCAGCTCTTTTTTAACATAATGACTGTAAGGGGGATCCACTCTGTTCCATGTAGAGCAGGTTCATTATGCTCATCGCCGGGTGACAGCACATCATGTGATATGAACATACCACATTTATTTGCCTCCTTCCCTGTTGATGGATACCTGCAGTTTCTGGTTTGGGGGCACTAGGCTGACTGAGCCTTTTAGGAGGCAGAGTGGCTGCAAGCATGTCTCCTGGAGTCACACAGTCCTAGCTCAAATCCTGGCTCTGCCACAAATCAGCTGTGTGACCTTGGGCAGGTCACTTGCCCTCTCTGAGCTGCAGTTTCCTCATCTGTGAAGTGGAGATCGCATTGACAGTACCTGCAGGGTTGTCGTGACAGTCAGATAAGATGAGGCACATAGAGTCATTTCCCCTGCTGCCTGCCAGCCACTGATCAATATATTATTGGCGGGAGGAGAGAACAATTACGAAGGTCGGCTCTGGGATCTGATCTGGATTCAAATTTCAGCGTGAATGAGGCAATTGTTATCAAACACAGTCTAAGGCTAAGCAAATAGCTCACAATTTATTAGCATTATTGATATCTGCTACTTTAAATGCTAATGGCCTTTATAACATTCCTGTCAGGATGTTTGCAGTTTCATAGAGAAAGGAACTGCTTCTCAGAGCTCAGAGACACAAGGGGGAATCCCCAGGCCACACAGTGGGAACCAGGGGCAGCTGGCATCAGGGTCCAGGTTGGAGCCCTGCCCAGTCCACACTGCCTTCCGAATGGGGGATTCAGCTCCCCTGGGTTGAGGGCACTGTCCCACACACCCACAGCCTTACCTGGATATCCAAGAAGGGTGTAGTAGAGGTCACCTCCCCACTTGCCTGTGCCCACCTGGCTTCTGTCTCCTGGCTCACCCAAGGCGGGTGTGAAAGTGTCCCCCAGCCCATTTGCCCTCGGGTCGGCCCTGGGTCCGCTTCAGGCCACTGCACGATGTGTATGCCGTGCACTCAACAACTCTCGGGGCAACACTGTTCTTGCCATCTTGGGGGCCCCGCTGCCCTGGACTCCTTGGGCCTTTTCCTCTGTGCTCAGACATCCAGCTTGCCCTGTGGTTTGCCCGGCACAGGGCGGTGCCAGAGTGCCAGAGCCTGAGGCTGAAGCCGCAGGCGCTGCCCAGATGCCCAGGTGCTGGCTGGGCTCTGCCCTCCCTCCCCCTGCCCAGGGCATCCAGGGAGGGGGTGGTGGGGTGATCAGCTGGTCTGCAGGTGCCCAGAACCTCGTGAGGGGCCCACCCCGGCTATGGGGCCCCAAGGGTGCACGGGGTGCTGCTCCCGGGAGGTGCTCTGAGTGGCGAAGGCCAGTCTGGGGTCTTTGAGTGACAACAACATCTGGGGCTGTGTCTGGATCCTCCCACAAGGGACCTAGGGAGGATTTATTCCCTCCCTGTGCCTCGGTTTGCTCATCTGCAAAGTGGGTTGAGGATGGTACCTGCCTCACGGGGTCCGGGGGGGCCGAGTCAGGCTAACCAGGTGCTGCTTGGTCAGTGCTGGCCGTGTTTATGCCCGAGGTGGCCGGGTCAGGGCAGGGCCACCAGTGATGTCCAGGGGCCACGCGGGCCTTTGAGAGGTGCCGAAGGCCTTGGGCCCGCATACCAGCCGCCGCCCACACAGGCTGACGTCCCTTCCAACGTCGCAGCGGGGCTAAGGTCACTTGGAATCGCAGAGAAGGGCTGGTGCACTGGGGGTGGAGGCAGGGCAGAGTCCCTGATGAGTGAGTGAGGCTCAGCCACTCCCCTCGGAGAGGACCCCAGGCGGCAGCAGCCCCTCTTGAGGGCCCCGAACTGCTCCGGGTCAGGCCCTGCCTCCATCACAGGCGCGGGAGAGAGCAGAGGGCTTTGTGGCCCCCAACAATCAACCTGGGGCCACGGGATGAGGCTCGGGGTCGAGATGGGGGAAGCAGGGGCTGGGGGGCAGAGCTGCACATGCCCAGGCCAGGCCCAGAGGGCTTAGGAGGTGAGGTTCAGGGTAGTGTGATGGGGGTGGGGAGAGGCTCTTTCTGTCCTGTCCCCCCGCCCTTTCTCAGCCCAAAGAAGAGGACTGGCGCTCAGCCAGCATCTCTAAGTCCCACAGGTCTGTGTGCCAGGTAACAACCATGGAGCCCCCCACTGCAAAGTGGCAGTTGTCACCCCCGCAACCCCCAGTTACTGATGAGCAAAGCCCGGGGTCATGCCCAGGGCCACCCAGCCTGCAAATGGTAAAGACAGAACAAAAGCCAGGCCGTCCATCCCTCCCTTTTCCCCCACTCGCCACCTCCCCATCTTGGTGCAAATATAAACCTAATTTGCTTAAACAGAGTTGCCTGCAATTCCAGCCCTAGGTATAGACCCAAGAGAAAGGAAAACACGAGTCCACACAAAAACGTGTACACGCATGTGCATAACAGCATGGTTCATAACAGGCAAAAAATAAAAACAACCTAAAAGTCCACTACTGGTAAATAAAATGTGATCTATTCATACAAGGGTATATGATTCAGCCCTAAAAAGGAGCGAAACACTGACACTTGCTACAACGTGGATGAATGTTGAGGACATTATGTTCAGTGAAAGAAATCAGACACAAAAGCCCACACACTGGACGAGTCCATTGATACGAAATGTTCAGAACAGGGAAACCTGTAGAGATGAAAAGTACATTAGTGGTTGCCAGGGGGTGGATGTGGTGGATAATTGGGTTGAGGGGATTTGGGGGATGGCAGCTAAGGGGCATGGGTTTCTTCAGGGGCATGAAGATGTACTAACATTAATTATGATGATGGATGCACAACCCCGAATATATTAAAAACGATTGAATTGCACACTTTCAGATGGCTAAATCGCAGGGTTTGTGAATTACGTCTCAACAAAGTTGTTAAAGATAAAGGAACCTAGACCATGTGGGAAGTGCCTAGCCCAGTGTTCTACTCCTTGTAGGCAAAAAAGAAATGAATCAATAATAGAGAATAAATAATAATAATAACTGAATCAGGACCACACAGAGAATAATAACTGAATCAGAGACCACACAGGACCACACAGGATGCCCACACACAGGGGCATCCTGCCCCTGTCAGCACCCAGTAAAAGTTGGTCTCTCCCCATTCTGTGCTTCCCAAAACACCCCCACCAGGTCCAGGCTCTGGGCTCCCAGGCCATGCCAGTCACCTCTGGGACCAGGTCCTAGGCTGGTACACAGTGCCCAGAGCCACTCACACCATGGTGGCTCACTTTGATGGTAAGACATCTCAGGCTCCATCTGACAAAGCAACATATCGAGAGGTGGACCGCACAGTAATGGAAGGTGTGAGCACCCCAGCTTGAAGCTGTGGGCAATCCTGTATTAGTCAGTACACAGCTGTGTAACAAAAGACCTGAAGACGCAATGGCTCCATTGTGAAATTAATGTCTCAGAAAAAGGTCAGGCAGGCCTCCAGACTCCTTCCACATTTCTGCTCAGCCGTCCTCAGCAAGTAGCTTCCATCTCAGGTCCCAGATGGGGAAGGAGCGGAGACATACCATTTCACATTGCCTTGGTCGGAACTTATGGCTCATTGCAAGGGAATCTGGGAAATGTAGTGTTTGGCCGGGAAGCCACGTGCCCAGCTCAGCATTTGTTACTTGGCAGTGGAACGGCAGGAAAGGAAGGACTATCGGGCCCCAAGAACGTAGCCAATAAGCATTGGGAACCTCAGTTTCCTCATTTGTAAAGTGAGGGTAATCGTAGTGAGGGTTGCTTAGAAGAGAAGATGGCTGGGGCACAGTACACACCCTCAAGAAATGGGAACTACCTTACTGTTCTCTCTGCCCCCAGGACCCCCGTGCTGGGGGGTGTGGAGTGAGGAGGTCTGCCCAGGAGAGCCCTGGCGGGTGGAGTGCAGACAGGGCACAGACCGAGTCATCACTGCTCTCATAGCAATGGCCCCGGGATGAGTGGAACCCACTGGGAGCCCAGGAAACTTGGCTGGGAGCGGACCAGGCCGGGCAGGCTCAGCGCTGCCAGCTGCTCATTATCCGGCCAAGCTCCTGCGGGCACTGCCCCGTCCATGATGTCAATTCAGCGCACCCAGTGGTCACAGCTCTTCCCTCTGCTCTGGCCTCAGACTCACTGGTCAGCTGGACGCTCAATACATTCTGTTTTGAAAGAAAACAAACTCTTTTGAAACTGCTCCCGGGAGCACAGACTGAGAGTCTCGCCCCTTCCCTTGGGGGCTGGTGGACGTCGAAGTTTCAGGGAAACCCGACAGGCGAGGCCGCATGTGGGATGATCTCCTGTCACCAACCCTCTGCGGCGACAGAGTTCTTGGAGTTTAGACTGAGGGCAGCAGGGAGCCATTGAAGGACAGAGAGGGAGGGTCCCTGGATCGGAGGAATGTTTCAGGAAGTTTGGGCAGCGTGGCCTGCATCAGAAAGATAACGCGGTGGGTAACAGAGATGAATTAGGTGCAAGATGTGGGTGATGGATGTGACATTTTAAATAGGGATCCATGGATTTAGCGGCACTCAGGCCCAAAGGGGTCCCAGGTCATCCTCAAGGCCCCAGAAAGTGGGTTCGTCCGGGGTTTTGAAGGCAGGAATCAGGGGCCCCTATGGGAGGCTCTGGGAACGCCGGAAGGGCAGAGGGCTTGGGGCAGGGCCCTTGCCACTTCCATGGCGGCAGCGGTGGAAGACGGAAGCAGAGTCAGGATCTGCCTTTGCTGCTTCTCACCCTCAGCGATGCTGAGCCCGGGGCAAGGGGTCCCTGCAGGCAGAAGCCCCCTCCCCATCCTCCACCGGCGAGAACGGGCTTTCCCTGGAGTTCCGGCATGATCTTGTCCTGCAGCTCGAAGGATGCAGGTGGCCAGGGAGCTGAGCCTCTGTGGTCCCCTCTCCTAGCTTGGTCGGCCTCCAGGGGGACGAGGAACTGGGGAAAGGGAAGCCGTGTCCTCAGCCTGCTGCCTCTGGAGGGTCCAGGACAGCTGGGCACAGTGCCCCCTGACAGGCTTGGAGGGTCATTGACCCCATGGGGGCTGGGCCAAGGTCACAGGGCAGGGTGATAACTTTAAGTGACCTCCTCCTGAGCTGTCCCTGGGCCAGGGGCCTGGCTCCAAGAACTCCTCCTGTGTCGTCTTGTGTCCTCCTTAGGGAACCCCAGGAGTGGGGGACCATTGGGGCACCGCACTGCAGTTGAGGAAACTGGGGACCCAGCAGAAGGGGGATGCTGGCTGGTAGGGATGCTGCAGGAGGGGAGCAGAACCAGGATTCAGCCCCCTCCCCAAGACCTTCTGCTCATACCCCCGCCAACCAGGAGGCCGTAAGGGCACCGCCATACGTTTTGTGTGTGTGTGTGTGTGTGTGTGTGTGTGTGTGTGTGTGTGTGTCTCTATGTGGCTGTGCATGTCTGTTTGTGTATCTGTATCTGTATGTATCTGTGTGTGTGTCTCTATGTGTTTGTGTGTGTCTGTGTGAATGTGTGTGTCCGTATGTGTCTGTGTATTTTAATGAAGTGAAAAGTGAGAGTCAGGGCTGGGCTGGAGGTCTCCCTCTGACTTGGGGCAGTACTGGCCCCAGGATCTGGGCAACTGGCCACATAGGGGACAGGGTGACTTCTCATCCTGGGGCCGCAGGCCCAAGCCAGCCCCTTGTTCTCCCAGGAACCTTAGTTTTTTCACTTCGGAAAACGGGTACTATGTCTGCTTCTCATGGAGTTTGGGGCCTAAGTGGGAGAGTGGGAGAGCCGAGAGGGCTGATGGCCCAGCCCCCATCTGGAAGGCACCGAGGGTGGTGGAGACACTCAGTGGGTGGGAGGACAGGGGGCTGATCTTCTGGATCTCCCTCCCTCTTTGCAGGTGGCCCCAGGCCAGACATGGCTCAGGGCTCCCTGGCGGGAAGCCAGAGAGAGGCCTGTGACCTCCAGCCTCAGGGGAGAACGTAGGACTGTCTGTCTCATGGGTGGGGGTCGGGGGAGGCAGGGCTGTGTCGGGCATCTAACGAGCAGACGTGTGGGTGCGCCTGGAGCTCTTCCTGTCACAGGGCCTTTGCACACTCCACTCCTTCCGGTTAGTGGATCTCTCCTCCTCACCCCTTCACTCAGGTAACTCCTGTTCTTGCCTCAGGTCCCAGGTCATGTGTCACTTCCCAGAGCAGCCGCCTCTGATTTCCTTGACTGGGGTCACCCTCACAGCCCCCCTGCACCCTCTTCTATAGGAATTGCCACGTCACACTGATGTATAGGACCATCTATTTAATGATCATATTCCCCGGGTACCCCGGGTACCCGGGGCTCATGGCTTCTTGATCGCCATTGCCTCTCAGGGCCCAGCCCAGAGCCAGGCCCAGGGTGGGCCCTCAAACTTACCTGCTGGATGAGAGCAGAGCAAGCAAAGCCTGCAAAGTCTCGATCCCCAGCTCCTCAGCCCGGTGGGCACAGCAAAGGCCCAAGTCGAGGCACCTTCCAGGTAAGAGCCTTAGATGGTGGCAAAGGAGAGGGTAAGGGGTGGGGGCAGGGTGGCCCCTGAGGCTGGAGCATCCCAGGGAGGTAGGCAGAGTAGTGCTGAAGGTCATGGATTCCGTGGCCGGGCTGCCTGCCCACTGTCACGGACTAGCTGAGTGAGCGTGGACAGCTCGCCTGATCTGTGCCTCGGTTTCCCCTTCTGTAAAGTGGGGGTAGTGACATGCCCCACAGGGACGTTGCAAGGACTAAAGGAGATAGTTTATATAAAGTTTTCAGAATGCTGCTCGGCATTCATAGATGCTGTATATGTATCAGCTTTCTTTCCTTCTTTCTTATTTGCTTCAAAAGTAGAAGTTTTCTAAAAATCACATAAATGATACGCAAATGTCCAAGGCACAAACTTAAAAGAACCAAAACAACAATTTAAAAAGAAAATTTAAATCCCCAGAAATCTCACCAGCCAAAATAACTGCTTGGATTGGTCAGGGTGAGTGGCTAATCATTAGTTCAGCTGTGAGTAACAGACAGCTTCCCAAATAGCAGTGGCTTAAATAAGATAGAAATTGATTTCTTTTTCATGTAAAAGTCTAGAAATGGATGGGAGGTGGATCTTCCCTACAAAGCCTTCAGAGAGTGAGGCCCTTTCCTGTTCCCTGAGCCATCACCCTGGAGGTGTGGCCCTCATCTTTTGGTCCAGGATGGCAGCTGGAGCTCCAGCCATTGCATCCATGTTCCAGCCAGCAGGCTGGAAGAAGGGACAGAGAAGGTGCATGCCACTTGCCTTTTAAGAAAGATTTCGTGAAGCTGCAATATGTTACTTCTTTCTTTCTTTTTTTATCTCCCCTTGGTAACATGGCCACACTTAGCTACAAGAGAATCTAGGATATAAGGCCTTTATTACAGGTGAGCCATCTGCTCAGCTAAAAAGTGCAGGTTCCATTACCAAAGAAGAAGGAAGGGAGGATGGATATTGGGGGCAGCCAGCAGTCCCGCCAATACTACATTTGCCGTCTCAGTGAACATGCGTCCTTCACCCTCTTGCAGCGTTAGCGTACACACACTCACGCACAGGTAAACAATGTCACAACGTAGGGAAGCAGGATGTTTGCTCTTGTGTTGCTCACCTTTTTCATTCAAAAGCAGATCACAGGTATCATCCCATGTCCGTAGAGATTCACAAGATCATTTTTAAAGATGGCATCACACAGACGTTTGATGGTTCCACCAGGATCGACAGACGCTTAGACCGTTGCCGTTCTCCCGGTATCAAAACCCATGCCGGGGTGAGCATCCCTGAGCTAAGCCTCTCTGAACTTGGTTGGAACACTTCAGTAGCATAAGTTCTCAGAAGTAGAAATGCTGAGTCAAAGGGGATACACTTGACACTGGATGTGAATTGAGAAATTGTGCTTTAGAAAGGCCAGCCCAGTTTATACTCCCTCCACATTGCCCTGGCTTTGGTCATGTGTGGGAGATCAGGGTACAGCTGGGAATGTGCCCAGACTGAGGCTCACTCTACCCCTTACCCCACCCTGGCTCCTTCTCCTTACAGGGACTGGTTCTCATAACTACTCTGAATCCAGGGCTCTGTCCTGTATTCCACACGGTGGGGAGTGTGCTCCCTCCTCCAGGGAGAAGCCCCTGCTTGGACAAAGCTGATCGTGAGATCCTGCCCTCTCCAGTCAGCAGTGAGCGGGAGCCTTCACAGATGCCTGGGCTGCTTAGGTGCAAGTTGAGAACCTGGATGAGGGGTAGGGTGGACAGCCTGTGGGGGACAGGGTCTGGCCCCTTGACCAGATGGATGGAGAGAATTCAGCCACCAAGACGGAGCTGTCAGGTCCGAGAGGGCTCAGAAGCGAGCATCAGGGCTTCCCTGGTGGCACAGTGGTTGAGAGTCTGCCTGCCGATGCAGGGGACACGGGTTCGTGCCCCGGTCCAGGAAGATCCCACATGCCGTGGAGCGGTGGGGCCCGTGAGCCATGGCTGCTGAGCCTGCGCGTCCGGAGCCTGTGCTCCGCAACGGGAGAGGCCACGACAGTGAGAGGCCCACGTACCGCAAAAAAAAAAAGAAGTGAGCATCAGCGCAACCGCGGTCAGCCTGATAGTCCCAACCTCAGCTGGCAGCAGGGCTACCAGATTTAACAAATGAAAAATACAAAACACCCAGGTACATTAGAATTTCAGAAAAATAAATAATTTTTAGTATGTCCCAAATACTGCATGGGATGAAGTGTCGAAGAAGGTTCATGTCACTTGCTTTTTGAGGAAGTTTCCCAGAAGCTGTGAGATGTCCTTTCCTTTTTATCTCCATTGGTGGCAGGCCACACCTAGCCGCATCCTTTATTTTATTTGGCAGCCTTCGCTGACAGCACCCTGGGGCCCTGGAAGCAGTAAGCCCAGTGGAAAAACCCTGAGCTCTGGCACCAGGCAGCTGGGTTCAAATCCTCGTTTCTTCTACCTCTGCTAGCTGTGGACTTTGGGATGAGTTGCCTAACCTCTCTGTTCCTCAGTTTCCTTGTCTATAAATACAGCACAACGATAGCACCGACCTCACGAGAGCATAGTGGATAGTAAATGAAAATCATTTGCTTTCAGCAATGTGGAATATAGATTAGCGCTAAGCTCTCTCCTCTATGCACTATTCAGAGTGTTGTGTGAATAAGAATGAACACGCTTTTAAGTGCACAGCTGAGAGCACAAGAAAGCAAGGGAAATCCTGGGGCAGGGGGTAGGGGTGTAGAAATGGAGACAGAACTGAAACCAGGGCTGGTAGCTCGTGAGGTGATGCTGTAGCAGAACCGGGAGGGTTAGCTGGTCGTGGTGACCCAGAGGCCGGGTTCCAACACCCAGGAAGACACAAGAGATGAGGCTCCCATCCCACATGGGACAGAGAGCTGGCACTGAGGACCCCACATGCAGCTGAGGTTCCCAAAGTGCTTCCCTCCCAAGAAGAGAGTGGGAGATGCATTCACCCACTGCCTGGGGGAAGTGAAAAGGGAGCCGACAGGGGAGGAAAAACACCTCCACGGGGAACGCATAAACATTGCTCTGTCTTCACAGTGCGCTCAGAGTTTAATATATTTACCTTATGGCTTGGAAACACTCAAGCCAAGGAAGGACCACAGTGAGTGAGCCTGAACCAGGGACCCCCTGGGCCATCTAGATGAATCAGACCCAAAGCCTCACCAGGGAGACTTCAAGGCCATTTAGGATTTCTACAAAGTCCCACTGAAGATGAGTTCACAATTGAAAATTGCAAACACAAAGGAAACCATCCACCAGGAGTAGAATCAGTATGTACAAGTATACAACCCTAAAGGAATCCATAGCCTCAGGTGGAGTCTATAAAATGATATGTTTTCACTGTTCAAGGAGCTACAGGAAGGACTTGAAACCTAAGAAAATAACAAGTCACCGTGAACATAAAACAGACATATTTCAAAATGAGCCAAAATAGAATTACTAGAAATAAAAAATTAAATGAAAGCTCAGTGTTCAGGAATTCTCTGTTCTGGCCGTGGTGATGAAAAGAGGTTGGATTTACTCATATGTTGCAACAACCAGAAAATGGGACTAACGTATGAAACAATGGTTTTTAAGACATTGAAACCAGGCAGCACAGGACCGTGATGCCAAGGAGAAGGAGAAGAGAAGCAAACCAACTGAGCCTTTCAATCACCCGGATTCCTGTCCAGAGAGCAGAAAGAGCAAGGGTAGGAGCATGGCTGTGGTCTCGTGGAGTTAGCAAGCCAGAAATCTGGATTCCAGAGGCTGATACTTCAGAAGTTACAGAAATATGATAGAAAAACAAAGCGGGTCACATACAAAGGAGCCCAATTAAGCTGACAGTAACAAGAGAAGCCAAAGACAGTAGGAATAACACTTAGAGAGGCTGAGTGAAGATCATGGTCGAATGAGCCTTATGGAGCAGATACACTATCATTTAAGATAATGAGGGTGAAATAAAGATGTTTGGACAAAAAATAGAATTTACCACTTATAGACTGTCGCTGAAAGAAATACTAATCTGGAAAAAATTAGATAGAATTTGATGAGCACATAAGTAAATCTAAGTAAGCATTGCTGTATAAAATATAATTAGTATAATAAAATATATAATTTGAAAGATATGGAAATAATACTGGATACAAAATAACAAAATAAGGAGAAGACTGTGAGTTAAGCATTGTAAGGTCCTTATATTCTTCAGCAATTGGTGGAGGTATTAATTTTATGCTTAATTAAGTCAAACATGCATGTTAAAAATTGTAAGTTAACCACCAACAGATTAGAAGTCTATTTATATAACTTCCAAGTGAGTAAGGGGTAAGAAAAGAATAAATAAAATTTCAACTGGTCTTAAAATAAGAAGAAAAGAAAAAAGAATCATGGGAAGTGCGCCAAAAAGCCCAAAATAAGAACGGTAACAATTATTTCTAGCAGCCTATTAATTACAATAAATGTAAATAAATCAAAAACATAAGTTAAATGACAGAGTTTGTGAGAACTGTTTAGATACAAACAAAATCTAGCTATTATGCTTTTACAAAAGACGTCTATAACATAAGGATAGAGAAAGACTGAAATTAAAAGGCTGAAAAAATACGTATCAAACAAAAACTAACCAAAAAGAAGCTAATGTAGTTACATTAATGTCAAACTATATGGCTTTTAAGATAAAAAATACTAGTGAATGACAGGCACAATTTACCAGAAAGATATAACAATTCTGAACTTATTTGCATTCAATTGTATGGTCTTAAAAATATCTAAAGCAGAACAGGTGTAATTACAAAAAGAAACAAATTCATGATTATGGAGAGATATTTTAATGTTCCAATTTCAATATTTGATAGTCCAAGCAGACAAATATTAATGAGGATATAGGAGTTTAGAATATCATAGCATAGACTAGTGTTCAAGAGGATAAATTCTGGCTAAGCTACTTGGTTTAGATCCCAGTTCTGTCATTTACAGGCTGTCTGTTTGACCTCAGAAAAATTACTTAACCTCTCTGTGCCTCAATGTCCTTATCTCTAAAATGGTGTAACAACCGTATTGCCCTCAGAGGGGTTCCATGAGGAGTAAATGACTCAGTATTTATAAACCACTTAGGACAATTTCTGGTCCATTGTTAGCACTTTCCAAGGGTTTGATAAATAAATTAAAATAAGATAAACTACTGTGAACTGATAGGCATAAGCATAACCTGCCTCCAACAATGAAAAAAATACAAATTCTGTGTATCCAAGAACATGTGGGAAATTTATGAAAACTGGGAATGTGCTAGGCCAAACAGCAAGTTCAACAAATTCTAGTAAATGATATAACATGGAACATGTTCTCTGACCACGATGAAATTAAGTTACAAATCAATAACAAAAAGATAATTCAAAAACCCCTATACAGGTGAAGATTTTAGAGCATACTTCTAAATAACTCAAAGAAAAAAGAAGAAATTATTATGGAAATGACATGATATTTGTAATTAAAAGATGATGCAATACTTCCTATCAACACTTGTGGGATGCAGTGAAAGTGACAGATCGAGAAAAATTAAGGTCCAGAATGCTAACATTGAAAAAAAGAAAGGCAAAACTTTTACAAAGTTAAGTGACCAACTCAAGAAGGCAGAAAAAAGAAAACATAAAACCAATGAAAGTAAAAAGAAGGAAGTAGCAATCAGAGGAAACATTATTAAATAGAAGAACAGGAAACAACAGAGAGGGTCGACAAAGCCAGTAACTGTTTTTTGACAATAGACAGAGCTTTAGCAAGATGGACTACGTGCTAGGGAAAGAGAAGATGAAAATAGAAAAAGAGTAAGATAAAAAAGGGGAGAAATCAGATATACTAGAAATTGTTTACAAAATAGTGCATCTGAAGGAAAACTACATGCCTACTGAATTTGAAAATACAGAGGAAACAGCCAAGTCCTTTAAAAAAATACAGGGTATCCAAAAATAACTCAAGAAGAAATAGAAAACTTCACGAGTCCTTTAACCTTTAAAGAAATTGAACTGGTAGATTTTAAAAAACTCATTCTTTAAAATTTCCATATTCTTATGTTTTCTAATGTTCTGTCTTTTATTGGTCTGGTAGAAGTACACGAACACACGTTAAAACAAAGAAATACATATTTTGGGGGTGATACAGGCTCAACATTTTTCCCAGTAGTGGAACGCAGCAAAGGAAGTTTGGGGCTTCCGGGCTTAAAAGCCTTAAGGCCTCTATAAAAATTTGCCTTTAGCAGCTCTATGAGGTTGGGGTTACTTGCCCCTTTTTACAGATGGGGCAATGAAGCCTTGGAGAGGGGATGCTAGGACACTTTCCCCATCCAGCCAACCCTTGCTTCTCACCTTAGCTCCTTGCCAGGCGAACTGCTGCCCATTCCACGTCTAGCACCAGGAAACGCAGCTCTGAGCTGCGAATTTCTCTGCAGAAAAGATCCAACGGAGGGGACAGACCACAAATGTGGCAGTCACTGCAGGATCAGCTGTGAGAGTAACGTCAGGCCTAGGAACAGGGCCGTAAGCCCCTGGTGATACAGGGAGTCCCTGCTCCCGGCCCTTGACCCCCACAGATGCATTTCTTCCTCTCGCGGGATCTTAAGTCCTTTCCACCTTCAGGTCTTTGCTCCTCCCTAGATGGTCACCAGACAACGGCAGTTTGATCAGATCAGATCAGCTACGGGGAAAACTGAGTCTCCAGGGGCTGTCACCGCCGTCCCTGCTGAGTGGGAACGTGCCTCCTTGCAGAGAGGACCGGCACGCGGGAGAAACGAACCCAGTCTCAGAACCAGTGATGCGCTTCTGGGCAGAGTGACTTGGGTCAAGAGCTGTTGAATGTTGGCGCTATAGGATTCTTACAAAAAATGAAACAGAAAGCATCCCCTCCCCTTGCAGGGAAAGGGGCACGCGCTCCACACTGGGTCAAGCCTTGGCCACCGGGCCTTTAATTATTCGTCCACTTTGTCCTAGTAATTGCCCTTCAAGGAAATGGAGGAAGTCTCAGGGTCTGAGCCACTGGTGGTGAATGGGGAGAGGGGGGAGGCGGCTGCGGTTAGTGTTCTCATTTGCTTTAAAATTTTTCTGCTTTTCTGCATTTTTCACGTTTTCTTTCATGAGATGCATCGCTTTGTAAAAGGAGAACGGGCAGCGTTTGTGGATCTCTCTGCCCCTGCACCATCTCTCACCCGCCCTCTCTAAGCAGAGGAAGCATCTCCTCTGGGTACTAATGCCCAGGTGGCCACCCGTCCACACACCCATGGACACCCCCCGACCTTTAGAGGGCCACTCCTACCCATGTGCTACGTGGCTGCCCTTTCACCTGGTTTAGCAGCAAAAGTCAGGGCAGGGGACAGGAGAGCGAGGACGTGGGGCTGGGTACAAGCAAGGTCCTAAGTGAGGGCAGAAGGTCCAGGGGGCTCAGGGCGGGGCCTGGAGATGAGAGCTCAGGGCTGGCTAGGGGCAAGGGAGCAGGGCGGTGTCCCCTATACCCTTCACCCAACTTCCCCCAGTGTAAACAACTTATCAGAGACCCACAGTCCACTCATCCAAAGTAAGAAATTCACATCAGCACAACACTATTGCCTAAATCTCAGACTCTTATCAGATTTTATGTTTTCCCACTAATATCCTTCTGCTCCAGGATGCCGTCCAGGACCACACCTTGCCTTCGAGGTCACATCCCCTTAGCCTCCATTTACTTCAGTGAGAGTCACCCGTGTTGATACAGGGGCCTCCCATTCCTTCCTTTCCACTATTCCATCGTATGTAATCGTGTGGAAACAGCCCAGTTCTCCTGTGGATGGACATCTAGGCTGTTTCCCCACGTCATGTTAAAAATGACGTGAGCGCTACTTACAATAGCTAAGACATGGAAGCAGCCCAAGTGCCCATTAACAGATGAATGGATGAGGAAGATGTGGTACATATATACAATGGAATATTACTCAGCCACGAAAAGAATGAAACATTGCCATTTACAGCAACATGGATGGACCTAGAGATTATCATATTAGGTGAAGTAAATCAAAAGACAAGTGTCATATGATATCACATATGTGGAATCTAAAAGAATGATACAAATGAACTTATTTACAGAACAGAAACAGACTCACAGACATAGAAAACAAATTTATAGTTTGCAAAGGGGAAAGGGTTGGGGAGGGATAAATTAGGAGCTTGGGATTAACAGATACACTTTACTATATATTTATAAAATAAACCACAAGGACCTACTGTATAGCACAGGGAGCATATTCAGTGTCTTAATTTTTTTTTTTAATTTTATTTATTTAGGCTGTGTGGCATGGAGGATCTCAGTTCCCTGACCAGGGCTTGAACCTGCACCCCCTGCAGTGGAAGCATGGATTCTTAACCACTGGACTGCCAGGGAAGTCCCTTCAGTGTCTTGTAATAACCTATAATGGAAAAGAATCTGAAAAAGAATATATCTACATATATGTATAACTGAATCACTTTGCTGTACACCTGAAACTAACACATTGTATTCAATAAATCAACTAGACTTCAACAATAAAAAAAATGCTGCAGTGGACAGTCTCACGCTGGTCTCCATGTGACTGTGGGCAAGGGTTTCTGAGTGGAGTTGCGGGGTCGGGGGATGACACAGCCCCAGCTCCACCAGGCAAGGCCACAGTGCTGTCCACAGTGACCACGCCCATCACTCTGGTGGGGTGTGAGTGAGTTCCCATTTCCCTCCATCTTTGCCGCACTTGCTACTGTCAGACAGACTCACTTTCTGTAAATCTGGGAGGAAGGATGGGAGGTGCGAATGACATTGCATTGTTTGGCTTTGCACTTCCCTGATTCGGCTGACATGGCCATCCACGCTGCTTCTCTACATTTCTTATTTTATCAGTGGGATTTCTTACAGTTTGTCGAATGTCATCTATGCTGGATGTTAATACTTTGTCAGTTGTCATGGAGATGGGACTCTGAGATCTCCCTTGAGGAAAGGGCTCCCTGCTTAAATTAAGGAGTTGAAATGAGATCACCCTGGATTATGCAGGCGAGCTCTACCTTCAATGACAAGTGTCCGTGTAAGAGACAGGCAGGGGGATTTTGAGCCAGACACAGAGGAGGCCATACGAAGACAGAGGCAGGGACTGGAGGGATGCGGCCACAAGCCAAGGATGTCTGTGGCCCCCAGGAGCTGGGAAAGGCAACGAAGTCCCCTCCCCTAGAGCCTCTAGTGGGAGCGTGGCCCTGTGATGCTTTGATTTTAGCCAATATAACCGATTTTGGACATCTGGTCTCCGGAACCATGAGAGAATAAATTTCTGTGGTTGTGAGCCACCCAACTTGTTTACAGAAGCCCGAGAAAACTAAGATAAGGGAGATCTTCTTGGCCATTGTCATGTCAGCAGAACGTGTCAGGGTCCCCAGCTCATATGACACTGGGATCCCTCTAGGAGATGTCTGGTGCCACCAATTTCTTGACCCCCGAGGCTGGTGCTAGGCCACCTAGTTACCCAGGGTCTTGGAACTAGCCATGTGTGATCGGTTGCTAGGGAACCCCTCAGTGATATGTCACCCACCCTGCTCTGTGGCCAAGGCTGGTTGGGCCACAGAGGGACACGTGAGCTGAGTGACCACTGTGGCTGACCGGTGGCCTGTTGGGCTGGTTCTTTAAGAATCTGAACTTAAGAGACACAGAGGCAGTTGCCGGCTGTGACGTGGAGCTTTCACGAAAAGCTTGTGGAGAGTCAGGGCTGGGCACCCGCCCTTGGCCATATGTGGGACAAGGTTGAGCAGAGAAACAGCAGAGTGGGGTGACGTGGAAAGAGGAGCAGAGGCCGGGCGGCCCCACGCAAACAACACTTGTGTCCAGCATGTAACTGGGACCTTCCAAGTCACAGGCAAGGTCCAGCCCCAGAAGGGGCCCCAGCACCAGCCAGGAGACCGAGAGGACTCGACAGCAGCTCATGTATGAATTGGCCATTTCTTCTAAGGCTCAGGACTCAGCATCTCTCCTAGAAGCTCTGGGGGACCGGGCAGGCCCACCTGGAGGACAGAGGACTCAGGGCACACGATGGGGTGAGGGCTTGAGTGGAATCCCAGAGGGGTGGCTGGGTCCGGCCGAGAGGGAAGAAAAGGGAGGTGGTCTGGGAGCATCAGAAGGCAGGGAAAGAGTGGGGAGGGGAGAGGGAGCCACGCCTTCCAGCTGTGGCCCTGTGAGCCCACTTACCTTGCTGCACCTCAACTTTGCCATTTGCAAAGTGGGGACAATCATCCCTGGCCAGCCCCCTCCCTGGGGACTCAAAAGATGCTAAGACCTGAGGGCTGTGAATGCCCTCGGAAGTTTATGGATGGCACAGGCGTGGGGGAGGGGAGAATACACCTGTATGGTGCACAGGATGGGAGGGGGTGTCAGGGAGAGCGTATGTGAGTAAGTACAGGCCAGTCACTGGCTCACCAGATACACCAGGGCTCTGCACACTGTGGCCCACAGCCAAATCCGGCCCTTCGCCTGCTTTTGTAAATAAAGTTTTATTGGAACATGGCCCGCCCATTCACATACACATTGCCTCTGGCTGCTTTGCTTTTTAATGGCAGAGTTGGTTAGTTTCGACGGAGATAGTGTGACAGAAAGCTGAAAATATTTACTATCTGGCCCATTACAGGAACCATTTGCTGACCCTTGAGGAAAAGCAAAATAATTCCTTGACAGATACATTCACAAATAACTAGTGATTGAATACCAGGCTTATTTTAGGTGCTGGGCATGCAGCAGTACAGAAAACAGATGAAACTTTCTGTCCTTGGGGAGACAAACAACAAGCAAAATAGTGAAGAAAATGACACGACCTGCAGGTGATAAGTGTTAGAACAGGAAAGGGAATCCAGAGGGTCGGGAGGGCAATTTAAATCAAGTGGTCAAGGACGGCCTCCCTTGAAAAAGGTGAGGGGGAGAGCCAGGTGGCGTCTGAGGAAAGAGCATCCCAGGTAGGGGGAAGAACCAGCGCAAAGGCCCTGGGGCAGGAGCGCGTTTGCCAGTTCAAGAAGCGAGAAGGCAGTGAGCGTGCTGGAGCAGGTGAAAGGGCGTGAGTAGTGGAGACCAGGACAGATGGGTCATAGCGGCCACCCACGTAGGGACTTAGAGGTCATCGTGGGGACTTGGGTGTGTTTTCTGGCGGGAATAAGCAGCCACAGGTGGGTTCTGAGCAGAGGCGTGACATGACCTGATGCAGATGTGATAGGACCCCTGGCGCTGGGCTGAGGAGGGCCTGAGGGCGCCAGCAGGGGCTCCCACAGGGGTCGGGCTCCAGACGTGGTGGGCAGGGTGGTGGCAGCGTCCAGAGGCGGTCAAGTCCAGGAGGCAGGGCTGGCTGGGTGTGCGCATCAGAAGTGAGAGGTAAGAGCAGGAAGGGGCCGAGGTGACCCCAGACACGTGACCTTTGGCTCGTTGTTTCCTGCCTCTTTCCGCCTCTCCTTCCATCTTGTCCACCGCTGTAGACACCTCACCACTGCACGCAGAGGGCACTGAACCGACATCTGTGGGATAAATGCACGAGGCATGAGCCAGCGGCACTGTCTTCTGCTTCTCTGGGCGGAGTGGTTATTCATATGTTGGAGTCCTTACCCCCAGCGCCCCAGAATGTGACTGTATTTGGAGATAGGGTGTTTAAAGAGGTGCAAAATTAAAACGGGGTCATGGGTGGTGGGCCCAAATCCCATAGGACTGGTGTCCTTATAGGAAGAGGAGGTCAGGACACAGGCACACACAGAGGGACGACCCTGTGAAGACACAGGGAGGAGATGGCCGTCTACACGCCGAGGAGAGAGGCCTCGGGAGGACCCAGCCCTGCCCACACCGAGATCTGGGCTTCCAGCCTCCAGGACTGGGGACAGTGAGTGTCTGCTGTTTGAGCTGCCTGGTCAGTGGGCCTTCGCTACAGGGCCCCAAGCAGACTCACACGGGGAGCGACGAGGGCCAGGGCATGTTCTCTGCAAGGGAGGAAACAGACACTGAAGGCCAGCCCCCGGGAGTTAGCGGCTGAGCTGGGGCAGGACCCTGATCTCCTGGGGCCCACACCCATCCTGGAGACACGGGACCAGGCAGCAGACAGCATGCATGTTGCCTCTGGGGGTGGTGGCAGGATGGCCCTGGAAGGATGGAACTCCTGCTGTCACCCGTTTGCTTGGCTGTGACACAGGCCCCAGCACCTTTACGACGTGGGGGGAACCTGGCCAGATTCGCTATGGGCTTCTCCCCAGCAGCCCCTGGTGCCCAGGAAAGGGCATCTCAGGCCATGAGGCTCCTCCCCCAGCCCCGCCCCTCGGGCACCCGCTGTGGATGGGGTGGGGCGCGGTGGGGGGGGGGGCGGTGATGCTCTCTCACCAGCCGCTTCCACTGGGTGTGTCTGTTTCCTGCAGATCTCCTGCAGCTCAGCAGAGGCCCCCTCGCCCCCCACTGCCCTTCCTCGCCTCTGCTGTGGTGGGCCAGAGAGCCAGGGCCAAGGTGGGTCAGCACCACTGGTCCCAGAGGGCCTGCCCAGCCCCCAGGCCACCCAGGACGGCACTGGCAGAGGCCGAGGCCATGGGACCCGCTCCTCTGGGCCCGGTTTGAACTCCTCTGTGATGGATCTGAGCGGCAGGAAGCACATTCCCAGCACAATCTGTTGGCCCGGGGCCGAGCTGCCCCGTGAGGGATGAGGTCATGTCCTGCAATGGCCACACGGAAAGGGCGGGGCTCTCCCTGCCCGCGGGGACTCCCATGGCTGGGGCCTTTTCCCAGAGACCCCTGGGAGAGCGATGGCTGGGGGTGACCTTCCGGCCGGGGATGAGTGACCTGGTGCCCGTCTCAGTGCTGTCGGGATGCACAGTGTGACCTGGGGCAATCAGGGTCCCACTCTGGACCCTCCCTCCCACTGAGCCAAGGGAACGGGCCAGCATCTCGGGGGTTCCTTGGGCGGCCACCATTCGTGCTGTCTGTGCTGGCAGAGGTCATGTTCCGGAAGAGGTGGGGCGGGGTCTCCATCCAGGGACTGGCTGATCGGGGATGGGTGCCAGCAAAGGTGTGGGTCCCGCAGCTCAGCAGGCGCAGAAGCAGCAGAGATGAGCATCCTGTTTCCCAGCCCGACCTCTGGTGGGGGGAGGGGCCGCTCCAAGGGGCCTAAGCCTCTGACCCCAGTGATTGACCCAGTCTTTCAACAGAGAAGCGGCTGTGAAGAGTGGGCGGTAAGGCCCTGGGTAGGGAATCGCCCCAAATCTCCACGCTGTTTCAAAACCAAAGTGGGAAACGAGCTTCTGTTTGAAATCATCAAAGCCATGTTCCTAGGTCTTTGTAATTTGCCCCAACCAAGCCCCCAGCCCCAGCCCACGCCCCACCTGGCCCCTGGTCTGCTGCCCCCGCCCCACAGGGCCCCCCCAGCTCCTCCCACCCCACCTCTGCCAAAACCCACATCCAAAGTTCAGCGGGAAAGACCCAGGCCCACCAGCAAGTGAGGGGCTGGAGGGCATGGCCTTGAACCTTGTGAGCGTGGCCGGGAGCTGGGAAAGAGGCTTGAACAAGGAAGCAACGTGCCCAGGGACACAGCGGAAGCAAGACAGAGCCAGGCTGCCTGCCTCCCCAGGGCTCACTCACTCATTCGTTCGTTCATTTACTCATTCATACATTCACTCTTTGAACAAGTTCCAGAGCCTCAAGGGGGTTCCGTGGAAACACCTGGATGGAAGCTGTATGGGGAGCAGGACAGCCTGTGGATGTTCGGAGACGGCCCTGAGCCCCCTGGGGCGGAGACGGCGCATGCTCTGGACCCAGAGGGACCCACAGGAAAGGCAAGAGGAAGAGCCGGACGGCAGAGACGGGCGGGGAGGCCGCAGGTTCCCTCGAGGTGGCCCAGCCTGCTGCGGACCCTGCCTGCCTGCCTGCTGCCCCCACGAGAGTGTGAGCTCAGAGAGCCCGGCCCTCCCGGCTCAGGACCCTCAGCTCCCTGCCCAGCGCCGGCTCACGGGGACGCTTCTCCATAATGACGGGCTGACTGACCAAGCACGCAAATGAATGAATGAACCCAAGAACAAGCCATGAGGAAGGTGCTGCTCAGCCAATAGCCACGCGGCTGCCAAGCGGCGAGCAGAGGGGTCCCGGGAGCCACAGTGACCTCAGTGGGAGCCTTCCTGCCCTTCCTCCGGGCGCGCTGGGCTCTATGCTGAGCCTGGCCCCTCTCAGAGCAGCCTGGAACCTGGATGCCTCTTCCGGCCCCATCGGGGGTGGCCTTGAGGATCTTAGGGTACAGTTGGGGGTGGTGTCCAGTGGGCTCCAGGATGGTCCTTGCAGAGCCTGGGGACACTTGAGCATCTCCTGGCAGAAGGTGGGGAAGGGGGTATGAGGGCTCTGAGGACCCCTTCAAGGCCCTGCCTGCATTGCACCAGAGCAGAGCCTCTGAAGGTTCTCAGATCTGGGGAGAGTTACTCCCATCTGCTGGAGTCCTGTACCGATGGGCGCGGTGCACGTCAGCACCCACAAGTCTCAAGGGTGTCATCACGGCCCCCAAAGGACTGGGAGGATAGGTGGCCCCACCTTCACACCCGGGGCCAGCTGGTGGGCAGCGGCTCCGGGATGGAGTGGTGAGGAGGAGATTGGGGGCAATGGGGTGGCCTGGAGTTGCACGGACACGCCGGGGCTGCCCCAGTGAAGACTGGTCCAGACCCAAGGAGACTAGAGAGCCTGAGTGCACCTGAGTCCTGGCCAGGATGCTGCACAGGTGGGAAAATGGCCACAGAGAACAGAGTAGGGGTGAGCGAAGACATCTGAACAGGGGTGGTGGGTGAGAGAACAGCGTGGCCTCACGCAACCGCCCTGATTTCCACAGCCGTCCTGTGTTGTGTGAGAGAATGTCCCTGTCCCTACAAAGGCACACAAGTGTCTGGGGGCCAAGGGGCATCATGTCCCCAACTCACTCTCAAATGAGTCAGAGGGGGAATGTGGGAGTGATATATGTGAGAGACCTAAACATAAACATATGTACACACAGTCTATGTATAGAGAGAAAGTCAGAGTGCAAATGGGACCAATGTAAACCATTGGGGAATCGGGGTATTAGGGTTTC
Source organism: Delphinapterus leucas (assembly GCF_059928025.1). Classification (NCBI taxonomy): domain Eukaryota; kingdom Metazoa; phylum Chordata; class Mammalia; order Artiodactyla; family Monodontidae; genus Delphinapterus; species Delphinapterus leucas. The sequence goes on along the minus strand of NC_143135.1, from coordinate 4,171,175 downwards.
GGGGGAGGGATACAGCAGGCCCTTGAGCCATCCTTGCAACTTTTCTGCAAATGTGAAATAATACCAAATTAAACCTTGCAAAAAAAGAAAGAAAGAAAAAAAGAAAAAGTGGCCTGGGTTACAGCGGCAGGACTCCCATCTGCGTGGCCTAGGGTGGTCCACTTCGTCCCTTGGGCACCCCCTCCTTCCTTACCTGTCACCTGTGCCCATCCCCCGCTGGGAGGCCCACGGGACCAGAAACTCCAAAACCCAAATGCACGTAAGTTGCTGGCGTCACCATCACTACCGTCTCGGCTCTGTCCCCAACGCGTCCCCTGCTAGTGGCACTCCTCTGGATGGGGACGCTGCACCTCCAGAAGGCTCCTGCTCTCCACTGTCTGGGAGGGATCTGATGCAGGGGACCCATCGGGCCTTCAGCCTTCACTCTGGGGAGTGGCCGCAGGAAGGTGGAGCTGAGGACCAGGAGGGGAGGGGGCAGGGCTGGAAGGACGAGGCGGGACGAGGGCCTTGGAGACAGCGTAGATGTGGGGGACAGCCAGGGATGGGTGGAATCCTCATTCCCCTGTGGCTGGCGTGCCCCATACCTGCCTGTACCCGCCCCCTGTACACGGAGGGCGCCGTGTATAGCTCTGTTTGCAATAACGTGCAACTTCTCATTTGGGGTCTGAGCTGCAAACGATTTTATCTGGGTAAAAATCTACACGGGACACAATTCCCCCCACGCTGGCCGAGAGGAGAGGACCCCAGACCCTTGCTCACAGCCACTTATTCCTCTGTTCATCTGGGTTCCAGCGAACCCCATTATGCGTTCCTCCACTGTCTCCAGTGTGAAAAGGGGGTGCAGTGAAACGGCAACGGAAAATAGGCGGGGTGGGGCTGCGTTAACCACAGAGCTCAGATACCAAAGCCGGGGAGCACTGAGCGCTGGGGCAAAGTGCTCTCGCCCCGCAGCGGGGTGTGAGGGCAGCATCACAGAGTCCGTACGACTATAGGGTGATCAGCCAGCCCGGTTTGTGCGGGCTGAGATGGTTCCTGGCCATGGGACTTGCAGAGCTAAATGTGGGAAAGTCCAGGGCATACCAGGACAAATCGGTCATCACCCTACTGGGAAGAGTGGGGGAGGACAGCAGAGGGACAGATGGGGATCAGCCTTGAGCGGTCTTTCAGTGCCAGGACAGTGATGGGGACCCCCCAGGCCATGAGGGGCCCCAGGAGACTCTAAGCAGGGTGGAGGGAGTGGGGGGCTATTTTTCCAGAAAAGTAACTTCCATCTGTCCAGCCCTGACAGGCACGGCTACCCCAGATCCTCACACCTGCCAGAGCAGGGGGCCGCTGTGGACCTCGACTTCTTTTCAGCAAAGGAGGTGGCGCCCTGGAGAGGGGGCATCATGTGCTTATCTGCGGTGGGCCGGAACCATCCCCCAGGGCTGCCTGACTTGGGTCCCCTGAGGTCCCGTGTCACCGAGGCTCCCTCTTTCCCGAACACCCTCTTCATGTGGCTCTCCTTGGAAATTCTAGGGGTTTTGTTCTCTCAGCCACAAAGCGTGTGGGCTCCGCTTCCTTCCCTGTGCTCTCTGGGAGAGGACCATGCCCCGGAGATGTCCAGACAATGACAACAGGTGAGGCTCCAGGAATGAGGGGGTCGTTTAGCGGTGGGACACCGCCTCTCACCATCCACTCTGCTGGCCGGCTGTCACGAGGGTGGTGGTGGATAGAGGGACACTTGAAGGACACACACAATCCCTTCTACAAGACACAAGGCTCCAGCCATCATGGGTGCCTCCCTGCTGCCACCGGGCCCCTGGAGGTCAACGGGGGGACCCCAGGCGGGGTGGAGTGGCACAGAGCCGAGGGCTGGGACCCAGGGTTCGTCCCCGGACCAAGGTCCCCTCTTGAAAGTCCAGGCTGGGTGGGAATGGCCCTCGGATGGCCGCGGGGAGACCTGAATTTTAGACCTGCTCTGCTGGGTGAGCTTGGGCAGCCCCCAATCTGGACTTGAGGGGCTGCACCTGGGGGGTGAGGCAGGAAGCCTGCCTGCTCCCTGAGGGGGTCCTGGTGAAGTCTAAAAAGTCTGAGGTGCTGTGCAGGGGTCCCTGCCCCCACCCCTGCTGAACCTTGATTCCCGCTCCCCTCCACAGAGCATCAGGCCCTGAGCTGGAGCCCTCGGCAGCCCTGGCACAGCCTGGACTCGACGGGGAGGCAGTGCCCACTACCAGGTGTTGCTCTCATGGCAAAGCCTGGTAGCATGGAGCTTCTCCCTCCTTCCATTCCAGGGGAGCCCATAGCCGCCACGCACAGGTGCCAGGCTGAGCCTGGAGCAAGTGAAGTGAGGAAGACACCCCCCGCTGCCCAAGGAGCACACAGCTCAGTTGGGAGCAGACACCAGGCGACAAGGGGTTCAGCGTTCATCCCTTGCCCATTTCAAAGCTCCAGCTGCAGCACAACCACCGAGGCTGGTCACTGTGACGCAAGGCCCTGGCCACGTGGCCCCTTCCCAGCGGAGGTGTAAGCAAGGCGACGTCTACAGCCCTACTCGTCACTGTCCTCTCCCCGTCCTTCCCTTTCCTTCCCTTCCCCTCGTCGCTTTAAAGTCAGATAGGCATGGCAAAGAACTTCCAGACTTCTTTTGTTCATCTGTAAAAACTAAACAAAAATCCCAGCAGTGCTGGGAAGATGAGTGGAACCCTGCTCAGAAAGCACAGGCTTCACTTCCTGCCTACAGTGGGTCCCCAGGAAATTCGAGTAAATGTGATAAGGGTGATGTTGGTGATGTTGGAAGTGATGCTGGAGGTGATGCTGGAGGTGATGCTGGTGCTGATGCTGGAGGTGATGCTGGTGCTGATGCTGGAGGTGATGCTGGAGGTGATGCTGGAGGTGATGCTGGAGGTGATACTGGAGGTGATGCTGGAGGTGATGCTGGAGGTGATGCTGGAGGTGATGCTGGTGCTGATGCTGGAGGTGATGCTGGAGGTGATGCTGGTGCTGATGCTGGAGGTGATGCTGGAGGTGATGCTGGAGGTGATACTGGAGGTGATGCTGGTGGTGATGCTGGTGCTGATGCTGGAGGTGATGCTGGAGGTGATGCTGGTGCTGATGCTGGAGGTGATGCTGGAGGTGATGCTGGTGCTGATGCTGGAGGTGATGCTGGAGGTGATGCTGGTGCTGATGCTGGAGGTGATGCTGGTGCTGATGCTGGAGGTGATGCTGGAGGTGATGCTGGAGGTGATGCTGCAGGTGATGCTGGAGGTGATGCTGGTGCTGATGCTGGAGGTGATGCTGGAGGTGATGCTGGTGCTGATGCTGGAGGTGATGCTGGAGGTGATGCTGGAGGTGATACTGGAGGTGATGCTGGTGGTGATGCTGGTGCTGATGCTGGAGGTGATGCTGGAGGTGATGCTGGTGCTGATGCTGGAGGTGATGCTGGAGGTGATGCTGGAGGTGATACTGGAGGTGATGCTGGAGGTGATGCTGGAGGTCGTGCTGGAGGTGTTGCTGGAGGTGATGCTGGAGGTGATGCTGGAGGTGATACTGGAGGTGATGCTGGAGGTGATACTGGAGGTGATGCTGGAGATGATGCTGGAGGTGATGCTGGAGGTGATGCTGGAGGTGATGCTGGTGCTGATGCTGGAGGTGATGCTGGAGGTGATACTGGAGGTGATGCTGGAGGTGATGCTGGAGGTGATGCTGGAGGTCGTGCTGGAGGTGTTGCTGGAGGTGATGCTGGAGGTGATGCTGGAGGTGATACTGGAGGTGATGCTGGAGGTGATACTGGAGGTGATGCTGGAGATGATGCTGGAGGTGATGCTGGAGGTGATGCTGGAGGTGGCGAAAGAGCGGAAAGAGGAGGAGAATCTGAGACTAGTACGCAGTAGGTGCCCTTGTAGCTTTATGTAGAGTTCTCGTTCTTTCCTCTTAAAGCACGATGCCTAGAAATAATCAAACTCCCGATGAAGGCATCCCCGGAGGGGCCTCCCCAAAGTTCAGCAAGAGCACTGCAGTGTGGAGAGCTGGGCCAGAGACCTGGTTTCTCCCTGGCACTGCCACAGAGCCTCTTTGGGTCTCAGTTTCCCCATCCCTAGAATGGGAATAATAAATGGCCTAATGCATCATTTGTGGAGAGCAGGCAATGAGATGGCACGGCAGGAAAAGCCCTGAGAGGCGCGTCTGGCACACAAGTGCTGATACACATTAGCTCTTTCTGTTCTCCAAGGATCCAGATTGAGACGCTGATTCTAACTCGGAGCCAGCCCAGCTCACCTCCCCGTGCCAGGAAGGCCTGCGCAGGGGTGCCTGGTCGTCTACCTTCTGTCACAACCACCTGGAGCAGGCTAGGCCCCCTGCCCACTCGGTGAGGACCCAGGCTCCACAGGGGAGGGACCCACCAGAGTCACCCGGCAAGGCGGGGGCAGGTCTCCCAGCTCCTGGCCTCCCTCTCTCTGCCGGGTGGGCGGCCGGCGGGCTCTGCCCCATTTAGCACAGACGCCATCTGTCTCTACCGGCTTCCCGGTGGCTGAGGGTGTCTGGGCAGCTCCCTGCACACAGGCTGCAGCTTGTTTGCCGAGGCGGCCTTCTCTGTCCCAGCCCTGTCTGTCTGGACTTGGAGAGCCAGAGAAATTTCCACCGCTTGGAGCTGTTTGTTGATCTTTCCAGAGCCCACGAAGGGGCCCTGGGTGGCTCTGCCTGGAACGTGGGGCTGTGTGGGGACCAACTTCGGTCAGCCAGAGAGCCAGACCACACTTGGGCCGGCAGACCAGGCCACAGGCGGGCCGGCCCAGAGGAGACTGGAGTGAGGTCTGGGAAGGTCGGGCAGCCACTGGGACACCTTCTCAGCCTCGTGACCTCCTCAGTTCTTGATGCACCCTTCTCAAAGCTGGGAGAACCAGAGCGCTGCCACCAGCAGAAACGGGAGCCCCTTGGGAGGAGCCAGGAGGCCTTGGAATGTCTAGCTCACCCCAGGGGCTGGTCAGGCCAACCCAGAGGTTCTGGCCACTGGCATCCCCTGGCCTGATGGCACCGAGCTTCAGACCCCAAGGAGAGCCACCCAGCGAGGGGTGGCCAATGTCAGGGCCACAGACACTGGGCTGCCATCTTGGATTCTGGGGCCTGTAAACAGTCACAGGACTTAGGGGCCCAGCGAACACACACGCAAGCCCTGTTGCCCTCCAGAGTCAGAGGGGAGCTTTGGATTCCTGCCCTGGGACTGCTTTAAATTGTCCCCATCCAAAACCACAACCACACCAAGATGTGGACACCACACCTAGCATGTGCAACCACAACTAGCACCAAGATGTGGACACCAATCCCGAAGACCCCCACGGGTGGTCTCGGAAACAGTGGGGGAACAGCCAGGTATAGAGTGTTTCATTCATGCCAAGTTCTTGAGGTTCATCCTGAAAGAGCCAGAGCTGGGGGCGGGGGTGGGTCACGTATAAGGAAGAACTGACCAGACTGCTGGGCTGGTGGCGTGGCAGCAGCCGGAGGGTCCAGCCTGGGACGCAGAGGTCCACCTGCCCAGGACAAGTAGGACACACACTCACAGCTGCTCACAGCTGCCCGTCGGGGGCTCAGGTCACTGTCTGCAGAATGGGGGCCTCAACTGCAAAGCATCTCAGGAGGCCCTACCTACCTGATGGCAGGTATCTCAGAGTCCTGGGCATTTGGAAAAAGAAAGAATAAGGAAAGGATGGAGGGAGGGCAAGAAAGAAGATAGCCAGGTGATGCTAAAGATGAACAATGAGGAAAGCGCAGAACCGTCAGCTTGTCATCAGATCATGAGAGGAGTGAAGGCCACCGGCACAGACATGGATGTGATCCATCTCAAAGCCTGTAGGCTCTGTGTCTGGGAAGCAGACTCAGGCTCAGGCCCCTGTAGCTGCCCAGGACCCCTCACACGGCAGAGCAGAATAGGGTTGTGTAGCAGTCAGGCTAGGGCAGGTTATGCTGCAGTAACAAATGACACCAAATCCAAGAAGTTCAGAAAAGCAAAGGCTGATTTCTTGTTCACACAGTATGTTCGTCACAGGTCCGCAAGGACCTCCGCTGACCAGTCAGCCATGCTCTCTGACATGCAAAGAAAGGCCAGAGACCCATCCTAACTGGCCAATTTCAGGTCCCCCTTTCGTGTCCCCAGACCTCAGTCAGCCCACAGCCCCACATAACATCGGGTCAGACCAAGGGTCCCGCTGTACGGCAAGGAGGTGCCGGGCTGGGCCCTGAGGGAAAGGATGCTGTCAGCAGCCCCCACCCTGCAGCCCGCCTTGAGGAAGACAATGGGAGCTGCTCAGAGGAGGGAGTCCAACGTGGTGGTCCTCAACTTTCCAACACTCAGGAAAAATGCCCCCTCCCCACCCTAGATGACATGCTCTCTGGGAGATCGAGTGACTGGAGGCCTGTGGTTTCCAGTTTGGAAAGGGGTCCACTGGGGAAACACCCTGAGGACTGCAGAGTGACACTGTACCCAGGGCCCCTCCCACAGCCCACCTGAGGCTGCACCCAGGCTGCAGGGAGAGAGTGGACATGCAAAGCCAGGGGACAGACGCCAGAGGGGTCAGACCACCAGATGGCGGCCCCTCTGGGGCCAGGCGCGTCAGCTTCATCGCAGAAATGCCCTCCAAGGCACGAGCTTCCAGTCTGCCCCTCCAGAGAAGCCCCCGCTGGGGGACATGGGGTCAGGGATCGGGTACCCCATGGAGAGCTCCGGGTGTTAGCGCTCAGATAACAAGCTGTGGTTCGTGGAGCATGTATGCGAGCCAGGCTCCGGGGAAGGGTCTTCTCACTTCGCTCCGACCATCCCATGAAAACAGCACCACCCTTAAGAGGTGGGCGCTCTGGAGAGCCTGGCTTGCAGATGGGAAACTGAGGCCCGGGACGGCCCCGTGATTCTCCCAAGGCCCCCCAGCAGGAGCAGGGTTGCCAGGGCTCCAGGTCTGTGCTCTGGCCCTACCTCCCACCTTGGGGCCTGAGGGCAGCGGCCCAGCCACTTCTCCGAGGAGTCCCCAAGTAGAGTTCACGAGCGCTGTGCTCTGAGGGCCCTTTGTGGGCCCCTCCCCCTTCCTGAGTGGCTTCATTCCTCCCCTGTGCTGGCAAAGGCACATGGATGCCCTGACGTCGGAGCTAAAACAGGCTCCGTTTTCACCAGGAAAGGTTCGAGTGTTTCCTTTTTTCCTGCCCTTTATTCATGCACTTCCTGGCATGCAATCAGAGGGCATTGTGTTCTGGAATGGACAACTGTCTTCAAGTGAAAGGAAAGCCCAGCTGCCCCCACAGGAGGAGGTGCCCGGGCTCGGGACCGGCTGGGTAATGATGCGCACGAGGGGCAGGGTGCCCCTAAATCTATCAGGAATTTCAAGACGGTGACTGCAGAGCATGAGCCCCGCGTGGGCCCCCGTGACGCCAGCCCTGGAAGCCGGCCCTGCCCGCAGGTGGAGGAGTTGGGCCCGTGGGCTGGCCCTTCGCCTCTCTGGACCTCCGTTCCCACGGCTGTAAACAGGGGTGTGGCGGGCAGAGGGAGGGCAGAGCTGCCCACAGTGTTCCTGGCCCCAGAGTTAGCCTCCGTCCAGGCTTGCTCAGGATTGCAGCTGAGTGGGGGGCTGGCGCCTAGGGATGCCCGGGTGTTGGCTTGCCCCCCCCATTTAGTGGCAATAACACCCTAAGAAAGTGGTCCGTTTGCCACAGCCGTGTGGGATTGGGGACGGGTGTGAAGGGGCACCAGGCTGATCTCGGGAGTGGGGAGGCCACAGGAGGGGCCTGGGTATGTGGCCAAGGACCACCCCACCTCTCTCCAGGGCTATGGAGGGATGAAAGAACAGAAAAGGGGACTTCCCTGGTGGTCCTGTGGTAAAGAATCTGCCTTCCAATGCAGGGGACGCGGGTTTGATCCCTGGTCAGGGAACTAAGATCCCACATGCCGCAGGGCAGCTAAGCATATGCGTCACAGCTACTGAACACACACTCCTCAACTAGAGCGCCCGTGTGCTGCAAACTACAGAGCCCATGTGCTCTGGAGCCCATGCGCCACAACTAGAGAAGAGAAAACCCGCACTCCACAACTAGAGAGAAGCCCCTGTGCCACAACAAAGAGCCCATGCGCTGCAACTGAGACCCGATACGGCCATAAGTAAAGAAATAAATAACTTAATTAATTAAAAAATTTTAAAAAAAGAAAACATAAAGGGCTTTGGAAATGAACATGGCTCAATACTTGTGAATGGAGAATCTTGCTTTTTTGTTCATTCATTTGTTCATTCATCTATCCATCCACCGACCAAAGGCTCATTGAGCACGTGATGTGTGCCAGAGCCTGTGCTGAGGCCAAAACCTCAGGCAGAGGTGCCTGGGGATCCCTGACCCCAAGCCCCACTCACACCACCTTCCGTGCTGACCCAGCTTCTGTGCCCAGGGCCCTGACCGTCTGCAGGCACATCCTCTAAGCCTGGTCCTCTGGCATCTGGGTGGGGTGTCTGCCTCCTTGCCCCCCACTCCAAGTGACCCTACCCATAGGTCCTCCCACAGCCCACTGCTAGCCTCCAGCTCTGCCCACTTGTTCCCACTCTTTAAGTCCCGCTGACTGCCTCTGTGATCTTCCTCCCATACCCCTCTCCTTTGCTCTGGTGCAGGCCACTGTCCCCTCCGACAGGACAGGACTGGGTCGCTCTGGGGACTCTTGCCTCCCCTGCCCCTTTCCAGCCTCACGTCTGGGGCCTCCACCAGTTTCTGCATCGCCAGGACAGAGCCTGGCTCCTCACTCTGGATCCGACCTCCTACCACCCACAGTCCCTTCCTTCCTCTGCTCCGTCACAAGGACTCACATGGGGCCCCCGAACGCACCAGGCCCTCTCGTGCCCCCGGGCCTTTGCACATGCTGTTTCTACATCCTGGGAAGACCCCCCCTTTCTCCATCTTGCAAATGTCTCTCTATCCTGTGGGCAACCTGGCCAGTGGCTGTGCAGCCTGCCCCCCACCCCACCCCGCTCACCTCTGCCCTCTGGTTCTTCCTCTTCCCTTTCCTGTGGTCTCTCTGGGTCCAGAGACTGGGCAGAGGTAGAGGGTTAGGGACAAGGACCCCAGCACTTAGCACAGTGCCTGGAACATAGTAGGTGCTCCATTATTGTTGGTGGAATGAAAAATAAGTGAGTGAATGAATGAATGGGCTTTAGCATTCATTCACTTGCACTTACTCTGTGATCTTGGGTGAGAAACCTTTTCCCTTCAGGCCTCAAGCTCCTCATCGGTGCCACATGTGTAGCCTTAGGACCTACCTCCCAGGGCTGTGGCATGATGCCAGTCTGCTCAGCTCTGATTCCCAGGGTCTGGAACAAAGGAGGTGCTGCATGTGTGGAAAAACTGCCACGTGAAGCGATTTCCTCTTCCGGGGACGTGCTTTGCTTCACTCCATATTTTCCTGGCAAACTGTCTCTTGCTGGACATTGACAGGCAGATTCCAGAACTCATGGGAAATTGCAAAGAGCCAAGAAGAGTCGAACTCTCTTGAAGGATGTAAGCCGAGGGCTGATGGCAAATTTCAAGGGCAGTAATGGGGCAATAATATCTCAGAGAGTGTGACACTGACCCTGGCAGCCCTGTCCACCAACGGATCAGGGACCCTCACAGAGGCTCACATGCCAGGCCAAAGATACCACTGCAGGCCTTTTCCTTAAGTGGGTTTGGGTCAACTGGTCCTCCTAAGGAAAATGTATCTTGACCTTCACCTCACAGCACACAAATCCTGATGGATCCCAGATCGAAATGTGACAGTCATAGAGGAAACGTAAGAAAAGATCTTTATGACGATGGAGTAGGCAATGATTTCTTAAACAGGATACAAGAAGGCCCTCCGTAAAAGGAAATGTTTACAAATTAAATTACATGAAGATTACTAAGAATTATTACTGTCCATCAAGTGCTATTGAGTGAAATAATATATAATATAGGAGTGAAAATGCAACCCTCATTTCATGGGAAAAGTTATTTGTGTCCGATAAGCACTTATATCTAGAATATATAAAGAGCTCCTGCAAATCAATAATTTAAAAAAGACAGAAAAATGGGCAACAGGCTTGACCAGCCTCCAAACTGCCAATACCCATATGAAAAAGGCCTCAACTGTATTAGTCAGGGAAATTCAAACTAAAACCTCAGTGAGATACCATCTACACTAACAAGAATGGCTAAAATTAAAAAACTAAAGACATAATACTAAGTGCTGGAGATGCTATGGCACTTCTAGAACACTCATGCGATGCTGGCAGAGGTGTAAATTGGTACAGTGACTTTGGAGAACTATTTGGCAGAATCTGGCTAAAGCAGAACACATGATAACATATGACCCAGCAATTCCACTCCTACGTGTGTGCCCTCTGTAAATGCTTACCTAAAGCATAAAGCTTACCTTCGTAAAAAGACACATCCCCAGTCGTTCAGAGCAGCACTATTCATAGTAACCCCACCTGGAAACAACCCGAATGAATAAATAAACTGTGGGATATTTGCCCAATTGAATACTATGCAGCACTGAGGATGGATGATTAACAGGTACATGCAGCAATATGGACAAAGCTCGCCAGGCTGGAGCGAAAGAAGCCAGGCACAAAAGACTAGACACTGTATGTCGAAAGCAGGTAAAAGGCACCCACCAGGTTAAAAGTCAAGAGAGCAGTTACCTCTGGGGCAAGTTGTGACTGGAAGGGTCAAGGCAAGTGCCAGGGCTTCTCAAAATGTTTCATTGCTTCATCTGGGGACTCGTTAGGTCCATCTCGTTAGTGGGTAAAAATTCAGTGAGCTGTGTACTCAGAACAGGTCACTTTTCTGTAGGCGTGAGTTCCTTCGGTAATAAAAATAATACAATCCTCCGAGGCTATCTGTTCCAGTTCACACCCAGTTCTGCCTGGAACCTCCCCAAAGCGGACACCCAATTTACACATAATTTTACAAATAAAATGCAAGATACTCTGTATTGTAAATTCCACACAGCCAGTCGAATCTCACAGAATATTATTGTTGATTCTACTGCACTCTGCACCCATCGCCAACTTGCCAATGCAATTTATGAATGAGTGAAGTCCCGTTGGTGGACATCTTCATTCACCCTGAAGAGTAACGCCTGAGTAAAGTAACAAAGACCTAATGTTGGGATGCTACTCATTTGTCAAGAATGGGAGCTACTTCTTTGCTGAATGGGGTAATAAGTTTTGAATCCTGGAAGAATATTTCCCTAATTTCCTATACTATTCACAGTGAAACAGCTACAGAATGATACTCTTCAGTTTAATCTGCTTTGGCATTTTCTCCAGCTCATCCTTAAATGCAGACAGTCAACAAAGCCATCGGTCAATGTTTGCCAATTTCCATGGTGTAAATACTCCCATTGATGGCTAGTTGCTAGCTACCAAAGTGAAATCGCTGAGCGGAGCTGGGAAGGGACATACAGCAGTGCCATTGTATGGTATTTCCACCTATGGGTATGAAGACCATGTAAGCTCAGAGCATAGAAAGTAGTAGAATAATTAGGAAGTGATGAGTTTTGAGTAGTTTTCACAGTTACTATTTAATTGAATTTACGCAACTGTGAGCTTGTATAATTTAATTTGCCAGCATGGTCACGGTTAACAGCCAACCCCCCAAATTCCCGAGAACTTAGTACTCAGCTCTTAGGAGCTGGTGCGAAGGTGGGATTAACCCTCTCCTCCCCCGACTCCCGTCACCCTCCGGGTCTCCCTCAATTCAAGCTAATGCAACCATTCAATCCTATTCTATCTCCTCAAGCCGGTCTGTTGGGGCAGAGAGTGGGGGGACGCTGGACCTGCCCCCTCTTGCCTCCTGGTTCCAAGGCCCAAGTTCCTTCCACGAGAAAATGGGAGCGTGCAGGTGACACACCTCCACTCTGGACTGTCCCACAGCCCTGGGGGTCTCTCTTCAGCAGGCATCAGGCCCTTCCCCTGCTGAATCTGGGGCTGTCTGGAAAGAGGGGTCTTGTTGACCCCTTCAGCCTCATGTCCCCTACAGCAAAACAGGGACTTGCTTGTGGCCAGAGGGAGCAGGTCCAGGGCTCAGGCTGGTGGCCAAGGGCAGAGCCTGAAATGTAGGATGGGTGTGAAGGCTAAGGGGCAGCAGGGTCAGACAAGGAGAAGGGGGAGGGGTGGTGAAGGATTGGGGGAGGTGCAGAAGGAGGGGGATGAGAAGGGACAGGATGGGGTGTGTTGGGAGCCTGTTATCTGCAGGGGGTCAGACACGTGGCCCAGAACTGAGACTGGACAGAGAGAAGGTGGCGGCCCTCATCCAGGATACACCAAGAAGCGCTCCAGCCAGCCAAGGGCTCCAGGAGATTCTCCAGGGGTCTCATCCTAGAGCTACATCCCCTGGGGTTGGGGGTGGGATGTCAGGTTATCAGGATGGTGGAGGACAGAGGGAGGAACCAGGAATCAGAGTGTGCGGGCAGAGGTTCTTCCTAGCAACCAAATAGCTCCGCCCACATCAAAGACGAGCTCCTGCCTGGAGAGCTGTCCAGGCACGACCAGACCAGACCCTGGGGCCTGGCCCCTTTCCTCCCAGCCCCCCACCCCCACCCCCTGTGCTGGGGGCCAGACCCACTTCAAAGGAGGTTAGGAGTGAAGGGTGGGATGCCTGCTGGAGACGCACCGGAGGATTGCCCAGCAGCAGTGGCTCAGGATCCCTCAAGCCGAGGAATCTGAGAAAACGTGGAGTGGGTCGGGGGAGGCTTAGCTGGGGGCGGTCAAGGTGGGGTGGTGGGAGGCACCCAGGAAGTGCAGGGTGAGGTGGGGGTAGAGGCCCATCTCAGACGGATGGACCCTCCAGGAATCTGAGCAGCAAATGATACTGGGAATATCCCGTGCAGCCCATCACTGAAGGAGCCCCAGAGAGGGCACATGGCTAAATTTCATCTCCCAGCCCATCTGGGTCAAGTTGACAGAGAAACAGGGACCAGCATCACAAGAACCCCGGTTTTCCCCCCTGGGCGCCAAGTGGGGCCACAACAGGGCCATCTTGGGGGCTCTGAGAGGCCGCTGGGAGATGCTTGGGGGCCCTGTCTCCTAGCGACCGGCTTCCCGCAGCCTGGCGGGCCCCCTGCTCTGGGCGCTGCCCACTCCTGACACTGGCTGCGAGCACTTTACACTGCTGTTCTGCATGAATAAGCCCCAGGCCTCCTGCCAATAGTCCCCTCTTAAAAGACAGCCCCGGCGAAAGGCCTTTTCAAGTGGGATCGTGCAGTGCCACCCAGGCTGGGCGGGCATTGTTGGGGGCCAGGGTCCCGGCTTGGCGGCTGGGGTCAGGGGGCCACACAGAGCATCCTGATGCAGAGGCTTCATGCACTCGGCCGCAGCAGCCCCGTTTATTCATCTACGAAACTGGCACCACCATCTTTGGAGGGGAGGTTGAGTGAAAAGGATGTCTTTTGAGGAGAGGCCTTTGAAGGCACAGTCCTGGGCTCCTTATTAAATTGATTGGAAAGGGCAGCAAAACCCCACAGGTGGCCAGGTGTAGCCAGAAGCCCCCAGAGCCGGGGTGGAGGCTGGGATGTGGGACGCAGCCCTGGATGGTGTGGTGGCTGACCAGGTGTCCGCAGTTACGGCGGGCGGAAGGATGTGAGTTTTGTTGAGGGTGTGGGAGATGGTCTGGCTTGAGTGTGCATTTTCATGTGCGTCACACACACCCACCCACCCACCCACACACACACACACACACACACACACACAGAGCTGGGTCCCAGCGTGACCCAGAACACCCTGCAAAACTAGACTGGCTGTCCGAGACCAGCAAGGGGGAAAAATCAGAAAGGGCGAGTGGGCTGGAGCCCAAGGTCAGGGCAGGGATACTGAAGCGGGTCCAGGTGTCTGGACCACACGGGAGGGACCTGGGGTCTCCCCATCACATGCCAAATAGCCCCAAGTCTGGCCCACCCAGAACACTGTGTCCCCTTAGGGATTTCTCAGCGTGGGTGGTGCCTCCACGGACCCCTCAGCCCAGGGAGGACACTAGCCAAGGTTGGTGTCCCAGCGTGGTGGGGCTGCTCTAGGCTGAGGGGGTCCCAGCCCCCAAAGGCTCTATCTGCAGAAGTCAGTGCTACCGTATATATATAAAATGTTTGCAGGTAGAAAGATCTGGGGGTTTGCATCCAGAAATGTAGGGTTCGGAGTGGTGATTACAGTTCATTCTGTTATTCTCTCTCTACTTCTGTCAATGTTTGCAATTCTCCACGATAATTTTTAAAGGCATTTGAATCACAGTTTCTTATAAAGTTAACCCTTTGTCGACCCTATGGCCCAGCAGACCCTCTCCTGGGTATCGACCCAGGAGAAGGAAGTGAGTACGTTCACACTGAGACTCGTACAAGAAGGCTCAGAGCGACTTCATCCATCACGGTGCCAAACTGGACTCACCCACACGCCCTTCAGCAGCCGAAGTGGTGTCCGTACAGTGAAGTGGGACTCAGCCGTGGAAAAGGACCGACCACGGGTGCAGGCACCTGTGTTGAGGAATCCCAGGAAGTGAAAGAAGCCAGGCGCAGAGGAGAACGTGGAACATGATCCCATTAACACAAGCTGAAGAGCAAAGCTAATCCAAGGTGATCAGAGTATTGATTAAGAAGCGGCACATTCCTAAAGATGGAATCATTCTCTGTCTTGATCTGGGTGGTGGTGACAGAGAAGTATACACGTGAAGACGGTATTGTGTTGTTCCATAAGGTCTGGGCTTGTGACTGCATGTAAATTACACCTGAATCAAAAAGAAGTCAGTTCATTCCAATGGGAAGATGGGGGTGAGGGGCGAGGAAGGGGGCAGGCAGACCACCAGCGTGTAGCCTGGGTGCCTCTGGCCTGTGGCCCCAGAGGAAGTTAAGGTCCTGTCCCCATCACGAGCTATGTGATCCTGGGCAAGTTACTCCCCCCATCATGCCTCTCTTCCCACATCTGTAAAAGGGAGTCACACTTGATCCAGACCTGGGGCCTGGCACACACAGAACAACCCTCCTCCAGCTCACCGGCCTCTCTCTGCCAGCCCCGGCTCCATCATCTCCCGTGCTGGTGGCCCCACTGTTTGTCATGGCTCATCTGGTTTCGCCAGACTCCTCAGTGTGTCCTAGAAGTGTGTGACTCGGTCCGTCTCTGGGCTTAGCGAGGTTCCCTGAGGCCCACCGTGTGCTATCAGAATCTTGGCGGGTGCGGAAGACAGACCCACCAGGAGGGATCAAGGAGGGCCAGGTCCTACCAGTCCTGTCGCTGGAGAGGCCCTGGGTCCACGCCGTCACCTAGGGCTTTAAAGCTCATCTGTCCCCAGACCTACAGGCATACCTGGAGGTGACAGGGACGCTGTGTCCGTGGCCAGAGAGCAGCTGGCTCTGGGACGCTGATGGAGACCACATTTGGTGGCCTGGGCCCCAAGAGCTAACGGCAACGAGGTAACCTCCCGGAGGGAGGACCATGTCCCAGGCTCAGTGGAAGGAGACAGTTGGACTCGTGAGTGGGGGCTCTCTGTCCTCCCACCATCTCTGAGGGTCGACGGCCAGGTCCATCTCTGTGACACGGGTGCATCACTGGGCGGGACAGCCATCCCCTTGGCCTCGAGAAGCCTGCCAGTTGGTGCAAGTCAAGGTGGCTTAAATGATGTACAAAGGTGAAATTCCAGGGCTCCAAAAAGGAGTGGGTGAGCTTATTGTTGGGGACCACTCTGACCTGAGTCTGGGCGTGGCCTGAAGAGGGAGGGACAGCAGGTGCAAAGGGGATGTAGATGAGGATCCCAGGAAAACTCCATGCAAAGGGTCTGGGGTAGACTGGCTCCCTGGAGGATCTGAAAGCAGGGAGAGGCCTGGAGAGCCTGGTGTCTGTAACACAGAGGGAGCGTGGACTTTCAGGGGGCGATGGGGGGCCAGTGCCAGAATCCCCCGGACTGCCTGCCTCGGCCCCTGCCCTCTGGCCCTGCCCGAACCCCGAGCCCGGAGCCATGGGGAAGGGAGGAGAGACTCTGGCAGGCCGTGCACACCACAGGGCCCGCCCACAGCCTCTGCCCTTCCTCGGGCCTGGGAAAGGAGGCCGCTTCTGCTCACATCCCCCAGGGGCCTCGGGGGCCACGGGGCTGGGGGAAGAAAGCTGTGGGAAAGAGCAGAGTCCCCCGGGGCCCTGACTGGATCCTTGCGGCTTCTTGCACCAGATAAGGATTTTGTGCCTCCCCTGAGCAGCCCCTGGGAGCAGGGTCAGAGCCCCTCCGCCAGGAGGCAGCGGCAGAGCAGGGCAAGGGGGGTCCCTCTGCAGGCCGGGAGTCTTGAGGACATGAACGCCGAGTTTAGGTCCAAAACCCCCGACCGGTAGGCGGGGCGTTTTCCACGTGGGTCCTGCAGACTGCAGCCACGGCGGCCAGCGGAAGTGCAGCCATCATGCTTAGGCAGGAATGGGCAGGAACAGAGGCACGGGAGGAAGCTGGCGGGTAGCTGGCCGCGTGTGAACAGGCCGACAGGCAGAGCCGGCAAGGGAGTTGGGGAGAAGGCCGGGACCCTCACTCTTCTGCCGCCCTCTGCCGCCTGCAGTGATGGTCCCGCCCCCGCCTCGCTACAGAGAACAAGGCTCCAGGTGGACAAAACCCCCGCTCCCAGGGACAGGACCACCCAGAGCAGGGGTCCTGGGGATGGACAGCAGGGTAGAGGCAGCCAGAGACCACTGTGCGCTCCTGAACCCCCTCCCAGCATCCCCTGCGGTGGGGCAGCCGGACCCGCCGACTCTAAGCCCCTCTGTGATATAGTCCAGGGGAGCCCTTCCTCCCCCCAGCCCTGCTGACAGCAGCTGGAGTCCCACCCGTCCTAAGGCCCAGAGGCGTCGGCACCTCTTTTGCTCCAGAAGAGCCCAAGAAAAAGAGCCCAGAAAACTCATTTTGAAGGCGAAAGGTGTCCAGGGGGCAAAGCATGACCCTCGAGAACATCCTTCCAGAACCCTGCTGAGGTTGCAGCCCCTGGTGTTCTGCGGAGGAACCCAGGGTGAGGACAAGCGGGCGCCCCGTACTCCTCCCTGTGGCCCGCCGGCCCCCTGGGGGGACAGTGACAGCAAGAGAGACTCAGGGCAGCTCAGCACCTCCTTTACACCTGGGCCCAGGAGCTGGGAGAGGGCAGGGTACCCACATATGCTCCGAGGCAGCATGGAGGGGCAATGTGTGCATCTCCATCTGGCCTGCGCCTGAGAGCTTAGAGCTTGGGTGGGTGGAACCCAGTGGTGGAGGGGCTGCGACGGCAGATCCCGGAAGACCCTGGGCAGCAGCCTCGGGAAGCCGGCAGGTGGGCCTGCTCGGGGCAGTGGCCAGAGGGGAGTGGATGGGGCCCTCCTTGAGGCGGGGGGAGGCAATGGCCCAGCACGTGGACTTGCCTCCTTGGATGTGGGATCCCACCACTGAAGGAGTCTGACTAGAATGAAAAAGTGACATGCAACCGAGGTCGTCTCCATACAAAGTGTGGCTCTCGGCCCACCCCCGAGCCAATCTGGGCCCCCTCCCCTGTTTCCATTCACATCACAACTATTTATTGAACACCTTTTGTATGCCAGACTCTAGGCGTGCGGTGGCGACTAAAGACAGACACAGTCCCTTCCCAGACGGAGTCTAAGTCTAGTGAGGGAGAGACGCTCATCAGAGACTAAATTAAGAATGCAAATGCACAGAGAATGTCCACGGTGCGAAGTTCTGCAAGGAGACGTGTTTGCGGAGTCCTGAGAGTCTGTCGTAAGTGGGTTTGTCTGGTGGGGACGTGAGGGAAGACTTCTCGCGAGGATGTAGCCCTGGGGCTCTGGGCTGCAGCCGGAGGTGGAGGGAATGGCAGAGACCGTCCATGCAAGGCCCCATGGTGGGGGAATGTGGTTCATCCAGGAAACTTCCAGAAGGGTCAGCGTTAGCGGGGAGACACGGGTGGGACCACACGGGGGAGCAGACCCTGAGGATGCCCTGTTTCTAAGTCGAGGGCAGTAGGAAGCTGCAGGGTCATGTTTCATGGCTCACAGACATCCCTCCGAGCACTTCTTGACCCGCCCACTGGGGTGAAGGCGGCTGCAGAACCACACTCCCTCGTCAATCTGATGTGGATGCTGCAGAAGGTCTTCTCTGCATCCTCACCCTTCCTCCCAGGGTCCCTCTTCGTCAGCCCTCCTCAGAACCCCGGCCAGTCCAGTGGGCTTCCCCAGCATCCCCGTTACCAGGCCTGGCTCAAAACAGCTTGGGAGTGATGGAAAGAGCAACCACATTATGAAGAGATGGAGGACGGGAGGGTGGGCGGAGACGAGGGGGTGAGTCCAGCCGAGGATGGTCAAGGCCGAGGGGCCCACAGAGCTCAGGACTATGGGGGTGGGACGGCCCAGGGAACCCTCAGAGCCCCCGGGAGGGTGCTTGTGTCAGAGGGCACGGAGAGCGGGAGGGTTCCAGCCTCCGAAGGCTTCCTAGGAGCTGGGAGCGGGGGATGTGAAGAGCAGGGAGGGGGCCACCGGAGATGGTGCTGGATGGGTGACGGGGCCCAGCACCACCTGCCCTTCGTGTGCCCACAGCGGACAGGGCCAGCAGTGCCAAGCTGGGCTTGGGTACCACGCTTAGAAGTTTATATTATGGGGTGAATGCACTGTCCCCTCTCTCTCCCGCTGTCTGCATTCCTGAAGCCTGGGTTTCCTTACCAGGTAGTCAAGGCCCTGGAGGGCACCCACCCTGAGAGCTGGTGTGAGTCTGAAACTGCTGACGGGTCCTTCCCTTCAGCAGCAATTCTGCAAGATCCAAATGGCAGCTGGTTAGCAGTGGGACCTGGAAACCAGTCACCGCCACGGGCGGCCCCGGGGCCCTGAGAGTGCACGTGTGGGTCCACGTGAGTGTGTGCACAAACGCATGTATGGGGGTGTATGTATGTGCCTCAGAGTCTGCCAGTGCGCCTGAGTGTGCTTGTCCCGAGTGTGCACTTGAGTTCACAAATGTGCACCAGCATATGTGCATATGCCCAAGGCTGCCCCTGTGCACTTGGACGTGTGCGATGTTTATACAGCAAGTCCTGCCACTCTGGGCAGGTGTGGGCTGAGCTCACACACCTGGGCACCTGTCTGCCCCTGTCACAGGTGTCTGTGTGCCTTGGGAACGTGTGTGAGAGTGTGCGTCTCTCTGCATGGATGTGCGTCCAGCCGGTGACCGTCTGTGCATTTGTGCATGGTGTGGGGGGCTGACAAGTCTGTTTGCTGGTGTGCAGACAAGCACAGTCATCCATGAGAGCTTCTGTGGGATTCTATGTATGTGTTTGAGGCATTCTGACAAGAGTCCCAGCACACAACACAGGACTCAGCACACAGAGGAGGCATAAGAGGTGCTAAGAGATGGATGGATGGGGACAGTCAGTGCTCTCCTGACAAACAGAACCAATAGGAGGTATATGTACAGGAAGGGATTTATTATAGGGAATTGGCTCATGGGATTATGGAGGCTGACAAGTCCTGAGATCTCCTGTCAGCAGACTAGAGGCCCAGCAGAGCCTGTGGTTTAGCTCCAGTCTGAGTCTGGAAACCTGAGACCCAGGAGAGCTGATGGTGTAGTTCTAGTCCAAAGGAGGTCATGCTCGAGACCCAGGCAGAGCGATGGTTCAGCTCGAGGCAGGAGAAGACTGATGTCCCAGCTCAAGGGCACTCAGGCGGGAGGAGTTCCCTCTTACTCAGACTCTGGATTCAAATGTTAATCCCATCCAGAAACACCGCCACAGACACATCCAGAATAATGTTTCATCAAATGTTTGGGTCCCCTGGGGCCCAGTCTAGTTGACACACAAGAGTAACCATTACAGGTAAGTAGAGAATGAATGGGAGGTGGATGGGGGTGCATGGGTGGATGAGTGGGTGGGTAGCTGGGTATTGTGGATGGGTGAGTGGGTGGATAAATGAGTAGGGGGGATGAGAGGATTGATAGATGATGGTAGATGGGTGGGTGGGAGAGTGGGGGATGAAAACTCAAAACCTGAGAACATTCTGGGTCCCCGTGACATGCATCCAACCCAGGGCCCTGCCCATCAGGACCCTCAAGCCCCACTGAGCACCCTCCAGCTCCTCTACTAGCCAAAACTCCCCTTCACCCCTGGGGCCTTTGTCTCTATGAATTTGCCTATTCTAGGGACCTCATATAAGTGGAATCATATAATATGTTTCATTTTGTGTCTGGCTTAATTCACTTAGCATAACGTTTTCAAGGTTCATCCTTGTTGTAGCATGTGTCAGAATTTCTTTCCTCTTTATGGCTGAGTATTATTCCATTGTAGATATAGACCACAGTTTATCCATTCATCTGTTGATAGACGCGTCAGCTGTCTCCACCTTTTGTCTTTTGTGAACAATGCTGCTTATGGACATTGGTGTACAGATATCTGTTTGAGTCCCTGCTTTCAGTTCTTTGGGATGTATACCTAGGAGTGGAATTGTTGGGTCATATTGCTGAGTAGTTCTACATTTAACCTTTTGAGGAACCACTAAACTGTTTTGCACAGTGACTGCACCATTTTACATTCCCACCAGCAATACTCAAGGGCTCCAGTTTCTCAACATCCTCACATCACTTTTTACTCCCTCACACTCTGTTTAATAATGGCCATCCTAGTGGGCGTGAGGTGGTATCTCATTGAGGTTTTGATTTGTATTTCCCTAATGACCAATGACGATGAGTATCTTTTCTGGCCATTTTTACACTTTCCTTGAAGAAATGTCTATTCAAGCCCTTTTCTCATTTTGGAATTGGGTTGTTTCTTCTGTTGTTGTTGAGTTGTAGGCATTTTTAAAATAATCTGGATATTAAACCCTTGTCAGAGGCATGATTTGCAAATATTTCTTCCATCCTGTGGGTTATCTTTTTGCTTTCTTGATAGTGATAGTGTCCTTTGATGCACAACATTTCTTAAAGTCTAATTTACTTTTCTCTTCTGTTGTCTGTGCTACCAGTGTCACATCCATAAAACTGTCATGAAATGTATTGTCATAAATATTTTCCTCAAGTTTTAAAATTTTAGCTGTTTAGGTTTTTAATCCATTTTGAGTTAACTTTTGCATATGGTGTAAGGTAAGGTTCTAATTTCATTCTTTTGTACATGGATATCCAGTTTTCTCAGCAATGTTTGTTGAAAAGACTGTCCTTTCTCCACTGCATGGTCTTGGCATCCTTGGAAAATCAATTGACCACATATATGAGGGTTTATTTCTGGGTTCTCTACTTTAATCCATTGGTCTATATGTCTGTCCTTATGCCAGTACCACACTGCACTGTTTTAAGTTCTGTAGCTTTGTAGTAAGTTTGGAAGTTGCTCTCATCCTATGGGAATTCTCTTTTTTCTTCTTTTTCAAGATTTTTTTGGCCCTTTGGAGCTCCTTGCAACTCTTATGAATTTGAAGATTGGCTTTTCCATTTCTGTAAAGAAGTCTCTTGGAATTTCCATAGGAATTGTGTTCCACCCATAGATCACTTAGGGTAGTAGTGACATCTTAACAATGTTAAGTCCTTCTATCCATGAACATGGGATGTCTTCCCATTTATTTAGATTATCTTTCATCTCTTTTAGCAATGTTTTGTGGTTTTCAGCATACAAGTCTTTCACTTCCTTGGTTAGAGTTATTCTTCCTAAGTGTTTAATTCTTTCAGATGCTATTGCAAATGGAATTGCTTACTTAATTTCCTGTTCAGATTTTTGGTTGCTGCTGTGTAGAGCACAACTGATCTTTTTGCCCTGCAACTTTGCTGAATTTGTTTATTAGTTCCAATAGCTTTCTTGTGGATTCTTTAGGATTTTTATGTATAGAATCATGTCTTCTGTGAACAGATAATTTTACCTCTTCCTTTCCAAGTTGGTGCCTTTTGTTTATTCATTTATGTTTCTTGCCTAGTAGCTCAGGCTAGAACTTCTAGTACCATATTGAATGGAAGTGGTGAGAGCAGACATCCTTGTCTTGTTTCTGATCTTAGGGAGAAAGCTTTCATCCTTCACCATTGAGTATGGCATTAGCTGTGGATTTTCCATAAATACCCTTTATCATATTGAGGTATTTTTCCCTCTATTCCTAATTTTCCTAGAGTTTTTATTATGATAGCGTGCTGGATTTTGTTAAATGCCTCTTCCACATAACTGAGAGGATCATGTGTAATTTTTTTCTTCATTCTAGTATTGTAATGTCTAACATTGACTGGTTTTCTTATGTTGAACCACCCTTGCATTCCTGGGATAAATCCCACTTGGACAGAGTGTATAAACTTTTTAATATACTCTTGGATTCAATTTGCTAATATTTTGTATAGAATTTTTGCTTCTATATTCACAAGGGATATTGGTCTGTAGTTTCCTTTTCTTGTGATGTCCATATCTGGCTTTGGTATCAGAGTAATGCTAGCCTCGTACAATAACTTAGGAAGTGTTCCGTCCTCTTCAATCTTTTGAAAGAGTTTGAGAAGGATTGGTGTTCATTTTTCTCTAAATATTTGGTAGAACCTACCTGTGAAGCCATCTGATCCTGGGCTTTTTCTGTTGGCAAGTTTTTGATTACTGATCCAATCTCCTTACTCATTATAGATCTATTTAGATTTTTTATTTCTTCTTGAGTCAGTTTAGGGAATTTATGTGTTTCAAGGAATTTGTCCATTTCTTCCAGGTTATCTAGTTCATTGGTGTTCAGTTGTTCATAGTATTACCTTATAATCCTTTTATCTCTGTAAGGTTGGTAGAATGCCCCCATTTTCCTTTTTGACTTTACCTATTTGTGTCCTGGTAAATCCACCTTTATTCTGAAGAGAAATAACTTGAATTTTACCCACTGACACCACTGAAAACACAGTTCTTCCCTGAACCAAGCCAGTGAAGCTTGCTCCCATCAGACACATACCTGGGTCAGCCATGCTCAATTTCTATTTCTATTCTCCCTGCAGACCCAGGTACCTCTGCCAGTACTGCTGGGTGACCTCGGGAGGAACTTGCCCCATCTGGACCCCCATCTGGTCCACTGAGGGGGGTGGGGCCCTTGGAGGGCCCTGGCCTTCCATGCATATGTGCACTGTTTCCAAAATGGAGGTGGGGCTTCATCCCTGGGAGGCCCACCCTACGGGGAAGGGGTGCCACTCCAACCCTGCTTCTAACTCCCCAGGATCCCCACCCAGCAAGTCTTCCCCCAATGCCCACGTAGAAAACCCTAGAGTCAAGGGAGGGGCATGTGGGCTGCTCCAAGTGGGAATCCACTTTCCCCAAGCAGTTAGCTCCCCCTGGGACAGACATGTAGAAACTTTGGGGTCAGGGGAGTGGCAGGGGATGGGGCCAGAGGCAAAAGGAAATACTTGCTCTTTCAAGGAATTCTTACACAACAGTTCAAACCGTAACATGAGAACTGGACTTTGGCTCTCCGTGGGGCTAAAAACCATGTATTTTCAGACACAACCTATAAGATGGGGGTCTCCAGAGTCTGAGGATTCCTCTCATGTGTCCCAAGGACCCATCAGTCTTCCTCCTTGCCCAGACCCCTCCCCACCATAGCTCCTTAAATGAGGTTTCACATGGACCCCCATGGAATGCCCCAGAACAGTGCCTGCTACATATACTAATTTAGCATGTTATGAAGGCAGCATTTCAGATTCACAGGGAAGATGGAACCATTTAGTAAGGGGGCCTGTGATCCATTAAAGCTAAGTCCCAGTCTCATCACCAATTCCAGAATAAATTCCCAGGGCCTCTGCCCACATGGACCCCTGCTTGGAATGCTGACCCTGGACCACTGCATGGCTTGATGACTTCAGCCAGAGTCTCGTCAAATGTCTGCTGGAACAGGCCTTCCCCCATCCCCCCGCCCCACGTCTATGGTCCCGCATCCAGTCCCATCGGCTCTGTCCCCAGCCCAGTTTGCTAGTTGATATACTCTGACCCCTGAGTTGATTCGCCACTGAATCCCCAGCTCCAGGCACGGTGAACAACTGAATGAGTCAATGAATGAATACATGGATCCCTGAATAGTTGTAAAGTATAGAACCGCATGTCAGCTAGAGCAAATGTCTCTGCCTATCCCCAGGACTCACCTGTCTATGGATATGAATGAGGCCACAGGTGCGTGCAACACCCAAATTCCACCAACTGGTCACAACCCCTCCATCCCAGGTAAAGCCTCCCAGGTAAAGGTGTAAATAGACACCCTGGGTATCTCCCACCTGGGCATGAAGAGTGCTCTCTGGCTCTGCAGCTACAGCCAGCTGTCTGGGTGATGGTCACTTCTGCAGGGCCAAGGCTGTAGCCTTCTGTCCAGGATGGTGGCCCTGGGTCCACAGCACGCACACAGAATCTACTGAGCTGTGCCACCTTCTGCAGAGAAACGGTAGAGCAGTCTCCCTCTCCGCAGGCTCTGGTGTAGACTCCAAGTGGGATCAGGCATCCACCCATAGCAGGCCCCTCCCCCCAGTGAAGCAGGTGCGCACCTGGAGGCTGGAAGTGCATCACTGCTCCACTCCCTGAAAAACTCGCAATTCC
This sequence comes from Delphinapterus leucas, assembly GCF_059928025.1. Taxonomy (NCBI): domain Eukaryota; kingdom Metazoa; phylum Chordata; class Mammalia; order Artiodactyla; family Monodontidae; genus Delphinapterus; species Delphinapterus leucas. The sequence continues at coordinate 4,146,697 of NC_143135.1, read as the reverse complement.
TGATGAGGTGTTGCTGGGCCCCTGTCGCAGAAAAGTGAACGCTACAGTGCACTGATCTCTGGTTGAGAAAGACCTTTCTGAACATTAAAAAATCCAAAGTAGCAACAATAAAGAAGCTCAAGCCATTTGATCACAGACAAGCTCCTTAATATTAAGGAAAAAAATGGAGTCCAGAGACGCTGAGAAAATGTTGCAACACACAAAAGACTAACATAGTCTTAATATACAAAAAGCTCTTACAAATCAATAAGATGAACAAGGCACTAGATCGCTGGATAAAAGACAAATAGGAATTTCATGCGTGAAATACGCATGGCGATAATCCTACAGAAAGGTGCTTGTTCTCACTAGTAAGCAAAGAAATGGCAGTTGAAACATCCTGATGCCATTTGCAGCCATCAGAGACAAAAAATGTTGCTCTGCAGCGTTGGTGGCGGTAATTGTCTTACGACGCTGCTGGGAATGTAATTGCTAGCAGCTTTCTGGAGAACAATTTGGCAATGTGTAGCCGGGCTAGCAATCTCCCTTCTAGGAATTCACCCTGAGAAAACCCTCCCACGTATGTGCAAAGACTTAGGTACCAGGATGGACATCCCGGCACTACCTGTAATGCCTAAAATCTGCAAACAGCAAAGAACAGATCAGTTATTAAACAATCTGCTCCATAAAATAGTATTCAGCCATTAAAAATAGTGTTTTCATAGACTGCCTAACATAGCATGGGGAAATGATCACGATCTGTTAAGTGAAAAGGCAGGAGACAGAGCTGCAACCGGAATCTGATAGTAATTATGTAAAACAAGTAAATCTGCGTCTGCATAACAAATACTGGAGTGAATATACCAGCATGTAAACAGAGCTGGCTTGGGGACACCGAGTTTGGGCATATTGTGTATTTTCTCCTTTAGAATGACCCGAATTTTCCGAGTTTCCTGCAGTGACCATGAGTGAACAAAAAGTGTTTTGTTTTTTTTTTAATTGAAGTATAGTTGATTTACAACGTTGTGTTAATTTCCAGTGTACAGCACAGTGATTCAGTTATACACATATATATCTCTATTCTTTTTCAGATTCTTTTCCATTCTAGGTTATTACAAGATATTGAACATAGTTCTCTGTGCTATACAGTAGGTCCTTGTTGGTTACCCATTTTATAGATAGTAGTATGTATCTGTTAATTCCAAACTCCTAATTTATTGCCCCTCCTTTTCCCCTTTGGTAACCATAAGTTTGTTTTCTATGTCTGTGAATCTGTTTCTGTTTTGTAAATTAGTTCACTTATATCATTTTTTTAGATTCCATATATAAGTAATATATGATATTTGTCTTTCTTTGTCTGACTTACTTCACTAAGTATGATAATCTCTAGGTCCATCCATGTTGCTGCAAATGGTATTATTTCATTCTTTTTTATAGCTGAGTAATATTCCATTGTATATATATGTACTACATCTTCTTTATCCATTCATCTGTCGATGGACACTTAGGTTGTTTCCATGTCTTGGCTATTGTAAATAGCGCTACCATGAACATTGGGATGCATGTATCTTTTCGAAATGGAGTTTTCTCTGGATAGATGCCCCCAAAGGTGTGTTTTTATCGACTTATCAAAGGCTGTTTAACCACATAGGGTAGGCTTATGATATGACGTTTGGTGAAACAAGCATTATGTTAACGAGATAGACGGGTTAATAGATGGATTGATAGGTTAAGTCTGTGTGGATTATCAAATCACTTCAATCTCCTTCACTATACATGTATGTATGTATGTTCCGGATTTTCTACTTTAAAATGTATTACTTTTATAATCACTTACAGAAGCTATTTTTAATATAGGAGGTGCTGGCCAAATTCATAAAGAACCCTGTGGGGCCACATTAAGAGTCCACCCGCCAGCGATTCTCAGCCTTCTTCAAAAATGCAGAAACCCTTCCCACAGGTGTCAACATGCACAATTTGCAAACCTTTTAACCCAGAAATCCCACCTGCAGGAATTTACCCCATAGAGCAGTTCCCATAGGTGTAAAGAGTGTGTGCCCAAGGTTGTTCCAAAGGGGTGTTTGTAACAGGAAAACTGGAAACTACATTTGCCTCCACCAACAAGAGCATCGTTAATAGAATGACCGTGCGACCGCACAAGGGGTACTCTGAGGCAATTGAAACGATGATGCCAATCGTTGCTTATTTATTAACAAGCACAGATGCCCCTGCTGTACCAGTTTGTGGGAAAGCAGGTTACAGAAAAGTGTGTCCAGAACAATGTCATCTTTAAACAGTCTCTGTCAGCGTGTGTTTCTAGCGGTAGAAGGCTGCAAGGGGAATTGGGGAAATTTTTTAAAGGATTATTTCTGGGGGGTGAGGGTGGCATTTTAAGGTGTTTTTGCTTCTTCAGTTGCTTTTTACAATGAGCTCTAGTTCATTTTTATATAACAACATAAGGCTACTTTAAGAAAAAGTTAATTTCAAAACAAATGAAAGGTATGATTCAGTCAAATTTAGATGCAACAGAGTAATCTGGAGACACTTTTGGGGGACAAGGTGGGAAACGAAGAAAAGGACTTCTAACCCTCCAGGTAGGGATGCCAGTTCAGGCACACCCAGTGGGGACCAGCGGCTCCCTGCACGGTGGCAACCTGGAGGCCCAGCGACGGGGTGTGACTTGTCCAAAGTCAGACCTCCGTCAGCACCCGGGCCGGGGTCTGGATGCCACTAGGCTCAGAGCCTGGCTCACCCTCAACCTCACAGCCCCGGGTTCTAACAAAGCCAAGCCATCGGCCCAGCACCTGCATGGTCTTCATCTGGGCTCTAAGGCCGGCCCCCAAGGTGAGGTCGGGAATTCACACCTGGACAAAGGAGTGATGCCCTTTCTTGAAGTGTTCTGTAATTCAGACTTCTGCTGACCACACTCCGTGTTCCCCCAAATCCTCCCGACCAGGGCGGAGGGGGTCAACCCTGAGGGCAGAGGGGGTCAACCCTGAGGGCGGAGGAGGTCAACCCTGAGGGCGGAGGAGGTCAACCCTGAGGCCCACAAGGAAGCTCCTAACCACGGAGCCTGGTGCAGAGGAAGCGCTCAGGAAACACTGCAGACGGAGCCCTGAGCAAGCCTTCCTGACCAGGCACTTAGCACTGGCGGGCTCCGCCCGCCCCCTCAGGTCACATGTAATTACGGCTCCAGGCTGCCCTCCTGTCTCTCTCTATATATCTTGCTGTCTCTGTCTCTGTCTCTGTTTTTCTCTCTCTTTCACACACACACACAAAATTGTCCACTTATTCACAGGGTGGTAAGAAGCACAGACCCTCCAGCCTCCGGCCTGTGTTCCATCATTGTGAATTTCAGCAACTCATTCAAGACTCGCTTGAATTCAAGGTGCGCACCTTGTGGGCTGTTTCAAAGGGAACAGAAAGCACAACCTGACTGTTCACACCATATCCCGAGCCTGGACCGGCACCTGGCGTGAGGTGGGTCCGTTGAACGGATTCACTGGGTGCGCGGCTGACCTTGAAAGCAACGGCCCTGTCCGTGGGTGCCGGCCAGCCGGGGCCCAGGCTCCACCAGATGCCCTCCTTCGGTCATCCAAGGCCTTCCCTGACACCCGGGGTGCCCGGCCCTGGGAGGCGTGCAGAGCCTCTAGGAGGAGGAAATCCGAGGCCCCACATCCTGTCCCCGGGGCCAGCTGGCCTTGCGGATTCCAGAACTTTCCGCCGTGGCTGGCCGGCCACGGGGCAGGAAGCGGAAGGTGCAGAAATAGAAACGCATAGCCACGCAGCAGCTCCTTTGGCCTTGCAAGGATGGGAAGCGGGGGCCGGAGGGGAGGGGGGAGCTGGGGGGCAAAGGAGAGGATGCAGGGGAAGCCAGGGAAAGCAGAGTCGCCAGCCCCGACCCCCCCTGCACCCCGCGACCACACCCAGCACACCACCCCTTCCCTGACAGAAACGGGACTGCATCCCCCAGGGGCTGGGCCGGGCAGGGGCCGAGGCTTTGCATGGTGGCGACCGCATCACCTCCCCGGCCACCTGAGAGGCAGGTGTAGAGGGAAACCAGGGCCCAGGGAGGTACCAGAATAGAACCCAGGTCTGTCCGCTCTCAAGTCTGAAGCCTCCTCGGCCCCCAAGACCTTGCCAAGGTGGAGGCCCCAGCTGAGCTGTGCTGGGGTATTTGACCCTCCCCTGACTGTACCCCTGCCCCTGCCCCCAACTGGCTGAGGGTGCCCCAAGAGCCCACGGGAGGTCATTAAGTGCTCAGGCGGGGATGGTGCTGGGCCGGGCCCCAGGCTCAGCTCAGAAGGCCAAGGCTGGGCCAGACAAGGGGTCTCCAGTCCAGCCCCCCGGGGCCTGCAGCTTCTGGGTGGTTTGGTTCCCCAGGACCTCGCTGGATACCCGCCACTCTCTCAGGGCAGCTTCCCCCAGACATCCCTATCCCCACCACTGCCCTCTGAGCTTCCTGCTTTCACAGCAAACAGGAAGACAGAGGGTCCTACACCCAAGAGCATGGCCAAGGGACCCGGCCAAGGAGGGTGTGCAGCCACGGGCCTGGGATGACCTCGTTCCACCCTGTCCGTGCCCGAGGCCCTGGGAGCAGCCCCAGGATGGAGGGCCTGCAGCTCCCTCGTGTGACCCCTGGAGGTCCCGTCCCTTCTCTGGGTCAGAGTGAGGCAGCTTTACTGAGGGGGCTGCAGGGACCGGAAGCTGGAGTACGGAGGACACGGGAGGGCCTTGTGCAAACCCCCCTCCAGGCCCGCAGCCCCAGAAAAGCCCCACCGTGGCTGGATGGCACTGGTCATGTGGGACAGCAGCAGGGTCTGGAAGGAGCCCCTGTCTAGCCTGCCCACCCAGGTCTCCATGCAGAAGCGCCCTGACCAGCAGCAGAAGAGGGGCGCCTGGATTCAAGACCTCCCACTGGCGTCAGTATTGGAGAGCTGGGCTCAGGCCCCAGCTCTGCCCCTTGCTCCCCTCACCTGCTGTGTGGCTTCAGACAGGGGAAGCAACTTCTCTGAACCTCCATTTCCTGGGCTGTAGGAGGCATGAACACCTGTCTGTCTCCGAGGCTGGCTTGAGGCTCCAGTGCTTGACAGAGGTGAAGAGGGGAAGGACCTGAGAAGGCAGATCGTTTCCTTGCTCTGGCCCCTTGCGTAGCTGCTGTTTCTGCTCTCAGGACAGCTGCCGCCTCCTCGGCAGCCCCCACCCAGCGGCCTCCAAGACATGCTCAGGGCTGGCAGCTTAGCTGAAGTTATGCGCTTTGCTCCGCGCTTCCTTGTGGGCTGCTCGCCTGCAAGGTCACAGCGGCACGCCGAGAGCGCAGACCTGGTTCCCAGCCACCTGCTACCCTGGACAACTTGGGGTCCACAGTGGGTGCTCATCCATAGTCATTGAATAAATGAATGAATGAATGAGCTGTGATCAGCCCTATACCCCCAGCAAAGACAGGGCGGGCCCAGCGGCTGGCCACCGTGACCAGACCCGGGGTGTGGGAAGACAGTAGGGGACGGGTGTTGAGGGGGAGAAGTAAGGTCTGGCACGGCTGGGCTCTGCCCTCATGGCCAGGTGTCCTGGGGAAAGTCACTGCCTTTCCCAGACCCAGGCTCCTTCCACACGGCTCGGGGGGTCTGGACTCCACACACCCCACAGGGGTGCCAGCATCACAGTGCAGCCGGCCCAGCTTGTGAACAGGCCCGTGGAGGCCTGGCTTTGCTTGCATCTTCACATCAAGAACACAGATGGAATGCCGCGGAGCAAGTAAGCCCGCGCGCCACAACTACTGAAGCCCGCGCGCCTAGAGCCCGTGCTCCGCAGCAAGAGAAGCCACCGTAACGAGAAGCCCGCGCACAGCAACGAAGAGTAGCCCCCGCTCGCCGCAACTAGAGAAAAGCCCGCGTGCAGCACCGAAGACCCAACACAGCAAAAATTAAAAAACAAACAAAAAAAAGAACACAGATGGAGCCCCAGAAGTGTTGCTGACCTCAACCTCACTGCAGCCAGCTGGGGGTGGGGCAGGGCCAGGCAGCCAGGGACCCTGACTCCACAGGTCACGGTGCTGAGCTGGCTGGCTGACCTGTGAAGGCGGAGGGGTGCTGCTTTCCCACGCTGAGCTGAGCGCCCCCAGCTCTCAGCTCTCAGCCCCTAGGCGGGGCTGGCGGAGGCCTCTTCCAGTCAGGGTGCCTTGGGAAGATAACCACCCTGCCTTGGGAAGGCTGGCTGAGGGGTCTCTGTGGCAGAGGCCACAGCGGGGTCCCCCCCTGCCATTTTCCTCTGGGCTGTGAGCCTGTATGGAGCAGGCAGTGGGCAGACAAGACCCTGGCCCCGGGCCTGGCCCCTCACACACAGCGTCCTGCTCCAGGGCGGGTAGGTAGCGTGTGTAGGCAGGGCTGGGAAACGGGCAGTGCAATTAAGAAGCCCCCCTTCCCTGGCCTCACTCCTGAGAGGAGGAGGACAGGAAACCTGGTGCCCATCAGGGACACACACAGAGACCCCTGCAGGGCTGCCATATCCGCCACTGGACACCCACGGGAAGCTCTCTAGATGTGGTGCCGCAGAGACCCTGCCCGAAAGGTGGCAGGCAGTGATTGGCAGCGGGCAGGGGACAGGTAGGCCCCCGGGGACCTGCTCACCCTCCCTTAAGGATCACCAAGAGCCAGCACCGCCCCTCTCCCCACTCGCTCCGGGAAGCAGAGAGCCCCTTCTACGTGGGGTCCCCAAGAGGAGATGAAATTGATCATCTTCTTAGAACACAGATCGAGACCTGTTTTTTCAAGTTCGTCACACTGTCTTTCCAAATGAGGGGCTGAGCTCAGATTCCCCAAATGTCCTTTTTCACTCAGGAATGCTAAAAAATAAAAATAAGAAAGGTAAAAAACGATGCAATGTGCCTTTTAAAAGAGCCCATGCTTTTCCACTCATCAGGAGAATCGAGCTTATGTTGTCCTGAAATGACACGATTCTTTCCCCTCAACTGATTGTGCAAAGGGATTCAAGACAGCCTTCCACACCCAGAAGCAGGAAGGGTGTAGGGAAAGTTCAAAATGAGCATCTCCCCAGACTCCCTTTCAGGGCCGAGAACCAACAGTCTCCGAGCTGCATTCTCCTCCTTGGGAATCTTGGGGGTTTTATTAGTACAAGTTCCCTTTTCATGGCCTGGTCTTCCTGTAAAGCCAACAGATTAAAAGAACAGGATTTGAGTTCACCATGGCCAGGCCCCTGAGGGTCTGGGCCTGGGTAGGTCCCTCTTAGCTCTCTCCCAGCACGCCCTCCCCTGGGGCCCAGCTTCTCCCGGGGTCCACAGCCCTGATCCACATTTATGCCTGAGAAAAAAATGAATGAACCAAGTGCATTGCAGGTGACTGACAGAACCTGTTTCCACTGGGTGATAATGATTCATGGGGCTTCATTAAACTTGGTCGCCCAGGATGGGCCACCTCCCACCTGGCCACCGGCCCCCTCCGAGCCCCAGATGAACCCCAGACAAAAGGGCCTCTCGGCTTTGTACGTATTTTCCCACACGTGAGCCAGCAATTGGAAACTTCCTCCCGATAACTGCAAACTTCAGAATTGGAATTCACGAGAAGGGGCTTCAGGTGACATTGCCGGCGACCAAGGCGCACGTGGGCACACAAGTCAGGCCTTTCACGAGCAGCTGCCCGGGTGGCCTGTCCCCAGGGCCTACCTACACACCCAGGCAGGGTCGGCCGTTGGGCAGGAAGGGGGCCTGAGCAGGGCCTAGTGACAGGGCAGTGGTCAGGCAGCAGGAGTCACTGCGTGGGTTTTGGGGGCCGCAGATACACCCCGATGCCTGGGCCCTGCTGGAATTCTCCCAGACACATACCTGCCTGTCTCTAGGTACCTGGGTCACTTTCTCTTCTGCCCAGGAGAGGAGCTGGGGACATGGGAACTTGCTGGCCGAGGCGACCAGCTGGAATTGTCCCGTCTCCTTGCTGTGGGCCCACCTGGGGACACTCCACATCACTCTGTATGGCCACTGCTGGCCACGTGTGGCCACCGAGCAGTTGAAACGTGGCTGGTCTGCACTGAGATGTGCTGGAAAAGCAGAATAGGCACCAGATTTTGAAGACGTAGTTGGAAAAACGGAATGCAAAATATTTCATTCATAATCATGATCGTGATTACATGTTGTAATAATAGTTTGGATATATTGGGTTCAATCAAGTATATTATTAGAATGTATTTCACCTGTTCTGTTTTGCTTTTCTCAGTGTGGCCACTGGAAGCTTTAAAATGATATATGAAGCTGGCATGATCTTCCTTTTGCAAATGTGGTCTAAGGGGAGATGGCCACAGCCTGGGGTCCTTGACTGTCCCCCACCCCGGCCTCCCCGACAGGTTGGGCTTGCCCAGGGGTCTGCTGGCCGCAGGGGGTGAGGGCGCTGGGAGTGTTGAAGCTGCATACCACCCTCTAAGATGTGTACCCCTGTCCCCAAGCCCCCCCACCCCGCATTCCACAGATGAGGACCTCAAGTCTTGGCGAGGAGATTGGACCCACCCAAGGCCACAGGATCTCCACCTGAGAGAGTCTGGAGCCTGAGCCCCGCCCACCCCAAACAGGGGTGCGGGGGCTGAAGCGTGGAGGGGCCGTGGGAGCAAATTCTGAGGTCCTCTCACCCTGCCATCCAAGGCAGAATCTGCCCCCAGCACTCGCTGAGAAGGGTTGTCTGCCTTAGTTTTACTGATTGGACACTCACCCTGAGCCACACATTTGGGCGTCAAGGCAACTTGTTCCCACGAGGTCATCGCAACCTCACCCGCAGCCCCGCACACAGTAGGTCTCCGGCTGACCTGCCACCTACGAACGATGCTAGCACTGTTCTTCACGTTGAAAGCTCTTCCTCTTATTAAGCAGGTCAGGCTCCTTTAGTGAGTGACATCATGCAGGTATTATCTTACCTGGTGCCGGGTCCCAGGCACTGCAGGGCACTCCTCCCCTCACTCATCCCTCAATTACCAGAGGAGGCAGACGAGGACCCAGGCGATGAGGGTGGAGGTCCGACAGCACCTTCTCAGACTTACAGAGAGGATGGCGCCAAAGCAGAGCTGAGTGACGCATGCCTACTTTCAGCAAATCAGTTCTTCTAACACACACGTTCTCTGCGTACAGAACATGGTCCTGCTTTTTGCCTGATGGGAAAGAGCAGAATTTTCATGGCAGTCACGTCACTTTAAACCAGACAGTTTGAGGCCCCTTATATGATCAATGATCCAAGTGGTACCCCTCCCAATCTGTGGGCTTCCTTCTGTCCTAACCTGTCGTCCAGATATCCACGGCCCATGACACACCCTACCACATGCACGTTAATCACAGAACGTCCAGAGAAAGTTCACTCAACAGGCAGTGGTCCAGCCTGGGACTCTTGGGGCTACTGGTCTGTGAGGAGCCTGAACATCTGGGGCAGGGGGGTCCCTGGGATCCTGTACGCGGATTCACTCAGTGCCCGACATGGGCACTGCTGGTCCTCATGTCCACCTTGGGTGTGGACTTGGCTTTATTCCCATTTCACAGATGAGAACACTGAGGCACAGAGGAGTCAAGCACCCCAGGATCCCGGGGCTGTACATGTCAGCTCCACCATCCCTTCGTGATAACCTCAGGCCCTGGAAATCCTTTGCCAAGAAAGGGGCCCTGCCTGCCTTTGCAGGGGTTTCAGAGACATTTGTTAAGCGCCTACTTCCTGAGCACTTCTCACCTTTTAGCCACGTTCCCCGGCAGCTAAAATCGGCAGCACTTTCCAGAAGCTAAATCCCGCTTCGGAGACAAAAATGTGTTTACCTTGGGTTAAAAGAATATACAGTCGGCCTTCCGCATCTGTGGATTCAACCAAATATGGATCAAAAATACTCAGGAAAAAAGTTTTCCAGAAAGTTCCAAAAAAGCAAAACTTGAATTTGCTGCACTGACAACTATTACATAGCATTTACATTGTATTAGGTTACTGTACGTAATCTAGACTTGACTTCGAGTATACGGGAGGCGGTAGGGAGGTTATAGGCAGACGCTACATCGTTTTACATAAGGGACTTGCGCATACGTGGATTATGGTCCTGGACTCCATCCCCTACAGAGACCGAGGGACGACAGTATGCACGAGTATACCTATATGAGTATTTATGTGCACATATATGCATATGTGTGTGCATATACGCATGCCTCTGTGTATGTATCTGTGCAGGTGATTCGCTTGTATATGCATAAAATATCTCCGTGGATATAAAGGAAACGGACAGCACTGTCTGGAGGGAAACAGTGCGGGACTGGAGGGCCCGGGGAAGGAAACTTTCTACCATGTGCTTGTTCTTTGATACTTTTCGAATTTTAAACCACGTAAATGAATTATGACAGATTAAAAATGTTTTTAATTAGTCCTCTTTGAGAAAATTCAAAAGCACGTAAAAGGGCAGCTCGGAGCCCCGTCAATCTCGACTGATCCCTCTTCTGTCTGAAGTCCAGCCATTAAGGCGTGTCTCCTCCCATGTGCTGTAGGCTCGGACCCCAGTGGGCATGGCATCCCTGGGGGGCAGTGAGAGAGAGTGCCTCCCAGTCTGTCTCCCACAGTGATTCTGGGCCGGGTGAGGCCGGACCTGCCGCAGGGCCAAAGCCTCTGCAGAGCCAGACCTGGAATCTCAAAAATGTCCTGTGGTCAGGCCTGGTGACTCAGCAGAAAGGCCCAGCCTGCCCCGCCCCGGGACAGGCCGGCTCAGCCCGGGGTGCAGCCGTGGGCTTCCAGCGCCCAGAACCAAAGTCTGTGGGAATGTGTGTCCAGTGGGCAAGGGGGCAAGTGGCTGGTGCCGAGGCCCACGTCCCGGCCTGGCATGAAACACGGACAGGGCTGGCTGCCTGGGGCCTCCCGGCTCAGCTGTGCCCTGACCCACTGGCTGACCCGGGGCCTGTCCCTTCCCCTCTGGGCCTGTATCCTCATCCATGGGAGCAGGTATCAACAAAATGATCTCCAATCCCTTCTAAAAATAAGGTTCTGTGATTCCATGGAAGCCACCAGAACTATAAACTGCATGTAACCAGAACCCTGAATTTAAAAACCTGCCCATTCTGTTACCCCGGCATGTCAAGGGTGAAAGGGCAGAGTAAGGGGGGCCTGAGGTCACACCAGCTCCGCCCTTGTGGGCTGTGTGGTCACAGGCCATCGCCCACGCCCCAGAGTCCCTTTTCTCCTCCGTAAAATGGGGGTGGTAAGACTCACTCCGGAATCCATCCTTGTGAGGGTTAAGTGAGATGACACAAAGTCCCCAAGACATCAGATACCTGTGTGACACCTAAAGAAGTGGCAGGGACAGTGTTCAGGGATAAGGCAGCCTGTTCTTTTTTTTTTTTTTAATTGAAGTATAGCTCCAGGCATCCCTGGGCTTGTGACTGCATCCCTCCCACCTCTCCCTCTGTCTGCCCATGGCCTCTCCTGTGTGTCCGTGTCTCCAATCTCCTTCTTTCTTCTCTTATAAAGACACAGTCTTTGGATTTAGGGACCTCCCAGATAATCCCAGGATTTGCTCCTTATCTCGAGATTCTTCATTTACTTACATCTACAAAAACCTTTGTCCAAAGAAGGTCACATTCACAGGTTAAGATCTGGACATATCTTTTGGGGGACGGGGAATGCTATCCAACCCATGACAGTCGGGCAGGGAAAGGATTTGGGGGCAGCTTTACAAAAAGGAAAAGCTCGATAATAGCTCTTAGCTGGGGCTGTCATCACCGTGGCTGGCTGTCAGCATCGTCATTACGTCATCATCATGGTCCCGCGGCTGCAATTTCTACCCTTGTTCACCTGTCCATCCTGCGGAAATTCCTGCGTTTCTCGACCAGTCAGGCTCCCTCACCCGGGCTTTGCATTTTCTTGAGGCAAGTCCCCTGACCCGGGCACCCATGTGTCCCCCTCTTGCATGCTTCTGTCTCTGCTCAGATGACACCTCCCCAGAGAGATGGTCCCTGCCCAGCGCATCCACAGAGGCCCTGCCCGCACTCCCCAACACCCCGTCTCCTTCGCCCGAGAACTTTTCTCCAGAGCACCTACTGCCATTATAGTTTCCTAATATAACTTTTAAATGATTTATTGTTTATTTAGTTATTGCTCGTCTCCCTGAACTACAGAATGTCAGCTACGCAGGGGCGGGGACTTGTTTTGTTCCCTGCCGTGTCCCCGCACCTCAAAGTGTCTGGCGCACGTAGGGAACGCTCTGCCAGTGCTTGTTGAATGAATGAATGAATGAGTGGGAACTATCCAAATGTTTAGTCCAGGTTGGGGTGCAGACACCCCACCCACAGAGGGTCGGTCACCCCTGACCCCCTTCGGAAACATGAAAAATCATTAAGAGGGAAAACTAGGGGTGCAAAATCACATTGTGGTAATGAATGAAAACTGTGTCAACGTGTCAGGGGGCAGGGGCTGGCGTCCTTGGGCCAGCAAGGACAGCTACCCATTTTTCCCTTCCTCTCGCTGCAATCTGGAAAGGCCAAGGGGAACCGTCCACACGGTAAAGCCGTGAAATCACTCCTAACCGCCCACACGCTGCTCCTGTGCTGGAGGGAACCATGGGACTGACTGGGCCGGCCTCTGGGCAGCCGCCGTCGGCAGAGCCCTGCCAGCGGCCCACCGTGCGTCCCTCTGTCCCCGGCTCGGCCACGTCTGTCTGCCGCGATGCCTCGGTCCCGGCCAGTCGATGCTGCAGTCTTCCTCCCACTGGACGGCCTCCAAACAAAGTATTTTCCAGTTCTAACCAGGTTCACCAGCGTAGGCGCCTTCCTTTGAGCTGAGCCGGCGGCGGGGTTAGATGGAGGGTGGTGGTAAGGGGCTGGCCTGGGGCCTGTGGTGAGCTGGAAGCACAGGGGCTGGTATTCCGGGAACGCTGGGCCAGCCCCAGAGTTAATCCCCAGACGGAGGCACCAAATGGGACGGGGCCGCAAGACTAACAACGCGACAGTCAGGGTTCTTCGGGGGTAACTGCTGCAGATGCCCGATTGGGGGCCAAGGCAGAGCGTGTGGGGTCGTGGAGGAACAGAAGGCATGACCCCCCCTTGCCCGAGAGCACGTGGGCAAACTTCAGGTGTCGCCCAGTCGTGCTGGGAAACTGCACCTACTTTGCGATGCCTCTGTGAGTACTGGAAAAAGTGACACACGTGGACATCAGAGCCACACTGGGGACTCAACGCTTTGGGGTCCCTACGCCCTTGTTATCACCATCACCTTCATCATTATCTCCATCGCCAGAGGTTCTCTGGACCATCCTGCCCTGTGGAATCATTGAATCCCTTTACTTGAGGGTGGGCTTTGTGCTGAAAAGGAGGCATGGGGTGGGCCCTTCCGGAGCCCTTTCTCGGATAACGGTAGAGAGAATTCTCATAGCTCTCTTTCTCACCCCTAGAATACCTCTGGGTCTAGAGCAAGGTCAAGGAGAACCCTTCAAGGGCCGGAACACCCTGACTTCAAGGTGCTCACACCTTCCTGGAGCTGGGGAAACTCACTGACACAGGTACGGATACCTGTACACACACACACAGAAGTTTTACTCGGAATCCCCCCCAAACTGGGGACAAGCCAAATGCCTTTCAACTGGGAACAAACGTTCTACGGAAACTGCTTGGCCACAAAAAGAAACAAACTCCTGAGACAGGTACCAACAGGGATGACCCTCAAAACATCCTAAAGGCCAGACTCCAAGCCTCACACGCTGTAGGTTCCTACGTGTGGTACATTCTCAAAGTGCAAACCTGCGGGAACGGGGGACCAATGTGTGCTGTCCAGGAGCTGGGGCAGGGAGGGTTTGACTCCAAAGGGGCAGCACAGGGTGGTGTTCGTGGCAATGGAACGGGCCTGTGTCTTGCGGTCGTGGTTACACCACTGTGTTTGTCAGACTCACGTAACTGCACCCTTTGAAAGGCTGAATTTTATTGTAGACAAAATTTACCCTAATAAAGATGTTTTAAATGGGCTACTATATATTTTAAATTATATGCATACTAATTTGTTGACATTAAAAATGTTCATGTCTATGCATTTGTCTTAGGAGTTTGGGTGGCAAGTGGCAGAAACCCCTCCCACCCTTAAGTAAAAATGGGAGCTGACCGGCCCATGTAATTAGATGGTCCAGTGGCAGAATTTGGATACTGAACGACCCAGAGGTGAAAATGAGGTAGGTGGTCAGGACACTGACTCTTTCCGTCTGTCCATCTGCTCTCCTTGTATTGGCCTCAGTCTCAGGCAGGTACCCCGCGTGATGGCCAGCAGCTCCAGGCTTAAGTACCTGAATTTAGTAATTCCATCAGGAAGAGGGCGCCTCTGCCCGGAGGACGCCGTGATTGCAGCCTTGCGACACAGAAGACTCAGTTTAGCCGTGTCCGGACTCCTGACCCACCAAAACTGTAAGACGGTTGGTTAAGTACATGGTGTTTGAGGTTTTGAAATAGGTGGTAATTTGTAACACAAAAACCAGCACGGGGAATAACTTTCCAGAACCAGGCACAGATCCTGCTCTGGAGAAACTCATAATCTAGAGAGGCAGAGAGATGCTTTCATTCACTCATCCATCCATTCATTCATTCATTCACCCATTTGCTATGGATCCAACACACAGTGGAGGAGTTCTTACCACGTGCTAGGCGTGGGGCTCCCACAATGGACCAAATGCAGCCCTGCTCCCTGGAACCCAGAGGGTGGGGAAACCTCCATGGGGACCATGAATGCAGGTACAAGGCAGCACGTGGAGTGGACACTCGCAGAAACACCCAGGCGAGCCCCTGCTTTGGCTGCAGAGCCTGGGCTGGGTCTCCCAGGACTGGCCTCCAGGGTGGAGGCCCCAGGGGCACTGGGGCCTGGCCGGCTGGCCCTTGTCCACTCATGTCCATGTATAAGCTGTCCACTCTCCTGCCCAGACTCAATTGCAGGCTTTGGGCTTCCCCCTCCCCCAGTCGTCTCCAGCCCCGGCCCCTCCCCGGGGGTCAGCTCTGCCTCTCTGTCCTCTCAAACTGCCCCTGCGTGACTGGTCAGGTGAGTGACCAGGCCTTGTTATTCTGTCCCAGGACCATCCAAGGGACCGCCCGCCCACGCCGCTTGGACGGCTGTGTGGCCAAGAGGCACTGCCCTGAGCTCCCCCGTGGTTAAACATGACCCCTGCCCCTGCCCCGCTGGACTCAACACACGGAGCCCTGCAGGGAACAGGCCCTGCTGCCTCTGTGTCCTCCCCGCTCAACAAGCTGGCCCAGGCCTGCGCCAACCTCCCTGGTATCGGAGCTTCCAGAGGCTTCCCCCAGCCATGTCACATGGGTCAGTGAATGTCACCCAGATCCTGGTGAATCGGGCAGACTCACAGACCCACCCCGCAGGAGAAATCAAGGCTGTGACTGGGGACACGACTCGCTCAGTGCCCTCAGAGGGACAGTGGGGGTCAGACCAGAGCCTGGGTACCCAGGCTTTGTTCTTTCCTCAACAGCTGGACAACCGTGACCCCAAGGCCTGTGCTGACCCATTCACCTGCTGATGGGCACTGGGGTTTTTCCGGTTCAGGACTATTACAAATAAAGCTGGTGTGAACATTTGTGGGCAAGATTTTAGGAGGCTGTGCAATTTAATTTCCCTTTGGTAAATGCCAGGAGTGGAGTGGCTGAGCCACATGGTAGCTGCATGTTTAAATTTGAACATCCCAAAGAGCTTTCCAAAGTGGTTGCACTTTTACAAGTTCCACACCATCGGCAGCTCCACATCCACGCCAGCCCTGAGAATGGCCGGGCTTTGGGATTTTAGACATTCTCCTAGGCAGGCAGTGGCATCTCTGGGGCTCATCAGGGACAGCAGTTACATGAATGTTGGGCCACTTGGTGTTGTCCCAGACCTCGCGGATGCTCTGTGCTCCCTTCTTGTCTCTTTTCATTTTGGAGAATTTCTATTGCTCTATCTTCAAGTCCATTTTTCTTTTTTTCTGTAGTGGCTAATCTGCTGTTAACACCCCCCTTTCCCCCACCCCCACCCCCCAGTTTTGTTTTTCTCTTAGATGTAGTTTCCTTGCTAGAAGCTCAGAGGGGGTCCTCTCTGGAGCCTCCAACCTCTCTCACCTGGGCAGATACAGCGTCCTCTGCTTCCACGAATGCTCCCTTTCAAGTCATTCTCCCCATAGAAGCCAGAGTTTTCTGTTTTTAACCTCATGGAAATGCCTCCAACGTCTCCCTTTGCATTTTAAATAAAATTCAAACTCTTGGTCGTGTTCACAGGTTCTCACAGCCCAGCCTCAACTCACTCCTTCCTGCCCACCTCCCCCCATTTGTTCACCGTCCGCACCTCCCAGCACACAGGTCTTCCTTTTGTTCCTAGACCACATCCCACCGCACCCTCCTGCCTTGAGCTTCCGTCCATGCTCACCCCTCTGTCAGGAGTGCAATACACACACACACACACACACACACACACACATGTGTGCATGCAAGATGCGCACGCATGTGCACACAGAGACACACAAGAATACACGTGCACACACGTGTGCCTGCCCTTCACATGGCTGCTCCGTCTCCCCTTTCAGGTGACCCCTGATCATGTTTGTAATTGTATTATTATTTGTCTGATTAATATGGATGTTTTTTCCTCATCTCCACCAGGATGTGACCCTCTTGAGGTCAGGGGTTGTTTCTCTTTTGTTCTCTGTTTCATTCCCAGCACATAGTATAGGGCCCAGCATACTGTAGGTGCTCAGTGGATGAATGAATGAATGAATGAATGGGTGGATGGACGGATGGATCGATGAACGGATGGACGGACGGATGGATGGATGGATGGATGGATGGATGGTTGGATGGATGGTTGGATGGTTGGTTGGAGGGCAAATAGCTTTGAATCCTGGCTCTCCCACCTTCATTCTGTGACCTTTGGCAAATCAATTAGCCTCACTGAATCTCGGCTTCTCACGGTTGAAATAAATGGATATAGTGCGGGCCAGCACATGCTCCGTTCATTGTCGGCCTTTCCCACTGGACAGCACATCCTTCAGTCCTGTCAGTTGTGCTCCCAGCTCTGTTTCCTGCACCTGGCACAGTATCCAGCATGCAGTAGGTGCTCAATAAATATTCTGTTGAAAGGACAAATACCCTAAAAGCTGAGGTCACAGCAGAGATGCCCCAGCTCGTCCAGTTCTCTCACCGCTTCACCAGCGCCTTCAGTGTGTACTTTGCTCCTCTTTGCAAAAGAGCTAAAAGCCTCAGTATCGCACCCCCCCCCACCACCCCATCCCCACCCCGGCCCAGTGCTCTGGGCCAGACGGCAGGCCACATTGTGTGTGCCTCGAGAAACAAGAAGGAGGGAGGCTGGGATGACGGTGTGGCCTGGAGGATCCCTGACCTGCTGGGATGGGAGCCAGCCCTGCAGCCCCTCACACCCTGCTAGTGGCTGGAGAAGCTCTGAGCCTGGCGGGGCCCTCACTTGAAGGAGTTGTGACCTCCATTGGGTGCCATTTGGTGGCAGTCCCTGGAGAACTCTGCTGTGCTCTGGAGCAGACCCCCTCAGGGCTGCAGGGAGCCACCTGGACCAGGAGCTGTGGGGCCGGGAAGGGAGGCTGGGAGGGAGCTGCTGTGATGCAGGGAAGCAAGGCTGGTTGGCATCGCTGGGTTGCTCGCAGCTGGGGCACCCAGGGCCTCTGTTTCCCCACCTGTCAAACGAGGGATGAAGCCATGCCCCTTCCTTAGGTGGGCATCACTGTAGCCCCTTCAGTGCTGCCCCTGCCCTTCTCCCAACCCCCTGCTTCCGGGCCCCAGGACCAGGTGAAGGATAGGCAGGTGCAGCCCAGTCTCAGAAAAAAAAGCACAGTTTTACTCTTAGCTGATCACACATGCTCCCCACGTCCAAAGGCTGCCACCACGTGCTGGGACTTCCCCATCACTGCCACCTGTGCAGGAGCCGGGGGGGTCTCGACTCTCTCGACCTGTCTCTCTGTAAGTCTTTTCCACCCTCTGCCCCCCACTTCCCAGGGGACCAACCTCACACTGAGCACAAGGCCTGGGGCGCGGGGGGCACCCACTCTGGGGAAGGGGGAGCAGCTCTGGGTCCCTCCGCCTTCTCCTAAAGAGCAGCTCTCACCCAGAGCCTGCATCCCACTATCAGTGACCCCTCGCCTCACTTCCATGAACTCTCACTATGGGGGGAATGGCCAGGACCAAGGTGGTGACAGTGGGAGGCCCTACAGACGTGAGACGCTCAGGGTCTGTGGATGGATTCCTGGTAGCGGGGATAGAAGGGGAGAAGCCAGGGGAATGAAGAGGCTTCTGGGTGGAGCCAGCAGAGGGTTTGTAGTGGGGTTTGCTGAGACAGGGAAGATGGGGTG
The DNA here is from genome assembly GCF_059928025.1 of Delphinapterus leucas. NCBI lineage: Eukaryota > Metazoa > Chordata > Mammalia > Artiodactyla > Monodontidae > Delphinapterus > Delphinapterus leucas. The sequence goes on along the minus strand of NC_143135.1, from coordinate 4,128,388 downwards.
GGGATGGCTGGGAAAGGATAGGGGAGAAAAATCCAGGAGTCCAGCTTGGCCATGAGCTGTCTGACATGTCTGGGAGACCCCAAAGGGAGATGTCAAGTGGCTTGCCGGATATGCAGGTCGAAGTTCAAAGGAGAGATCAAAGCTGCAGGGACAAATTTGGAAGCCATCAGCTTTAGGATATTTAAATCCATGGGAACTGATGAGATCGTCCAGGGAGAAGGGTAGAGAGATCGGAGAAGAAACCCTGGTCCAACCCCCGAGGAACCCTCAAGACCGTAAGCCCCAGGGAGTGACGGACCTTGCGTGTTTCAGGCATGCAGTCCCCCCAGCCCCAGAGCAGTGCCCAGCTCCTGATAAATCCACTAAATGCTTGACATTTAGGGGGTCTGCAGGGGAGCAGCCTTGAGGCAGTAGGAAAAGAGGGGTAGGGGAGGCAGAGAAGCCCGGAGAAGAAAGTGTCGGAAGGAGGGGGTGGCCTCCTGGATGGACTCCCTCTGCCCAGGGAGAAGAGGACAGAGAAGCGGCTTGGATTTGGCAACACACGGGTGGCTGTCCCCACTGATGAGGTCCTTGCTGGTGGGGTGGGCAGGCCAGGGGCAGTAGAGAAGTGGGAGCAGCTGTGGGGAGAGGGGAGGTGATGGATGACCCCTCAGATGGGAGGTAACTGGGTGGTCTGTGGGCCAAGGGCACCCATTCAACAGAGGGGGAGAGACTGTGGGTGCTGTGAGGAGGGCGAAGCCAGGGGCAAGAAGCTCTTGGGAAGCGGGGCGGGGGACCTGCCCAGGATGGGCAGCCAGGAGCTGAGGCCAGGAGGACCCTGCCTCCATCAGCCCATTTCACAGCCCGGGGGACTGAGGCTGGGGAGCAGCAGGCCTGTCACCTCACCGTTGGGGGGGTGCTGGGCTGTGCACTCAGGCTTGCCCTCCAGGATCCGTGCGACTTGGAGGTCCAGCCGGGGCTTCTGCTGTCCTCTCTCCTTTTCTCTATTTTCTGAATTTCCCCCAAGGAAGCCTCCCGGCCTCTGGCATTCTGATTGAAAACGAAATGTCCTTCTCTTCCCGCCCCATCCCTGGCCAGTGCCCCCACCCCAACCCCATCCAGCAGGGACCTCTGGACTCCCCAGTCCCTGCCCTTCTCCCAACCCCCTGCTTCCGGGCCCCAGGACGAATTCCTAGGGCCTGATGGTGCAGGGTGGGCAGTCCCACCTCCTGGGAGGTCACTGGTTCATGAATTGGAGGATCCTCCCAGCAAGAGGTGAAACCTGAGACCTGCGAGAAAAAGGCCAGGGCTGCCTGTGAAACCCAAGGCCAGACAAAGACGCCCAGCAGGAGGCCTGGGCTCAGGAATGGGGCGCAGCTTGGGGGCTCTGGGGAGGGTGGGCTGCCGGGCCCAAAGGGGAGGGGCCAGAGTTGGCCTTGGGCTTTCAGATCACAGATGCCCAACCTTGGGGGTCCCTGGGGCCCAAATACACCCTTCACAACACTCCCCAGAGGAAGGGGATAGGAAAGAGGGATGAGATCTCAAACCCATAAGTCAGGACCTGGAGCCTGCTGGCCGTGGGGGGCACACCCCAGAGGTTGGGAGCCCTGCATTGAATGCGGGTCCCCTGTAGACCCAGGGGTCTCCATCCTGAGTCACTCCCTCGCCTGGGATCTAGCAGGAAATGTGGGCATCAAAAGGCCTGGGCTGTGTGACCTTGGGCACCTCGCTTGCCCTCTCTGAGCCTGTTGCTCTGTCTGCAAAGCCAGATTCCAGGAAGGAAGGCACCAGGCAAGGGCCCACTCCCTAAGTAGTTGTCATATCCTTATCCGGGGCAGATGTTAGGAATTCGAGCTGCAGGCCCAGGTCAGGGGCCAGCTCCCGGCTGCCCCCTTGCAGAATTCCGCCCACTCCGGGCGGGCAGCAGGGCGGGAGGGTGCGTCCAGGAGCAAATTGCATTCTTGAGCGTTTTTTACAGTCTGCCCTCCTGTCCTTCCCCTTTTGTGTCCATCCCTTTCTTCTGCCGTTCTCTTCCGTGGCTCTTGGGCCTCCGAATTAGCTAAACACTGGGCGGGCAGCAGGGCTTGGAGCCGCGAGCCGACGCTAATCTGGTCTCTGCATTCGGAGGAAGAGGCGAGGTCTTTGTCCTCTGGGCAGCGCCTTCGCTGCTTGGCTCAGAAGTCTTCAAACAGCCCCCCATCCCCTGGCAAACCCCTTTTGCATAATCCACTGGAATCTGCCAGACAAAGGCTGCTTAGAAGTTAATTTGGGAAATAGGTAACCAGGGAAAGAAGGTTCCCCAGGCAAGAAGGGGGTCTGGCTGAAGCTGCCCTGTGGATAGACGTTCCCTGGTTATCTGAAGCATCAGTTCACGCCGAGCAAAGCTGGGTTTGGGCTCCGAAGCCCAAATGAGCAGCGGCTCGTCAGAGGATGTGGGCCTGAGCCACCCTGTGGCCTCTGAATGTTTCTAGGTGTGGGGTCGTTTGGGCTTCCAGGCAGCCCGTCAGCCAGAGGGTTACTGGGGCTGCAGACCAGCTGGGCCGGGAGCTCTGGTCACCCAAGTTGCTGAGCGACCGAGGAGCTTTGGAAACCCTGGCCACCCTGTGCCACCGGCAGGCGACATATGCATCCTGCCTGGCCTGCTGGGTCTGCATGTTATATATATATATTCCTTAGCCATTCAGCAACCATCTGCTAAATGACTAAAGTGAGCCAGCACTGTAGGAACTGTGACTGTATCCCTGTGGGGCTGACGTTCTAGTGGAGGAGACCGAAAACAAGACAAATACACAAACCCAGAAGATAAGACAAAGGAAGGTAACTTGGGATGAGTTGTGACACCCAAAGGTCATGTTGGAGTCCTAATCCCAGGACCCCAGAACGTGACTGTATTTGGAGATGGGACCTTTACAGAGGTAATCAAGTGAGGGTGAGGTCACAGGGGTGGGTCCTAATCTCACAAGAAGAGGAGGTCAGGACACAGACACACACAGAGGGATGACCCTGTGAGCACACAGGGAGAAGACGGCCGTCTACACGCCGAGGAGAGAGGCCTGGAACAGACCCTTCCCTCAAAACCCTCAAAAGGAACCAGCCCTGCCGACTGCTCGATTTTGGACTTCTGCCCCCAGAACTGTGAGACCATACATTTCTGTTATTTAAGCCACCCCGTCTGTGTTGCTTTATTATAGCAGCCAGAGCAAATGAATCCAGAGGGCGATAGAGGGTGGTGGGCTGGGGACTTAATGGGTGGCCTGTGACGGCCTCTCTGAGCTGAATTAAAAGTAAGAGCCAGCCCTGAAGAGCAGACCAACAGGGGAAGGTCCTGAAATGGGGAAGAGCTTAGCCTGCCCCCCAAAACTAGCCGAAGGGCAGCAAGGATGCGGCAGAGCGACGGAGGGTCCAGGGAGGCAGGGGAGACAGGGAAGCAGTCGGGGGGCCTTGTGGGCCCTGGGAATTGGACCCAGGGTACATGTCGGCTCCTCTTCCACCCCCTCTGGAGCCAGCCTTTGCCAGGCAGACCCCACCCAGCTGGGACCGACTTGTGGTCAGAGCCCACTTGCCATCCTTAGCCAAGAGTGATGGTTTTCTGGAATGTTCTTCCACCAGACCTGCCCTCCTCTAGCTATGGGGTTGAGGGCCATGGGAGCCTTTCTTTGGGTTTTGAGCTGCTTTTGAACCCAGACCATGTTCCCTGGACCTCAGCCCCCCACCGCCTTCCCCTCCCTCTGGTCTCTGGTTCTTCTGCCTTGATCGTGCAGCCCGAGACTTTAGCCCCGGGAGTCCTCATGCTTCACACATGAATATTATTATTATTTGCCATCTTCCTTTCTGCAGGGTGGCAATTCCCCCAGCTCAGCTTAGCTTGGGGCCGGCCCTCCCACAGTCACGCTTGGTTGAACAGATGTGCTCCTGAAACAACTGAGTCAGGGATCCAACACCCTCCCAGCCCAGCTCCACACATGGGCCATGTGGCCCCCATGTCCAGGGCTGCAGTGGAGAGCAGGCCCTTCCTCCATACCCAGCTGCCCGGGGCCCGGCCCAGGGGTCCCCCTGCACCCTGATCCCCACTTCCTAGGGGGACTCAGGCTCACACAGGTGGCATCCACAGAGCAGCACCCAGGCCGGTGGTGTCTGGAGGCAGAGCCCATCCCTCCCTCCGTCCAGCCGCTGACCTCCGACACTGGGGCAGTGTCGTCAGGCCAGGGCGTGGTCCCTGGGGGGTTCTCACAGCTAAGAGGGGCAACAGGTGTAGACAAATGGCCAGCCCTCCCCGGCCCGGCGTCCCAGGAATGTAATAAGCCACCCATGCCGCTGACCCCCACCCAACCGAGCCCGGCTTGTTGTGTCTGCCTGGGCCCTCCTGCCCTTCCCTGCAGCCCCTCAGCCGCCGGTTCCCAGGGCCACGGCTTCACTGTTAATTAACCGGGGGATGAATAAAGCCTGGGCTGGGGGCTGCAGGGGCCCGCGCTTCCCAGGGCTGCATTCAAAGAGCCTGGCGGCCGCGGCTCTACACTCAGAGGAAAGAGACACAGAGTGACAGGAGGAGAGACAGAGGGAGAGGGAGAAAGAGAGGGAAAGACACAGAGAGAGACAGAGACAGGACAATTCTCCAACCTAAACGTTCCGTTCCAGTTTGAAGTTTGGAGGATCCCCTGGAAAGGGGAGGGGGTCCAAGCCCAGATGCCTCTGTTTTTGGAGTGACTCATCCTTAAAAACCCACCGGAGAATTGTGGGTGCTTCCACCCCGTCTTGGGACGACTTTGGCTTCCTGCTTATCCCTCAGAGAAGAAGAGAGACAGGGTTATGGAGACACAGCCAGACAAGGGGTGGTTGCCTGGAGGCTGCAGGCCTTGCACCACAGGCCACAGAGTGGCCCTCTTGGTGGGTCTGGGGTCAGAGAGGAGGCGTACAGCTCTCCTTTGAAGGCAGAGGGCCAGCAGGGTGGGAGGTGGGGCTTCTTTCTGAGTACCACCTCCTGCCCCTCCCCCACTGCACTGAGGTCCAGGGGGCCCCCCTTTCCTCATACAAACCAGACTGTGTGTCCTGACCCCGTGGAGAGAGCAGGGGGGAGTTCTGGACGCCAGGGAGACCATCAAATAAAGACTGTTGCTCGGCAGAGGGATTCCAGCCCCCTCCCCTACGTCGCATCTGCCTTTGTGCCCCCCGCCCAAAGCTCAGGGTCTGATCACAGTGGGGCCCCCAGACAGATTGGACTTGGACCGACAGACACACTCCTCACTATGACTTCCATCAACCCTATAAAGCAGCCAGATGAGCCCATTTCACAGATGAGGAAACTGAGTCAGGGAGAGATTAAAAGTTGAAGGTAAGGCCACATGGCAGGGGTGGAGTCAGCCTCCTTCCTCTGTGCACTCCGACACTTAGAGGAAACTGGATACAAAAGTGTGACAGCACCAAGAAACCCCCGCTGTCCCTGGGTGAGCGTGGAGTCAAGTCAGCCCTGGCCATACCAGAAAGAGACACTGCGAGGGACCCTGGGGGCTCAGGTGTGGCCCAGTGTGAAAGCCTCAGCCTTTCTAGAATAGAGGTGCTGAAGGCTCCTCTTGTTCCCCGATGAGCCAGAAATTGGCTCCAACACCAAGGCGAGGCCCCCGCAGGGTCTGGATGGTGGGACGCCCCTGCCCATGGCCCTGACAGCCCCCGTTGTCCTAGGCAGGGAGGGGGCAGGTATTCGGGACCTGGAAAGGTGTCCTCGGGACAGGCCAGCTTCGGGAAGGTTCTGGCAGCTGAGCATCCGCCAGGCCTGGAGACAAAGGCGTGCAAATGAAACCAGCTCCCGGGTCCACTGCGGGTACCCAGGCAAACCGGGCACTGAGTTCGGGAAGCCAGGTGCCCCTCGGGGTGCCTCTTTGCTTTAGGAACACAGCAAAGCAGACAAATCGAATTTCATACTGCATTCTCTGCAGACGTCTTAAGCTGCCCCTTGGGTCTTCCCAGGGACCACCCCGAGGCCCCAGCTACCCCTCCACCCCTGCAGGTCACACATTTCCACCCACTCCCACGACAGGCCCTGTGTCTGCTGAGGTGGTCATTTGCTCCTGGCACCTTTGTCCTGCAGGGAACACTCCTACTGCCCCTGGAACCCCTGCTGGCCCTCAGACAACACCTCCACCGCCCAGCCTCACCCTGGGACACCCAGTCCTCTGCCCCCCATGCCCCACACATCTCCCTCCACCAGAGTCCCCACCTTTCCCCTGGACTCCTCCGGCCAGCCAAGGCCCAGCACCTCTGAGTTCTGAGCCTCCTACCTGGATTCCCCTTCCGCCTGGCAGTGACTCCCCTCAAGACCTAGGTCAGCACCCCTCCTCCAGGAAGCCTTCCAGTTGTGCCCAGCAGCACCTCCCGCCTCTCCCCTTCATCTTAGAGCCCTGCAGGGGGTCAAATGGTGATCTCCCTCCAAAAGATATGTCCACCTAGAACCTGGGAATGTGACCTTATTTGGAAAAAGGGTCTTTGCAGATGTAATTAAGGTAAGGATCTCAAGATGAGATCAGCCTGGATCTGGGGTGGTGGGGGGTTGGCTAAATCCAATGACAAGTGTCCTTAGAAGGAAAGGAGAGGACAAAGAGAAACATACAAAGCAGAGGCCATGGGAAGATGAAGGGCAGAGACTGGAGGGGCTGCAGCCGCAAACCAAGGATTACTGGCAACACCGGAAGCTGGAGAGAGGCGCAGCCCTCAGAAGGAACAACCCTGCCGACACCTTGACCTTGGACTTCCCACCTCCATAACGGTGAGGCTAAAGCTCTGTTGTATGAAACCACCTGGAGTGGGGCAACTTGTTACAGCAGCCCCAGGACACGGATACAAGCTCTTCTCCTACAGCCGCCCTCTTCCCCATCAGATCTCACCTTCCTCTCCTCCCAGACTGCGGGCTCCACAACAGCGTGGATGCTGCTTGATTCGCAGCAATAATACCTCAATAAACAAAAAGTAAAGGAGTTCAAGGATGAAAGCCCAGGTTCTTCCAGAAACCCTAGCCTTGCCGAGTGGCTACATCATGCCCACAGCTGACACACACTTCTCTCTTCTCTCTCACACGTGGTGCCATCCTGCACCACGTCCAGGAACATCACAGCATCTGGAGAAGGAACGAGAAGTCGGCTAGGCTCCCGGGGGCAGAAAGGCCTCTGTCAAGAGGGACTCAACACCACTCCTTCCGGGACGCACGTCGCCCTCTCACCTGTTCCTTCCTTCCTCCGCCCACGCCTGACCCACTCAGTGCAGGGACTGTCGTCACCTGAGCAGTGTCTGCTGCTCGCCAGTCTGTCAGGGGCTGGGGGCCCCTTACATATACGATCTGGTCCTAGCTTCCAGGGACTCCAGTCTGGGAGATGAGAGAAACGTATATGGGACAGTGCAAGACCCGCACTCAGCCCCCAGGCCACAGCGATGAACAGCAGATCCAAGGTCCCCACTCTGGGCCCTCACTCTGCCGCTCCTACCACCTGGACGGCTCTTCCCCATCGTAATCGGATGCCTGTACCCTGCCCATCCTTCGGGACTCAGATCCCACGCTCTCCCCTCCACACCTGCTTTGCAGATCAGAGCCAAGGCTCTTCCGGCCCACGCCACCCACCTTTTCAGGGGAATGGGGGAGGAGACAGCGGCAGAATCTGATATTTTCTGCCAAGGGCATCCTTGGCGTTCACTGGATTCCCCTAGGGTTCTCCAACATGCTTAATAAATTCTTAAGCCTCGCATCTCACCTACCCTGCCCAAGCCTTCTTTTGGCAAGAAGACCACCAACCATGAGCAAAGTCGAAGGGTGGCTGGGCTTCTTAATACATCACTGATTTCCTGTCCTGCAGGGTTACTCCTCCGCTGAGGAATGTATATATATTTCATATTTTTGTGGGGGCAGTACGCGGGCCTCTCACTGCTGTGGCCTCTCCCGTTGCGGAGCACAGGCTCCGGACGCGCAGTCTCAGCGGCCATGGCTCATGGGCCCAGCCGCTCCGCGGCACGTGGGATCTTCCCGGACCGGGGCACGAACCTGGTCGGCAGGCGGACTCTCAACCACTGCACCACCAGGGAAGCCCAGGAATATATATATTTTAAAGCACGTACTGGTTTTTGTTTATAAACACCAACTCCTGGGGGCCTTAATAGCTCACACACTAGTAAATAGCTAGCAGTTGCCCTTAGCGGCACTGCAGTAGCATTCCCAGTGCGCACAAGTTGCCTGGGTACTGGCACAGGGCGCTTCAGCCCCCTACTCCCCACTGGGAACAGGAGAGCCATCCACAGGCCGGGCAAAACTTGGTGATCCTGGGGCTTCTAGCACGTGCTGGGCTTTGGCTCTCTCGCCCTGCGACCGTCCCCAGCCCTGAGGGGAGACGCCTGATTCCCCTCCATTGTCCACACCCCACAGGGCCCACGCCTGCTTCTCCCACTCAGGCGGCAGGCTCACCTCCCCAAGCCACCTACTCCATCGTCAGCAAGCCTCTTGAGGAGAACAAGAGGTGGGGGCAATGGGCCCAGGATGGGTAAGAATCAAGGTGCGCACAAGTTCACTGGTTCCTCGCTCTGCCTCAAAGCCCGCTTTCTGCAATGACCTGCCATGGTTCATTTGTCACTGGGTCTCTCACCCACTCATGCTCCGACCCCTCCCAAGGGTGTATATTCAACCTTCAACCAATAGGAAGTTCACACATCCTTGCAAACATAATGAAACCAGAAAGCCCAGGGCTGGGGCCCAGATGTGTAAAGATGAAAGATGTGCTTCATCAAGGGACAAGTTAGACCATTGTGATAAGAGACCCCAAAAGGGAGTAGCTTAAGCCAGGTGGTTGATTCTTCTTCCCCATCGGAGCCCAGGTAGGCAATCCAGGATGAATCTGGAGGCGTGATGGAACTGGTGACCCAGGCTCTCCCACCTCCTGAGGGTGGCCCTTGGTCTACAAGGCCTGAGCTGACTCACATCCTCATACCCATCCCAGCCTGTGGACAGGGGAGAGGGAGGGGAGAGCTCACTGCCTTCCTTCCAGAGGCAGGACACGGCCATTGCACACATCGCCTCTGCTCCCAGGGCTGTCACGCTGCACGGTCCAAGTCCACACATCACGTGTGTTCCACGTACCCCTGAGACACAACTGCCGACTGGTGACAGCCTGCCGGCCAGGGTACCATGTGGCCAGACCCCACCACAATTATACCGGGCAGCCTCAAACTTCTCCCTACAGATGAAAACAGCAGTTCTCCACGTGTGGGTTCAGGAGGTCAGAGGGATCAAAATTACTTTCACGATAACACTGAGACGTTATTTGCCTTTTTCCCCCTCATCCTCTCCCGAGCATATGGTGGAATTTTCCAGAGGCTACGTGAAATGGGATGATATCGTCACTTCTGATAGCTAATAGAATATATGCTTCTATATTCTTGTGTTTAAAATGTTTTCTCCATTTTAATTTCTCATGCAGTAAATATCAATACATGAAACCCACATCAACAAAATCTCTTTGGGGTCTTCAATAATTTTCAGAATGCAAATGGGCCCCAAGACCAAAAAATTATGAACTGCTGACCCAGAAGATAAAAAACAGATCTCGGGCAGACAGCTAGCCAGAATAGATGCTACAACGGGCAACCTACAAGAATTCCTCAGACCCAGCCCTGGCTGCCGGCTCACGGATTCATGCACCCACCTGGGAGTTCAGTGTCTGGCTCTTGGAAATTTGGGAACAGATATATTCCTTACCAGTTAGGATCCTAGTTGCTGTAACGGTGATTCAGTGTCAGGCCTGGAGCTCAGTGCTCTACCTGCATTGTGTTATTAAGTCCTCACATGAGTCCTATAGCCTTGGGGCCCAGTGGAAGTACACCTCCTCCAGCAAAAGGCAGAGCTGGGCTCCATTCGGGGCTTGCCACTTTTGAATTGTGCCACTTCCTTTTGCAGATTACTCGGACCTCAGTTTTCTCATCTTTAAAATGGGGATGATGCCCCAGTGCCTTGTCAGTCCGGAGGAGTAACCAGGAATTCCAGAAAGCATTTTGCACAGGGCTAATGCTGCAGTTCCTGAAATGGTCGGTCCCAGCCAGGCACAGGGTAGGTGTATGAGGAGAGGGGAGAAATACCACTCCCCGGCTCACCAGCTTTCCATGCCTCCCCAGGGCTCACTCTGACATTCAAGGCCCTCCGTACACGGCCTCAACCCACATTACAAGAGAGCTTTCTGTCCCACTTTTGAATTCTGCGAAGTCTGACTTTCCCAAGCAAGGTCTTTCTCTGAAGAGCAAGCCCTGCTCTGTCAGCGACACGATCGCGTTGTCTGGGGAGGGGAGGCCGGAAGCAGGCCCCTTAACCACGCTCTCCCCAAAGAGCATTTGTAAACACATGCCTGCTTTATAACACCAGCAAACAGAACATGTTTTCCTACTTAACAGGAAATGCAGCCGAATGGCTGGGTTCCCCCACTGTGGCCCCAGCCCTGACATGCATGCGGCACATGCATCTAGGACAAGGCGAGTGACCAAGGGGGCGGGGGAGGGGGTGTGTGACCAAGCCCTCTGGTTTGCACAAGTTCCCAGCATTCGCACATGTTCGGAGCCCCCTGTCCCCCTGTACTGGCCAGGGAAAGGGTCCCACCTCTTCCCACCCCCTGCCTTTGTCCCCTGGCAGCCTGCCTGTTCACGCTGGAGGGCTGCAGTACTTGCCCTGAGACTGGAGTTAGACCGAACCGTGGGCAGAGAAATGCATTTCTAACCTCTCAAGCCCTTTCACTGTCACAAGATCTTGAATGTCAACACTGACCACGCAGGGAAGCCCAAGGGCTATTGTCAGGAGCCGCAGCCAAGCCTCAGAGTGACACAATTGTACCAGAACCCTGACCCGTCTAAGGAATTTAAAAAAAAAATCCCCTCCTCCTTATTTCCCTGGGGGAGGGGTCTCCGCAAGGTAGGCGTGGCTGCGCCATTCATAGTTGCGGGGGACCGAGGCCCCACAAGGAGCCTAGGCGCTGCGCGGCCGCTGATTGGGCCTCGCCGCCGGCGCCTCAGCCAATCCGCTGTCTGGGAAGCTGGCCATTCATGAAAGCGGTTGCGGAGAGGAAGCTGGGGCGGGGAAGCACCGGGTTATCGGTGTGCCTAGCGGTCCCCCATTAGGGTGGCGGGCCTTCAGTCCTGGCCCTCCCGCGGCATACATGGCGCGGGTCCCTTGCAGGGGAGACCCAGCTAGAGGCTCAGGAACAGGTCCGGCTTTCTGGAAGTGCCTCCCGGGCAAGGCATGGCAGCCAAAGGCTGCCTCCTTCAGTCAACTGTGGCCATGAAGTCATTTTTTTCCCCCTGCTGATTGAAATCATCTGTTTTCAGTTCCCTGACAATTTCATTGAGTTCCCTCTGAGGCTGGGGCCCCTCGGCTGCACAGCCTGGATCTGTAGCTGTCGCCCAGACCCCCACAATTTCATCTTCTTGGATTTACATGGGCTCTGGTTTCCAGAGACCCAGTGAAAGAAGCACTTGTGTGAGTGGTAGCCGGTGGGCTTTAGCAGCCCTGGCTTCAGCGGGGATGCTTCTAAAAGGGCTGTTTGCCGGCTGGCCATGGTCCCCCAGCCCTGGCCCTTCAGATTCCAGGGGCCCCAGATGACAGTGTGGCCAAAGAGAGGTCCAAAACACCACACATCTGCTCTCTGAAAAGGGAAATGGCCAAGTGGAATGCTGGCCTCATCTTCCTGCAGGATGAGCCCCTCATTTCCTCTTGTGATACAGCTAGAGGCTTAAACATCACACTCATGGGTTGAGTTATGTTGTGGGAGTGGCTGTTCAGCAGTTGGGGGGAGGGGCAGTGTCTGCTTTGTCACTTACCCATGCAGGAGCATGCTGACTGTGCCCTGACTCCGCCACCTGGCCTCCTCTCTGAGCCTCAGTGTTCTCTTCCGTAAAATGGGCATAAGAATACCTAGCCCTCGGCCACTGCGAGCATCCAGTAAAATAAGCAACGCAGGGACCCGGCACGTGGTAAAACTCTGTCGCTGACATCGGCTGTTGGTGTGAGGTCAGCGGTGACTAACTTAGAGGGCAAAAAAGGGGGTCAAATTCCATTTCCAGGCCCCAGAATCGAGACACAGAGCTGGCAGAGAGCAGTGGGCTCTGGAGCCCTGGAGACAGCCCTTCTCAAGCTGCTCACACCCTCAACGACATGCTGGAGCCACTGGGAGCATGAGCACGAGGGGAATTTTTCTCAATGGAAAGATTTCTTCATAGCAAGTGTTTTGCAAACCCCTCCTGGGCTGTTGATAATGAATCTTGGCCTCTTGACTTCCAAGTGTGTTACGTAAGCCTAAGAGGTTGGTCAAAAAAAAAAAAAGTATGTAGCTCGAGATAGCAGGCGGGCAGGTTCTGCAGCTGTTCAAACTTCCAGCCGCCTTCCCAGCCTGAGAGGACTCCCCGCTTCGGGCCTGTCAGGACCAGGCTGGGGAATGTGAGGCATGAAATCTGGGAAAGGGATGCCAAAGAAGCCAGGACTGCAGAGCAGGCTGAGGGCGGGCCTCTCACAGGCCTTTCTAAGTAGCTAGCGCCTCTCCCCCATGCAGCACCCCAGATTTCACCCCAGCAGCTTCCACATTTGAGGTGGGCAGAGAAGGGTGCCCACACCCACCCCATGCCCATCATGACTGGCTCTGCAGCACCCATGCAGCAAGAGGGCATGGGGAAACCAAGGCCTGGGGATGGGCGGCGTGATGCTCATCCTCTGAGGCTGGTCCCTCCAGAGGCCATGTGAAGAGCAAGTAAAGGAAGCAGAAGAGGATCTGGGCTGAGCGGGGAGCCAGATTTCACCACTTCTCACTTCTGCTCTGGGCTGAGTGGGCTTCTCTTCTCATCTGTTTCCTTAAACTACAGGTGTTGGGGGTAGAAAGGCCCGTGGGTTTCCTAATCTGGCTCTTGTTCCGGCTTTGGCAATGCAGATAAAACTGACAAAGACTCAGTGACCTATTTCCATGTGGGATCAGAGGCCTGGTTAAGCCCTAGGGAACTTCAGACTGGCCACTTATCTCCCTGGGCCTGTCTTAATCTTGTGCGAAAGGTGACCATAGTGGACGCTCAGCAACCAGCCAGTGGAAACAGGTTGGAAAAACCTTAAAGGCCATGCAAATATTGGGTATTTTAGATTGTTATAGCATGTGACATGGCATTCAGAAGTTGTCAGCATAACTAGAAAGTGTATTGGTAGGTCATGCCGCAGTAACAAACAGCCCCCCGGATGTCGATGATTTAAATCAGGGTCAGCAATAGGTTTCTGTAAAGGGCCACATAGTAAATACTTTAGGTTTTGTGGGCCATACAGTCTCTGTTGCAACTCCTCCACAATTATTGTAGCACAAAAGCAGCTTCAGACAGAACATAAATGTGTTCCAATAAAACTTTATTTACAAAAACAGACAGTGAGCCCAGATTTGGCCTAAGGCCTGTAGTTTGCTGATTCTTGGCTTAAAATAACAAAGACTTATTTTTCACTTGTGCCACACCTCTAAGGTGGAGTGGGGCCTGTGCAGTGCATGCTCTAGGGACCCAAGGGATGGAGGGTCCATCTCCAACCACACTTCCACCATCACTGAGACCAGACTCGTGTGCTGGTTTTAAAAAAATCTGCTCAAGTTTCATTGGCCAAGCAAGTCACTCAGCCACACCTGACTTGAAGGGGGATGAGAAGAACAACCATATCATTTTCCCAGAAAGCAGGGAGCTGAGAATCTTTGGTGTTACCTCCAGACTAGGAAACCTCGATTCCGGTTCCTTCCTTTGCTACCAGCTGACTGTGTGACTCTTTCGGGTCCCCTCCTGTCTCTGGTCCCCAGAGTTGTGTTTTCTAGTTTCCTCTCAGGCCTGGGAGCAGCACCACAACCATGGACACCACTTTTCCAGGCAAGGGACGATGATTTCATTTCTGCTGCACATCTAAGAAGAAAAGACAAGGTGTCAGCCAAGGTGTTTATGTCCCCAAATTCTTATGTTGAAGCCCTTCCCCCTAAAATGACCATATTATGAGGTGGGGCCATTGGGAGGTGATTAGGGTTAGATGAGGTCATGAGGGTGGGGCTCCCCTGACAGGATTAGTGCCCATTTAAGGAGACTCTACCTCTACCTACCTACCTCTGAGTCTGCTTTCAGAGGAGGACACGCATCCCAGGCCCAATCACACCCAGCATCTGCCTCAGAAGCACTGTGGCAGCTCAGAAAAGCCGGTGGAAGCGTGCCTGTGTGTGCAATCACTCTGCACGCCTGCGCTGGGTCTCCTCCCAGCGCACCCTGGCCATGGGGGGTACAGGTCCCCTCGGGGAGCAGCAGGCCCTCTGGTGGGTCTGGAGGGGCCCCCCCGTTCCTTTGTCTCCAAAGGCGAACCCTCTGGTTTTGCAGATTTGCAGACTCCTCCAGGTTTCCCTGCAGGAACTCTCCCACAGCTCCCCAATCCCCTTGATAGATGGAGTCATGGAAAGTCAACGTATAGTTCAAAATGGAGGAGAATGATAAAGAAAGGTGCCTTTTGGAGTTTGAAGAGATTCTCTTTGGGAAATTTGGATTGGGGAGGGTGTGGGAAAATCACAGAAATCAGTATCTAACAGGCCTGTGGCGACCCTTCTTGCCAAGAGTAAACTCTTATAAAGAGGCAAATCTCTGCGAGTGGAAGTGGAAATTCTAAACATAGAATCCAGGAGGTAGGGAAGTGAAAATCTTTCTTCATGTTCCCCCGGCCCTTGTGGTTCCCGCCCCGCCTGCCCCCCCGCCCCCTGCCTCTCAACCCCATCTCTTTCGCTGCTGACTTTTGGGGTTGGGGTGGATGCACCAGAGGCGAGAGGGCGGCCAGAACAACAGATGCTGCACCTTTTTTGGGAAGGATTGCATCAACTTGTAGCCCAGTGAAGATAGCCAGCGGGCACCAGCTGTGGGGCCCGAGCGCAGACGCGGGGGGTGCAGGTCGGTGGCTCGATGGTCAGCGTGGGTGGCAGCTGCACCAGGGACCCAGTGAGCTGCCACTCAGAGGAGAAAAGCTGACTGCCCGTGTCCTTTTCTTGGGCACTGAAAGGCCTGGGCCATGGCCCCGGGCCCTGTGTGTCACTGTGGGCTTTGGGAGATGGTCTGTCCCCAGCACAAACTGGGCTTGTGGCTTTCGGGAAGAACGGGGCTGTCATGTGACTCGCTCAGTTCAGCGCAAAGCTCCTGGCACAGCAGGGCCTGTTCATCGAAGGCAGCAGAGGAAATGCCCTGAGGCCTGAGCTAATGCAAGGCGACTCCATGGTCTGGCCACAGCGATGGCCTGCTGTCCGCTCCCAGGCCAACGCGGGTGCTGGGGCAGCCTCTCTGCTCCCAGCCCCGCCTGCCAACAGAGGCAGAATTCCGTATGCCTCCAGGTCAGGTGTTTCTGACAGCTTTTCCTGCCCGAGTCAGAGGGCAGGACGGCATGGGGTCATCTGAGCCTCAGCTCCTAAAGCCCGTCTCCAAAAATAGGTCTTTCTTCCTGTGTCCCGGGCTCCGCCACGGGCCCTGCAGGAAAATGTACGTTTCCAAGGCGGATGGAGCATCTGGAAACTGCAGCTGGCCCCATGCTCCTGGGTCAGGCCACAGCCAAGAGTTACAGGGCCCTGGGGTGACACCTGGCCCTCGCTTCCCCGGGGCTCCTGTCCCCTTCACTGGGTGAAGGATGTACATTTTTGGAGCTTGAGTCAGGGCAGAATCTGGATGTGTTGGGACTAGCAGGTGGGCACCCCAGGGACAGCTCCCTCTGCCATGACACAGGCGAACCTCCCAGAACTTTCTCTTCCACTGCTCTGGGAGCTTGTGGCCACCCAGCCCAGCTATGGAGCCTGGGCCACTGCCCTGGGAAGGCCGTCCTCCCTGCGAGAATTGTCTGTCTGCCCGACCATGAGTCACGGCCCGCTCTCGGCAGCGCCCTGCGGATTCAGAAGCTGGAGCCCGTTTCCTGCAGATAAGTGCTAAGTGCAGGGGGACCTGGCAGGGGAGGGGCCACACGGGGAGACAGCGCTTCCTTCAAAGCCCCCCAAGCGC
Organism: Delphinapterus leucas; assembly: GCF_059928025.1. NCBI lineage: Eukaryota > Metazoa > Chordata > Mammalia > Artiodactyla > Monodontidae > Delphinapterus > Delphinapterus leucas. The sequence goes on along the minus strand of NC_143135.1, from coordinate 4,112,386 downwards.
TAATTAGCAATTCCAAGCATAGTTTCAACAGCATTTAGGGATTTCCTCATCCAAATAAACTTCCTCCCATGTTATCTTCATTTTTGGCATCTGATCGGGTCCTTTTTCAGGCTCATTTATTTATTTTTTTCGCTCCAAGACTCAGGGTGAGCTGCGCTTAGCCCCGCCGTGGGAGGATGGGCAGGTGAAGATGCAGGAGTGTTTTGAAGTATGGCCAGAGGGGCCACGGGAGCCCATCCTTCCCCCCGTCCCATGCAGGGCCCGCCTGGGCTTCTCTTCCCTGGCAAGCAAGCCACATGTTTCAGTCCCATATCTGCTCTGGCCGGTTGTAGAGGATACCTGGCTTTGTGGCCGATGGGGCACCTGATCCAGGGCCAGGCCACCCCTCCCGGCCTGGGCACGCCCGTCCACTCTGCAAACCCAAGGCCCTTGGGTGAAATGTCCGCTGGAGCTGGCCAGGACGAGTCCTGGGGGCCTCGGGGCTAGCCTGGGGACACGTGAGGGGACTTCCGCTTGGGCTCCCCTGGGATCACTGAGTCATGCAGGGCATGAGATAAAAGCCTGGGCTGGAAAGGTTGTGCATGGCCACTGCCTCTGGAAACGAGCCCTTTGGTCGGAGCCGTGGGGATGCAGCCCCCGGCCAGGCAGTGAGGCCGCTCTGTGCGCCGCATCTCCAGGCATCCCAGCCGTTGCTTCCTGCTGCTCCGCACAGGCCTCTGATGGCGAATTTTAGGCACAATAGGTGATTTCCTGATGGATCTGCTGAGGCCAGGAGTTGACAGGCCTCTCCAGGACTGAGATGAAACCAGATAAGACAGGCTCTGTTTGGGGCTGGACAATTTGTGAGGATATGACGTAGCGGTTGCTCATGGAAGTAGGATCGTTAACATGGCATTTGGGGGAAAACGGTGTCCCTGGAAGTCCCCCATCTGTGCTTCTGAAGACGACTGAGCAGGGCCGGCCAGGGTGGCATTGCCTTACCTCTGGGAGGGACAGGCTGCCCACTCCGGGCGATGCTCCGGATGCCAGCCAGGGTGCATTTGGGGCCCTCTGTCCAGGGGACAGCTGTTCAGGCTGGACCCCAGCTCATGTGCCACCGTAGCAGGGGGATTACTGTGACCCAGGGCTGCCTGGGGGGAGCCCAGAAACCCAGTACTCACAGCCCAGCAGGAGGCAAGCGGAGGAGGAAAGAAGGAAGGAAGGGGCAGATGGACAGATAGACTGAGACGGGTGGATGGACAGACAGACAGATGGAGAATGTGTGGATAGACAGTAAGGAGGGAGGGAGGGAGGAAGGGAGGAAGGAAGGAAGCAAGGAAGAAAGCAAGCCAGGCAGCACCAGACTGATTTTTTAGGGCATTTCCTTTTTTTTTTTTTTTTTTGAGAGAAGAAAGGAAGAAACTAAACAAAAGTAAATTTGGAAACCCTCTGATTGCTACAGCTCAGCCAGCAGTCTAGAAAGCCTGTTTCTCAAGCAGACAAGGGGGCTGGCCCACCCCGAGAGGCAGCAGCTATCCAGAGGTCCAGCCCGCGAGGCTACAGAAGAGGGCCACACTGCCGCTCTCTGCCCCACCTCCAGGCGGCCCCGGGCCCATCTCCGGCCACAAGCTCCTCTCAGTGGAGGACTGACCAGCCTCGTCTGCAGCCCCAGCCCCTGCCAGCCTCAGCCCCTCACACAACCCCAAACCCCCAACAACAACAACAATAATAATAACAGACACTGCATGTACGGAATGATGCCGTGCGCCAGACCCTGGGCCGAGCCCCTTACACGTGGCCAGGAAGGAAAGCAAGACATCGAGGCAGAAATGGAGGCTGGCAGGGCTTCGGGGGGATGGAGAGAGGTGGGAAAGAGGGTGGGGAGCTATTCCACGGGGAGCAGCTTGGAGGGAAAGGGAACTATTTAAAGGGGGTTTTGAAGACATTTTCTGTGTCAGGTTCAAAGTCACTGTCTGCTCATTACCTACTACAGTCAGTATTACTGATGAGCTACCCAATGCTCCTCTCTCTGCTGACAGAGCAGAGCTTTCGCTCAGGATGGCGAACAACTAAAATGTTCTACTTCTCAGCTTCCCTTGCTGTCGGGGTGGCCACGAGCCCCAGCTTTGGCCAATGAAAAGCCAAAAGCTGCCAGGGGTTCCCAGGGAAACGTTTGCTTGCCTCATCTAGACACTGCTCCTTACTCCTTCCACATTGTTCTTCCTGCAAGGAAAGCTGAAATTACACCCGGACGCACAGCAGCCATGTTGCCACCGTGAGGATAAAAGCTACACCATGCCAAGGATGGTGAGGCGGGAAGGCGGAAAGAGCCTGGACCAGTGGCAGCCGGGAGGAGCTGTCACACCTGCCCTGAACCGCCAGCCCCTGGTAGACAAAGAAACCACCTGTTTAAGCTGCTGTGGTGTGGTTCCTGTTACCTGCATGCAAATGTGTCCCTTTGCGGTATGGCCGTCAGTGAAAGTCAAAGGCACATCATTTATAATCCTTCCAGATAAACCAGGGTCAGCCCACCCCAAAGTCACAGAGGCCTTAGGGGCTGAGGATCCTTCTTGCCAGCAGCTCCCCTGATTGAGGGGTCCCACAGGGAAGGCCAGAGGCAGAGGTCCCCACCCCCCCCCCCCACTGTTGCAGGAATGCCAACATCCAGGCAGGGGGCAGGGCTGAAAGCTGAGTGTAAGCCAATGGCAGGTTGTCCCCGGCGACACCTGCCTGAGGGGAACGAGAGCAGGTCCCCCAAGAGGGAGGCTGCGTGGAGCCCCGGCCACATGGAGCTCTCTGCTACAGCCAGTCTCCCTTAGCACTTCTCCTTGCCCCTCTGGGGTGGCCTGGGTTATGGTCTGTGGCTACTCAGGTCACCTTCTCCTGTAGACGCAGCCCTCCTCCCTGCCCAGATGACTCTGAACGTGGCCCTTAAAGTTCCCACCAGCCTGTTTACTCTGACACCCTCTGCCAGCGATGGGCACGTCCTAGGTTATTTTGGAATCACCTAATGGCCTCCTTATAGAGCATGTTCTTTGAGGGTGGCCTCAATGCCGCCTCCTCCAGGAGGCCCTCACAAAGCGCCGAAGTCTGGGTTCAAGGTCCTCTCTGCTGGGCTTTGAAAGCTCAGGCACTTAGTCCTGACTCACTGAATTGTGAGTGATCGAGTCCCTGTCTATCTGCCCGACGAGGCTGAAAGGTCTGGAGGGCGAGTCTGTGACTGTCTTACTGACTTAAGGAATCTCCAGTGTTCATCGAAATACCTGAGCCCCATTAGACATTCAGGAAATATTTGCTACAGGAAAGGACTACAAAGAGGGAGAAACACAATCAACACAGAGAGAGGAGAAGGAGGCAGTCAGGCTGCCAGCTGCCAACCGCAGGCTCTGAAGGCAGGAGGGCACTGACTCAGGGGTGCTGAGCCCCCTCCCCCAGGAGCCATCCCACCCCTGATGAACTCTCAGCCTCAGAGGGTGGGCCGCCCTCCTCCCCAGAGAGCACAGCGAGGGAGTGGAGAAGGGAGGGGGGTCCAGGGAGCTGGATGTGAGACAAGTCACTGCTGCTGCTGGGATGTGTATCACAGCCCGGGCACTGCCTGCTCCTCCTGGCAGCCCAGCCTGCTCAGAGCAAATGCCCCCCAGGCCCTCTCCCTTCCTGCCTGGGTCTCCCCTCCAGCTCCGTGCCTGGGTACCCCCGGCTGGCTCATCTCTTGGCCTTTCTCTCTGTCCCCCGACATCACTCACTCCTGGATTTGGAAAGAACGGACTCTCTGGTTGGGCTTGGGCCCGGTTTGCATGCCTCTCTGGTCCATGTGCCCATCTGGTCCCCTGCCCCAGCTAGCCTGGAACCCCAGAGCTGGCCCACAGGGGGGCCCAGCAATGCCAACGGAACCAGCAGATCTGGGACACCCTCAAGGGGACCCTCCCAGTCTGTGTCTGCCCCCAAGGGTGCCTGTTTCATCTGGTATCACAGAATTAGGTTTGAAGTCTTACCTGATTCTGGAGGTCCTCTGGACCTGTCTGTCCCCTGCTTGCTGCATGAAAGTCCCCTACCTGGAGTCCTGAAATCAGACGGATGAGGTGCCTCAGCTCTCCTTCCTAGCTTTCCCAACAACCCTTCAGAAGCTAAACACACACACACACACACACACACACACACACACACGCGTGCGCGCGCGTGCGCACATGTGCACACACATACTCACGTATACGCACGTCCACACGTGCACTCAGTCCCACCTGGGGCAAAGGTCTCTGCAATCAGGACAAAGCACCTGCTGAGACACACCAAGTTTGCCTTCCTTTGTAACGCGGGACATTATTTACATATAAACTGTGCTTCTCAATCCTATGAAAATGCATTCTCTGAGTGAATGATCTTCGCAGTCTAAACACTATTGATTTGCTGAGCAGATTTTCATTAATAGAGCAAAAGAAATTCAGCCCTCCCTGGGCTGAAGGATCCTCGGTCCTTCATGAGCGAAGCATGAATTAGTGACGTTAACCTTTGGCATTCGAGATGTCACAGTCCCATGAAGTAAGGACCCCGTAACTCCACTGGCGCTTTACGGGGCTGGCCCCAGTTGACACAGCGCTGCCCCGACTTGAATTACCTGGGGACCCTTGAACACGGAAGTTCCGATGCAGTGGGTGTGGTGCAGGGCCTGGCATCTGCATTGCCATGAGCTCCCAGGTGGTGCCCCAGCTGCTGCTGGCCCTGGGTCACATGCCCCACCTGGAAGCAACACCTTGCTGCAGTTTGGAAACTGACTAACTCAGGAGAAAAGGGTGAGCCCCGTGCATAGACGCGTTCAGAGCAGGATGGGTTGCCCCCACGTCATCTTCAAGCACAGCCCACGGGGCTTGGTGTGTAGACAAGCTGCCATGAGATACCAGCTCAAGGGACATCAGTGTTCCTGGGGTCCTGTCGACAGGCGCCCCAGCAGAGAGCATTGGAGGAGGCCATGTCCCAGGGGTCAGCCCCCGGCAGTGTCTGGTGACAAGACAGACACCATCCCTGCACTTTCCCAGGAGAGGAAGCCGGTGTGAGCAGACCACAGAGCCAGACACACACGCAAACTGCCTGGATCATTGCTGGGAAGGGAAAAAAAAGTCATCAGAGAGCCGGGGTCTCAGAGGCCTTGTCTGTCATCCCAAGTCCATAGGGATGAATGCCGGGAGATCGCCGGAAGCCCGTGGGTACCACCTGAGCGGGACGATTGCTCAGACCCACTGCCACCTCTCCTTTGAGACCATTGACTTGGGAGAAAAGCAAGGATGTCAGTGTTGGATCCCTCTACACAGAGACCAGAGCCGAAATCAACACTGGTTCTCTACCGCTGAGGTTAGGCCCATGTTACACAAACGGGATGCTTGCCCTGATGGCCAGGCCAGGAATGCTGAAGTGTCCGTGTCTGTTACTCTAAGTGCCTTGAGAAGAAGCCAGGTCAGTCCAGGCTCCGGGGCCAGAGACCTGAGGCCCAATTCCAGCACCTTTTCCAACGTGGGACCTGCCTCAGTTTCCTATCTTGTCATTTAGGAATCATAGTCCCACCCACCTCGAGGCTTGTTCTGAGGGTTGAACGTAAAGGTATACTGACCATAACAAAGAAATATCCGTACATCCTAGGCAAAAATGAACATGTATCCATACCCCCAAAGTCCCAAATCCCCAAACCTGTCTGATCAAGAAACTCCTGATATGCTTATGACCAGACTGGTTCCCTTGCCCCACCCTTACTGCAAGGGGAAATCTGCATTTTTACAAAGCCCCCAGTGATTTGCATGAAAAGAGAATTTGGGGATCAAGCCTTCAGGATTCAGGGGAAAAGCAGAGCCTGAAACACCCATCAGCTTGAACAGAGCACAAAACGAATCAAGGTGTCAGGAAATTTGAGGGCAGGCAGTGTCCTCTGGGGATAAGATGGCCCCAGGGCCCCTTGGGGACCAGGAGGCAGGCGTCCCGGGCCTCCCTCCCAGCCGACCCAAGTCTGCCCGCGTCACGCAGGCTGACGTGTGAACACAGAAGGACTGCTCCGAGGGTGCAATGAAGAGAAGATGGGCTTTGACCGCAGGCAGACCTTGGTTTAAAACCTGTCACTCCTAGCTGTGTGGCCTCGGTCACATCCTGGACCCTCTTGTTACTCCAGGGTGGTCCTCGGAGCCAGCAGCATCCACGTCGCAGGGGCTTACTAGGACCCCAGGCTCCACCCGAGACCTCCTGAGCCAGGATCTGCATTTTAGCAGGCTCTCCAGGGCATCCTTATGCACTTGAAAACTTGGTAAGCGTGGCCTTCAGCTCTCTAAGCCTCGTTACGCTCAGCTGCAAAAAGGGAAAATACTCTATGTCAGGAAGGGTCCCCGCAGCTCTACGTCACATAAAGGCTGTTTCTAAGTAGCCTAAACAATTAAGAAATGTGCTGGCTGCTGAAACTAGAGCCCAGGGTCTGGCAGGAATCAGGGTCAGTGTAGCCCAGGGCACCACACCTGCCCCTCTAGAGGAGTCCTGACTGTGCCCTGTGATTTCGATGTTAGCCTGGGGGCAAGATGGCTACAGCTCACCATTCCCCAAATCTGCACATGGAACCTCCAGAAGGGGAGAGGGGAGCTGTCTCCTCCCAAGGCTCTCAGTTAAGAGATAGGGAATGTTTTCTCCCCAAAATCTCCATGAAATTTTTTCTTGCATCTCACTGGTCTATACCAAGACGTGGTTGGTCATTGAACTGCGGCTTCCTCAGTTCCTTCCTGGACCAGGCACTGGGAGAAGGAACAGATCACACTCAGGTCCACCCGTGAAAACAGGATGGGATTGTCTGCTGTGTCTCACATGTGAACTGCATGAACCCAAGTCAGGACCGTTTACAGGAGGGAAATGCTGGTGGGTGGACCCCTGATGCTGGTCACTACAAGGTGGCTCTGCGCTGTGGGGTGGCAGCCCACTCAGCACAATCCCTGGATCCCTGGAACGTACTAAGTTCTCACAAAAGAGCAGCAAATCCTAATCTTAATCATTAAAAGGCACTGGTAGATGGGGTTTTCCAAATACGGCCACTCTGATATTTTTGGCCCCTTGTGCTCATCCACACACCACTAAGAGGTAAGGTCTGTTTTCCCCTCCCTTGAAAGTGGGTGGGATTTCTGTGATTACCTTGCTGAACAGAATGTGGCAGATGTGAAGCCGCCTGACTTCCAAGGCTAGATCACGAGCAGTGATACATCTTCCTCCTAGTTCTTTCTCTGTGAGAACCATCACCTTTGGGACCCGGCCACCATCTTGTAAGGAAGCACAGGCCACATGAGAGGCTGAATGAAAACTCTCAGCTGAGCCAGCAACAACTACTAGACAAGTACGTGTGTGCACTTTCCGCTCATTTCAGCCCCAAGTCTTTGAGTCTTCCAGCTGAGGTCTCACATACGATGGTGTAAAAGTAAGCCATCACCACTGTGCCCTGTTGGAATACTTGACCCACAGAACCAACGATCATCACTGTGGTGGGCAGATTAGTGATTCCCCAAAATGCTCACGTCCTAATCCCCACAACCTGTGAACGTGAATTTACATAGTAAAAGGGACTTTGCAGGTGGGATTAAGGTTAAGAATCTTGAGATATGAAGGTTATCCTGCACTAACCACCCAAGCACAGTTTAATCAAAAAAGGCCTTATAAGTGGGAGGCAGGAGGATCAGAATGACTAGTAGGAGATTTGATGACGAAACCAAGAAGCTGGAGCCATGCAAGGAAGGGGCAACACAGGTGGGCTCTAGAAGCTGAAAAAAGACAAGGAAACATTCTCCTCTGAAGCCTCCAGAAGGAACACAGCACTGCTGATACCCTGATTTTACATTTCTGAACTCCAGAAACGTAAGAGAATAAATTTATGTTGTTTTAAGCCACTAAGTTTATGGTAATTTGTTACAACAGCAATAAGAAACTAATGCGGAAGGGTTTTGATAATAAATTCTATTTTTTAAAATGGATGTAGGGTTCTTCAGATTTTCTGTTTCTTCTTATGTCAGTTTTTTTTTTTTTTTGCGGTGCGCGGGCCTCTCACTGTTGTGGCCTCTCCCGTTGCGGAGCACAGGCTCCGGACGCACAGGCTCAGCGGCTATGGCTCACAGGCCCAGCCGCTCCGCAGCATGTGGGACCTTCCCGGACCGGGGCACAAACCCGTGTCCCCTGCATCGGCCGGCAGACTCTCAACCACTGTGCCGCCAGGGAAGCCCTTATGTCAGTTTTGATAAGTTATATTTTTAAAGGAATTTTTCAGTTCTATCAAAGTTGGCAAGCTTTTTGGCCTAAAGTTGTTCATAATATTTTATATTATCCTTGTGATGTCTGTAGGATCTATAGTGATAGCCCCTCTTTTCAGTTTTCACGTTTGTGATATGCATTCTCTTTTTTCTTGATCAGTTTTGTTAATCTTTTCAAAGAAATAGAATTTAGCTCTCTCAATTTCCTCTATTATCTCTCTGCCGTGTGTTTCACTGGTTTCTGCTTTTATCTTTATTACTTCCTTCCACTTGCTTACCTTGGGTTTACTTTGCCCTTCCTTCTCCAGCTTTATATGGAGGAACTTTTTTTTTTTAACATCTTTATTGGGGTATAATTGCTTTACAAGGGTGTGTTAGTTTCTGCTTTGTAACAAAGTGAATCAGTTATACATATACATATGTTCCCATATCTCTTCCCTCTTGCGTCTTATATGGAGGAACTTTAGGTCATTGATTTTAGACCTTTCTTCTCTAATATAAGCATTTAAAGGTATAAGTTTCCACTTAAGCATTACTTTAGCTGCTTCCTACACATTTGAATATGTTTTTATTATTACTGAGGATTTCAAAACTTTTAACTTTATTGAGACATATTTTATGGACCAGCATATGGTCTATCTTGGTGAATGTACAAATGGCACTTGAAAAGAATTTATTCTGTAACTGTTGAAAGCATTTTCTGTAAATATCAATTTATAGGTCAGGGTGGAGATTTTTTAAATCTCCTATATGTTTGTTTGGGGGTTTTTTGGTGGGGAGGATGGGGATCTAGTTCTATCAATTATAGAGAGAGGGAAAGTTGAATACTTTACTATGATTGCCCAGTTATTTCCCCTTTTAATTTTGCCAATCTTTGTTCATGCATTTTTGAGGTTCTACTAGTAGGTGGAGATGTATTTTAAAGTGTTGTGACTTATCCTGTTCGTTATCATACAACATCCCTTTTTATCGCAATTATCACTCTTTATCTTGAGGTCTGTTTTACCTGATAGTAATACAGTCACTCTAGCCTTCTTTCATTCTCTGCTTACGTTTAAAGTTCATTTCTTATGGGCTTAGAGTTGAGCATATAACTGAGTCTTATTTTTCTATTCAGACAACTCCTTTTAATTAAAATGTTTGTGCTATTAATATTTAGTGTAATTATTGAAATGGTCTATCGTGTTAGCGTTTGCTTTCTATTTGTACCCTCTATTTTTTATTCTTTCATTTCCCCCTTTCTGCCTTTTTTTGGACTATTCGAATACTTTTTAGTATTCCATATGTCACTTCTAAAATGTCCTTTTTGTTCACTTTTATATTTCTTACTTCTCCACTGAGGTTTATAAGTTTTTCAATCAGTTTTTTCCTTCGCCTCATTGGCCATAATTATAATAGCACTCTAAATTTTTTGTCTGGTAATTCCAACATTTGGGGGTTGGCACCTATTGACTATTAATGGGTCACCTTTTCCCGGTTCTTCGTGTGTCAAGTAATTTTGAATTATATTCTAGACATTGTAAATATTATGTTGGATTGACTCTGGGTTTTATTACATTCCATGGAAGAATGTTGATTTTTTTTGAAGCTGGCAGTTAACCTGGTTAGACTCACACTGTGAGCTCTGCCTTGCCTCCTGTGGATGGTGATTAAAATTTCTGTTCAAGTCTTTAAGCCTTTGCTCTGCTGTTCTCTTTCCTCTGTTCGTGTGGTCTGGGTCAGCATGAGATTTGTGTGTTTTCATTCATAGAATTCTTCTGCACCTCACCCCCACTCTGGATTCTCTTCAATGGCAGGCATGGCTGCCTGGGCTCCTTCCCCTTGTTCCTCCAGCCAAAAAGGTGAGGATCCTCTCAGCATCTTAGCCACCATGCCACACTGCTCTGAGACTGCAGCCCACCTGGGAGGCAGAGTTATAAAAAGTGGAGACCTTACCTCTATGTCATTGTCAACTCTCTAGACAAAGGGTTAGCAGCGCTGCTGGTCTTCCTCTTGCTGCCTGTGATAAAAGTAAGAGAATAGAGACCAGCTAAAGAAAGGACTGCTAAATATAAAGGAACCAAGACTTGCTGGATTTGAATATCAAACCATTTCTCATCACCAACTTCTCTGATATTCCCAGATTAAAAAAAGGCTTTAGAGCAAACATCAAATTCAGGTTGAAGTTACAAGAGCCTTTGTTCAGATCTCAAAAGGTCTAAGGTGGTGCCCCAGAGAACGTGCATCAAACAAGAGGGCCTCTAAGGATCTTAAGTGCATCACTCAGAAGTCCACTCCATGAAATAAAACATTATTCATAAATCTTCAGAGAGATTTCCCATGGCAGTGCCATAGGAAGCTTGGGGTAGAAAAGAGCTTATCTTTTTTTTGTGTGTGTGTGGTATGCGGGCCTCTCACTGCTGTGGCCTCTCCCGCTGCGGAGCACAGGCTCCGGATGCGCAGGCTCAGTGGCCATGGCCCACGGGCCCAGCGCGGATCTTCCCGGACCGGGGCACGAACCCGCGTCTCCTGCATCGGCAGGCGGATTCTCAACCACTGTGCCACCAGGGAAGCCCGAAAAGAGCTTATCTTAAAGAGATTTGTCTTGCCTTATCTTGTCTAACAGAATGGGTTGTAAGTTGATTCATTAAAAAACCCACAAAGTTTTAAAAGAATTGTATCAACTCAGACTAACAGAGACAGAACAAAACAAAAAGAGGTCTTTGGACCTATGGGCAAGAGGTGAGCTGAGAAAAGGACACAACTGCTTTCCATGGAAGAGGGTGGTGGACTCGAAGCTCAGAGAACAGAGCCTAAAGCCACAGTGATGCATCCCCAGGCAGCGGGACTGACCCCCAAACAGACAACATGTGCTCCGGCTGGATCTCAGGATTGCTATGGACCGATGGCTCCCATCTTTCCCTGTTGTCAGTTGGGATTTCTATGCAGCTCTCCTCTGCCTGTCCCACTCCTCTCTTTGGGTGTGAGGACCAGATAACTCTCCAGATCCTGGTTGCTCCTTGTGGAGTTGTACGGAGGAGCTGTGCTCAGGAAACTACATCCGAGCGGCATTGTTCACCTGGAGATGATGGTGAGCACAGGATCCTGAACCTTGAGCCTGATGCTGTGATGGAGTGAGAGCTGGGGGGAGGCGGACATCACAGGTGACATGAGGAGGATACTTTGCATGTGGGAGGCATGTCAATTGTTGAGGCCAGAGGGCTGCCTGTGGCATATCATATTTTCCCCAAATGACCACAGCAATACTTCCAAGCCCACCTCTTCTTCCAGAGCCCTGCCATTCCCCATCACGAGGCAGAGTCCATTTCCCCTTGAAACTGTGACTGTCTTGAATAGATTGCGGCAGTAGTGAGACTGTGTGACCTCCAAGTTCAGGTCATAAAAACCACACGGCTTCCACCTCAGTCTGTCCCCTCCAGTGCTCACCCGTGGAATCCACTCACCATGTTGTGAGGAAGCCTAAGGCATGTGAAGAGACCACACGTGGGTGTTCCAGCCGACAGCCCCACATTAACCGCCTGAAGTGTGAGTAAGTGAGTGAGCCTTCCCTGCTATGCCCTGTCCAAATTCCTGACCCACAGAACCCGTGGGCCTAACAAATGGTGAGCTAAGTGTGGGTTCATTGGTTATACAACCATAGGAACTAGAACGATGGTTTTGCAACAGATTCTACACCCCAAGTCACTGTTCTTGCACCGGAAAAGGGAAGTGGCCCTCAGAATCAAGAGCCTGGTGTAGCTGCAGGAGAAATCCAGTTCCTACCCGGGGCAGGAGGCACACCAAGAAAGGCCACCTGGAGTTGAAGGCCAACCCTCAACTGGCCCGACCCTCCCCAAGTCGTGGGAAGGGGATGGATGCTTTCCGGGGGTCCAAACCACACCCTCCATTCCTCTCGCCTGCACCAACTGGAGTCAAAAAATGCAGGGAAGGAGCAAAGGCCAGCACATTTCTGGGGAGGTAAAGAAGAAGGGGCCTTGGCTCTCTACAGATACCTCTTCCAGCAGATCATGGAAGGGCATCTCCCAAATGCTTGCGTCAAATCAAAATTTGAGCCTTGGATGCAGCCTCTGCCGTCTTGCATTCTTTCTTTCCGTTCTCTGCCTCTGTTTCATTATTTGAGTGTTATCTGCATCCTCTCTGCTCCACATCTGGCCCTCCACCTGGCAGCATTGGCATGGCCGGGCACCTGGTTAGAAAGGTGGGACCCTTGCTAGACCCAAACCTGCTAACTCAGAATGTAACAAGACTCCCCGGGCGATTTGCAGGCTCTGCAGAGTTTGAGGAAGTCTGCTCTGCACTGGCTCATCAGCAAATTCAGCTCCTGGGGAAGCAGAGGGACGCTCAGCCCCAGGGAGAAGTTCAGAGCAGGGACAACCTGCACGGCAGTCACAGCAGACACCTGGGGCGATGCCAGCCCCACACCCTAGAGGCCGGTGTCATCTGTGCACAGTGATGCTGAAGGGACCTCATGCAGCATCCAGCTCGGGGACGGCCAACAGGATTATCTCAGGAGCCAACCTGGTCGATGGGTGTAGCCAGGCGTCCTGGGTTGAGGATGATCTGAGAAGGGAGTCTCGAATCTGCAGGGACGAGTGCTGTGACAAATTAGTGATACCTGCCAGGGCTGGGGCTGGGGGGTTGCGGGGGTGCCACGTGTGCTTTATTTGCTCTCCTGGCTAGAATGTGAGGTTAGTTTCCTGCCATTTAAGGCCTCGTTCTCTCTCCCTGCTGGAAGGGCTTCTAAGAGATGGTGCAACTCATGAGCCCGTCTCTACACGTGCCAGTCAGCCATCCACCACTCCCGTATTCATGCGGATGAGACGAATATGGGGTCTGGCTTCCAGCCCTCCGTGGCCACCCTGGTTGCTCAGGGGCCAGGGAGGCTTCCAAGCCGGCAGTGTGGGCGCCCTCCCCCAAGTAGATTCACCGTCTGACTCACTCCCAGTGGCCGTGCCCTTTGCAGACTCTGCTCAACTGTCTATGGTGCGAGGTGTCCGGGTCTTAATAAGTCTGATTTCAGTTACTTTCCGAACTTAAAAGCAAAGCAGCTGCCTGTCTTGGATCTGGAGATGCTGCACAACCCTCTTTATCCCCAGAAGGCCTGGTGCATTGTGGGAAAATCCCTCACCCCTCAGAGGGGGCAGCTGTTCTGGCTTTCAGAACCCCCTAGCTCAGACCTTCTCACCTGACCCCAAGCTGGGCAAGGAATGCTGTCCCCATTTCACAGATAAGCAAACCGAGGCTCTGAGAAGCATTGGGAGCTGTTGGTCACACAGCGAATCAGAGGCAGAGCTGGGATGAGCTAAGAAAATCAGCCTCAGCCCTGTGTCCTGCACATGGGCCCAGGGCTCCCTCAGGGCACTGAGCGCCAGCGACAGAGCTGGGAGTGGGCACTGTCGGCAAAGGGAAACCTCCCCCAGCAACCCCAGAGGAGTATGTTGGCCCCATACCCTCCCACAGAAGCGCTTTTGGAAGCAAACCTGATGACCTCAGCACATTTTTTCCAATCACACCCTTCCTCCCTCTCCCAAAATCTCAGTGTCTTTGGATCATTTCCCTGCGGAGAGGCCAAGGCAGGCCTGAGGGCCCCAGAAGGGGGCTCCCTCCCAGAGGCTGATCTTAGCCTCCACCACCACCCCCCAGCCACCGTGCTGGCCTGCTCAGCTGGGACACTAGGCAGAGAAACCACAAATAATTCAGCTGTTTGGGAGAACATCAGTCTGGGTTTCCACGGCAACACCCTCTGGAGCCAGCTGTCCCAGCAGCTGACAGCGCAGGGCCAGGCCAGCCCACATCTCCAGTTGGAGCAGAGGAAATGGGTCCACTTTGGCTTCTGAATCTCCAGGCTGGGGTCCTCCAAGAGGAGCTGGGCCGGAGGATCTTGGAAACCCACCGGCCACGGGGTGAGTAGAATGAGTGCCTGGGACAGTGAAGTCTGAAATCGCAGAGCGACCCCACCCCCCGTCATTACACATCACACCGGCCGCCTTTCGGGCGGGCACAGGCCACGGGCGTCACCTGTGCCTTCCCACCTCAGCTTCCGCACCCTGCAAGGTGAGTCCCGCTGCGGCCCCATTGGGCAGGTGGGCAAGCAGGGGCCCAACGGGAATCCGTGGCTCACCTCTGGTTCCAGATCCTGTTTCTGCTCATGTCTCGATCTGTGGCTGCTGGCTCCCTCTCACCTGGCTCCCAGAGTGTGGGTCCCCCAGGGGCCTCTGCCTGGACAGCCTCTAAAGGAGCAGAGGATGGGCTGCTGCCCCCAGGGGACCCCTGGGGATAACAGGAGCTGGTGTCTCCTGAGGGCTTGCTGTGTGATGCCTGGTTCGTGGTGCTTTTTATGCCCTGTCTCTTTCCTTCCCTGAGAGGGGATGTGCTCTTCTTACCTATCCTGCTTAGGAGAAAAGGGGGGCTCAAGGAGGGGAAGGGGGTTGTCCAGAGTCACACAGCTCCTAAGTGGTGGGGCCTAGGTGAGACAGGCAGGGACCTGGGACCCTTGGCTGCAGTGCTGGCGCCTGGACAAACATCTCCTTGAGCAACAAAATACAAACAAACTATAAGGGACTAAAAATAACTGCGTGCTTGTGCAGTTGGGGCAAATTACGGACAAGAAGATACAAAAAGATCAAAAACCCGACTGCCACTCAGGGTGTCGTTAGCAAAAGCAGGGCACTGCGCCTGCCCACTGCACACAGCACCACCAGAGGGCTGGGCGAACCCCCTAAGTCACCCCAGGAAACACCCCCTACCCGCCCCCCATAGAAGGAACCAGCTGCTCCCCCTCGGGAAGTGAGCGAGGGAACCTGTTACTTGTTCTCACTCCCTCCTGCTGCACCAGGGGTCCCAGTACAGCCTTGCCTGAATCTCTTGTCTGGCCTCTGATCCATTTCTATTGACTAAGGGGGCCAAGAGCCCTGGTCGGTAACACAGGTGTGAGCCAGACTGACTCAGAACACGTACCAAAGATGCCCTAATGGTGGCCCTGTGGACACTGGTGTGACTCACGCCCCCAGGAGCCCCTTCAATCCTGAGATGCCCAGACTGTCCACAGGCCCTACCCCAGGACAGAGCAGAACTTTAGGGGACACAGCGTCTCGACCACTCCGGAGCCTGGGAGCAGGCCCTGCAGACTGCCCTTGGGGCCCCCGAGGTCAGGTAAGTCCTGAGCTGGGGGCCCGGGCAGGTGCACAGAAACTGCAGTGAGCTGCTGCTATCCAGGACCTCACCATCTGGGGTAGGAAAGAGGTGTGCACAAGCAGCCACAGAGCCACAAACCATGTCATCTGTGTGACCCTGAGAGCTTTTAGTGGCAACGAGGATGGTTCCTGGAGGAGGGGCTCGAGGGCTGGAAGCAGTGTGGAGCCTGAGATGTATAGAGACTGAGGAGTCTGGGAGGCCAGGGAGACCAGGCAGGCCACAGCCAGCGGGAAATGCAGTTCTGCTGACTATGCATGGGAAGTGGCCAGCCTGCGGGTGGCTGACGGGCGGGACCAGAGCGGGCACAATACAATGTAACTTTTAGTCAGTGAGGAAAACACGGGGGAGACACATAAGACAAAACAGAGGTAGAGTTAGTGGTCAAGATATATGTCATGAGGTCCTCTGTGTGTGCTGCTGGCTACAGTGGCAAATTTGATTCTGAGCTCCCCGGCAGCCAATGCAAAAAGGGAAGACCATTCTGCCATTCAGTCAACGAGGCACGCAGGATAAAACAGACAAGCTGCTTGGGAGATGCTGGACTACAGCTACTTGTGAAAAAGAAGAGGAGTTCCTTGTCAAGATTGACTTGATGGTGCCTGCAGGCATAGCAGCGGGACAACATCCCTGCACAAGGTGATGTCTCGAAGTATCCCTGGGGACAGTAGTATGGCTAAGACCTCCTGCAAGGGATAAGCCTGGCAAGACAGGCAGGCAGCAGTCTACTGGCCAGGCTTCTTCAAGCTGTGTTTGAGCACAGCTTCTCAGCAGGAGTGGGGTATAGCTAAATGCAAACCTTGCAACCCCCATACCCACAAGGTTCTACAAAGCCCCTGCCCCCCCTTGCAGATGGGACCCAACCACAGTGCTCAGGTGTGCCATGAGTGGGTGGGAGACACTGCCTTGGAACCTGCCCTTTACACTTGGCTGCACTCTTGAATCACCTACAAGTTTGCAAGACCCGTCTCTGGATCCACCCCCAGTTCTGCTGGGATCCTGGAGCATATGCCCCAGACGTACATATTTTCGATCTTGTGGGCCACACGTGGTCCCTGACTACTCAACTCTGCCCTTGTTGGAAGGAGCTGTAGACGCAGAGACGTGCCAGTGTTCCCATCTCCGCACACTGCACTGGGAATTCTCTGTAGCTGTCGTGTGTCACAAACGATTCTTCTTCTTTTGATGTTTTTTTAATTGAATGTTTTTCAAACATTAAAAATTATTTAACTATCAATCTTCACTCACAGCTGTGCAAAAACAAGCAGCCGATTTGATCCAGGAACTGTAGTTTGCTAACTCCTGATTGAGAAGGAAGCACCCCGTACGCTAAAGAAGGTGAGCATTTGCCGAAAGGGAAATGGCAAGCTTTAGTTCACTTTTGCTTTTGTTTTCGTAATCTTTGGCAAACAATTGCGTTAAGTCTCTCTGTTGTTCTGACTTGCATTTTTTTTTAATTTATTTTATTTATTCAACTATAGTTGACTTATAATATTGTGTTAGTTTCAGGTGTACAGCTTCAGATTTTTTTCCATTCTAGGTTATTACAAGATACTGAATATAGTTCCCTATACGATACAGTAAATCCTTGTTGTTTATCTATTTTGTGTATAGTGGTGTGCATCTGTTAATCCCGTACTTCTAATTCATCCCTCCCCACTTCCCCTTTGGTAACCAGAAGTTTGTTTTCTATGTCTGTGAGTCTATTTCTGTTTCGTAAATAAGCTGATTTGTAGGGGTGTTTTTAGATTCCACATATAAGTGATATCATATGATATTCGTCTTGTTCTGCCTGACTTCACTTAGTATGATAATTCCTAGGTCCGTCCATCTTGCCACTGATTTGCATTTTTTTTCATGGTGATGGTCTATGGTGGGGTTGTTCACACATGGTGGGTTTGTCCTCCTGGGCTCAGGGAGGGCTTGTACTTCCCATGGATGCAATCCTGAGAGCCAGGGTCTATATACCCTTCCTCTGCCACCCTTTCCCCTAGTGACCTTGACAATGAGCAGAGACCCTGCTGCTTTCCACTTGACAGGTAGCATGAGCAAGAAATAAACTTTTATAGTTTTAAGCCCCTGAAATTTGGGGGATGTTTGTTATGACAGCATAACCCAGACTATGCATCTGTTAGCAGCCTGTATTTATTTTTTCAATAGTTTTTTTCACGTCCCTGGTAATTTTCTATTGACTTATATTATTTTGCCATATTCATTTTTCAGAGCTGTGGTTGTGTCAAAAACATTAACCCTTCTAGTGATGTGATTATTTTGTTACCAGCTGGAAATCTCCTTAAAAGGTGATTGGCCCTAGGATTTAACTGCTGTCAGGAAGAAGGACAGAGATCCAACGTTTCTGCAGCTGGAATCATCATTTTTAGCATACTTCTTTCGACATGTCACTAACTGAGCGTTAACAAATCTGTTTCAACTTGCTTGATTACCTGTGGGTACCTGTTTCAACCACTTTATCTCAGCAGGTACACGGGGCAGTTTCAGTGTTCAAAGCTGTATATTGTACTTGCACTGGCCCGGAGATTCTTTTAAGAAATGATTTTTTTTTTAAATAATTGGGCTTGGCAGGAAGGATGACAGCAGCTTTTCTCAGAACACAGCTCCATGAAACCAGTTCCTGAAAAACACTGCATCTGGGAGGCAGTTTTATGGCCAGAGAATCATGGGAGATCTGCATGTGCCTTTGTGAAAATGGTGATGCAGGATCATCACTGGCCCTGAGTGGGGGTACCTGCTCAAGGCCGGTAACACCAGCTCCTTAACCTCTTTGCCCAGGGAACGCTTTCCACCAACAAAGCCATGAAATAAGTGCGTGGAACAACACCTTTGGGAAAAGTTCACCTGAAGAGTAAAATTAGGGGTCTCATCGCCCATTTAACCAGGGCTTGGAGCAGAGTCTGAATTATTTTTAGAGGACCCCCATGGCCATTGGCTAACCCCCTTTCCAAGATGGGTCGCCTTCCTTTTAGCCTTGAGGCTTATGGGGCTGCCCTCCCTCCCCACCATCCCCTGGGGACTGGGTTCCACGGGAAGCCACCCCAATTCTCTGCTGCTGGACAGTTGCTAAACTCTGAGTCCCGGGTTTTGCACGGAGGACAGGTAATCCAGCTTACCTGGAGCCAAGGTTCTAAACTTGGCTGCATGTGAGAATCACCTGGGAGCTTTGAAAATTCCTCATGCCTGGACCGCACCCAGAGCAGATTAGATCTAGACCCTCATGGGGCCGACACCTCAGGCCTGGGAAGGTTCTGGGTGGCCAGATCCCCGAGTGGGACCAAGGTTGGCCAGAGCGGCTGGAGCCTGGTGGGGAAGGGAAGGAGGGAGGTGGTGTGGCGGGCAGACCACCAGAAGGGGCTTTATCTGCTTGAAAGGTGGTGCCACTGGTGCCCCCTCTCTGTGTACACGTCCCCAGGCTGTGCTTTGTTTCAAGATGGTGATGGGAGTGCCTGGCCAGCGTTGGCTGCCCTTAAACTCCGTCATACACACGCCACCCCCAGCCCTGCTCCTACCCCACTGCAAGAACCTGTGTGCCACAGGGATACGGAGACACTCCTGCCCCCCGGACACCATGGACCCTGAGTGACTGTTCATGAGAGCCACCCTCAGGGAGGACAGGTGGGCTGCTCCCTGATAGACGAAGAAAGTTCTAGAACACGTGAGGCTGGCGACAAGAATTCCAGGCTGAGGGGAACATATGAGCCAAAAACATGATCTCTGGAGGCAGAACTCACAGACCAGGGATGGGAACAGGGACCTTCGGAGTGACTGGAGCCCAGAGGGTATGAAGGCTTGAAGAGGGAGATAAGGCTGGGAAATAAACTGGGGACCCATGGAAGCCCCTCCAGACTTGGGGAGGGGCTGCAGCGTGAAGGCGTTTGTTTGGTGAATTCACTGTGACCAGGCTGGGGCCATGCAAAACAGCAACAATAATAATAAAGTGTTTCCTGAGTGGTCCAGGCTGGCCGCTCAACGAGTTCCAAGCCTCGATTGCCTCTGATCCTGTCGCAGCCCTGCGAGGTGGGTGCGATTATCACCTCCACTTTATAGGTGGGAGTAACTGGGGCTCAAGCAAGACCACAGGGCAGTCATTAGCAGAGGCTAGATTTTATTTTCCATCAGATACCCAGGAAGAAAACCAGGAAACACAGTGGTGGCTGCCCTGTGTGTGTCTGAGAGGCCAGGGGGCCGGGGTGGGGGGACACCGAATTTCTACACTGCAGAAATGTAGCACAGCGGGTCGAGCTTCGGGGAATAAACAGCTGTGCCGACAGGAATACCGACCCACATCGCTGATACAAGTTCTGAAATCCAGAAAGCTCTGAATCCCAGAGTTCCCTCATGCGGTTCTTGGCATCAAAAATTGACCTGCAATTTTCGGCAACAAAACTTCACCTGGCCGGTCAAATCTTTGTCTCTTTCGAGGTGGGTATTCCTACATTTCATAGATTTAAAAGTGGGGTACCACTCCGGCCCCCGCTGGGAGGGTGGCATAATAGAATGGGATTCATACCCAATTACCTTTCTAAAATCCCCAAAGTCTTGTCTTTTGGCAAAGGGTGGTCTTTGGTCCTGCTGGGGAGGTCCTGCTGTCAGTCCTGGGGGTCAGGAGCCCCCAGTTCTAGGTCCAGCCCTGCCCCTTCCTGTTGGTGTGGTCTCAAGTAGGTGCAGGTCTTTCCCGGGCAGTGGGATGGGAGAAGAAGCAGCTGCCCTGCTTACCAGGTGAGGCTGCTGGGAGGGAACTAGGAGACCCCTACACAGAGGGAAGCTGCTGGGGATCTCTCGGCATTTCTGGAACCAGCGGCGCTTTAGCGAGGGCGGGGCCCCCTAGCCCACGGGAAGTGGGCTTGGATGCAGGAGGCCCGGGTCCTAGCCCTGGCCAGCTCTGCCACCAAACTGCTGTGTGATCCTGGGCAGGTGTCCGCCCCTCTCTGGACTTTAATTTTCTCTTTGTAAAATGCAGGCCGAGGTAAAGCCCAGCGGGCCTTCCTGATTGCACCATGTAGCACATGCTAAGCTGGACAAAGTTCCCTCAGTCGCCCCCCCTACCCACCGAGACACCCCCCCCGCCGGGCTCCAGGATGGAGCTGCAAGCACCCCTGTGTCTCTGCTCCCCTTTCTCTAATTGAAGGGGTGGGCAGGCCTCGCCTTTCTCATTCTCCGTGGCATGTGCCTGCTTCTCGGGGTGGAGATCAGAGCCTTTTGGAGCCTCGATTCCCACGGGTGGGGGCCCGGGCAGCATCCCTGCACCCGCCCGCCCGCCCGCCGTCCAGGCGGCCCGAGCCGGCCGAGGGCTCAGCGTCTGCCTACTCACACCCCGGGGTGGGGAGGGATTTCCATGGGGCTTATGGTGATTTATAATGGGGAACCTCCGCTTTTCCCCGACATTGTTCTCCCTGACAGAGGGAAGAAAGAAAGCACTAAATCTCCTCTCATCATAAGTAATGATGAAGCCCGCCGCTCCGGCCCCATCCGCAATGCCCTCGACCGCGACAAACTGCTCTATTGTCATCTATTACATTTTTCTCAAAAAACCTTCAGCCGCGCACAAGGCCGGAGCCATATCCTTAACTGGCTCTTCCTCATTGTCTACGCCCGAGGGAAATAGAATGTGTCAGTCTGAGTAATGCTCCGTCAATACTTCTCAGGAGGCTGCTCGAGCTTCGGCCCGGATAAAGCCGTCCCCACGCTTTCTCAGGCCCCTCGGCCGGGATGAAAGCTGCCCGCGTCGGACGGCCAGGGCGCCACCACGCCACCTGCCCCACGGGGACACTTGGCCGGCCGGGCTGGTGGCCGTCCCCTCCTCCCCAAGTCCGTCTGGGGGTTACCGGGGGGCTGGAGGGCTGGGGCAGGGTGGGCACCGGGGCGGGTTGGGGGAGGGATGCTGGAGAGGAAAGCGGGGTCTCCTTAGGCACTGTCAGCAATCAGATGGGGCTCTGCCCTGCCAGGCCCGGGACAAAGAAGTGGCAGCTCCCATAGGTCTGAATCCTACAGCCCTTTCCTTGGAAGTGTATAGTTAGCAAGACCCAGTCCAGCTGATTACGTTGTTCTGGTGTTCATTCACCACTCACTCATCCATCCCTCCCCTTGCGATTCATTCATTCCCGCTTTGCCCAGTGCTTTAATGGGTGGGTAAGGGGATGCTACTAGCTGTGGCTTCCAGGGGGTTTGGGGAGGGGAGTCTGCCAGCAGCTTGGGTCCCACCTGACACAGCCCTCACAGCATGACTGGCTACGTAGCTGGAGGGGCCGAAGCAAAATGAAAATGCAGCCCCAGTTCAAAAACGATGACCAATTCTAGACGGGACAGCTCGGCATGGCACCTGGCACGGAGCCTTTGGGACGGCTGCCCCGTGAGATTACATGGTCGCTGGCCGGCGAGGCTGCCCTGCTCTCGGGGACCTGGGCCGGAGGAAAGCATGGATGCCAGAGCATCACAGGCCTGCCCCTGCCTGGCCAGTGAAGCTGGACTCACACACTCATATGTGAGCCTGCTGGGAAACTGGGGGTCAACCAGAGAGCCCAAAGCCCCAGCCCCACTCCAGTACACTTCGCTTGGTCTGAGCGGTCACCTGCTGTCAGCTGTCACCCCCGATGCTGTCGGCTGTGGCATTTCGGTCCCTCACCGGTGGCTGCAGAGCCCGCTAGGCAGAGAGGCCTCAGAGATCACCCCAACTGACCGAGGCCTGGGGCCAGGCTGGCTGCACCCCTGTGAGCCTCACGTCCCAGGAGCAGTGGGCTGGGACGGGGAGGCCCCCGCCTCCCCTGAGGACCCACCTACCGGGAATCCTCCTCCTGGGGGACCTGGAACCACGACAGAGCCTTTCAGCCAGTGTGGGACCTAAGCCTTGGCACCAGGACAGGGCATGTTCTTAGAGCTTCATCCCTGCCCGAAAAATGGGGTCAGTGAGGCCACGTGCAGGCTGGGAGGTGCTAGGTGACAGCGCAGAGGCAACAGGGCAGGTGGGAAACTCCCAAACTGGCACCTCCTCCCGGCAATTCTCTGTATTCCTGTGGTTGACTGAGTACAAACACCCACCACCATGCCTTTGGTGATGGGAGACTGCAGCACCTCCCATCAAGAAGGGGGCGGGTCTCCCCACCCCTTAAATCTGGACCAGCGGTGACTTACTTTGACCAACAGAATGTGGTGGAAGCAGCAGAGTGCCAACTATGAGCCCCGGCGCCCAGGGCCCCACTTTCCTGTATCCCAGGATACAGACAGGGCCAGGCTGGCCCCTGAGTGCAGACTAGCCCATCACCCCTCCGAGTACCCCTCCGAGGTACTCAGAAAGCACTTGCTGAGTTGGACGGGATGAGAGTGAAATGAGCTGAATTGAATGAACTGAATTGAATTGAAATGAACTAAATTAATCAAATAAACAACACTTGATTGTCTTGCTGGGTTGGGGGCACAGCGTCATCTTTAACAATGATTTCTGGATGGGGACCATTTTTCTCTCCCTCTGGGTCTCCACCCCCACGCGGGCATAGGACTGGGAAGCAAGCAAAAGGAGTTCTGGCTGAGACAGCTGATCATCTTTGTACAGATTGCCTTTCTTCTCGGTCAGAAAACTCCACAACAGGTATGGTCCATTCGTCTCCTTCATCTGTTTATCCCTCCATTATTTGGGGGTGCAACTCCTATGTGGCAGAAACTCTGTTGGGTCCTGGGGGTGAGAAGGGTAATGACACATTTGTTGACCTTGAGAGACTGTCGTCCAATAGAAGAGATGGCACGGGTACGTGTCAGGAGGGTATGGAGGGAGAGATGGCAGAAGTTAAGGTGGAGGTACAAAGGGGAGCCCCAGCTGCGGACCTGGGTCCAGGAAGGCTTCCTGGAGGACGGGGCCCCTGGGCAGGAAGCTGGAAGAGGTGGGAACCCCATTGAAGGAGAGGGGAGACAAGAGCCCGTGTGCAGGGATGGGGCAGCCGGATGAGGGAAGAAGAGACCAGAGCAGTATGGTCCAGGGCTTCACTGGCCTTGGTGAAACATTGGAGTTTGTCCTGAAAGCAAACAGGAAATCAGGAGGATGCCGTGGTAACTGCCCCATGGATCCCGGTCTCCACACCCTCTGCCATACGGCTTTGAATGTGCTACCTAGGGCAGGATATGCCTTCCCCGCTGAGGCAGGGCCACACCGTGGGATGAGCAGAGGTTTGGGTGTCCCTGCACCAAGCTTCCACCAGCACATGAGAAGGGAACCAGGTGGCCCACTGGCCCAAGGAGGATGGGGTCCTTGAACAGACCTGGAGCCCAGCCTGCCAGCCCAGCCCTGCCAGTAGAACACCTGCTCCACTCCCCTCTGACAGGTACTGGGATCACTTCCCAAATGAAACACTGTCTTAGCACCGAATGCCACACCAGAATACCCAGACTGGGGGGCTTTTGTATCTCCCAGTTCTGGTGGCTGGAAATCCAAGAGCCAGTGTCTGGTGAGAGTCAGCCTCCTGGTTTGCAGATAGGAGTCTTCTCATCATGTCCTCACAGGGCAGAGCAGACAGAGAGGCAAGCTCTCTGGTCTCTTCTTGTAAGGGCACTGATCCCATCACAGGGCCCCACCCTTATGGCCTGATCACCTCCCAAACGCCCTGTCTCCTAATACCATCGCACTAGGGGTTAGGGCTTCAACATATGAATGGGGGGACACGACATTCAGTCCACAGCCAGCACTTAGACTCAAATCTTCCGGGAAGTGGACACAGCAGCCACATGTGCAGACCCAGGGAGCTGCGGTGGACTCTGGGTGGGCAAGGCCAGGTCGCAGGACTCAGTGCTGGACCCTGGGTTTGTCTCTTCAGCCTGACCCTCTCCAGCCCTATGACCTCAAGTGCACCTCCTGACCTGGAATGTAGGGACAGCAGTCTGGCATCCTCCGGTGGTCGAGGGAAGTAAACAGGGAATACCTGTCACGTGCTGGCACCTGTCAGATGCTCACATGTACAGTTAGGAAGCCATGGCCCAAACGTGCAAACACTTCACTCGGGGATTTCAGGCAGGAGCCGGCCAAATGCTGCCCTCCCCCTTCCCGGGAGCCAGATCACCCAGAGCCAGGCCCCCGCGCTCTTGCCCGGCCCCTCCCAGGAGCCTAGCCCTGGCCCTGGCGGTCCCCTGGCTTGCTAGTGGGTGGCTGGAAAATGTGCCCGGGTGGGGGCACCTGCGCCCTCGCCACTCTCTGGTCCAACCAGCAGCGCCCTCCTCTCCTGGATCCTGTGTGGACCTGCCCCAGGGGGCTGGCTGCGGCCCCTGCTTCGTCCCATGCTCCCCCTCCCTCTTCCCCGGACCTCCAGGCTGAGCCGCTTGGGGAGAACGCCATCTCTGACGTAGTCCTTCTACACAGGAGGTCGTAGGCCTGTCAGATTGGGCCACCCGAATCAAGGGTGATGATAAAACCTGTCCCTCCAAATTAGGCCAGAGCCCCCAGAGCTCCGCTGGTGACAGCCAGTGCACACCAAAGACAAAGGCGCCAAGCAGGTCCCCGGAGGATCATTAATATGGATTGAGGCCCATTGTTTCCTCAAATTAGGCCACGGGGGTGCTCCTCGGGGAAGCACATTGCGGGCATCCACACGTCCGAGGGGTCCTGGGTTCTGGCCTGGGGTCCCTCTGCTGATGCTGCAGGGGCGAGGCAGGGACTCGCCTGGAGAACGTTCTGGAGAAGTGTCCGTGGGGACCAAGTAAGCACTCCTGCCTCACCCGGACTGTTTTGCTCTCTGCAAAGCGGTTTAGGTTCACAGTGCCTTCTGACCCTCCCCCAGCCTTTGGGACGCAGGTAGCACTTCACAGTTTACAATGTATCCTTCATCCATTCTTGCGTTGGAACTCTGCAACAGGTCATTTTTTCCAGATGAAGTTCAAGGATTCTCCCAAGGTCACATGGTGCATTAGAGGCCCATGGACCCAGAACTCAGGTCTCACCACTCCACCCCTTCCCTGCACAGGACCACGATGCCCGAGACCCCAAGGCAGGAGAGGGGCCCACTGACCTATCTCGCTTTGGTCTGCACCCAGGAAGAGCTGAATGGAAGACCCCCCACCCTACCCCAGCCCTCACCTAGCTCAGGGAGCCACGGGTCAGAACGACAAGGATCCAGCCACCCCAGACTGCAGCAGGGTGACCCCGGGCCAGGGAAGGGTCAGCCCAGAGCAGGGAGGCGCCCTCCTCGGCGGGACGACCCCGAGAAGCCACCTTGCTAAGCAGCCCAGACTTGAACGGGCAACAGCAGGGCCAGCAGCATCGTGTGTGGAGGCAGCGCAGAACGAGAAGGCAGGACCTTTGTTCCAAAATGATCAGAGCTTTAAACCAAGGGCAGGGCCCTCCTGAGCACAGGGGCCGCACAGCAGGATTCATTCGACACCTGGCTGACCAGCACCTGCTCCGGACCCGGCACAATTCCCTTCCCCCTGGGATGCTCCTGCGAGGGGGCGGGTGGGAACTGATACAAATAAACTGCAACTCCTCTGAAGGAAATAAACCGGGGGGAGGGGGGGGCGGAGGAGGTAGGAGGTCGCTGGGGGAGGCCACCGTGCAGGGCGTGATCAGATAAACTGAAGCCCCAAGAGTGACAGAGCTGACCCTGCAGGAAGGGAAACAGGATGCTAGAATGTTGCTGCCTGGTTTCCCAAGAGATATTGGAACACCTTCCTGGGGGCGTCCACCCCGACACTGAGCCCAGAGCTCCTGGGAACCCCCGGGGACCACCTTTCCCCATCCTAACTGCCTCTCACTATGGTTTGGGCTGGGTTAGGATCTTTCCATCCCAAATGGATACGTTTTACCTTTTCAAAAAGGTGCTTAAAAAAGCAATCAGATGGCAAGATATCATAACATGTTTTTACATGAAAAATAAGAAGTTACGAAATAATACAGTGGAATGAAAACCCAGCAGGGAAGTTTGCCCGCGGGAGAAAAGAAAAAAGACTGGAAGGAATTGCGTCACAATGTTAACCGGAATTATTTCTGGGCAGGCTTGGTGGAGGATGTGTATTCCCCAGGCAACACTCTTCAACGTTTCTGATTGTTTTCGCAATAAACAGGTGTCAATTTTACAATCAGAAAATGCCCTGCAGCTCACATTTGGGGTAAGAGGGGCTTCGGAGAAGCCAGGAGGGAGACGGAGCCAGTTCTCTGCCCAGCATGGCCTCAGTCCTCCGCTCCTGGCCTGGCTGGCCCGCGCCCAGCGGGCATGGCTCTCGACCCCAGCCTCCCGCCCTCAACGTCCACACTGACCTACCCTGCTTCAGCCTGGCTCTCCCACCTCCAGATCTCTGCCTGTGCTGTGTCCCCAACCAGCCACCACCTCCTGCCCGGCTTCTTAGCCTGTGGGCCCAGCACAGAGCACCTCTTCCAGGAAACCTCCTCAGATGTCTCGGCTGGGGTGACCCTACCATCCCCTGGGTTCCCACGCCGCCTACCCCTAGCCTCTCTACTGAGGCTGCACTCTATCTCCCCTGAGTTAGAGCTCCAGGAGTATCCAGGTGTGGCTATCTCTGAACTTTGAGGACAAAGTCGGCAGCTGACTCTCCTCCCCAGCTGTCAGCTGGGCACCCAGTGGGTGCTTAGTGAACGTCCACAGTCCCCATCACTCCCCTTCAGGCGAGGGCTCCCCTGTCTGAAAGGGCTGTCTGGAGGTCCCACTCGAGTCTGAATCAATGGCTTTATCTGGCAGAGAGGGGTCCTTGTCTGCCTCTCTCCCAGGGGCGGGCAGAGGAGGGGACTGGAAGGTGGCTTGGCATGCCAGGCCACACCACATGCCCAGGCTGGAACCAGCAGCCTGGTCCCACTGCCGGCTCAAGCCCTTTTGCAGGTTTGACCCCAAGTGCATCCCAGGACCCAGCTAGCTTACCAGGGAGAGTTCCCAGGAGTCCAAAGTGGACTAGAGAGGAGCTCAGGCCCCCTGGGTATGTGGCTGCAGCATTCACGGTCACCCAGAGCCCCAGCCCAAGCCCATGTCGTCCATGTCCCCTTGATAGGCTGGAGAAAAAATTCCTTGGACAGATCTGCAGGGATCTTCTTGGACCTTCTGTTTCCTCTTCCCTGAATGTTCTAATCTTGGGAAAATTGAAAGTTCCCTGAAAGCCACCCTCCACTCAAAACTACCACCTTTGGCCTCAGTTAAGGCTGAGTCTGAGCCCTTAAATGTGATGGACAGAGAAACATCAGGAAAGGAGAGTGCAGCCAGCCGCTCTGACTCGGTTCCCGGGTCTCGCTGTTAATCGCCAACCGAGGTGTCCGGGCCACCACAGTGCTGACTCTGGCACTGACCTGCCAGGCTGGGGTGCAGTGGCTTTGCTGTGTGCCCTAAGCAACCCCACGGGCAGGTGTTCCTCAGCCCCATTTTACAGAAGAGTCTCCAAGAGGTCAGGGGTCGCTGAGGGGTGAGGAGGGGGTCCAGAGTAGCGTCGGGCCGCCTGAACCCCCAGGTGAGCCCTCAGCTTAACCCCAACGCCACCCAGCCCAGGAGAAGGGCCCGGCTCAAATGCCGGGTCCACTAGCGACTTTGTGCTGGGACCAGGGCCGGGGGTGGCGATGGTGGCCACAGGCACCCAGCGTGCCCCGTGCTGGACACAGCTACACCTCATTCAGTCTGCAGAGTTCCTGTGAGGCTGTCAATATGACTAGATTCCCACTTTACAGATGGGGAGACTGAGGCAGCAGGAGTCTGCGTCACTCAGCCAAGGCTCCACTGTGTGTCACAGCTGGCTGCTTCCCAGGCAGTCAGGTCCCAGGACCCACTGGCCACAGTGTGCTGACTCCTCGGGGGGGGGGTCTTGTGCCGGCCCCCTTCCCACTTCAGTTTGGGGGGCCTCTACCAGGAGCTCAGAGGTCTCACCCTGGGACTTCTGAATGTGTCCTAGGTGGGAGGCTAGGGGCTGAAAGGGCCAGAGTCCAGGCCAAACTCCTCAGCTCTCCTGGGTAAGGGGGCCCAGACCCACCCCTGGGTACCCCACAGTCACCCCAAGGGGGCTTTTCTGACAGTTCAGGCTGGTACAGCTCGTGAAGGCTGTCGGCAGGAACTCAAGCTCCTGCCCGTGACTCTAATGCCTGCGACAACTACTGTCCCACACAGGGGGACCAAGCCCAGTGGGTATCCCAGGACAGGAGAAAAGAACTCTGCAGGCCAGGGGCAGTCCAGGGCATCTCCTCTGTTAGCAGAGGGGCTCAGAAGGAGGCCATGGGGCCGCCTGTGGGAGATCCCTGTAGTGGGAAGATCCCTGGACCAGGTGCCATGCACACCAAGTGAGGTCCTTGCCAGCTCTGAGATTCTAAGTTCTTTAGATAGGGAGGAAGGTGTTGGATGAATGAATGGAAAGATTGAAGGACGGAAGGAAGGAGGGATGAAGAGAGGAAGGTGGATTGGTAGAGGATGGATTGGTAGATGAGTGAATGGATACAAGGAAGGAAGGGAGGAAGGTGTAGGTGGATGGATGAACGAAAGGATGGATGGATGGATGGATGAGTGAACAGAAAGAAGGAAGGGAGGGAGGGAGGAAGGAGGAAAGGAAGGAAGGGAGGAAGGAAGGAAGGAAGGGAGGAAGGAAGGAAGGAAGGGAGGAAGGAAGGAAGGAAGGGAGGAAGGAAGGAAGGAAGGGAGGGAGGGAGGAAGGAAGGGAGGAAAATGTATTGATAGACTTACATAGTTTAGGTTCTCAACACTGTTGAAAGAGGCATATTGGTTGGTGCCTGAGACATAGTATGTGCTCAGTAACCTTTGAGTGAATAACTCCCTGTGTCTGCCAGATTGTATCTGTAACACAAAATATAGAAATGAGCCTGACCTTAGTTCTTTAGACAGGCCCCAATCAGGAACCAAAGCCTGCTCCAGCTATGCATGAGCAGACCTGAAAACCTGCCCCACTCTGAAACGACACCAGACTGCCCCCTCCCCTGCTCCCTTGATCCAGGGGTTCACCCCTCAACCCAGGGTGTTCCCGGAAAGAGCACGGCGATCACCGTCTTAGTCCCTGTAGCTGCTGTAACAAAAAGTACCACAGACGGACAGCTGAGAAAGAGAAGTACATTGTCTCCCGGTCCTGGAGGCTGGAACCCGAGGTCCAGGTGTCAGCAAAGATCCCAAACCCCTCCAAGGTCCATGGAAAGAGAGAGCCTTGGTTCTGACTGCACACCTGAGTCCCAGCAAACACACTGCTAGCCTCAGGACCGTGTGCGGGAGGACAGCCATTCGTGGCCATGGTTTGGAGGACCCTTCATTCGTTCATCAGCACTCTGGGTCATCTGTCCATCGGTCCCTCTTCCCAAGCGTCCCTCCAGCAAGACGGGGTGCTCTGGGGCCCACGTCTGGGGTGGAATCCCAGCTCCTGCACTCAGTAGCTGTGTGTCCTTGGACCTGTTACCTAACCTCTCTGTGCCTCAGTTTCCTTCTCTATAGGACGAGATCATGATAGTCCCTAGAGCGTAGGTTTTGTGAGGATGAAAAGGCAGACATTTGTCAGGGGCGTAGTCAGCACCAGGGCCGTGTTTGCTAAATGAAGCAAGAAACCGTCTCGGTGGGAAGGTCCCGCGTTCTCACCCTGGCTCCCTCTCGCCAGGAGCCCTTCGGGAGGCCCCGGGGCTTATCTCTGGCCTTGGAGCAGGGGCCCGGGGTTCCAGAGGCAGGGAAGAGCCAGGCCCACGGGGGCTTCGCCTGACTGGGCTGCCGCAGACTCGGCCGTCAGCAGGCAGCCCTAGCCGCACCCCATTTTATACACATTAGAGAGAAATCCGAGCGTGATGGTCTGCGATTGTTCCATTTGTTTACAGCATTTGTTCAAGCTTATTTCTGGCAAGGAAGCTGACAGTAAACCAAGGCCCGGCGGCCGGGCTGGCGGGGCAGCAGATGAACACAGCTGCCTGGCGGGTGCTTCCCGGTGGGCTGGGGCCGGAAACCGGGGCTCTGTCTGAGGCGCTTCAAAGAAGGGCCATTGTCTGGGGCGGCCGAGGCCAGGGCCCCGCGGGGGGCAGGCGGGCTGGGGCTCGGGGCGCTGCGGACTCCGCACTGCCTCTCTCTGGGCCTCAGTTTCCTGAGCACACAGTGAGGGGACACCAGGCGCCCACGTGCGTGCTGCCACCCAGGCCTGTTGTGGCTCCGAGGAAGGATCCTCTCGGGGTGTCACCTGTGCTCTGCAGGCTTCGGAGCAGGAGCAGATCTCACAACAAGATGGCCCTCAGTTAGCTGTGAGCTAGCGGGGCCCTGGGGCGTGGCCCCCAGTGCCAGGCTGCCCGTCCAGCTGCCCAGGGTTGGGGACCCCAGGGCTCTGAGAAGGGAGACAATGGGCCCAAGGGCCCAGGGTCTGTGCAGGTGGGGCTAGTAAAAGCTGGGTTCCCGATGCCCCTGGGCCGCACCCTCAGGCCAGAGCCCCAAACACCTACTCCTTGTCCATTTCCAGCAGAGTTTTAGTCTCTGCACATACTTGCTGAGGAATGAATGAGTGAATGAATGAATGAATGAACCAATGAATCCAACAATATATTAACAAATCAATAGATAAAGAATGATCTAGCCATTGTCCCAACTGAAGAACAAAGTTACTGATTCCAACCTCCCAGGGGTATTTACCTAAGGTATGTTCATGAAGCCTTCCTGACCATGGAACACTTTTTAAGCATCACCGTGAGGGATGTGAGTGTTTCAGGCAATAAGAAAGACCTGGCAATCTCTGAAAAGAGAAAAGGGCACCCTCCAACTCCACAGGTAGGCCAGCCCTGTGTGGTTTTGGCGGCACTGTTGCTGGACCTTGAGCCAGAGGCGGCGTGGCCGGGAGCGGGGCCCCGGGCTCCCGCAGCCTCTGCAGCCAGTGCATTCGTTGTCCTTGACCTGCTGGGTCGAACCTCAGGCTCGGCTTCCTCCAGGTCACCTCCTCCGTGAAGCCTTCCACAGTGCCCTAGGGTACCGCTGGCTCCTCTGTTCTGAGTGGGAAGAATCTTCTACTGTGGCGTGATTTACAGGGATTTGTGTCCACGTCTTATCTCCCATGGCTGACTGGGAGCGACTGGAGAAAGAAGGTTGTACCCAAATCCCGGAGCCCCCGTCTTGTCCTGGGACAACTGTGGGATAGCAAGGGCAGGGGAGGCAAAGGAGCATTCACGGGCAGGTCCCCTGTGCCAGGCGCCGCTCACGCCGTGCTCTTACATGACCTCCAAGCAAATAAGTGGTATGATGGATGCCCATTCACAGATGAGGAAACAGAGGGTCAGAGGGGCAAAGGGCCTCTCCTGAGGGCCCCCAGAACATGAAGCAGCCGGGAATAACCCAGACCCATAAGGGTCCAAGCCTCCACGCTCCTCTGTCAAGCTTACCTGGACGAGAGAACAAATGAGCTGGGGGCTGGGGGGTCTTGGTGTTGGGACAGGTGATGTCGCTGAACCGGCTGGACTTCAATAACATTCATTTGACAAATATTTATCCCAGATGCCAGAGGAGCCAGGGGAGTCTCCGCCCCTCACCCCAGGTCCCTGTTGATGAGGTGGGACCCTCGGAGGGGGTCGCAGGGAAGCGGACAGGCTTTTGCAGCAGACTCTGTCTCCAGGGAAGCACAGGGGGCGGAGGCCGGCCCCTGCGGCACCTCCATCGGGTGACTCAGCAACAGACTGACCGGCGCCCGCTGCCTGGCCCGCACCGCTGACCCCTCCACCTGCCAGAGCCAATATTTGAGGTCAGGAGGCAAGCTGGCGTTTGTGCGCGGGCCACGGGGCCAATGGGGTCTCCCTCTGGGGCCATGTGCTGACCGCTCTCCTCCCTGAAGCTGCCGGGCTCTCCCGGACCCGCCTGCAGGGCGCAGGGTGCTACGGTCCCCCTCTTTAGGCTCTGCCGTACATCCCCAGCCGCAGTGTGGAGCTCGCCAGGCCCCCTGCATCAGGGTGGTGCCGTCTGAGTTTCCAGAGGCATCGGGACCCTCACCGGGGACCCATTTCTTAGCCACACAGGCAGGCACGTGACAGGTGGGGAAACTGAGGCCCAGAGAGGGGGAAAGTTCTGCGCAGAGTAACGTGGCTCCGGGCCTCCCAGGCCGAGGTCCGGGCTCTCACTCCGGGCGTGTAGCTCCCGTGAGAACCACTGGGTCACCTAAGTCTGCTGCCCAAGATGTGACTGTCACCACCGGTGACTCGGGTGGCGACACAGCTTTGGGAAGCGATCCTGCCCGGGACGGGACCCGTGCCCCCAACCCCACTCAGCCCATCTCAGAGCCAGATACCGGGCTAGCTTCTGGTGGCTGGGAGGGGGCCACCCACCGGACAGCCAGGCCACAGCTGGCCCACAGTGGCCGCCGCCCTCGGCCTCCGAGCTCTGCTCCAGTTCAGCCAGCACCACGATGTCCAGCTGCCCACCTGGCCCAGAGAAGCACCTGCCCTTCCCGGGCCATCCTGTGAAGGCTCCCTGTGGATGAGAAGTCAGGGCACAGCCTGTGGGGCAGGCGCCGGGGGCTGCTCCGGCCCGTCGGAAGGACCCCGGGCGGGGGTGGGAAGCCTGGGCTCCACGGCAGGGCTCCGGACCCCAGCCAACCGCGGGACCTCCGCCTGGCTGTGTCCCCTGGCCCGGGCTCCCGGCCCCGCCCCGCTGTCCCCGCGAGCGGGGAGCCAGGCAGCAGGAAAGTGTGTCAGCACCGCGACGCCGCATTCCTGAGGTCTCCCTCCTGGCCTGTCCTGCCGCCCCTGTCCTCCCCGCCGGCTCGTCCCTGGAACGCCCTCCCGCCAGCCGCTGGTTTGGCGGCCCTGGAGGCCCCGGCCCGGCCAAGGCTTTCAAGTGCATTCCCAGGGGGCCTCCGAGGCTGCTGCTGCCTCCAGCGGGCTGGGTATTTTGGGGGACGTCCCCTGAATGAAAACAGGGCAGGAATGCTGGAGGCCGAGCGCCGCCGTGTCCCTGAGGCTTGGGTGCGGCCCTTGGAGCGGGCAGAGAACAGGAGGGGGAGGGAAGGGCCAGCAGAGGAGCAGAGGACGGGAGAGGGACCAGGCGGGACGCTGGAAGGAGCGCGGACCCAGCGAGCAGCATCCAAGCTGTCCTGAGCACAGAGACGTCCCTCCCGGCTCGGCCTCGGCCCTCGGCGAAGCCGCTCACCTCTCTGGGACTCCTCTCGAGGGTGGGACGTCGAGGCCCACGCGGGGCAGGGCCAGGATGACGGCACTGTCAGCCTCGTCCTCTGTCATCCCCCGCGTGCTGGCCCTGGGGTCTCCTCTCGGGGTCCCACTGCCCATGGCTCACAGTGCCAGATCTCCTGGTGCACCCCAAGGGGGAGCCGGGGCAGAAATCCAGGTCAGACGGAACGTTGTCAGAGCCCGCCCCAAGAAGCTCTGGTGCCCCCCATCTCCCGGGCCCCTCCCCGCAGAGACAGCCTGGCAGCCAGCTGTGCCCCCTGCCTTCCCAGGTCCCTTTGACGGTCCAGACAGAAGAGCCTCAGAGAAGAGCACCCTGCGGGAGGAAACTGAGGCTAGGACGTGGAGGGCGTTTGTCCGCAGCCCCTCAGCCTCCCAGACAGGGCCCCAGCCCCTGCCCAGTGCCCAGGTGAGGGTCTTCCTGGGCCCCCCTTCCCTACTGATGCTGGAGCGCAGTGAGGGCCTCCACCCTCCCCCTCCCTGGCCTGGTCCCTCGCTCAGGAAGCTTTGCTTGTGAGTTTCACAGAGCGCCGTGACCCCATGCTCCCCTGGCCGAGACGGCTTTCATGAGCATGACCACGCAGCACCTCGTGGGCTTGCCTCGTGGTGAGGTCCGGGTCCGGGCCCCTTGATCGGGGCAGGAGGGAGTGAGTGTTGAGATTCAGAGGTTAACCAACCCCAAGGCCCGGCCAGCGGGCACTGGAGCCACTTTGACCCTCAAGCCCGGGCCTTTTGGGCTGCAGCAGGCCATGCCGGGAAGCCGTCAGCTGCCCCTCCAACCCCCAAGGTGGGCATCGTACCCATGGCCTCTCCCAGGGCAGCAGGAGGGCGCAGAGAAGGGGCTTTTGTCCAGCCCCGCAAGAAGGCCAGGGAGCTTCACAGAGCCGTCCGTGGTGTTGTCCGGGCCCCCTGGGCGGCCCCCGGACGGAGGCACTAATGAACCCGCCCCAAGTGGGCCCAGCACAATGGTGCGTTGTGCAGCCTGTCGGGGCGATCAGCGTGCTCACCCATCAGGGCTCCGGCGCTGGGAACACACAGATAATGGGTGCGAACCCACGGTGGCCACCACGGTGGGCCGACACAGGGGGGACGCAGGCCTCTGATGCGGGAGGTAATCAGGAGGACATGACCGCCAGCTGACCCTCCAACGGGACCCGGGCATCGGAGTCTCCTCACCCGTCCCCTGTCCTTGGAATGTACGTACCGCCCACCATTCCCACAGCGGGAACTGTTCCAAGGACGCGGCCTTGAAGAGTAAGGTGGCACTGAGGCCATCTGGCTGGAGTACGTGACTGAAGCCCGCTAAGGCCTCTACATGAACGCCAAGACTTGGTGTGTGGACACGACCATCTACTGGTCTTACGGCACCCGAGACAAGTTTCACATGTAAGTTTCCTGCTTATCCCACCTGCCACCTGCCCGTCCTGGGTGGCTGCCTCCTCTTCCGTCCCTCCTGGCCATCCATGTACGGGGCCGGTTTATAAACCAACACCCCTGGACCCCCAGCAGCAATGACCTCCCGTCTGAGGCACAGTGGCCCTCGGTCTCCAGCTGGTGGGGGGGACCCGCATGAGAAGGGGCCCCGTAAGCATGGTGCAGGCACTGGGTCCCCGCGTGGGGAGAGCGGGACGGGATAAGGAGTGGGGCTAGATCTCCAGAGCTCTGGCTGCTGCCCCACTGAGCCCCTCCCCACTGTGACCTTGAGCCGACCCCTCCCAGTCTCGGTCTTCACACCCCCGTGATGGGCCCACAGCCCACTTTGCCTCCCTGCCTCCCCCAAGGCTTGTGGGAAAAGCACAAGACCAGAAGCATGGAAATCACCCATGATCTTCACAGCGCAGTGAGAAAGTGAGGTTTCCTCCAGGCCACTTACAGCCTCAGTGCCACCTTCACGGCCTCCAAAGGCCCCTTGGGGGTTGGGGGGAGCGGGACCAGGCCACCCGCCGAGAGAGGACAGCCGGGTCCCCATGGCAGCCTGCACTGTGACCTCAGGGAATTCGTTTCCTTCTTGGAGCCAGTTTCCCTGGCTGTGAAATGAGGGGTTCAAGACTCCCAGGCTCTGCTGACCCCTCTGGAGACCGACGGCCACTGCCATCGGGTACCCCAGGCCCCTGACATGGACAGGAGGGCCCTGAGGTGGGCTGAGCGGGGGTCTGGGCAGCGCGGGGGGTGGAGGCCCTCCGTGCCCCGGCAGCACACAGGACCCCTAGAAGAGCACTGAGCCACAGAAATAGCCCAGCAACTTTCCCACAGGCCTTCTGAGGTGGTATTTTTAGCCCTGGAGCCCTAGGCTCGGCTTGTTAAGAATAGCTCCGGGCAGTGGGAAAGCGCTCTGGCCATGGGGGCGGCTGTGGCGATTCTGAGAGGCTCACAGATGTCCGCCTGCTGTGGCCTCCCCTGGGCAGGGGTAGATAGCGTCTAGCTTGCAAAATCAAACATGAAGCGTTTCTGTGGCTGCTCCGCAGAGGAGCCGTGACCAAGAAAGAGGGTGGCTGTCCTCACTGAGAACCCCAGCGGCTCTGGGCCTTCAGGCAGACAGCAGACTGCAGGCTGGAGCTGGCCGTCCCCCCAGGCCCTCTGTGCCTATGGGGCCTGACACCCTCAGCGGGCGACAGGGCAGGGCTGGGGGCCCCTGAGCGTGATCGCGCCATGATCCCCCTGGGGCCTCCGGCCCAGGGATGGGGTGCCCTCTCCAGGTCACCCAGCCAGGACCCGCCGGGCCAGGTGCGGCTCCCTGGGAGGGTCAGGTATTTCTGGCCCAGGGAGGAGATGCTCCACCCCAGCACAGGTCACAAACGGGCCTGGAGTTTTGTCTAGAGAGCCCCTCCCCCCTCATCCACTTCCCCAGGGGTGGAATGAAGCTGCTCTATCCCCATCCCCGTGCACCCCATCTCCATCCCAAATCCCCAGTCTCGTCCACACAGGTTCCACTGAGGGCCCCACCAAATGGCCTTTTGTCCTGGAGTTGAATCCTCCGGAGGGCGGGGGTCCAAGCCTGCCAGGCCTCCCCACGCTTGGGACACGGGGTGTAAGTTGGCATTTGGCGCTCGGTGAAGACAAAGAACCTGAAAAGCCAAGGAAGGACTCTCCAAGATTCATAGGGACGGCCTTTCACCCAGCTCTTCCTCAGCTCTAAAGCCTTCCATGGCTCCCCAGTACCTGTAGCAGCCGGATATAATGTGAACTGGTGAATCTTTGTTTCCTCCCAGATAAAAATTCATCTGGATGCAGAATTTGAAGCAGTTGAGGGCAGAGAGGTTCCAAATGCTGGTGAGGTGGGGTCCCTGAGGCCTGCTCAGAAGCTGCTTCCCAAGACAGGGTGGCACCTGGGGAGCAGTACAGAGTCCAGACGCCTCAGCCAGGCATTTGAGGCCTGCCGGGTCCGCCCTCATTGCAACCCAATTCTACCCCTTACTAGGGGTCTCTCTTGCTCAGTGGAAACACCCAAGCACCCCGCTGACTGGGGCCTTGGGAGGATAGAACCCCGGATGCCTGCACACAGCCGGCACTCAGCGGGTGCACCTCCGTTTCCAGGCTGATGGCAAGAGACTTCGCAACCCACATCGAGCTCTGGGCAGGGGGCCTGTCCCAGCCCCTCCGCCCCGCCTCTCCCAGCTTACCCCTGTGACTTTGCCTAAACTGGGTCTCCCCCTGGAATCCATTCATTTACCAGCTCATTATGCAGCCAGCCGTCCGTTCTCTTATCTGCGTTTTCTGAGCACCTGCTGTGTGCCAGCTGCTTGAGACAGCAAGACATTGAAGACCCCAGGGCCTGACCTCCGGGAGCCCCCGGCTTGGCAGAAAAGACAAGCGAGGAGACTGAGAAATGCACCATCCTGGCAAGGGCTGATGTGAAAGATACAAGGGAAGGGCTGGCGGAAACCCGAAGTCTCGGTTACTGCTCGAGGGCGGTGGCGGGGTCAGAGGCGCGACCCAGAGGGGCTGATGAGAACTTGGATATTTGCAGAGTAAAGCAATGGCGCCCATGAAGTGCTTGGAACGCCTAGGCGCCCAGCCGGTGCAGCCGGGACCATGCCGTCCCTTCCTCTGCAAATCCACCTCCACACCTGGAACGGGAACTCTAAGAGCAGCCTCTTCATTCCAGCATCCGAAGACCCTGGACCAGCCCTTGGTAAACACAGCCGAGGGAAGCAAGGAAGGAATCATTTTTCCAAGAGGCTGCTGAACAGTGGAGCTAGCCCAGGGAGAGCTGGGGGCGAGAAGACGGAGAGGGGATTCTGACCTCCCTCCCAGTAAGCTGGGGCTGTCTCCCCACTCTGCCCGGGGCCACTGACACAAAGAGCCCCGAGAGGCACCCAGTTTGGTGTTCCATTCCTTTCTTCTTGCGGCCTCGGCTACCCCCCACTCATTCATCCACGTGTGCTCCACAAATCTTTTTATCGGTCACGCACTACGGCCAGGCACTCCCCTTGTCCAGGACCACATCAGTAAACGAAGCAGAGAAAACCCTCGCCCCAAGTCCCTGTAGGGTGGGGCACAGACCAGGCTATAGGCAACAAATGATCAGTGGAGTCTGTTAGAAAGTGACAAGTGATGCAGTATGCAGGGAGCAGAGCAGGAGTGACCCAGAGCTCTGGGGATGGTGATTCCAGTAGAGATCACTGGGAAAGGATGCCCAGGTGGAGGGGAGAGTCGGTGCAAAAGCCCTGAGGCAGGAGCGCATCTGGTGCATTAGAGCAGCAGCAAGGAGGCCCCGAGGGCAGGAACAGAGGAACCAGGAGGGTGAGGAGATGGTGCTGGGCCCCGTCAGCTGTTGAAAGGACTTTTGATTTTGCTCTAAGTGACACCAGGACCATTGGAGGACTTGGCCTCACATCTTCCCGGGATCAGCCTGGCTGCTGGTTTGAGAACACATTGGAAAAATGCAATGAGAGAAGCCGAGAGACCGACACGGGGGCTAGGACCGTCCTTGGGGAGACACGATCAAGCATCACTGAAGGTCAGTGGTGGGCGGTGCTCGGAGCCTGACATACTCAGAGGGTGCAGCCAGCAGGACTTCCTGATTGATGGGATGTGTGTTAGAAAAGGGGGGCTGCAGAATCATGTCCCCCCAAATGCCATGCCCTGACCCCTGGAACCTCAGACTGTGTGACCTTACACAGCCAAAAGGACTTTGCAGGATCTCGCGATGGGGAGGGTGTCCTGCACTATCTGGATGGGCCCAAAGGAATCAGGAGGTCCTTATAGGTGGAAGAGAAAGGCAAGGGGGTCAGAAGCAGATGTCAGAGAGATGCGTGGCTGGCTTTGAAGACGGAGGAAGGGGCCACAAGCCAAGGAATGCAGGTGCCTTTAGAAGCTGGAAAAGGCAAGGAACAGATTCTCCCCTGAGCCTCCAGGGAGAAGGCCCACACCTGAACTTCATCCAGTGAGGCCCGTGTCAGACTTCTGACCTCCAGGCTGCACAAGAATAAATGTGTGTTTAAGTCACTGTGATTGTGGTCATTGGGGACAGAGGCCATGGAAACTAACCCAGGGGCCAAGGATGACTTAGTGATCTTCACGTTCACTTCGGGACAGACTCCTTGATCCTTGGTGGGCCGTGAGCGGAGATGGGAACAGAGCCTCTAGGTAAATGCTGCACCCACGCCCGGAGACCTGTGACCCAGCAGCGGACTGTGGGCGAAGACACCCCCCCCACCTCACTGAGCCGTAAAGCAGAAAGGGTGGTGGGGCAAAGAACCGCCCCCCAAGGAGCGGGCTGCTGTTCACTCTCCTTACAGGCAGCACCTCAGATCCGCAAAGCATCATTCACCTCGCCGATGTGTCGGTGGGAATCGCATCGCTCTTCAGCTGCAGCTCTGTGCCTGACTTGTCAACTCGTTTTGGTGGGAGGGCTGTCTTAGACTTGTAAGCATCTGAATTTCATTTGCTCTGTTTCCGTACATTAACATAAAAGGGATTTTAGCAAACACCCAGCAACCCATGGGAATCTTCTCCTCTCCAGGGTCTTGAGGAGACTGGTGTTGGCAACAGGGGTTATCGAGACGTGTGACGTGCTCAGATTCACTTTTCTAAATTAATAGACTTTATTTCTTCGAGCAGTTTTAGGCTTACAGAAAAATCAAGCGGAAAGTAGAGAGAGTTCCCTTATACCACCTCTCCACCCTATAGCTTCCCCTTTGTTAGCATCTCCCATGAGTGCTGTACATTTGCTACAAATGATGAACCCATATTGATATATTATTAACGGAAGTCCAGACTGTCCATTAGGGTTCACGTGATAGTATACATTCTGTGGGTTTTGCTAAATGCGTCACATCACAATGCCACAATTACCACCTCACACAGAGTAGCTGCAATGCCCGAAAAATCCTCTGTGCCCCATTTATTCACCCCTCCTTCACCCCCACGCCTGGCAGCCACTGACCTTTTTACCGTCTCCATAGTTTTCCCTTTTCCAGATTGTCACGTGGTTGGAATCACACAGAGTGTGGCCTTTTCAGAGTGGCTTCTTCCACTCGGTAACGTGCATTTACTTTTCCGCCATGGCTTTTCATGGAGTAATAGATTATTGCTTTTTAGTATTTAGTATTCCTTTGTCCGGATGGACCACAATTTATCCACTCACCTACTGAAGGAAGCCTTTGTTGCTGCCTCTTTGGGGCAAATTTGAACAAAGCTGTTATAAACAGACTTACAGCATGGCTAAATTCTGTTTTGGTGCCGTGTGGGGGAAGTCCCTTAACCATCAAAGGGCGTTTGTGCAGAAGAGAGGTTGGGTGGCCTCAGGGCTCCTGGGGCTGCGTGTGGTCCAGGAGGTGCGGGGAGCTTTCTGAGACAGTGAGCTGTCCAGCAGTGGGGAGACGGGCAGCTCAGGACATCTCAAGGAGTCTTTACCTGACACCCTCCCCTCCCCTCCACCATGAGGTCCAAGCAGAGACTGGGGAAACCTGATGGAATATTAGTCAGGAGTTTTCCACTCTGGGAAGAAGGCTGGGGCCCCTCGTGTCCCAGGACTCTGGAATGAGGCTGCCCTTCTCCTCCAGCCCCTGCCATGCCTGTCTAGCTGTCATCGTCGCCCTGTGTGTCACCCTCATGGGCAGCCCCAGGGCAGGGAGGGAGGCTCTCGCATACCTGCCTCGTCCCCACCCCACTACAGAATACTGCACGGGGCAGGTACCATCCAGGTCTGCGGTTTAACAAAGAGGGACCCCTCTCGTGTGCCTTTGCCATCTGCCTCCTGCCCGGCGAGGGAAGAAGCAGGAGATGTGGACGGGCGTGGAGCCGCAGCCCCCCGGACCTGGAAGGCTACCTCGCCCGGCTGGGGGACAATCTCCTGGCAGGATTATCAGAGCCCATCTGAGTCAACCGTGCATAAAAACAGGAAGAGCTGGGACAAGATCCTTCACCTTCCTTTGATTGTCGTGGCCCAATTGTTTCCTCGCGGTGACGCCATCCGGCTGCTTCACGGACGCTCTTCTGCCTCGGTGCAGCCAGCTCCCCCCACCCCAGACGCCACGGCGGAGGCAAGGGGACCGGGGAAGTGGGGCCCTTCTGCAGAGCAAAGGCCACGGATCGCGTGGCCGCCAGATACACGGAAAGACTTGGACCTCGATCTGGTCTTTCAGGGCAAACCCAGGGGGCTTTCCGAGGCTGTGGGGACAACTGATGCTGATGTAGAAACAGCCCCTCAAAACGCCTTCAGCTGCAGAGTGACAGAGGAGCTGCCTGGACAGGATGCGGGTGACCCTGGCAAGGGGGTAGGGAGAGCGCCTGGCTCCCCGCACCCACCTCCAGCAGCCAAGAGCGGAAAGGAAGTGCAGAGGGCTGGAAGCGCCAGCCTTGGTGGGGAGGGTCGCCCAGCCTCTGGCACTTCTGTGAAGGTTTTGCAGTGTATTATTGTCCCTGCACAGGATTCACTGTGGCCCCTGGTGCTGGAGGAGACCCCAGAGCCCCAGGAGGCAAAAGAATCTGTCCCTTACTTACCTCGCTGCCCCACTAGATACGCACACACACGCATTCACGCGTGCACGCATGTCTGTGCACACACACACTCAGGAACCTCTTCCCCGGGAGGTGAGTGAGTCCTTGCCTCCTGCAGAATTTACGAGACCACCTGAGGCCAGTTGGGCTTTGTGCACTTCTCCCACCTGCAAAAGTGACCTCTGAGCTTCCGGTGACCCTTGGGCATTTCCAAAATCCAGACAGCCAGGTGTTTTGCCGCCACCTGGCACCTTCTCTTGGAACCTCACTGCACACATCTTTTAAGGACCCACAGCAGCTCCGAGAATGTCCAGTGTGAGTGCACGGCCGAGGTTGTGAGGGGTTTGCTGATCCTGTGGACCAAGTGTCCACAAAAGAAACCGGCTCAAAGCACGTGGGCTCAAGTCTCTGCTCTGTCACCTTCATCCTCACCTCTCTGCACCTGCCAAATGGTCAAAGGGAGGCTGCCATCTGCCTCCTGCCCGGGATCCTGGGGATGATGTGAGCTCAGGGGAGAAAAGAGAAGAAGCAGGACTTGGTGACAGGGTCACCTAGGGCAACAGGAGTGGCTGGAATGACAATGCTAGTGGCCAGCAAACTTCCAAAGGAGGAGACGCCTGGCTCCCCCCCTCCCCCAGGGCTCTGACAATACACAGCAAGCTGAATTGAGTTTGGATGACCATGACATCCTGGGCCCCTGCAACACCAGCTGACCCTTCTCCTGGATGAGCAAGGGAGGCTGCTGTTGGGTAGAGAAGGTGGGCTGGTCCAGAATCTCTCAGCCACAAGTGACAGAAAGCCAACTCAAACTGGCTGCCGCCTAAAGCAGAGTCCCTCGAGGTAGAACAGCTTCAGGCATAGCTGGTTCCAGGAGCCCCGTCACCAGAACTTGGCGTCTCTCTCCCTTTGTCCTGGCTCTGCCTTCCTCTGTGCTGGTATCATTCTCAGGCAGCCTCCCCCCTCTCTCTTTTTCTTCTGGTCCAAGCAAACAAACGCTGATTGCCTCCAAGAGCTTGAACCTAAGGCCTGGGGCTGGCCCTCACTGCCCTGGCATGGGTCTCTGGTTAGGGGCAGAGTCAGCCCCACTGAGCTCGAGGACTAAGGATCGGGTGGGGGCATGGCTGCCCCCAGGAAAATCAGGGTGCTGTGGCCAGAAGCAGCTGGAACTGATGGGGACAGGCCACCGTGGGCATCCATGGCTGTTGCGAGCATCCAGCTGAGCATTTCGGAAGCAAGGCCGAGTAGAATTCAGGTCCTGGCTCCATCTCTCTGTGTGATTTGGGCTGGTCTCGGTCTCTCTGCTAGGGCCAGAGTGTGGGCCTGCTCCGGTCACCCTGGCCTGCTGCAAGGCTTGTTCCGATAACCGATTGCCATGGAACAAGCCACCCCAACCTTGGTGGCACAAAACAACCACCATTTCATTATCCCCATGAACGTGGGTGTCAGAAATTAGGGCAGGGCACAGCACTGATCCGTCACTCCTGTTCGGCCATGTTTGAGCCTCAGCTGGGAAGATCTGAACAGCCGGGCACGGAGTCCTCTGGAGCCTTTCCACTCACATGTCTAGTGCCCAGACTGGGGTGACTTTGGGTGGGGCTCAGCTGGGGCTGTAGACTGGGGCGCCTGCATGTGGCCCCTCCATGAGGTTCGGGCTTCCTCACAGCACGGCTGCTCGGGGGAGTCGGACTTCTCATGTGGCAGCTGAGGGGTCTCAGAGGGAGCAAAGGAAGAAGTTACATGGCCTTTGACGAGCCAGCCTGGGAAGCCCTGCAGCGTTATTTCCACCATATTTGATGGGTTGAAGTAGCCCCAAGCCCACCCACATGCAAGAGGAGAGGTCAGAGACCTCACCTGCTCATACGCAGAGCGTCAAAGAATTTACAGCCGTGTTTGATAGCCATCACCAACCTCAAATGGGATGATAGATTCTCAAGGTGGGGGGCAGGGATTTTGCCCCCAGAAGCTCTTTGGCAGTGCCTGGTGCTATGGTTCTGAGTGGTTATGTCCCCAATTCATAGGTTGAAAACCTAACACCCAAGGGAATTCCCTGGCGGTCCAGTGGTTATAGGACTTGGTGCTTTCACTGCCGTGGCCCCGGTTCAATTCCCAGTCGGGGAACTAAGATCCTGCAGACCGCGTGGCATGGCCAAAAGAAATAAACAAAAACCTAACACCCAAGATGACAGTATTAGGAGGTGATGGAGCCTTTGAGATGGGTTTGGTGCCTGTAAGAGGCCCCACAGAGCATCTTGTCCCCTTCCTCCATGCAAGGGTACAGTGGGAAATGACCACGCCGGCACCCTGATCTTGGGCTCCCAGCCTCCAGAACTGTGGGAATACCCTGCCTCTGGGGTTCTGTTATAACCGGTCGAATGCACTGAGACACTGGGCATGTTTCTGCTGTCACAACTGGGTCAGAGTGTGGGGTTCGGGCAGCGGGGGAGGGGAAGCATCCTACAGGGCACAGGACAGCCTCCTTAGAGAATGACCCAGCCCCTGGCGCCTCGGTGGAGAGACCCGGGGCTGAGGGATGTGGCCTCCAGGTGTGGTCCCTCTGGCGGTCCCCGGGGCACTTTCTGGGCCAGTCCAGGGGCTGTGGTGTGGCAGGACAGCGGCCCTGAAGAGCAGCTCCCCACCC
The DNA here is from genome assembly GCF_059928025.1 of Delphinapterus leucas. Lineage (NCBI taxonomy): Eukaryota > Metazoa > Chordata > Mammalia > Artiodactyla > Monodontidae > Delphinapterus > Delphinapterus leucas. The sequence goes on along the minus strand of NC_143135.1, from coordinate 4,068,285 downwards.
CCGGCTGAGCTCTTTGGGCGGCAGCGGAGGCCCGAGCTCTGGGCTGGGATGGGGGAGAGCCAGGTCCATCCTGGGTCCCCACTCTGCCCCTTCGGCCTGGTGACCCCTATGAGTCACTCCCCCCACCCCCCTTCGCGGCCCTCCTTACTCCTTGGAGGCAGGAGGGGCTTCCCTGGATGAGCTATGACAATCTAGGGGCTGGAGAATCATGAGAAGTCCTCCGATAATGGTCAGTGCCTGCATAGACCTGGCCAGCGTGATTTGCCTGACCCCCAGGACCAACATGTCCTCCCCACGCGACTGTCCGGCCGGAGGGGCTCCGGCCTGTTCACAGATAGCTCGGGTTTTCTTCAGTTCCTCTCTTTTCTCTCTGCCCACCCCCGACCCCGCCCCGGGTTTCCCTTGAAATGCCAACCAAACAGACAGCCGCGAAAGGCAGCCCCAAACCACAGCCTTCCGGGGCCTGCTCTAAGCAGTGGCCTGAGAGGCCCAGGCCAGGCGTGCGTTGTGCCATTTTTGGAATTCTTCAGGAGTGAGAGCAGCCCGGCTGTCAAGGGAGCTCTGTTCACAGAGACCGACCCGGCAAAGGAGAGAGGGTGCGCTATTGTCTGGGCTGGGCTGCGGGCCGCAGGAATGCACTGGAATGCTGGCCCGCGTGGCACGGCCCCAGAGCGGGGCCTTTGTGTGCAAACACCGGCAGCCCGGCCATCCCATAAATAACGATGACCTCACTGCTAGGGCTGGACAGGCCTCCGGGTTCCAGGATTCTGTACTGTGACGGGGTGGGCACACAGGGCGGGCCCAGCTTCCCCAAGGAACACCTGTCACTGGGGGATTGGTTGTCCATAGGTAGATTGCTTTGACTGGGGGGCCAGCTGACCACCCCCCGGGAGCCTGACACCACCCCCTCCATCAGGGCTGGGGACCTCAGTCCCAGTCGGATGCTATGAAAGTGCACATGGGGACATGGCAGAGGGCGATGGGAGGCGCTGGACCAGCCCACCCTCAGGGTGACAATGCCCACTCTGCCCACTCCAGGTGACATTCTGCGGTCACTTCATCCCTGTGAGCCAAGCTTTCTTCAGCAGCAAAACCAGGACCGCAGGTTAGATACTCACATCTGCCTCAGCCAGGAGGTCAAGGTCAACATCACAGTGCTGAGCTAAGTCATGTGGGGTGTGAGTGCTCGAACAGTACTTCACCCCAAGGTCCTTCTCACCCAAACCCATGATCCCAGCCTCATCGTGACATAACCTCAGACACACCCATCGAGGGGCATCCTACAAACACCTGACCAGTGCCTCCCATCGAAAACAAGGAAAGTCTAAGAAGACATCGCAGCAAAGAGGAACCTGAGGAGATGTGATGACCAGTGTGTCCTGCATGGGATCCTCGAAAAGAAAGAGAATACTGGGTAAAAGGTAAGGAAGCCTGGATAAAGTACGGAACTGACGCGCCGTATTGTATCGATACTGGTTTACTAATTGTGACAAACGTACCATACCCATCGTAGATGGTACGACTAAGGGAAACTGGATGTCTGCCAATTTTCTGGAAACCTAAAACTGTTGTAAAATTAAGAGCATCATATACACTAAGGAACAGGCCACCTGTGGCTACGTAGCAAGTGCTCGGTAAACGGGAGCTCTGATTATAGGTGCCAACCTTCCCCCCATCGCTCTAGACTCAGACAAGCGTGACAACTCAGAGAGAGACTTCTCACTGAGATTAAAATCTGCACAATGGATGACACTGAAGTTATCTTATTATGAGGAGTAAAAGAAATAAAGATGCAGGAGTGCATTGTGGGGAAAAGCAGAGGACTAGACTGTGAGAAAATTGAGAGCAAGGGCTGGGTCTTTATTTCCTTGGTATCCCCAGGATGTGATCCAGAGGGTGGTACACAGTAGATGCTCAACAAGTTTGTTGGATAAAGGAAGGGAGGAGGGAAGGGAACACAAATAGTAGAATGAATAGATGGAAATGGATGGATGGATGGTGGATGAATGGATAGATGAATGAATACTAGATGGATAGATAAATGGATGATAGATAGATGAGTGGATTATGGACGGGTAGATGGATGGTGGATGGATGGGTGGATGGATGATAGATGGATGGATGGATAAATGGATGGACGGATGAACGGATGGTGGATGGGTGGATAGGTTGATGGATGGATGATAGATGGATGGGTTGATGAAGGGTGGATGGTGGGTGAATGGCTGGATGGATGAACGGATGCATTTGTTGAGTTCAGGAGGGAGAATTGGTTGGAAGATCTTCACCCTCCATTCAAGTTGTGTCTTCTCCCTTGGCAAATGAGATGATCTCTGGGATCATTATTTACCAAATCCAGGGCACCTGTGTTTACCTGAATTGAATTATCCCACACTGGGGAGGTGAGGATTATTGTAAAGAACTAATTTATCCCCAGGTGATGCTGTCAACATGGGCAACTGGGATCGCTTGCCAAAATAAGACAGTCTGTGTTCCTGTGCACTCTGAAATCCCCTGCGCAGGGTGGAAAGCACCAGAATGCTGGGGATTTTTCTAGAGTGGATTTTGTTTTGCCAACGAGAAAGAGTTGCAGCCAATATACAAGTGGTGAGAGGTGACCTGCCAAACTGAGAGCCCCTTTCCAATCCCTCGGGTCAGCCATCACCGTGACCACCTGCCTTGGCCCAAAACAACAGGATCTTCCACAGACAGCTTGGCAAGGCCACGGCCTGACCACTCACCACATCCCCACCCGGCATCCCTCCCCCACCTCATGGCCCCAGAGTCTGGGGTGGAACACGGGAGTTTGAGGTCCTCCGTCACCATGTGAAATCACAATGAACAGCAGATGTATGTCTTAGTGGGGAATCAGCTTACAAAACCATGTGTACAATAGATGCCCAACTTTGTAAATCTATAACCATCTGTGTAGAAATAGAGTCTGGAAGACCACAGAGAGCAGGTCTCCTAACCAGCGCCCATGGAGCCGAGCCCACGTGCGGGGCTCCCACTGTAACTGTCTCCATTGGGGTCCATGCTCTGCTGACCGTCCCACCTGGCGGCAGCTCCGGGATCCCCCTGCCCCTCTGCAGCCCTGACACACCTGCCAAGGTCAGCCTTGTGCACACGGCTGCTGGTGCAGCTGTGCTTATAATTGATCCGTTTCAGTAACTGTTACATCAACCGATGAAATCTTAAGTGCAAAAGGAGTTATGCATTCTATGGAAACTAAGCTTTAGGAAACATCGATGCCTGTAAGTTGCTAAAACAAAAATAAAAAAGCTTCAACTGAGTGATGGGTAAGGTAGCAGTAAACAATTGTGGTAAACATTCATAACATTCTAGAAAAATCCTGTATTTGGACTGTGAATTCGGAATGTAGAACTCCAGGCAGCAGCAATACAAAATGAATGTACATTTGCACCACTTGAGGTTAAAACAAAGTATAAACCATGAGCAGAAACCACCATTGTCATTCTCCCTGTTCTGAATGGCGCGTTCCTTTCACCAGCCTCCTGCCAGCCCGGCCTGGGTTGGAGGAGACATCTTCCCCTCGATGATGCTGGGCATGGCTGTTCTAGGATTGTAAGTGATTTTTGCTTTCTTCTTTGTTTTTTCTGCATTTTGCAAATTTTATCCAACCGACATGTATCAATTTATTTTATAACCAGAAAGGAAAAATACATGTTTAACCAGCATCGGCTCATTAGGAGGATCGCTGTTCCCAGGCGACCTCTGCCAGGAGCTGCACCTTCAAAGGTCCGTGTTGCTCCACCACAGTGTTGGGTCATTTGGGGCTGGATCGTTCTTGCAGGGGGCGGGGGATGGCGAGGAGGCTGTCATGTGCACGGTGGGGTGTTTAGCTCCTCAAGAGGCCAGTGGCACCGCCCTGCCCCACTTGGGACAGAGGAACATCTCCAGACATTGCCAAATATCCCCTAGGGGTTAACCTCACTGGAGGCTGAGAACCACTGATCCAAATAAAAGAGCTTCTAGAATCCTACATGTCTGTCCTGGGCAAAGCCTTGAGCCAGCAGAATGTACCGGAAGGTCTGCTCCTTTTCCCTAGACCCACCCACATTCCACACCCCACCCTGGGGACCCCAGCCTCCTCACTGTCCCCACCCGTGTCCCCTTCACACCAAACGTCAGACAGGTGACACTCAAAATGCTTTCAGTTATCTGGATGTATTGGCTTCACAGAGTCATACCCTGGGTAATTGGAAACAGTGTGCGTCTAAACACCATCTTTACATTTTCACCGCTATGAGGTGCTGCACAAAGAAGATCCTGGCTCTGTCTCTCCAGAAAAGGTTATTTCCCGAGGTGGATGGACCCCTGCGCTGGCCACCTCCTCCCACGATGGACCGACAGGGCAGGAGTCCAGCCCCTCGTGTGTCACATTCTTCTTAAGCATCACTTGCTCTTTTTTCCATTCTTGGAAAGACGTTGGCCTTTTCTGAATCTGGAAAAGCCCTCGAAGAATCCAGCAAAAGTCAGAAGCATGAGGCAAGGGCCACTCCACATGGCCACACCCCCTGCCTCCCTGCGTGGGAGAAGATGCTGCTCCATCTCCCGCCCCACCCACCTTTAGCCATATGCTCTGGGTGGGGCCTTGCTAGGGACCCTGACCCTTCCGCTTCCCAGAAACAGGTGAGGCTTGACCACCTGTGGTCCCTCCAGCCATATCCTAGGGGTCTGGGCAGTGTACCCAGGAAATCTTTCCTATCAGGGTCCACTCACTCTGAACCCAGAAAAGCCAAAAGGGAGCTGAGTGGGTGAGGCATGAAGGTGAACGCAGAGGAAGCACGGGGAGGGAACGTTCTGGAACGTCTGGTGCTCCTTCCCTGTGGAGGGCACACTGGGAGAGGAAGAAGGCGGACCGTGCCTCCAAGGGCCAGGACTTCTGGGCTTTACTGGGCAGACCACACGCCCAAGACTGACAAGGCAAGCCGTTGGGGGTAGGAAGAAGCATTAGACATTTATCCTTATTTTCTCATGCTTTTTTTTTTTTTCCCAAATAACAGCTTTATTGATACATAATCCACATACCACACAATTCACCCATTCAAAGTGTACAATTCAGTGGTTTTTAGCTCATTCACCAAGTTGTGCAACTATCACTACCAACTAATTTTAGAACATTTTCATCGCCCCCAAAAAGAAACCTCATACTCATTAGCAGTCGCTCCACATCTGTCGCCCGCCAGACCCTTGTCACCACTAATCTACTTTCTGTGTCTATGGATTTGCCCATTCTGGACTGAATCCTATAATATGTGGCCTTTTGCAACTGGCTTCCTTCACTGAGCGTAACGTTTCATCTGTATTGTAGCATGTACCTGTACTTCACCCTTCTTAGGGCTGAAAAGTATGCCGTTATATGGACTACCGCAGTCTGTTTATCTATTCATCCGCTGATGGGTATTTGCGTTGTTCACGCTTTTTATGCTGCTGTGAACATTCACGTACGTGTTTCAGCATGGACTTATGCTTTCATTTCCCTTGGACACATACCTAGGAGTAGAACTGCTGGGTCATACAGTCACTCTGTGTTTAACATTTTGAGGAACTGCCAAACTATTTTCCGAACTGACTGTGCTATTTTACGTTCCCACCAGCAATGAACCAGAGTCCAATTTCTCCTCATGCTCGCCCACACTTGTTATTGTCTGTCTTTTAAATTTTAACCATCCTAGTGGATATGAAGTACATTCTAGGTACTTTTGCCATAAGCATCTTTGCCATAGACATCTTTGCTGCAAGCATTTTTGCTGCAAACATTTTCACCATGTAACTAATTGGCCATAAGGCAAGTTTGCCATAAAAGATCAAATAACGAAAAATAAAAGAAGGACATTAAAGAGGACATAATGAAACATGAGAAATGAATAACAAAATTAAAAAGACTTTATCACAAAATACAAAACATTTGAATACACTTAAGATATGTGTAGATTCTCAGCAGCACTGTGCAAATGATGGATTTTATTGTTTGAGTTGTACCTAAGCTCTTGTCTTCCAGGTCATTGTATTTTCTACAGTTATTTTGCTTGTTGATTTGTCTCCTTGTTCAGCATCACATTTTTTCTTTTTCTTTAAAATTTCTTCTTTTGTTAAGAAAGGTGTCAGTTTCCAAACACTAGGATGGGTGCTTGTACCTGAGCTCTGGACCATATGCAGTGACAGCCTCCACACTGCTATGTGCCCCTGACCTGCTGTCACATGTCCATCAATAGACATTCCAAAGTCCTATTGTGGGTTCAACTTACGTATTCCACTAATACAGGTTGTCTTTCCATTTACTTAGGTCTTCTTTAGTTTCTTTCAACAATTTTATAGTTTTTGCACTTGTTGTCTTAAATTTATTCTTAAGTCTTTTATTCTTTTTGATATTACTGTGAATGGAATTATTTTCTTCACTTCATTTTTGGATTGTTCATTGCCTGGATGGGCAGAGTTTCAGCAAGAACAGAGAGCAGACAGATGTGGGACCGGAGGTGGAGGGATAGCTTGCAGCCCAGCTCTACCAGGACCAGATGGGCCATCTTGGTTTGGGGGCATGTCCCCACAAAAGATACGTTCAAGTCCTAATGCTCAGAACCTGTGAATGTGATCTCATTTGGAAAGAAGGTCTTTGTAGATGTAATATTGCAAAATTAAGATACATCAAGTTAAGAGAAGATCATGCTGGATTAGGGTGGCCCTAATCCAATTATAGGATGAGGCAACTTTGGACACAGACACAGAGGAGATGCACAGGGGAGAAAGCCATGTGACCACGGAGACTAGAGTGATCTGGCTACAAGCCAAGGAATGCCTGGAGCTCCCCGAAACTGGAAGAGACAACAAAGGATCTTTACCGTGAGCCTTTGGAGGGAACACAGCCCCACTGATACCTTGATTTGGACTTCTGGACTCCGGAACTGACAGAGAATAAATTTCTGTCTTAAGCCCCCCAAATTGTGGTCATTTGTTACAGCAGCCCTTAGGAGGCAAATACCGTGGGCTAGGGAATGAATCTCTCCTCTTTCAGTTTCCTCACCTGGAGAATAGAAATAATGATATCACCCCAGAGGGGCATGGGAAGAGTCTGTGTAATGATGGATGTAAAGCCATGAGGACAGAGCCTGGCACATTATAAGCCATCAACAAAGAGGAGATTATTTCCAGTCCTGTTTCAAGGGGTTACTGCAAGTTTTAAATGAGATAATGGACCTGAAATTCCTTTGCAAGCAGCAAAGCACTAGAGAAATGTGAGACTGTTGATCTTTCTGGACATGCAGATATGGAATGAAGTCAGGTGATGCTCCAGGGGAAGCAGGTGCTCAGGTCCTCAGAGGGTCTCAAGTCTATAAAGTTTCTCCCTGGGCCAACAGGGCAAAGAGTGGAGAGCGGAGGTCAGCAGCTTGGACCCAGCCTCTGACCCCCAGCCTGGCTAAGCTGCACTGTGACCTCGGCCCCCACAGAAGGGTGTGGAATGCTGAGGCTCCTGCTTTGTGGGTGCCAGGATGCTGCTCTAGGCGCAGACCCCCACACCTGCAAAGGTGACCTCCATTCTCCCTCTACTGATTTGGTACCTAGCACAGTATTACCCACCATTCCGCAAGCACGCTTGTGCCCACTTCAGCCCGGACCAACGACCCCAGCCTTTCGGCACATGGATGCTGGGGGTGGAGAGGGTTTCTGCACAAAGTATCAAAGATTCGACCACAGCTTCACCAGCTCAGCGCTCCCAGCATCAACCTGCTCATTCATTTGTTCAATATTTGCTGTATTAAGAGTCAGCCACACGCCAGGCGCTGGGGACCGTGCGGAGCACAGTGGTCAGTGTCTGGGTAAAGTCCTGCTGGAAGTGACCAGCAAGGTCAGCCACGGGCCATCGTGTCCACTCCCTCCCACAACCCCTTTCCAGCCCGTGCCTGCAGGGCACCCAAGCAGCCAAGCAGCCCCCCTTTCCAAGGAGGTGGTGCTTAGGGCTTCGTGCAACTCGAAAGGCCTGAACTCATGTTTCTGTTTTTCAATTTGCTTCACAGAGTTTTGGGCCCCTCCCCCATCTGTGCCACGTCTGCTCAGGGGGCCAGACCTGCCCATTTCCTCCTGCCCTGGTCCCCAGGCTCGCTTGATCAGGAGCGTATTGATGATCAAGGTACCTGGGATCTGGTAGGCACCCAGGATTGAGTCTGTTAGCCCATTTTACAGATGGGAAAACTGAGGAGAGGAGAAGGCTGGCTGTATGACCAGGTCCAGAGGAAAGGCCAGCTTACTGAGTCTGGGGTCTTCCCTGCTGGTTGGGCATGCCCATCTCCAGGGCTCGGGTCCCTCCCTGTTGTCCCTTCCCACCCCCAACTTCCAAGACCAAGGCCCCAACGAGGTCTCACCCCCTCCCATGGGCGCACTCCTGCAAAAGCTGGGGGAAGGTCTGAAGAGGTGGGGTGGGCGGGCTTCCCTTCCTGTCCAAGCAGCCGGCACTCCTCTGTCCCTCCCTCTGGGCTGTGAGGCAGGAGCTGGGGACCCAGGCCTGCCAGGCTTCTTAGGAGGTGTGAGCATCACCTGTAAGGGGGGAGGACCATCTAGAAACGTGCTATCACCTTGATCCTGTATTGCCAACAAGTCTTGGGGGAGGTAGAAGCCAGGGTCCACATTTTATGGAGAAAGGCAAAGCCCAGGGGTGAGATGTGAATGATGAGTTCATGGTCACGGGCACAGCCCAGAGATCAGTGTCCCGCCTGGACGAACGGTGTGCAAATCCTTCAAAGAGCCCAGGCCCCCGCTCAGGTGAATCTGGGTCATAGAGCTGCCGAATTCCCCACCGCCTGGAAGGCTCTCTTCAGCATGGCCTGTGATGTTGTACTGGTCGGATGGGCCAGATGGGCCTGACCTGCAGCCCCATGGCCCACCTGGCCTGGCCTGGCTTCCTGAAGGACTGCATCTCTCCTCTGAAGACACACCTCTACCTGCTGGCAGAACCGCGTCCTCTGGGGATGCCTCCGATGTCTTCCACCATCTATGAGCCACTTGGTGACACATCTCGGCCTTGGAAATGGGAAATGGCCACGCTGGTTCTCGGGAACCAAGGAGGTCTCGGGCCAAACAGAGACTGGGCTCTGCTCATGAGAAAGGGGAGCAGCCCTGGGACCTCAAAAATCGGCAGCCCAGCTGCATGGAGGGGCCAAGGCGGAAGATGAGCGATTCATAGTCTCGGGCTCCTGCATGGGCCCTGGGCTCAGTCGACCTCTCTGAGGTCCAGATAGATGAAGTTAGGTGCCCGGGTCCATAATGAGCCAGCGCGGAGCTGGGGCTCGAATCCACGGCCCTGCATTCTGGTTTGCTTTCCTGGCCTCCCCTCAAAAGCCTTCTCACCCGATGAGGGATGCTGTGGGGAGCTTGGTATCCATCGCCTTTCACTTGGGAAAGAAATCGGAAATTCGTCAACTTGGAGTTTGATGGGAATATTTAACTAATACGTGGATGCCCGTGTTTCTAAGTGTTTTGTGGTAACATACAGTTGAAATGTACTTATTCCGTATTCTGAGCCACACGCCTGAGGTTAGCCTTACTGATACAGCACGTGGCTGGAGGATGACCCGCGAAGCCTTCTGTTTGCTTCTTGCCAAACGGCCCAACAAGATCAATGGTGGAGGCGTCTCTCCGTTGCCATAGGGTTATCGTTAACGGCTCAGGGCTCCAAGCGGAAACGTGAACGCGAGAGATCGAGGCATCTGGAAACGGCTTTTCATCACCATCCAGTTGGGGGACCCTGGCAGCCACACCTGGGGGCCCGAACGCCGTCCAAGTCACCAAAGCAGAGGAAGCATTTGCTTCCCGATTGTGCCTTATATAAGCTCCAAAGGCCCCGCCAGAAGCCCATGGGGGCGTGCCACGATTATTATCCCGATTTCCCAAATTTCCCAAGTGTCATTTGCCCCCATCAAGAGGAAGGTGATACTTGGAATTAGCCACTAACTCGCCCATTCAATTGGCAAGCAGCAAAGGGAAGATGCTCGGACCCCCGTCAGACGCCAAAGCCAGATCCTTGGCACGCGGCTGTCCTGACTCTGTAGCGGAGGGACAGAGGCCATGGACCAGAGGTTGGAGGTCTGGGTGCCCACCAGGAGGGAGGCCCTGGCGGACGGGTCTGCCCTGCCCCACGGATGGTGACAGTCAGCAGGGACGGGGCACGGGGACTTTGCCTTCTCAGCCTGGGGCCTCCTTGCGTGAGCTGGGGTTTGGGGGTCTGAGAAGAACCACGGAGGGGGAGGCGGAGGTGACTTCAGTGTCTCCAGCCACAGGCCGGCGTGTTCTCTGTGTGTCAGGGTTTGAAGCACATCTGGCCCCGCATCTCTGGACACCTACAGGTACGAGAAGCTCAACCAGCAGAGACGGCAGCGCTTCTGCAGAGCCGTGATGAGTGCCCGACCTGTGTGCTCTCTGATGGCCTTGGCTTGGGCTTTGGCTGAATCTTCCAGCAGCCTCCCAGGTACCCCGAGGGTCCCAGAGGCCGGCACCAGAGACCCTTGAGACCACCCGGAAGTGCAGGGACAGATTTGGGAGCCTCAGGGAAGCACAGACGGTGGGGTCCCTAGTGGGGCACTTTCTCAGCATCTGGGTTCAGATGTGGCAGAGGCAGTCTCTCTGCCAGCCGCAGGACGTCTGCCTCTGGGATGGATCCACCTAACACGTGATGGGCGTGTCTTTCAATTGCTGAGTTGTTTGATCTTCGTGGTGCTTGACATCTGAAACTGAACTGCAGACACAGAACAGCAGGACCTGCCTCTTGGCGCCCAGGAGTCCTTCCGGGGGATCCAAGCATTTCAGAGCCACACCTCATCCACCGCCCGCCAAGCATCTCTCCACTGGTCTCCATGCGCTCTGGGCAGACCAGCCAGGTCCGCCTAGCAAGGCTCTCCCCCTGTCCCCAGTGGTCCTTCTACTCCCCAAGGCCCTCACCCCCAACCTCTGCATCCTCCCCTCCTTGGCAGCCCGTTGCTCCCCTCCCCACTCAGCATCTGCCCGCCAGTATCCTGCACACACGGGGTACCCAGGGCCCCAGGGCGGGAGCGGCTTACCTTGCTTCCCTTCCTGCCCAGCCAGGGTGAATGGTAGACAGCTAGGAGGGTCTTTGCACAGACCCTGCCAAGCCAGACCTTCCAACCAGCCCTGTTGGAGCTGGCAGAGGGCTTCCTGCCCACCAAGGTGTGTGCAAGTCTGGTTTAGGCAGCATGGCTGGGACCTGGGTTCCTGCCTTCATTCCCTCCCTCCCCCCACCCCCCGCTCTCTCCTTCTAACAAGCACTGGCTGGACCACCCAGCAGCCCTCCCTGCTCACTCGAGACGCCCTCACCCTGTCTCCATCCAGACCCTGCCCCTGGGCTCGGGGTTCCACACTCCTGGGTCGTGATTCCGACTTCTCAGAGTCTTTCTGGAGGCTGCGGGGAAGGCCTGAGTGTTCCCTCAAAGGCGATCCTGGGGGCGGGAGTTGCTGAGGGAGATGGGGGATGGGAGGTAGGTTGAGGATGTGAGGGTGGAGGTGGGTGTCCCCAGGGGTGGGTGTCACGTATCCAGAGTCCTGGCCCCGGGACAGCCACGTGCTGGTGAAGGAGATCCACCCAAACAGGCAAAGCAGGAGGTTTTCCTCTCTATGAATTTCCCGCTCTCTCACCCAACTCCATCCTCCAGAAAGGACAAGGGAGCGTGTGCCCTCTGAGGCCAGACAGCAGAGCCCTCTCCGGTGAGGACACAGGCCCTTGCGGGGGGCGCGCATCTTTGTGGGTGAGGCCCCCGCGCCGAGGGCTCTGTTCACAAAGCCGTGGCAAGGCTGGGGAGACCAGGGCACCACGCGGGCCAGCCCGCGGTCTGGTTGACCTCAGGGACAGCGTGCTGAGGCTGTGCGAGGGCCGAGGTGACACCCTGCTTGCACGGAGGGGAGCGAGTAGGCCTGAAGAGAGAAGGGAACTCCTGGTAGAGGATGAACCTCTGCTTGAATAGCCCTGGGGTTGGAAGGTCACTACCTGCACAGCCTGCCCGCCCATTTGGGGACATTCAGCTGTGAGAAAGGTTTTCCTGCCTCCAGCTGAAACCTTGCTCCCTGGAGTGTCCTCTGGCCATGGCCCCGTCCCCTTCCACACAGCGTCCGGGAGACATTTGCCAACCCCAGGCTTGGCCCTGGCTTTCCAACCAGCTCCAACACCCCTGGTTTCTCTGCGACACCTTGGTGTATCCCTTCAGGCCCAAAGCAAACCGCCCGCCCCGAGAAGCCTGGGCCTGGAAGTGCTTCATGGAAGAGACACCTGCCGATGGCTTTCCATCCAGACGCCAGGCCGCAGACACAGCCTCTTAGAAGTTGCAGAGAATCAGCCTCCAGAAGGCTCCAGAGCGTCTGGGAAGCCTCTGGCAGGAGGGCGTGGCGTGCTCCCTGTCTGCCACCCTTTTCTCCGGGCACCTGGTCCTGCTTGTTTGCAACGGTAGCTCCTGGATCAAAGTCCCACCAAGACTCATAAACTGAGGAACGTTCCAGCAGAAAGGGCACTTGGATCTCAGGCAGACAAAAACAAACACACACACAAACCCCAAAAGGGTTGGTTACAACTTGGTCCTGCCCTCCTGCCTCTTCCCACTACTCAGCCCTCTGGGCCCTCTGGGATCAGTTTATCTGAAAACCACAGTTACTGTAGCTCTCAGAGTCACCCTGACCTTGGGTCCACAGACGCACCTGCTCAAATCAAGTCAAACAAACCAGCCGTTTAATTTTGGGGACATGAGAGGCACATCTGAGTTTCTGGGTGTCCCCACCCTGGACGGTTCCCTTAACACACAGCCCTGGGGTGGCCACTGGCCCCAAGGCCTCCAGCTGGGGTCGGCCAGCCCGCTCCTTCTGTCACAGCAGAGGGCTGAGACAAGGGCTGCAGGACACAGAGGAAGGAACTGGGCTCGGGCCCCCCAGGAGGAAGGAGTAACAGAGGTGACGGGAAACTTCCTCCAAGCAGTTGTGCGGGTCCCAAGGGCAGTGAGCGAGCTTGCCCGGTACCTGTGAGCAGCTTGGCTCCGAGTCAACGGGAAACCAGGACTCCAGCCTTGCTCCAGGCAGCATTTCTGGAAGGCACCCTGACCGCATCACCAACCTGCTTAAATAGTCATAATTAAACACGGTGCTGAGTGAAAGAAGCCAGCTGCAGGAGATTACATACTGTCTGATTTGCAGGAAAGCCCAGAGCAGGGAACGTCTCAGCGAGATGAAGGTGCGCACGCCAGAAACCGGATCAGCCCGACTCTCCCACCCTCGCTCCCATGCCTCGAGAGTCTGATCCTGCCACAGCCTCCAGGGGCCCCCATGCCTCCTCCAGCCCCGCCCACAGGCCCTGTCAGCCGCTCCCCACGGGCCCTCGCTCCTGGCTCCCTCCTGCCACAGGGCCTTTGCACATCTAGTCCATTCCTGTTCATCCTCCAGAGCTCAGCTAAACCGTCCATTTCTCTGGGAGCCCTGAGATGCCGACCTCCCTGGATGGTCAGCTCCCAGGAGCTCCAAGTACATCTCCTTGGCTTAACCTACCATTGTTACCATCTTACATTCATTTTTGTCTCTCTCCCACGAGGATGTGAAATCTGCCACAACAGAGATTGCATCTGATCTGTTTCACCACTGCACCCTGGGCCACCCAACACAGCGCCTGCACAGAGAAGACCGTCAACAAACACTCGTTGAAAGAAGGGAGAAACTCTGTGTTCCCCTAATGACGCCCCCCGACCACTCTGCAGCCAGGGCACTACGTGGCTAGGTGACCTTGGGCCCCCAGTGCAGCCTCATCCTCCCTCAGCACAGACAGCGTTTCAAACAGATGGCCTTCAAGTTCCCTCCGAGATCTCAACCCTGCAATGATTTCCCCGTCTCCTTGTGCCTGGTGTGGTTGACAGTGAAGCCGGTCAGATCCTCATCTCCTCGCTGGTGATCTACTTTTACCCCTGGAAGCTATTAGGAGTTCCTCTCCATCCCTGCTGTTCCAAGTTTCCTCCAAATCAGTCTTTGAGGTGCATCATCTCTCGGTTTCCTTTTAGATGCTTCCCCTTTTCAGTCATCCTGCCTGACACCGAGCAGACCCTGTCTGGCTGAAGATTCACATCTTCCATGGTTTCTCCCATCTTCACCTGGTCTTTGTTGGGAGTTCAGAACACCTGGATCCACCTTCTGCGGTGCCTTGTCCTCTTTTCTGTTTCAGTCTCGCGGTGCTTTCATTCCGGCTCCTGGGAGAATTCTTCAGTTTGTACTTGCAGCTCATGAACACGTTCTTTGGCGAAGTCCACCAGGCTATTCAGTGCATTTTGTTTTTGTTTTCAACAATAAAATGTCTAACTCCCAAGCTCCCTAACTGCTCCTTTATTGGATGTCCTCCTGCCTTGCCTGAAGACAGTAATATGTATGAGTGTTTAAACTCTTCTTCTGTTTGCCCCGTTAACTTTATTTCCACAGGTGCTAGTTTTTCTGTTTGCGGGTCTGGTGTTCTCGTTACACAAATGCCTAGTGATCCCTGGTTGCCAGGGCAGCACTGTGGCTGGGATTGCCTGTCCCTTTGCCCACTTTGGTCACGAAGCCTGCCTCCCACGATGGGGTTGGGGGCAGGGAGCTGGACGAGTTCCCCTCCCTCTTGGACCTGCCTCGCCGGACCTGGCACTCACCCTCACTGAATTGATGGAGCAAACATCCTTGCTGCTCCCACCTGAGGGCAACGAGGATGCCGGGGAAAGGGGCACACCATCTCCTGCCTCCCAGGCCCCTTGTTCTGGTCTAGGGTCTCTCGCCCTCTCTCCACACCACCCCCGTCCTCATGGCGGTCTTCTCCAAATGCTTTAGGGATCTTGCCGGTTGCCTGTAGCTATTCCTGTCTCCTTCCCATCTTTCTACCCAGGAATCCTAATGTTTCCAGTTCACTAATGGCGATCTTTCTTATTACACATTCATACTATTTCCTTCGCCCTTTCGCCGGAGTTTTGTGAGAAGGAGGAAAGCGTGGGGCACTCGGTCTGCCATCATGATCGGATCTTCCCAGAGGAATGTGCGAGAACCCCGGAGACACAAGGAAACCCCCCTGTGGAGGGTCTTGTCAGGTGCATGGTGGCAGGGGAGAGGGAGTTACCCTCCGTTGCCTGGTCCTTTCAGGGAAGGTCTGAGCTACTCCACTGAATCACTTATTCTCACCAGAGGACTCACCAGTGATCCTTATTCCCATTTCCAGTGACACTTAGAAGGTCAGGTAAGACACCAGTCAGTGACTGGGGCCGCAAATCCAGGTCTTCCATTTCTGAAACCTCCTCTGATTCCGCCTCACCAGGTTGCCCATGGTCTACAAGGGCTCCATTATTAGCATAACCTGGTCTGCTGATGGCCACCAGGCTTCTGGAAGAAACTCTCTGCAACCCACTGTCTGAGGACAGAGAACAAGTTGGCTGGCTTTGCCGTGCCTCAGTTTCCTGACCTGCAAAAAGGGTTGGCAGGGCTTCCCTGGTGGCGCAGTGCTTGAGAGTCCGCCTGCCGATGCAGGGGACGCGGGTTCGTGCCCCAGTCCGGGAAGATCCCACATGCCGCGGAGCGGCTGGGCCCGTGAGCCATGGCCGCTGGGCATGCGCATCCGGAGCCTGTGCTCCGCAATGGGAGAGGCCGCAGCGGTGAGAGGCCCGTGTACAGCAAAAAAAAAAAAAAAAAAAAAAAAAGGGTTTGCAGCCACCTTGCTGGGTGTTGTGAGGACAGTTGAGGCAACACAGGCCAAGGAGGTTAGCACACAGCAGGAGATTAATAAATGTGAGAGCCCCTCCTCCAGTTTCCTCAGAGCCATAGTTAGGGCCAGGCACTGCCACTCGGGGGCCACATTCAAGAGTCCAGGTTCCAGGTCATCCCAGAGTGGAGGCCAAATGGACAGCCTCGGCATAGAGCCTGGATGGTGGACTCTGGCTGTGTGCTCATGGACTCAACCCTCGAGCAAAGACTAACGACGGGACAGCCCCCAAAGCAGGGCTGGGTCTCGGTGGAACAGGGCAATGGACGGAGGGTGCTTTTCCCGACCACCCACGTGTGGCAGCTGTGTGGTTCGCATGAGATTGACCCCACTCTGAGCTCCAAGACTGTGCTCTGCTTGGTCTAAGCCAGTCATAATAGCCTCAACTCCCTTATCAGGGTGATTTCTTAAGGGATGAGAAATCACACCCAATCAGTGCAAGGCATTTCTCTGACCCAACAGTGGCTGGCACAGGTCAGTCCAACCAGAGCAAGGCTCCGGGATTTCAGTTCACTAAGACCTCTCTCTTGCTCTGACCAACCGAGGATGTAGGTGCAAAGCTTGGAACTCCTGCAGCCACTCTGTCACTATGAGGCAATCCAGCCTGACAACCACCCCCACACACAGAGGCAGGCAGAGCAAGAGAACTGCTGAAGCGTGGAACCCCAGACCTGATTAAACTGTACCCAAAGCCCACCTGCCCCAGAGCTCACCTGCCACCAGACTTCTCAGCTGGGTGAGCCACTTTGAGGTGGGCTTCCTGCTTCCTGCAACAAAAGAGCCTAAGCTGATAGAGAATCCCAAGGTGGATTTGCTGGCCTTTTAAGACCTGGGCCTGGTAGAATGTAATGAGTCTGTCTACCCAGTGCCTCAAGATTTGATTTCTTCTGGGTCTGCCATATGGGCTGAACCCATCGATCGATCAGTGGCTCCTGGGTGGTTTTCCATAAACTGTCAGCTGCACAAGAAATCAGGGCCTAGAGCGGGGCACAGACTTGTCCGAGGTCACTCAGCTTGTTAGTGCCAAACCCAGGATTCGAACCTGGGCATTCTGCACTCCAGGGCATTTCTGCACAGGAATTCAGCCAGCTGGCCTGCCCAGACTGACCAGTTGAACAGACTGCTAAATTGATACTTTGCAAAACATGCGTGTTTCCAATTGCAGAGCGCTGTTGTGACTTTGAAGCAGTGTGCAGCCTTCCCCTGATGTGGCAAAGGACGGAGGTGGCTGGCCTGGTATGGAGAGGCATCTCAGAAGATGCTCCGCAGACGCCCCAGGGCACCCACACTCTGGAAGGAGATCAGAAAGCAGCCTCTCTCCCGAGGCCGCAGGCAGCTGGCTCCCCACTTGAAAGGGGCCCCGTATCAATTTCACTTTTTTTCCTTCTTTGTGCCTCCCTGATGAGAAGACGTTAGAGTTCAAAATAAATAGATGTGTGGCTGGGTGGATAGATAAATAGATAAATAAAGCACGGGTTTGTTCCAGGAACGCTGTCCCTCTTCCCCTCCCAGGGGCTGGAGGAGATGTGGGTTTCCAACCATGGCTGCCCATCTTCTTGCTAAGGCGCTGGGGAGCGGGCAGCGGTATCCCATTTCCTGAGCACCTTCTAGGTACGGGCCCCATGCTTCACTTACTCTCGGTCTTCAAGATGGCTTGGGGGATAAGGAGGCATCACCTGGTGTGCAGATAAGGCAATGGCGTGGATGGGGAGACAGTGACTAGAGCAAGGTCACGGGCCATCGAGCCACAGAGCCGAGGTCAAAAACAGGCCTGTCAGGGTCCAAAGACAGTCCCCACTGTCCTGGGAGCTGCAAAGAACTAGCAGCCCACACGGGGACAGAGGGCTCACTCAGGAAATGACAGCAAAAGCCATCCCAGATGGAGAATTCTCACCCCTGTGGAATGTGATTGAGGACAAGGCCACCTCCCAAGACCCTCTGGGTCCCCAAAAGCACAAGGCAGAGGCATCCTTGGTCACCCCTCCTCAGCACTGAGGCCCAGGGCTGGTCGTGCAGGTTGGAATACATCCCTATGTCCCAGGGGTTGTCAACAGCTGCTCTCCGAGGAGCCCCCAGACTCTCCCCCTGATCCAGCAACTAAAGGGTTAGTACCTGGCATGGGGAAGTGGGGCCCTGGGGACCTGCTTCAGGAGTCTAATCACCCTTGATTAGAGCAGTTCCACAGGGCTCTGCTAGGGCCCACCAGGTCCTCAAGGAACCTCTCCACCTTGCTCCACTCCAGCCAGGGCCCCCTCCTGTTGCTCAGGAATGCCAGTCATAATGCTGTCCCAGGACCTCTGTACCTGCAGTTCCCCAGCCAGCCTCCCCCTCCCACTTGCCCTGGGGTCCCTGTCCTGCATCACCTCGCTGGGGGCAGAGGAGGGACTCCCAGCCCCTGTATCCAAGAGCAATGTCCAAAGAGAAGGCTCAGCCCAGGCCTTGTTCCCTGCCGTATCCCGTGCCTAGAACACACATCCAAGGCACACACACAACGGTGTTGAATGAATGAGTTGAACCAATGAATGAATGCCTGGCTTCCCTGAGCCCAGCTCTGTGCTCCAGGCTGTGGGGCAGCTGGGAGGGAGCGGCAGGGGCCCCCTGCCCTCCAGGAGCTTGGGATGGGTGGGATGGAGATGGGAGGGGCAGAGGAGGAACAGGTTAAGGGGCACACGGCGTGTGGGAGTGAGGATGCCTGGAGAGTGCACGCGTGCGTGCGCACGCACACACAGAAACACACACACCCAGACCAACATCCGGGACAAGAACAAGATGCAGAGGCCCTTCCTGCACATCCCCCTGCCCCCGGAATGTCGTCATCCCACCCTCAGACTGTTCTCTGGCTCCTGATTCAAAAGCAAGTTGTCAGTGCCCTGAACCCAGGGACAGGCTGTTATCAGCCACCAGCCGGGCCTTGTGGAAGCTTATCAGAGTCTCTCGGTCACCCATGGGGAGAGCCTGGTGGCTGAGGCTCTGTTCTCTGGGCCTTGGGGTTCCTCTCAGCAGGTCATTGATCCGGGGGTGTCACCTGCAGCTTCCTGGAGCCCTGGGGTTCTGTGAGCATGCCCCAGGGACTACCGGGGGCGGGGGAGGGGGGCTATAAGTGGGAGGGGCTCCAGGCCCCCAATTCCCTTCATAACTATTATATTGGGAGACCTTGTAGGTTTCCTTTGGAAGATGACTCCGGCCCCAACCAGAGTGGATGAACCTTGAGGACATACCGCTGATTGAAAGAAACCAGTCACAAAGGACAAAGAGTGTGCGATTCCGCTTCCAGGAGGTCCCTGGAAGGTGAATCCGATTCATAGAGACAGACAGTAGGAGAGTGGGCACCAGGGGCTGGGGGAGGGAGGAACTGGAGGTTAGTGGAAGTTTTTTAAATAAAAATTGTGTATGTTTAAGGTATACATAATGATTTGACATATACACAGGGAAATGATTACGTCAGTCAAGTAGTTAACATCATCTCCCCATACGGTCCCCTTTCTTTTCTATGGTGAGCACACCTGAAATCTACTCTCCTAGGAAATTTCCCATATTCAGTGCAGTATTGTTAACTCTGGTCATCACGTTGCACAGCTGATCTCTGGACTTAGTCATCCCACGTTAACTACGGCTTTGTTCCCTCTGACCACCATCTCCCCACACTCCGCACCCCCCCGGCCCCTGGCAGCCACCATCCTACTGTCTGCTTCTACGTATTCAACTTTCTTTAGATTCCAAATAGAAGTAAGATGGTGCAGCTTGGGCAAAAGGACCCGAATAGACATTTCTCCAAAGAAATACAGATGACCAACAGGTACACGAAAAGGTTCTCAGCATCACTAATCCTCAGGAAGACACAAATCAAAACCATGATGGGGTACCACTTCACACCTGTCAGGATGACCATGATCCACAAAATAAGAGACAAAGGTATAACAGTGTGAAGGTACTTCATGCCACTGAGCTGTCCACTTAAAAAGGGTTAAAATAAAAATTTTACGTGTATTTTACCACAATAAAAAAATAAAACTCCACCCACAGCAAACTCTCAAATAGGAAATAATCTTTTTTCCTCTAAAATCCATGTAAGAGAGGTTTGCCAAAAGGTCTGTGAGACCTTGTCTTCTAAGAGTTACATGAGAGTTAAGTGAAGCACTTGAAAAATTAAAATTAAAAAAATGACTCTGCGAAGAAAGAAATGTGTTTAAAAAGAGTGTGAGAATCACTTCTCTGTTTCACCCTCCACAACAGATGCAAGAAATGATCCAGAATGTGACGGATCTGATCACAGCATCTCACAGCCCCTTGTCACCCAAAAAAGGTCTGACACTCCCAGCGTCCTGGGCTCCAGGCTTCCAGCCACCCCAAACCTTCTGCCTCCCAGTCCTGTCCAGAGTCCCCTCTCAGTCCAACTCGGGGCCCCCATCACCCAGGCACCCACCCCTTCTTCCCTCAAACCACATCCACTCCATCCCTGGGCACCCAGATCCTCCTCCAGAATCCCTGCTCCAGCCACAGGCCCGCAGCTGCCTGCACAGCCTGTGGAGCTGAGTTGAGCTAAGTCAGATCCTGTTTCAAACCCTTCTGCTATGGATGGAATGTCTGTGTCCCCCAGATTCATACCCCCCTCATGTGACGGTATTAGGAGATGGGGCCGTTGGTAGATGGTTAGGCTCAGATGAGGTCATGAGGATGGGGCACCAGGATGGGATTAGTGCCCTTATGAGAAGAGAAAGAGATCAGTGTTCTCTCTCCCTCTCCCTCTCTCTCATTTCCCAGGTGAGACACAGCGAGAGGGCGGCCATCTGCAAACCAGGAAGTGGGCACTCACCAGGAGCCAAATGGGCCAGGACCTTGATCTTGGACTTCCAGCCTCCAGGACAGTGATAAATAAATTTCTATTGTCAACTTAAGCTGCTCAGTCGGTGGTGTTCTGTTACGGCAGCCTGCTGACCGACACACCTGCAAAGGTCAGTTGTACTTGAAATGCAGAACTTTCACCTAGCCTGGCATCATGTGGGCCCGGACCCCACACTCCAGCCACACTGCCCCCAACCCCACTTTCCCTTGAACGCTAAGCCAGCACCTCCCTCTGGCTGAAACATCTTCCCAGCTCATAGCATCCATGACTCCTCCTGCCTCCTGGTCTGGGCTCCCCGGGGGAGTTTCTCCCTGCCCCCACCGACGCTGTGGTCCGATGCCCATGCGTTGCCTTCACAGCACTGGCTGGAGGGAAGCTGGTGAGGCTGAAGCTCAGTGGGCCAGTGGATGAATGAACAAATGAACGAATGACTAACTGCTTCCTACCTCCACGTCTCCCACCCATCGTCCCTCTGTCTGGAGCATTTCCTGAAGTGTCTGGTTGGGGCCCCAGCTCATCCTCTGGTCCCAACCGTCCAGCTTGCATTCATTCACTTAAAAATGCATCATAAAACGTTATAGGCAAACATTTTTTACCAGCCAAGTAATGTGGAAGCTTTCTACAAATAACAACAATCCATGCTGGTGACTATGATGCTAATTATGTAAATATAACGTACACGTATACAATTCTATCATTATACATATATGGGAATACAGGGAAACTACCAATCAGGCCTGACGCACTCGGCGTAGTTCTTCCAAAATGTAGCCGACAGCTCGGGAGAGGCGGGGTGTGTGACGAATCACATCGCATCACCAGCCTGGGACGCGAGCCCAGGTCCCACCTCATTCCATCTTCTAAACGCTGCACCGCTGAGCCCGCAGAGCCAGGGAGGTGCATCGAGGGGACCGAGGACCCCAGGCAGCTCTCCTGGTCCAGGGACGTCTGTAGCCTGAAAGTCACACCTTTTCCCTTTGAATGCTGCAAATCAACAAAATATACTCAAGACTGTCCAAAGGAGCTTGCTCCAAACACCACATAACGTTGTCCATACTGAAGGTTGTATTTAGGTTTGATGTGCCTTACAGAGGAAACTGGAGAAATTACGGGGTTGCTAAAGGCCTCCTAGGTTCTGAAGCTTGAGAAGCCTGGCCTTGTACCCAGTGGGTGACCAGGGAGTAATTACTGAAAGTCAGGGAGCTCCTTGCTCCATCCCAACCAGAGGGTGGTTGTTCGGGGGAACCTCAATCCTCTGGCGCAGAAACCCCCCAAATGAACCCTTCCTGCCCTGATTCTCAGCATGCAAATCTGCTTCCCTCCTGCCCCTTCCTGCTCCTCTAAAGAAAGGCCTCCCGTGTCCCCAAGTCCCTGATTTCATCTTTGAGGTCGGCACAAAGTCACTTCCTCCTTCCTTGGCTTGGAGGGTCCCGACCCCAGCACAGCGGGGCTCCCACGCCCTGGCTCCCAGGGGCACATGGCCGGCAGACCTGCTGTTCTCAGCCAAGCGGTTCTTAAGGCTTTGAGGAAGGCACAGGGGAAAAGGAGATAGGCTGGGATCCGGGGACCTGGACCCAAGTGCGGGCTGGGATGGGGAACCTGGCCTGAGTTCCGGCTGGGATCCGGGGACCTGGACCCAAGTGCGGGCTGGGATGGGGGACCTGGCCTGAGTTCTGGCTGGGATCCGGGGACCTGGACCCAAGTCCCAGCTGGGATGAGGGGGACCCAGACTCGAGTCTGGCTCTGGTCCCTTTGGCTAAGCAACCACCTGCAATTCACCCCTGTGGGCGTCCTTGGCTGTAAAGCGGGATGACCAGTGACCACTTGGCAGAGTTGCTGGGTGGGGCTGTGTGCTCTGAGCACCAAGCCTCCTCTTGGATTATGTTGGATGAGTCTCTTTCAGCTACTTTTAGGGCTACCCCAGCGCCACCTCTCTCCAGCTCTCCCCACCTCTCCCAGGGCTGGTTTCTCGAGTCCGCCCACCACGGGCATCGTGGGTGAAATGCCTCCTCTGCACTTGTCCCTGCTCTACCACTGACAGCTGACACGGCCATCTGTCCCCTCCTGCAGCGTCCCCCACCGCAGGGTGAGGGACATGTTACAATTGCAGCTGTTCCTCCCTCAGGTCCCTGCTCAGGGTCTCTCCCAGGAGCCACTCGGAGTGCATTTCTTCAACGAGGGAATGAGTGACTGAGTGGATGAATAGTAAATGCTTCTGTTCCTAAAGGAGCCCCGGGTGTAGAAGGAATTGTAGACTGTTTTCCGCCAAGAGGAAAATGGACAGTGAAAAAGGTGATGGAAAAGGCCTCCGAGTGCTGGCGGAATTTGTAGACGCCCAGTTTGCTCCAGGCAGGAGCTAAATGCTCCATCTCAGGGTCAAAGGGTGAAACTTGATTCCTGCCCACCCAGGAAGGACAGTCCTAACGTCCCATACACTTCAGAGACAGATGGAAGCCCAGTCCACATGGTAGAACCCTGGACATGACTGGTCAGTAAGGGCGGTGAGTCAGTGGGCTTCGCTCAGCCTCACGGCCCCGACCCATCCATCCCCCACCCAGTGGTCCCACCGTGCTGCAGGGGCTCCCACGGGGCTCAGAGCCTGCAGCCCAGCCCTGGGGGGCTGGGATGGTGGTTATGACTGCAGGCAGAAGGGGACCAGCCCCCAGACTGTGGAGCAGGTCTCCCCCTTTCCTTCTGGGGGTCAGAACCAGCAGAAAGGCCGGAACGTGTAGCTGAAGAAGACCCTGCAGAATGCGCTTGGTCCCTTCTCACTGGGACGAAACCATCTGCTCAGAGACTTTAGTGAGAGGAGGCAGGTTTGGGTAGGTACAGGCTCAAGCAGCAGATCCCCAGGCATCAGATTTCCTGACTCACAAGTAACCCACCGAGAGCACGGCCGGGGGACTGAAGCCCCAGATCGGCCGTGTCCAGGGCCAGGGAGGCAAGGTGCTGGACCAACCTCAGAGGAAGAAGCGGGGGCCTGACATCATCCGGCCCAGGTACTTGCTGCCCGGTAAGTCCCCACCTCTCCCCAGCCCTGCTCCACCATCAGAGCCAGCCTGCGGGTCACATCCGTGTCGGAGACTCCAAGGGCCCCCAGTAGGCAGCGCGTGGCCTGCACACTGCAAGGTACGCAGCGGCAACCGGATCTGTCACGTGGTGTGAAGGACGGAGGGCCAGAGAGGCGTCTGCTGGGAGGTCCACACGGCCGACGTGGGTTGGGAGAGCAGGTGGGGCTGTCGCTTCACTGCGTGGCTTACTTTTATGTTTTATTCTTTTTTTAATTTTTAAAAATTTTCTTGGAGTATAGTTGATTTACAATGTTGTGTTAGTTTCAGGTGTAAAGTGATTCAGTTACACATATACACATATTCCTTCTTTTTCAGATTCTTTTCTCATATCACCGGATATTAAACAGAGCTCCCTGTGCTGCACGGTAGGTCCTTGTTGATTGTCTATTTTATAAATAGTGGTGTGTATGTGCTCATTCCAATATTCTGATTTATCCCCCCCCCACGTCTCCCCTTTGGTGACCATAAGTTTGTTTCCGATATCTATAAGTCTGTTTCTGTTTTGTAAATAAGTTCACTTGTCATTTTTTAAAATTAGATTCCACATATAAGTGATATCATACGATATTTGTCTCTGTCTGTCTGTCTTACTTCACTCAGCGTGATCATCTCCAGGTCCATCCATGTTGCTGCAAATGGCATTCCTTTGCTCTTTCCTATGGCTGAGTAATGCTTACTTTTACATTTTGTAACCACGGGAACGCATCAGCCATTCAAAAAATTAAACTTTACAGGTTTACAAAAATCGACAGAGATGTAAAATTGAATGAATACATAGAAGACCCCGATGGACATTTCTGCAAGGCCAGAGTGTTGCCCAGACCTCTGTGAGAGCACCCGGCCAGTGGGCAGGAGCCTCCGAACACAAGGCCCTGCCGGGGAGGAAGTGGAGGGATGACACGTGAGGGGCCCCGAAAGCTTGGAGCGCCCTGGCCAGGATGCTGAAGCTGGCCAGGCAGGCTCTGTGTCCCCCCGGGCACCCTGTGTGTCTGCAGGGGCCCATCCTTCACCCTCGGGGCACCAGGCTCCCCAAGACCGGAGACCCCTTGCTAGAGCATCACCTAATGGGAATCTCAGAGAAGGGACTGAAAACCAGCGTGACCCCCCACCCAGCCTCCACCAACAAATGCAAAGACTCGATAAGAAAGAAACACCTCTTTCTGAGTGCTTCCTCGCCCTTTCCAAGGAGCCAGCTCCCCTTCTGGGAACACAGCAGTTGCCCTGAAAGGAAAGCTCTAGGCAGCCGCGCCAGCCTTGAGCTGGAGCCCAGGCGTTGGCCTGGCAGGGAGGCCCGGTGGCCCAGCTGCCCAACCCCGCGTCCTGGGCAGCTCCATGGGAATCCCCTGGGGGCAGAGAGCGGCAGCGGAAGCGGCCGCTCGTGCAGAGCAGGCTTTCTCCGGTTCCCATAGACGATCCCCTCAGGATGACCCGGATCAAGCTCCTCTGGCAAAGCCATTTGGCCTCCAAGTAGGAAAAATGCTGCTCCTGTGATGCAGTGCTTTGCAGGTATTAGGGAAATGTCCTGGGGGCCCACCGCCACCTGCCCCTCTTCCCTCCACTCTCCCCCAACCACACGTGTACACACACACACACACACACACACACACACACACAGCCTGTGCTGCTTTCTCTAAACTGACGATACTGGTGCCGCTATGCGCCTTAGGGACAGCGAGAGCCTTAGAAACCTGTCCTTTGCTGCCACCACCCATAGTGCTGGATGGGACCAGCCAGACTGGAGAGCCATATAACTCCGCAGGAGGAGACCCTGCTGGCCAAACCCTGCCTTGGTCACACCCCGGCCCCGACCAAAATCACAGGGAAAAGCTGTGTCGTGTGTTAACATCACACGTTTCCCCCGCTAGCACCTTGTTCCAGCACAGAAACCATGGGCTGGGGGTCCTTTTAGGGGACGGCCCATCTCCTAAAAGCAGTCCTCAGGGCTTTGGTTTGCTGACAAATGAGTCATAGAACCATATAATCAGGGACAGGAAAGGCAGTCTTGCCAAGGCCTCAACTTGGACCAGGACGTCCCACTTTTAGATTCGTGGAATAATCACATCCTCCAGGGCTTCCCACCTCAGTTTTACAGATGAGGAAACTGAGGCCCAGAGAGGCAACGTGATTCATCCTGGGGCATCCAGGGAGTTGGGACAGGGCAGAGGAGGACCTGGGTCTCCTGCTGCCTGGTCCGCTGGCCGCTGTACCACATTGGCAATATGCTGAGAAGATCACTGGTGACTCAAGGGGACCAGCCAGGAGAGGAGAGGGCCACCGGGACTCCAGAAGACGGGAAGCCTTCCTGGAGGAGGTGGGACCTGCACAGGGGGCTGGCAGCCTAGTGGACCCATGGTTAACCTGGAAGGAGAAGGAAGGGGGTCCAGAGGTGGGAAGGGAGTAAGGGTCTCCGGAACCTGGGTGAGGAGTGAGGGTGGGGGCAGACCCCAGAGACCTAGGCAACACCTTTCTCCATGCATCTCAACTCAGATCCATGCCCCGAGAACAGGGCCCTGAATGAAGCAAGACTGCCAGACCCATCACCTGCACCTCTGGCCTAAAGCCGGCAATGCCCACAGAGACCCCCGGGACCGGCGCCCCCCGGCCCCCCGTGAGCATCTCTGTCCAGAGCGCAGACACCGGGTCTGCTTACGTCCTGCAGTTTTCCTCCCGGTTGTCGCCCTGCAGTCGAAACTGCTCACAACAGCAAGGGAGGGGATGTTTGGACCCCCTGAGAAGCCTCTTGAAATTCCAGGGTCCTGGATTTCAAGCTAAGCCTAGCCCTTCTGGTTGGTCAAGTTCATTCAGTGTTGGCAAAATTCAACTTCCTGTTTACAAGGGGGCAAAAGCGGGAGGGGGACGAGGAAAACCTTTTAGGAGATTCCAAAGGCGGCTCAGACACCAGCGAGCGCTCATAAAGCATGTGGATGAATTAAGTAGAGATGAATCAGAAACAGGAGGATTAAATTTCCCTTGGAAGACACCCAGGTTTCATAATTAAATGAAAAATAACTTGGCAAATAGCTGTGGGGTTTTGCTGAACCCAAAACATTTGAAAAGATGTTTGACTAATCCCAGCCCTGGGTGTGGCCGGTCCTTTCTGCAAGGGCAGGGCTCGCGGTGAGTGACTGCAGGCCATGCGCTGGAAACCCACAGGCCCGCTGGCTTCCACGGTCATCCCCTCCCCCGAATATCTAGGAATCAAGTTCACCTGGGGAGGGAGGGGGATTTTTTTTTTTTTTTTTTCCAAAGACCCCAGCTTACTGCCTCCACTGGGATAGATTTCTTGATTCTCCAGTTCAAAAACATCGGCAGTATCTACTGGGGTGCTGATTCCTGAGGGACTTTGAAAGAGTTATTTTGGATGAATAAATTTCAAGGCAAGAGACTTTGGATTAACAACAAAAAAAGACCCCCAAACCAAAAAGCAAAAGCTTCAGGAGCAACAGTGTCTCATCGTGTAAATGAGGCCCCGCTCCGGGTTGTCAGAAGGGTTCCAAGATGACGCCAAGGGCACAGTCTGAAATATCACAATGGTTTCCAGGAAATTCCCTGCCAGTATATGCAGCCAGGAGAGAAAGAGCTGCCCTGGTCCCAGTTCTGGGGCAAAGGCAGGATCGGCACCGTGTTGGCCAGTGGCTGCACTGTACCTATGCCTTGGCTCAGAACCTCCCTCCCTGGAGCCTCGTTTCTTCCTGCTGCCTGCAGACGGCCAGGGATGGTCTGAACAGTTTCCCACGCCTCTGGGCTCAGGGTGCGATTTCTGCTACATTTTATAAGGCAGATCTTTCTGAGCTTCCTGGTCACCAGCACTGCATGACCAGCTCCCCACACGCATCAACTTAGCAGACATGTCATGGCTGATCACGTGCCAGAGACACCTGGACGAAAAGACACAAGCCCGTGCCCTTGAGCAACGCACAGAAGGGGGCACCAACCCAACAGATCATTACGAAGTTGAATGTATTCATTTGCCATCCATCTACCCGTGCATCCACCCATCTACCCATCCACCCATCCATTCATTCATCCATTCAATCATCCATCCATCCACTCACCCATCTACCTATCTACCTACCCATCCATCTATCCATCTATCCATCCAGCCAGCCAGCCATCTATCTATTCATCCATCCACCCATCCATCCAACAGTATTTATTGAGAAATGTATTAGTTTCCCCAGCTGGGTGACTTAAAATGACAGATGCATTTTATCACAGTTCTGGAAGCCAGAAGTCCCAAATCAAGGTGTTGGCAGGGTCACGTCCTCTCTGAGGCTCCAGGAGAGGATCCTGCTTTGCCTCTTAGCTTCTGGCAGCTGCTAGCGATCTTCAGTGCTACTTGAATAGTGGCAGCACCTCTCCATATCTATGCCTCCATACTCACACTGCTTCCTCCCTGTGTCTGTGACCAAATGTTCCTCTCCTTATAAGGACACAAGTCATATTTGGATTTAGGGCCCACCCTCCTCCACTCTGACCCCATCTGCTTCACTTATTACATTCCAAATGGGCTCAACTTCTGAGGGGCTGGGAGGGACATGCATTTGGGGCAACTCTATTCAACCCAGTACAAGAATGTTCTAGGAGCAACCACTGTTCACGTCTCTGATTTCACAGAGTTTGCATTTCTGGCAGGGAAATATATTTAAAAATAAACAAACAAAAACATCTAATAGCATGTCCGGTTGAGATGAGGGCTCTAAGGAGAAATAAGCAGGGGGGGCCTCCAGCGTGATGGAGCTGCCGCGCTCTACAGGGAGGCTCAGAAAGGCCTCTTTGAGGAGGTGGCAACTACATGGGGGAGACTGCTCCACGTAGAGGGAGAACCAGTGCAAACAGCCCGAATCAGAACCGTGCCCGGATTCCTCAGGGACCAGCAAGGGGGCCGAGCGACAGGCATGGAGGGAGCTGAAAGAAGATGAGGGGCAGGCGGAACGCTGGCCCCGCCAAGGCCCGGAGCACATGCACCTTCCTGGCCGTGCCAGGGACTTGGAATTTCAGCGTGGGTTTCAGGGAGCTTTATCTCCATTATCTTATTTCATTTTCACAATGATCCTTTAAGCGTGGGCAGGATGATCCAGTCCAGAAACGCAGGCATCGTATCAATGCATTGGAAGTGAGCTTCGATCCATCACTGGGATGGGGCAGAGCCCTGGCCATGGATGCGGCCCCTATGACTTCTGATTATTTCTGCTGCCAGCACATGGGGGCGCTGCCCTTCCCCATCTACTTGAAGTTAGGCGTGGCCATATGACCTGCTTCCACCAAAAGAACAAGAGAGAAGTGACACATACCAATCCCAGATGACAGCTCTAAGAGTCAGTGCGGGGACTTCCCTGGTGGCGCCGTGGTTAAGAATCCGCCTGCCAATGCAGGGGACACGGGTTCAAGCCCTGGTCTGGGAAGATCCCACATGCCGCGAAGCAACTAAGCCTGTGAGCCACAACTACTGAAGCCCCAGAGCCCGTGCTCCACAACAAAGAGAAGCCACCACAATGAGAAGCCCGTGCAACGCAATGAAGAGTAGGCCCCGCTCACCACAACTAGAGAAAGCCCACGCGCAGCAACAAAGACACCACACAGCCAAAAATAAATAAATTTTTTTAAAAAAAAGAGCCAGTGTGTGCTTTGCCATGGTGTCTGTTCTATCAGCTGTGTCCAGGGACACAGAGACGGCAGAGCTGTGGAGCAGAGGGCCCTGCATCCCAGGATGGATGTGGGCACAGCCGGCAACCACTCTGATCTTGGATTTGCTTATTAGGACAGGAGAGATGCAGGCATAGCCGTCATCCTGCTCTGATGGAGAGAGAGACACCACTAGCCACCTGCCCGTGATCCCCTTTTCTCTCCTCCTCACAAGACGAATGCCTGGACCGCTCAGAGCAGAGGGATGTTCCATCTCCTCATACCTGGGAGTGGCCCCGTGGTGCAGCTCTGGAAGAAAAGAATCCATCGCACCGCGGGGAACTTTCAGGAAGGAGCTTGAAAAGACACATCCATACATACACTACCAAACGTAAAATAGCTAGTGGGAAGCAGCCGTATGGCACAGGGAGATCAGCTCGGTGCTTTGTGACCACCTAGAGGGGTGGGATAGGGAGGGTGGGAGGGAGGGAGACGCCAGAGGGAAGAGATAGGGGAACATATGTATATGTATAACTGATTCACTTTGTTATAAAGCAGAAACTAACACACCATTGTAAAGCAATTATACCCCAATAAAGATGTTAAAAAAAAAAAAAAGATTAAAGGCAAGCTGCTGGCCAGGAAAAAAAAAAAAAAAAAGACACATCCCATTCTGTCAGCCCAGGAAGCACCCAGGATGCTGGAGGGAGAGAGCTGTTCACAAGGATGCTGAGGAAGAAGGCAAAGGACCCTGAGTCATGATGACCTCTGGGACGATGCCTGCAGCCCTGGCACCAGGAAGTCCTGCCTCTGACCGTCAGTGCGGGACTATGGCACTCACGCCGGAGCCAGACCATCTTTCCCAAATCCTGCCTCCACCACCTACCAGCTCTATGAACTTGGCCCCAAAACTTACCCTCCGTAACCTTATCTGGAAAAAAAATGGAGTAGCAGCAACAATAATAACAATACATACTCATAAGCTATTGCAAGAATTAAATTAGGTGATACATGCAGAGCACTTAAGACAGTACTCGGTGTGGAGTTATTGCCATGTAAATGTTAGCAGCTATGGTTCTTATTGTTACGTGAGAAAAAATTAATTTCCTATTTTGTCAAGCCACTATAAAGCAGATTTTCTGTTAAGCACAGCTGAAACTATTCTTACCTGAAATATCAGTGTTTGTATAGAGAGATGTCAACTAGCTGACAGAGGTTTGCATTTTTTTTAATTAGTTCTAATACAATGCTTTCTCTCTACCTCTGTTTCCACCTCCAGAGACTGGGGATAAAATACACAATTAGTTCCATGGGCTTTCACCAGACAGTGACAACTTCCACAATATAAAATGCTTTGCCTCGGGGGCTTCCCTGGTGGCGCAGTGGTTGAGAGTCCGCCTGACGACGCAGGGGACACGGGTTCGTGTCCCGGTCCGGGAGGATCCCACATGCCGCGGAGCGGCTGGGCCCATGATCCATGGCCGCTGAGCCTGTGCGTCCCGAGCCTGTGCTCCGCGACGGGAGAGACCACAACAGTGAGAGGCCCGCGTACCGCCAAAAAAAAAAAAAAAAAAGCTTTGCCTCGGCTGGGGTTGCAGAATCAGCAGATTTTCTCTGGGTGCCTGGTCTCCTCCTCCACACATTCAGTTTGGGGGGTTTCCGTCTCCTCTCCTGAGCCTCCTGCTTCCCGCAGAGCAGCAGTGGCCAGGATAAAAGAGACAACAGCCACGTGTGTGCATCCTACCTCTGCTCTTGACTGGCACCGTGACCCCAGGTCCAAGAAGGGGGTTGAATTACATCCCCTAAAAAAGCTATGTTGAAGTCCTCACTCCCCAGGACCTGTGAAGGGGACCTTATTTGGAAATAGGGTCTTTGCAGATGTAATCAAGTTAAGATGCGGTCTTCCTGAATTAGCATGGGCCCCAAATGCTATGTGTGGTGTTTTTATGGAGACACACAGAAGGAAGGCCGTGTGAAGACAGAGGCAGAGACTGGAGTGATGCAGCTACAAACCAAGGAACATTAAGGATTGAGGCAGCCACCGGAAGCTAGGAGAGAGGCAAGAGCTTCCAGCAGGAAGTCATCTCACTGACATTTTGATTTTGGATTTCTGGCCTCCAGACCTGCCAGAGAATAAATTTCTGTTGTTTAAAGCCATCCAGTTTCATGGTACTTTATTACTGCAGCCCCAGGAAACCAGTGCTGGCCCCAATATTGTCCTCTGTGAAGTAGCAATGCTACCACTGCTCAGCATCATTCTAGAGATCGCCTCAAGCACCATCCCCTGGGGACAGCATCCTGTGTTCATCCACCAGAGTTGTCATAGCCCAGGTCCTGCTTCAGCATCACCTGGAGGCTTGTTAGAAATGTTCCACCTGGACCCACTGAACCAGAATCACTGAGACAAGATCCCCATGAAGTTCCTCTGCACACTGAAGTACGAGAAGCCCTACTCTAGAAAGAGGAGCCAGAGGGAGGACTCCGCTACTGTCCCTTGATGAAGGAGGTGCAAACGAGGGTGGCAGAAGTGAGGGAAAAGGGAGTGAAGCAAGGCAAAATGCCCAGGAGAGGACGACATGATGCAGAAACACACCAGGTGTCTGGGCAGGAGCCACACCTTGAAGTGGCTCATCTCCGGTTTCCCACTCTTCAAAGTCTACCCGGTGATGGGGGTGGGAGAGAATTAGGAGCAATTACTCAGTGTGTGCAGGTTTCCTTTTAGGCTGATGAAGATAGTGGTGGTCATACAACGTTGCGGGTGTGTGGAAGGCTGTTGAATTGTTCACTTAAAAAAAAAATTTTTTTTTAACTATATAAATGTCTCCTTAACTTAAAAATTTCCCCATCATCAGGTAGCATCATCAGGACTCTCTCCCTGAATCCTAAAAACTGTGGCATGGAGTTTGGGTACCACCAGGGAGCTATCAAGACACCTGAATCCCACAAACCAGGGCGTGGAGTTTGGGTACCACCAGGGATAGAGAAGGGAAGTGATGCAGGGAGTCTGAAAAGGCACATGATAAAGCCTCCTTGGGATGATTGCTTTTCCACCATCCTTCTCTCCAAACATTGCACCAGCTTTGTAGTGGGTCTGGCCAGGCTCCAGTACGCACGATCATTCACATCAGCCCAGATCAAAAGCAAACCACCCTGAGAAAGGACGATGGGAGAAAAGAATGGTCTATGCCATTAAGAGAAATGTACAAAGGTAGTACTCACTGTTCATCTGCAGGTAACCTTTGTGCTACAGGACTGCAGCTCAGGGTTTAGCCACACCTTCCGAAACCAAAGGGAAGGAAGGGGAACCTGCAGGAGTATTGGGGTGGAAGTAGAGGCAGGATTCCTATGAAGGAGAAGAGATTTGGTGTGATAAACCAGGGGAAGAACATGGACTTCAGAGTCAGAAGCCCTTGGTTCGAGTCTTATCGGCCACTTCCTGCATAGGTGACCTTGGGCAGGTCACTTAGCTGTTCTGAGTTTCAATTTTCTTATCTGTAAAATGGAAGTGGAATCCACTCAAACAAGGCTGTCGGAGGAGATGACAGTGGATGCAACTTCAAACCCAGACTCCAAAAATTCCTATAAAACTTTAAGGAGAATGAGTAGCTCATGGTAAAAAATTACGAAACACTAGAATAAAAGCCAGCAGAAATAACAAACAGTGGAATTAAACCTGGACGGATTTCAAAACTGAAATGATCAAACATAAGAAATAATAGAAACATGTTTCATATGTTTAAAGAAATAAAAGAGAAGCTTGAAAAGTAATTGAGGGGGGAACCTATAAATAATGAACAAGGAGATTTGAAAAAGTCTACATAAAATTTCTAGAAAAAAATATAATTAATAAAATTTAAAACTCTTTAGGTGTCGAGTAGTTATATTAGTTTCAGACAAAGGAGACTTTGGAGCAAAGAAAATCTTTGGGATAAAAAGGGACACTACATAATGATAAAAAGGATCAATTCACCACTAATATAACAACAACCCTTAATGTGTTATGCACCTAATAGCAGAGTTTCAGAACACGTGAAGCAAAAACTTACGGAAGTGAAAAAGAGAAATAGACAAATCTACAGTTAGACTTGGAGACTTCAACACTCCTCTCTCAATAATGGAACTAATAGAAAATCAGCAAGGGTGGAAAAGAACTGAAATATACCACTAAAATCTAAATCTAATAGACATTTAAAACATTCTACCCAACAGAGTAGAAAACACATTGTGTTCAAGGTCACATACACCAAGACAGACCATGTCCTGGATAATAAAACAAATCTTAACAAACTTAAAAGAATTCAAATCATACAAAGTTTTTCCTATAATGCAATTAAACTGAAAATTAATAACAGAGAGAAGAGGAAAACATCCATGCATTTGGAAACTAAACAACATACTTTGAAATAATTAATGAATCAAAGGGGAAGTCTCAGGGAAAACTAAAATGACATTTTGAACGGAACAAAAAATAAATACGACATGTCAAAATTTGTGAGATGCACCTACAGCAATGCTTAGAAGGAAATTTATAGTATTAAATGCTTATGTAAGAAAAGTCTCAAATCAGTCATCTAAGCTTTTTTTTCCCAAGAAACTAGAAAAAGAAGAGCAAAATAAACCCAAAAGCAGCAGAAGGCAGGGCATAAAAAAGATAAGGACAGAAAAACAAAAGAGAAAACTCAATAAACCCAAAAGTTGGGTCTTTAAAAAGATCAATAAGATTGATGATGCTTTAGCAAGACTAACATAGAAAAAAGAAGAATTCCTAGTTATTGAAAATCTAACAAAGGAATACTATGAACAACCTATGTACAATATTCCACATCTTAGATGAAATAAATTCCTTGAAAGATGCAAACGACCAAAATGTATCCAAGATGAAACAGATAACTTGATTAGCCTTATAACTATTAAATACACTTAATTCATAGTTTAATTTGTTTCCCCCAAATAAATCCCCAGACCCAGATGGCTTCACTGGCTAATTTTACCAAACTTCTAAAGAAAAAATAACACTGATTACACACAATATGTCCCAAAAAATAAAACAGGAGAGAATACATCTCAACACATTTTATAGGGTTAGCATTGCCCCAATATCAAAACTAAACAAAGACCACACCAAAAAGGAAAACTACAGAGCAACACCCTACGTAAACATAAACACAAAAGGGCTCAACAAAATATTAGCAAATAAAGTTCAGGAATATATAAAAAGAATAATACACCACCACCCAGTGTGGTTTATCCTGGGAATGCAAGGTTGGTTCAATACTCAAAAATCAATCAGTGGAATCCACTATACCAACATTCTAAAAGCAAAAACTACATGATCAATTCAAGTGATACAGAAAAGGCACTTGACAAATCCAACACCCGTTCATGATAAAGTTCTCAGCTAACTACAAAGAGAAAGGAATTTCCTTAATCTGATAAAGGGTACCTACAAAAATTTTACAACTAGCATCATATTTTATAGTGAACAACTTTCCTCCAAAGATTGTGAACAAGGCAAGGACATCCACTCTCACCACCTCCATTCAACATCACAGTATAAATCTTAGCTAGTACAACAGGCAAGAAAAAGAAATAAGAGGCATACAGATTGGAAAGAAAGAAATAAAACTTCCCCTATTCTCAGACAACATGACTACCTGCAGAGAAAATCCAAATAAATCTACAATAACAACAAAAACAGACACACAACCCCAAACTCCTAGAACTATTAACTGGGTTTAGCAAGGTCTTAAGGTACAAGGTCACTCCACAAAAATCAATCATATTTCTATATATTAGCAATGCACAGCTGTAAACTAAAAATTTTTAAATCATATGATTTACAATAACTCCTAAAAAAGTTAAATGCTTAGGTATAAATCTAACAAAAATGTACTCTATCTATATGCTGAACACTGTGAAATGGGGATGAAAGGAATGAAAAAAAATCTAAATAAATAGAGAGAGATGACATGTTAATGAATTGGAACTCAACATAGTAAAGATGTCAATTCTCCCAAACTGATCTATAGATTTAATGCAATTCCAAACAAAATCCTAGCGTGATTTTTGTAGATATAGACAAATTGGTTCTAATATTCATATTGAAAGGCAACAGAACTAAAAAAGCAAAAAATAACTTAAAAAAAAAAGAATAGGGCTTCCCTGGTGGTGCAGTGGTTGAGAGTCCGCCTGCCGAAGCAGGGGACGCGGGTTCGTGCCCTGGTCCGGGAGGATCCCACGTGCCGCGGAGTGGCTGGGCCCGTGAGCCACGGCCGCTGAGCCTGCGCGTCTGGAGCCTGTGCGCCGCAACGGGAGAGGCCACAACGGTGAGAGGCCCGCGTACTGCAAAAAAAAAAAAAAAAAAGAATAAAGTTGGACAAATTGTACTACCCAATTTTACAATTACTACAAAACTATAATAATCAAGACAATACGATATTGGCTAATGAATGGTGACACAGATCAATGAAACAGAATAGAAATCCCAGAAATACATACACATCAATTATGACCAAGTGATTTTTTTAACAGAGGTGCAGAAACATCCAATGGAGAAAGGCTAGTCTTTTCAACAAGTGGTGCTGGAATATCCATGTGCAAAAAAATAAACTTCAAACAAAAGTTCATACTTTATACAAAAATTAACTCAATGTGGATTGTAGACCTAAACATAACACATAAAACTTTGACACTTTCATTAAAAAATATATGCGAAACTCTTTGTGACTTGAAGTTAGACAAAGAGTCCTTAGACATGACACCGAAAGCATAATCATTAAATAAAAAAATGAGAAATTGGACTTCAGTAAAAGTAAAAACATTTGCTCTGAGAATGACACTCTTAAAAAAATAAAATGACAAACTACAGACTGAGAAGAAATATTTACAAATCATATATCCAACAAAGGACTTGTATCCAGAATATATAAAGAACTTTCAAAACTCAATAGAAAGAAAGCAAACAACTAAATTAAAATATGTGCAAAAGACTTGAATGGTCACTTCACCAAAGAAGGTATACAGATAGGAAGTAAACTCTTAAAAGTTATTCAACACCATTCACCAGTAAGGAAATACAAACTAAAACCATGGTGGTGAATCCTCTGGTTTCTCTTCAGATCATGTAAGTCTTTCACCTTTTAAAACTGCAATAAGATACCACTATGCACCTATCAGAACAACAAAAATTTTAAAATACTGACAATACACATGTTGTTGGTGGGAATGCAAAATGATACGGCTACTCTGAAACATTTTGGCTGTTTCTTTAAAAGTCAAACATACACTTACCATATGACCCAGAAATCCCATTCTTGGATATTTACTCTAGAGAATAGAAAACTTACGTGCACACAAAACTTACATGCAAATGCTTATGGAAGTTCTTCTCATAATTGTCCAAACTGGAAACAACTAAAATGTCCCTTGATAGGTGAATGGATGGACAAGCTCTGGAACATCCAGACAATGGATACTGGCCAAAAATAAAAAGGAAGAACTTGCAATAGTTTCAATGATTCTCAGAGATATTGTGGTGAGTTAAAGAAGCTAGTCTGAAAAGGTTACTTGCTATACAGCTTCATTGATAGGACATTCTATAAATAACAAAATTAAAGTGATGGAAAACGGATCAGAGGTAGGTCCAGAGCATGGCTATAAAGGAACAGCAGGAGGGAGTTTGGGGGGTAATGGGACTGTTCTGATTGTGGTGGTGGTTACATGAATCCACACGTGTGTTAAAATTCATAGAACTGGGCATCCTCTTCAATAAAAGTAAATTTTACTGTATGATCATTTTAAAGTAGAAGATAGAAATGGATGGATGTGTTAAACAGCATATTAGACATAGCTGAAGAAAAACTTAGTGAAGAAATTACCCAGAGTGCAGCCCAGAGAAAGGAAATGTAAATAGAAAGAAACACTGAAGGGCACAGAAGAGTGAGAACGTCTAACATTCAGCTTAACTGAGGGTCAAGGGAAGATAATAGAAGAAATGGAGAAGATAAAATATTCAAAGAGATAATGGATTTTTTAAAACACAACAAGAAAGATAAACAAAATAAACTCACAACTGACACATCATAGTAAAATGTCAGCTACGGCAAATTTTAAAAGCATCCAAAGAAAAAGATCATGAGACCAGGAATTTTATTAACCACTGTCTTCCTGGTGACAAAAATGAAAGCTGGAAGTGAGTGGAATAATGTAGTAAATTGCATAATCCCTAAAAAGGTCAACTTCTGAATCCCCAGAACCCATGAACGTGGCCTTTCATGGTAAAAGGAACTCTTTGAATATGATCAAGTTAAAGATGTTGAGATGGGGAGATTATCCTAGATCATCTCAGTGGGTCCAAGGTATTCAAGAGATTGGAGGGAGGCAGAGGGGATATGACTACAGGATAGAAGAAGGCAGAGGCTGGAGTGATGTGGCCACAAGTCAGTGAATACCAGCCGCCTCTAGAAGCTGGAGGAGGCAAAGAACGGATTCTCTCCTAGAGCCTCCAGAAGGGACACATCCCTGCCAACACCCTGAGTTTAGCCCACGAGCCTGATTTCAGACATCTGACCTCTAGAACTATGAGAAAATAAATGTGTGTTGTTTTAAGCCACTAAGATAATTTGTTACAACAGCAGTGAGAAACGAATACAGATATCTTCACTGTATTAAGACAATACAACTGTCAAACCTAGAACTTTATACCTGGAAAAAGTATCTTTCAAGGACATAAACTAAGTAAAGACACTTTCAGATAATCAAAAATTGAGAGAGTTGAAAATCGACATTCCCTTAACCAAAGGAAATTCTACAGGAGGATGAACCTCAAACAGAAGAAAAATTATTCTAGAAGTAAGATTTGGGATATAATATGAAATAATAAATATGTTGGTAAATTTAATCAAATGTTGACTACATGAAACAAAACAACAACATCTAAAGTTGGGAGGGGGGACAGAATAAAGCTAAAAAACTGCATGCTAATAGTACATGAACTGGAAGCTGTGATTAAACTGAAAGTGAGTTGAGATCCATGCATTATTTGGGAGGAAGATAAAGATACTAATTATACTGTTTAATAGAGATCCTCCCAAATGTAAGGACATAGAAAGAATGAAAATCAAAGAATGGAAAAACATATACCAAGCTATACATACCCCCAAAAAGATGATGTAGCAATATTAATATCAAACATAATAGACTTTAAAGCAAAAAGCATCACAGAGATAACAAGGATCACTATATAAGGGGTGATAACGGTTTAATTCACAAGTGTATATAATGATTCTAAAATTTCATACACCCAGTAACAGAGCTTCAAAATACAAAACAAAACTTAACAGGATTTTAAGAAGAAATCGATAAATCTACCAAAAAGTGAGAGATTTTAATATTTGTCTTTCAGTACTTGTAAATCAAGAAGACAAAAATCAGTTGAATATAGAAATATTGAAGAGTAAATTTTAAAATGTATCTAATGGATATTTATAAACTGTTATACTTGACAACAGGGAAATGTACATGCTTTGTAAATACACATGGGACATTTAAAAATTAATTATGCACTAGACCATAATGCTGGCCTCACCCAGTTTGGGGCCTACAGACTACATTCTCTGATCTCAATGCACTTAAATTAGAAATCAGTGGCAAAAAGACAACCAGAAAAAAACCCATGTGTTTGCAAATGAGAAAACATGCATCTAAAGGACACACAAGTCAAGGAAAAAAAAACATAGTAGAATTTTTAAAATACCTAGAAATTGGTGACTTTTTAAAAATTTTAATTTATTTTTTTGGCTGTGTTGGGTCTTCATTGTTGCACAGGGGCTCTTCTCTAGTTGCAGAGAGCAGGGGCTACTCTTTGTTGAGGTGTGCGGCCTTCACATTGCAGTGGCTTCTCTTGTTGTGGAGCATGGGCTCTAGGCATGCGGGCTTCAGTAGTTGTGGCACACAGGCTCAGTAGTTGTGGCTCGCAGGCTCTAGAGCACAGGCTCAGTAGCTGTGGTGCACGGGCTTAGTTGTTCCGTGGCATGTGGGATCTTCCTGGACCAGAGACTGAACCTGTGTCCCCTGCATTGGCAGGCAGATTCTTAAGCACCGCACCACCAGGGAAGTCCCAATTCGTGATTATTTTTTAAAAAAGATTCCATATCACAAATTATCAGATGCAGCATGACTGAACGTTTGTGTCTCTCTCAAATGTATATGTTGAAGCCCTAACCCCCAGTGTGATTAGAGATGGGCCTTTGGGAGGTAATTAGGTTTTTAGATGAGATAATGAGAGTGGAGCCCCACGATGGGATTTGCAACCCTATAAGAGGAAGAGACCAGAGCTCTTTCTCTCTCCACCATATGAGGACACAACAAGAAAGCAGCCATCTGCAAACCAGGAAGAAAACCCTC
The DNA here is from genome assembly GCF_059928025.1 of Delphinapterus leucas. Taxonomy (NCBI): domain Eukaryota; kingdom Metazoa; phylum Chordata; class Mammalia; order Artiodactyla; family Monodontidae; genus Delphinapterus; species Delphinapterus leucas. Next base: position 4,028,579 of record NC_143135.1, on the reverse strand, counting down.
ACTGGGAACCAAATTTGCTGGCCTCCAGAACTGTGAGAAATAAATTTCTGTTATTTAAGCCACTCATCTGTGGCTTTTTGTTACACAAGTTAACTAAGACACAGTAATACAACACTTAAAAGGAAATTTAGAGTCCTAAATATTTAGTAATAAGTCACATTTAAGCTAGGTTTATCTCAGCGATACAAGATTGGTTTAGAAAATCTATTAATGTAATTTACCACAATAACAGATCAAAGGAGAAAAACAAAATGAGGGTCTTAATAAATGACAAAAATAAGCAGTCAATAAAATTCAATAGTCAATCATGGTTTAACAAAACTTAGTAAAACAGGAATAGAAGAGAACTTCTTTAATACGATAAACAGCATCTATCAGAAACACCTACAAAAATCATCATACTTAACGGAGCAATGCTGAAAGAATTCCTTTTAAGATCAAGTATCATACACTTCTATGTAACATCAAACTCACGGTCCTAACCTATGCAACAAGACATGAAAAAGAAATATAAAAGAAGAAAGGTAGAGAGAAAACTGTTATTAGTTGTGGATGAAAATATTGTCTCAAAATCCAAAAAAGACCTGTGGAAATTATTAATAAGAGAGTTAAGTAAGGTATGTGGACACAAAACCAATACACAAAACTCAACTACATTTCTAATGAAGCTGCAACAATTTGTTATAAAACACAAATTTTACAGGTGCCTTTTATAATAGCAACAAAAACAAACAGAAATATATACATATGCTTAAATAACCTATGAGTAAATACAACAAAAATGTGTCTTTATGCAACATGTTTGGAATAAAAGACTCAATATCATAAAGGTGTTCGTCCTCCCCAAAATTGTCTACAGATTCAGTGCAGTTCCAGTACAGAAAAAAATGACAGTTTAACTTTTCTTTAATGTATTTCAGTGAAATTTGATCATTTTCACCATAAAGGGATTATTATACACTTGCCTTGGGACCTTGAACAAGGCCTGAGTTGCCTCACCTGAAAAACAAAAGGATGGGCACCCATGATCCTTAAGTCCCTTTTTGCACTGAAATCCCAAGATCTCTGAGGCTCTCAGGAGGCAGGCAGGTAAGGTACATCTGACATTCCTCCATCGTTCCATCTCTGTACTGCCCACCTAAGGAAAACGAAACGATAAACCAGGGTGAGCATGGGTCTAAAACTCCTCCCCGAAACCTTGACTTCTAACAGGAGGAAAATGTAAAGCAAATCATGACATGTCCAGAACATTATGTAATCACTGTAAATGGCTTCTAAAAGATTACATAAACATGGAAAATATTCATAACATGTTAAGTGGGAAAAAATTGCAGTGTACTATAATTGCAATTCTCAATGCAAAGACAAGATTAAGGATGCAAGGTTGCCCAGACTGTAAGTTTCACCTGAAGACATGGTTTCGTTGGCCTACATTTTATTTTTAATTCTAACTGTCGGGTAACATTGAAAAGTCCAGAGATTTCACATAAATGTCCAGATTTGTAGTTTCTCTTTATTTTTTTATTTTTTGCGGTACACGGGCCTCTCACTGTTGTGGCCTCTCCAGCTGCGGAGCACAGGCTCAGCGGCCATGGCTCATGGGCCCAGCCGCTCCGTGGCATGTGGGATCCTCCCAGACCAGGGCACGAACCCACGTCCCCTGCATCGGCAGGTGGACTTTCAACCACTGCGCCACCAGGGAAGCCCATGTAGTTTCTATTTAGAGAAACTTAATCTTTAGATCAGCTAACACTGGGCCAAATTCCCACGTGGCAAACAGAGACAGGTGCTGCCCTGGGGGTGCCCTTCAGAAGCAGCCTCATACTGTCTTGTTCGGGTCAAGACCCTGCCTGCCCTGCTTTTCTCACTCCAAATGAGTAAATGATGCCTGGATTCTAACGCTGTTTCCATGTTTTGTTCACGGTATTCCCTTTGCCCCAAATGCTTTTCCATCTCTCTCATCTGACGAGCTCTCAACTGTTCTTGAAGTCTGAGCACAGTGTGTCTCTTCCAGGACATCTTGAACCTCCAATTGGACCAACTCCTGCACAGCCTGGTCCCTGAGGGAGCCCACCAAGATCTGTTCATCTGTGTGTCCCCCCCCGGGCCAAGCCATCATCCCAGAATAGGGAACAGCATTTTATTCGTGCTGGAAGCCCCAGCCTGTGCAGCTGAGCTGGGGCACATAGCTGGAAGGGAAAGAACAGGAGCTAAGGAGTGAAAACAATCATGTCAGGTGGATGATGGTCCCAGAGAGCTGTGCTTTCTTCTTAAGCACCTCCTTTTAATGCTGGTCTAACATCTCCAAGTGAAAATGCAGGAGACAGCATCTGAGCCCACCCTGCTCCCTGCCCTGCTTGGGCAGGGCCTCCAGGTGTGGCAAGCACTGCAGCAGCCATTTGCGTTTTCGGGACTGAGGAGCGGACTGTCCATGTGACTGAAGAATGTAATGAAGGCAAGTGACCGGCAAGGACACCAGTAAACGCTCCTGTTTCCTCTCCTAAATCCTCTGGCAGGAAGTCCTTATCGGCTTCCTGGCGTGAAGCCTGGGAGTGCAGGGTGTCTTCAGGCCTAGGATTCTGGGGACCTGGGCGCTTCTCAGCAAAATGTGCGTCTGAGAGTCCAAGGGTGCTCACCTTCCTGCCCAGCTCCTGGGAGTGTCAGCAGATACTGGTCTGTGAGCTACGGGGCCGCTTCTCCAGCCCCCAGGCCTCAGAGCTCTTCCTTCTCTCCCAGGCATGTCCCTTCCTTCCTCACCCTTTCTCCTTATTGCCTGTCTCTCCGTAGAAGGTAAGAGCCCAGGTCCGGGATTGAGTGTATCTTGTCTAGAGCTGTGTCCCCAGCCTCCATGGCCACAAATGTTTGTTGAACGACTGGCTGAATGCATGGGGACCTAGAATGCTGCGAGAGAGTAAGGCTGGGGTTCTGATGGAAGGTTCTAGACCAAAGCTGGGATCCTGACCCTAGGAAGCCCCAAAGTCAGCCCCTCACGTTCCAAGCTGGGGCAACTCACAGGTCAGTCAAGGCCAGGCACCCGAAGCTAACTGGAAACGGTTGTCAGGGCCCAGCCACGGGGGACCTTATCTCAGGTCCTGACCTTGGGCTAGTCCTATGGATGTGGGGGGATGGGGCCAGCTCCAGCCCCAGGTAGCCCCACCCCCAGACAGCTCCACCCCTGCAAAATCCAGCTTCAGACCTTTCACGCTCAAGGTGCCTCCAAACCTCAGCGGAAACTTGTTCAGGTAGGTTTCCAGGCCCCACCCCTCAAAGGCCCGCCCCATGCCTGGCCCCACCCACTACCAAGCCCCTCCTCCAGACTCTGGACCCGCCACAGCAGCCTCCAGGACTCAGGTGGTGCTTAGGGTGGGCAGGGTCCCCGTGAACCTGACGATGACAGTCCAGGGTCCTCCTCGGTCCTGCCGGGTCGGCTGGGGTCCCATGGCACACGTGCTCCAAGGCGCATTCAAGCCCCCAGGTTCTGTCGTGGAGGAAACAGGTGCAGAGTTGGGGTGACTGGGCCGCAGTGGATGACAAGTTTAGCACTGGGGCCCGACCCAGACCAGAGCTTGACTGTCCATCTGGAGTGAGGGTGGCGTGCTCTGCCCATAGAGCAGCCAGACAGCAGCCACAGCAGTTGTTGCCACCGTCACGTGTGCTCTTATCCATCCCCTTCAACAGCAGGGAGTAAGATCGGGTGGGTCGTCGCCCAGCAGTAGGCAAGGAGCAAGGAGGTCAAGGGCCGGTGCCTAGAGCCTGGTCCCTGACTCCCTGCCAGTGCTTTCCCCAGCACCCCGCGACCTCTATGCTCTTCTGCCCTCTCTGAAGGAGCCAGAGGGGTGAGACAGCCCCCTCCTCCAGTCCATGACCAGGCCCACATCGTCCCGTGTCCCTCTCCCTGGCCCTGATTCCTCCCCCCACGCCCCCAGTGCCCCCAGCTGTCTGCAGCCTGCTCCACATGGGAGAGAGGTTTGTGTGGGTTACTACTTACTGCGACAGCTGCCTGACCACGGACACCCCTAACACCATAAGGATGAGCACACTGGGCTTTCAGGGTGACCCTGACTGCATCGGGAGGCTTGATAACAGTGGCGACTCCAGAGAAAACTCCAGCACACCTGCTGCATGGGGGAGGCCTCAGGACTGTGGCTGCCGGGCAGCATCCAATGTCTGCTTACCCAGCCCACAGGGTGAGTGAGAAAGGCTCCGAGAAAGCAGTTTGTCTCACTCTGCTCCATAAGGAGGCAAAGGGGACATGGTCCAGCTCCTCCACGTCAGTGTCACTCTGCTTCCTTCTGATGCCGGGAAGCCCGTGCCACTTGCCTGGAAGTTTCTGTCTTAGGAGCAGCATCTCATAGCTGGGCCTCAGAGCTACGAGGTCAAGGGTGAAGGCTGGACCCCAGCAGGGGCGTCAGTTTGGCATTTGTCACCTGAGCACAGATGGTGCCACTGAGCTGGAGTGGAAGCTTGTGAGGGCGCACCCATGCCCACATTGTATCTACTGGTGCCCCAGCACCCAGCCCATCCCACACCCTGCCTGGGACACAGCAGGTCCTCAATAAATAAGCAACCAGGAACCTTGGAGTGCACACCCATGAAGGTGAGAGCACCTGGCCATAGTAGTGTGGACGGCCGAGTGCAAGCCCACCCCAGTCCCAGAGGAGCAGTCCCAATGCACCCCAAAGAGAGACCTCACCCACTAAGCGTTCCTGGAGCCCGCACCATGCTGGGAAACTCCTGGGCATTTCCAAAGCTGCTTCTTGGGCAAATCTCTCCATATTGGCCTCCACCACGTTTTTTCCTACAGCTGATGTGAAGCACCAAACCTCATTTTATGTGAGAGAGTTCTCGTCACAGCCAGACCTATGGATTCTTTAAACAGTTCACCGTTTTAAGGTACACAATTCAATGGCTTTTAGTACATTCAACAGAGTTGTGCCTCTATCATCACAGTGAATTTCAGAACATTTTCATGATCCCCCTCCTCATAGCATCACTTCTCAATCACCCCTCCCCCGAATCTCCTCCTGGCAACCAGTGATCTACTTTCTGTCGCTATGGATTTACCAATCCTGGACTTTTCATAGAAATGAAATCATACCATATGTGGTCCTTTTTGTCTGGTTTCTTTCACTTGGCAGAAGGTTTTCAAGGATCATCCACATTGTAGCGGGTGTCAGGGCTTCGTTCCTTTTGTGGTTGAATAATATTCCCTCGAATGGACAGAACACAATTTGTTCATCCATTCATCCCTCAGTGGACACCGGGACTGTTTTCACTTTTTGACTATTGTGACTTGAGCTGCTAAGGACATTTATATACAGGCTTTTGTGAGGACATATGTTTTCCTTTCTCTTGGGTCTGTATCCAGGAGTATAATAGCTGGCTCATATGGTAACTCTTATGTTTAACTCTTTGAGGAGCTGCCAGGCTGTTTTCCACAGTGGCTGCACCACCACACATTCCTACCAGCAGCATATATGAGGGTTCCCGTTTCTCCACATACTCATCCTCGCCAACACTTGTTACTATCCGTCTTTAAGATTCTAGCCGTCTTGATGGGGGTGATCTCTTGCATTTGCTTCACGTTTTCCTGATGGCTATTAAGACCAGAGAATTTCTTATTGGAGTACAGTCGCTGTGCAGTATTATACGTTGCAGGTGTACAGTATAGTGAGTCACAATTTTTAAAGGTTATCCTCCATTTATAGTTATTATAAAATATTGGCTGTATTCCCTGTGTTGTACAATATATCCTTTAGGTTATTTTATACCTAATAACTTGTACCTCCTAATCCCCTACCCATTTGTTGTCCCTCCCCCTTCCCTCTCCCTACTGTTAACCACTAGTTTGTTCTCTATTTCTGTGAGTCTGTTTCTTTTTTGTTATATTCACTAGTTTGTTGTAATTTTTAGATTCCGTATATAAGTGATGTCATCCAGGATTTGTCTTTCCCTGTCTGACTTATCTTACTTAGCATAATGCCCTCCAAGTCCATCCACGTTGCTGCAAATTTCATTCTTTTTATGGCTGAGTCGTATTCCATTGCATATGTACACACCACATCTTCTTTATCCATCCATCTGTTGATAGACACTGAGGTTGCTTCCATGTCTTGACTACTGTAAATAATGCTGCTATGAACATTGAGCTGCATGTATCTTTACAAATTAGTGCTTTTGTTTTTTTGGATATATACCCAAGTGTGGAATTGCTGGGTCACATGGTAGTTCTATTTTTAGCTTTTTGAGAAACCTCCGTGCTGTTTTCCACACTTGCTATACAAATTTGCATTCCCACCAATGGTGTATGAGGGTTCCCTTTTCTTCCCATCCTCACCAACATTTCTTTGTGAAATGCCGGTATCATCTTTTTGATGATGGCCATTCTGACAGGTGTGAGAATGTGGTTTTAATCTGCATGTCCCTGATGATTAGCGATGCTGAGCATCTTTTCACGTGCCTGTTGGCCATCTGCATTTCCTCTTTGGAAAAATGTCTATTCAGTTCTTCTGCCCATTTTTCAATCAGATTGTTTGGTTTTTTTCTTTTTTTATGTTGAATTCTAGGAGCTGTTTATATATGTTGGATATTAATCCCTTATCGGAGACCCTAGAATTTTAAAGCAGCACGCAGGGCCCGTTCCTGGCCCTCTCTGTGTCTGAGTGAGCAGATTATGGGTCTGAGAGATTTTGCTGAGGCTGAGATGCCCATGTTGTTAAGGAATCTGATATCCCTTGCTCTGACAACGTCGGAAGAGCACCATGTAGGGCCCAGCTGCCCTCACTGGCGGCACTCAAGACCTTGAGAGGAGAATTTCACCTGTGCAGCCTCCTTCCCCCCTCATTCTCCAGCTAGAGGCCCCGGGAGGCAGAGGTGTACGCAGGTTTCCTTGGTTTGCCAGGCTCGGATGCAGCAGCGCAATGGACAAACAACCAGCTCAGCCAGTTCTAGGAAGAGACAGCCCCAAGTTGACCAAATGACCATTTGTTGTCTAAATTCTGCACTCACCCATGGGTGCTCTGAAAGCTGGTCTCCATGACCGTCCACAGGCCCAGGAAGTCTTCCCCTCCCTCTGGTCTGCAGGCTCCCAGGGCTGTCCCACATTTGCTCAAGGAAGAAAATGAATGATTTTCCCACCGTCTGTTAAGGAATTTTCCTGAAAAAATCAGTGGAGGGCTCAGTTATGCACTTTAATCTCAGCTTCCAGCGGGCATCACCAGCCACCCTGCCCATCGGCAACAGGGCCTCCGGGATTCCACGAATCCCCCCAGAACATTTTGACAGGCGTGACTCACCAACACCTCTTTCCCTGAAATAGTTCACGCTCGCTCTGATTCTGTTATTAAAATAGGTATAATGAGAGGCTTGGTGTCTATTTTATTTTAATCAATTGTTTGAAGTACTGTGAGTAAGTTGGATGTTTTCAACGATGAATTACTTTTCACAGAAATGATGCAGATTTAATTATTCTGGCCATTCAACTCAAAATGCGATTTGAACCTCTGTTTTGGGGTTTTTTTCCCAAATATGTTTAGCCGTATTTTACTCTCTCATTTTATTTTAAAAACAGCAATACTTACCACGACAGTTTCCATGTTATAGCAAATAAAACTGCTCCAGGAGCGTGCCAACATAGGGCCCCGGCACGTAAACAATGACCCTTAGAAAAAATGCATGCATTCAGTTGACCTGATCTGTAAGGAACCAGAATTGGGTGAAGCTCTGTGCCAAGTCTGGCAGAAACACAGCAAGCGAGAAACACGCGTGTCTTGGCTGTAAGTGCCAGGACCTGATTCTGGGACTTCAGGATGGCTGAATGGTCCTCGTCCTCAAGAAATAAATGATCTAATGAGGAAGATTGCTAAGGAAATAAAAAACAGCATTTGCTGTGAGAGCTGCTGTTGCCACTTGTCCACGTGCCCAGTGTAGCAGTGATGTTAACTGGGGGTGCACGGGGCAGGGGAGGGGAGGGGAGGGGAGGTCAGAATGAGACGGGCTGGGACCTGGGACCTGGGACCCTTTGCTGCAGTGCTTACATCTGGACAAACGTCTCCTTGAGCAACAAAATACAAAGAAACTATAAGGGACTAAAAATAACTGCGTGCCTGTACAGTTGGGGCAAATGATGGACAAAAAGATACAAAAAGACCAAAAACCCAACTGCCACTTCTGAAGAGCCGGGAGCAAAAGCAGGGCACTGCGCATGCCCCCTGCACACAGCACCACCAAAGGGGTTGGCAGACTACCTCCCGCCTGACCCCGGACCCACCCCACACTCACCCCGTATAAGGAACCAGCTTGCCCCCTACTCCAGCGAGTGGGCGAGCAAGGGAACCTGTTCTCACTCCCCCCTGCAGCCGCAGGAGCCCCAATAATGCCTTGCCTGAATTTCTTGTCTGGCCTCTGATCAATTTCTATTGACTGGGGAAGGCCAAGAACCCTGGTGAGTATCAAGGAGAGGCTCTTCCAAGAAGGGGGACCTCCAACTGTCTGTATCCCCTCTGGAGGGGATATTCTGGCAGGCCAAGGTGTCCTGGTCTGTTTTGTTGTTTTCAACAACATTGCATTCCCAGAGACTTAAACAGTGCCAGGTGTCTTTTCGATAATACACATGTGAATGAATGAATGAATGAATGAGAGTTTACCACCAAAACACAAGGAAGGAGGAGGACGCAGACCCACCCAACAGAGGGAGCCAAAAGGGCTGAGGCAAAGACCAGGCAGAGGATGGGACGGAGAGGGGCCAGGTCACAGGTGGAGGGGGCCTCAGAAGGGGCTGTGGGGGAGGGCTCTGTGCTCAGAGCTGGGGTACCAGGCTGAGGACCCTCATCCTCCCCCATGAAACCAACTGTTTCCAAGCCTGTGTTTAGCTTTGGAACAGTATTCAGTAAAATCTTCCACAGAGCTACGAGCAACAAGAGAAAAAAAAATAAATTGGACTGTCTTTTTTCTTTTTTTGGCTGTGCCGTGTGGCTTGTGGGATCTTAGCTCCCCAACCAGGGATTGAACCCACGCCCTCAGCAGTGAGAGTGGTGCAGAGTCCTAACCACCAGACGGCCAGGCAATTCCCAATGTGAAAACTTTTGCTTCAAGAAAGTGAAAAGACAACCCAAGGAGGAGAAAATATTTGCAAATCATTTTTCTGATAAGGGACTCATCTGGAATATATAAAGAATTCAGGGCTTCCCTGGTGGTGCAGTGGTTGAGAGGCCGCCTGCCGATGCAGGGGACACGGGTTCGTGCCCCGATCCGGTAAGATCCCACATGCCGCGGAGCGGCTGGGCCCGTGAGCCATGGCCGCTGAGCCTGCGCGTCCGGAGCCTGTGCTCCGCGGCGGGAGGGGCCACAACAGTGAGAGTCCCGCGTACCGCAAAAAAAAAAAAAAAAAAAAGAATTCAGAGGTCTTAGTCAAAATGGTGTACTAGGAGGATGCAGAATTCGCATCTCCGCACAACTAAGGCACCTACCAGGCACCAGTGGGGGACCACGGACACCTAAGGGGGTGGGAGGAACCCTCAGCGACCGGGTAGGACGTGGGCAGTGGGGGAGAGTAAGTGGGGAGGAGAAGTGGAGGCAGGACGGGACTGGCTTCCCTGAGGGGTGGCTGGGGGAGGGGAAGGGATCTCACGCCTGAAGGGGGAAATTGGGGGAACGTTGGGAGGACAGAGGATCAAAAGGGAGCGTGGCCATGGAGTTCCTAGACCCAGCGGGACCCACCCACGGTTAGGGGTCCAGCGGTGATGGGGGAGACAGTGGGGGAGGGGCGTGGAGGAACGGAAGGGAAGGCCGCCAGCGCTTTCCCTGCCCACTTAGGCACCGGGAAGCCTGTTGGGGTCCCGAGTCTAATCCTCTGCCGTTGGAGCCGCCCTCCTGCCACGCAGAGCCCAAGACCCGCCCCTAACCCCCACCCAGGGCCCCACCTCTACACTCGGAGACCCCCTCTGAGACTCCCTCCAACACACTGGGCCTAAACCCCAGCCACACACCCTCACCCAGGGCCTTACCTTCAAACTCCTGAACCCCACACTCCAGAGACCCTCCTTTCGAGGTGCTGCCTCTCCCCTTCTGTGCAGGTCCTAAGCAGAGGCTCCGCCACCCGCTTCAACGTCGCCCTGCCTAGGCCCCGCCCCATGCTCCAACGTCACCCCCCCACCCGCCTTGGTCCCACCCCACCCTAAGCCCCACCCCTGCCTATGTTCCACCCCTTGCCTAAACTCCGCCCCATAGCCAAGGCTTTTTTGTTTTTCTTCTCTTTTTTCCTCTTTTAGATTGGGGTTCTGTTTTACCTTGTTGATTCATTGTTGTTGATTATTTTATATTTTTATTCTTCCTAATAAATCTTTTATTTTTCTAATTTTACTTTATTCTTTATACTTTGTTATTGTTCTCTCCTTTTGCCTTGTTCCCTCCCCCCCTTTCTATTTTCTGTTGTGGTTTTATTTTACCTTGTTGCAGTTGTTTCAATTATAGTTTTATTTTTCCGAATATATTTTTAGCTTTCTATTTTTATTTTGCTTTTATTCTTTGATATTGTACTGCTCCTTTTTCTCTTTCTTTCTTCTTTTTTTTTTCACCATGCCACGAAGCTTGTGGGATCTTGGTTCCCAGGCCGGAGGTTGAGTTCCTGTGGTGGGAGCTCTGAGTCCAAACCACTGCACTAACAGAGAACCTCAGACCCCAGAGAATATTAATCGGCGTGAGGCCTCCTGGCGTTCCTCATCTCAGCACCAAGACCTGGCTCTATCCAACTGCCTGCAAACTCCAGTGCTGGATGTCTCAGGCCAAACAACCAGTAAGACAGGAATACAGCCCCACACATCAAAAAAAAAATGAAACGACAAAAAAAATGTTATAGATGAAGGAGCAAGGTAAAAACCTACAAGACTAAATAAACGAAGATGAAGTAGGCAACCTACCTGAAAAAGAATTCAGAGTAATGATAGTAAAGATGATCCAAAATCTCGGAAACAGAATGGAGAAAATACAAGAAACTTTTAACAAGGATCTAGAAGAACAAAAGAACAAACAAACAGTGATGAACAACACAATTACTGAAACTAAAAATACTCTAGAAGGAATCAATAGCAGAATAACTGAGGCAGAAGAACGGATAAGTGAGCTGGAAGATAAAATGGTGGAAATAACTGCTAGGGAGCAGAATAAAGAAAAAAAGAATGAAAAGTATTGAGGACAGCCTCAGAGACCTCTGGGAAAACATTAAATGTACCAACATTCGAATTATAGGGGTTCCAGAAGAAGAAGAGAAAAAGAAAGGATCTGAGAAAATATTTGAAGAGATTATAGTTGAAAACTTCCCTAACATGGGAAAGGAAATAGTCAATCAAGTCCAGGAAGCACAGAGGGTACCATATAGGATAAACCCAAAGAGAAACATGCCGAGACATATATTAACCAAACTATCAGAAATTAAATACAGGGGCTTTCCTGGTGGCGCAGTGGTTAAGAATCTGCCTGCCAATGCAGGAGACACGGGTTCAAGCCCTGGTCTGGGAAGATCCCACATGCTGCGGAGCAAGTAAGCCCATGCACCACAACTACTGAGCCTGAACTCTAGAGCCCGTGAGCCACAACTACTGAGCCCATGTGCCACAACTACTGAAGCCTGCGCACCTAGAGCCCATGCTCCCAACAAGAGAAGCCACCATAATGAGAAACCTGCGCACCACAACGAAGAGTAACCCCCGCTTGCCACAACTAGAGAAAGCCTGCATGCAGCAACAAAGACCCAATGCAGCCAAAAATAAAAATAAATAAAATAAAATAAATTTATTAAAAAAATTAAATACAAAGAAAAAGTATTAAAAGCAGCAAGGGAAAAGCAACAAATAACATATAAGGGAATCCCATAAGGTTAACAGCTGATTTTTCAACAGAAACTCTGCAAGCCAGAAGGGAGTGGCAGGACATATTTAAACTGATGAAAGGGAAAAACCCACAACCAAGATTACTCTACCCAACAAGGGTCACCTTCAGATTTGATGGAGAAATTAAAACCTTTACAGATAAGCAAAAGTTAAGAGAATTCAGCACCACCAAACCAGCTTTACAACAAATGCTAAAGGAACTTCTCTAGGCAGGAAACACAAGAGAAGGAAAAGACCTACAAAAATACCCCCAAACAGTTAAGTAAATGGTAATAGGAACATACATATTGATAATTACCTTAAATGTAAATGGATTAATTGCTCCAACAAAAAGACATAGACTGGGTGAATGGATACAAAAACAAGACCCGTATATATGCTGTCTACAAGAGACCCACTTCAGACCTAGGGATGCACACTGACTGAAAGTGAGGGGATGGAAAAAGATATTCCATGCAAATGGAAATCAAAAGAAAGCTGGAGTAGCAATTCTCATATCAGACAAAATAGAGTCTGTTAAAATATAGACTATTACAAGAGACAAGGAAGGACACTACATAATGATCAAGGGATCAATCCAAGAAGAAGATATAACAATTGTAAATATTTATGCACCCAACATAGGAGCACCTCAATACATAAGGAAAATGCTAACAGCCATAAAAGGGGAAATCAACAGTAACACGATAATAGTAGGGAACTTTAACACCCCACTTTCACCAATGGACAGATCATCCAAAATGAAAATAAATAAGTAAACACAAGCTTTAAATGATACATTAAACAAGATGGACTTAATTGATAGCTATAGGACATTCCAACCCAAAACAACAGAATACAATTTCTTCTCAAGTGCTCATGAAACATTCTCCAGGATAGACCATATCTTGGGTCACAAATCTAGCCTTGGTAAATTTAAGATAATTTAAATCGTGTCAAGTATCTTTTCCGACCACAACATTATAAGACTAGATATCAATTACAGGGAAAAATCTGTAAAAAATACAAATACATGGAGGCTAAACAATACACTACTAAATAACCAAGAGGTCACTGAAGAAATCAAAGAGGAAATCAACAAATACCTAGAAACAAATGACAATGAAAACACAATGACCCAAAACCTATGGGATGCAGCAAAAGCAGTTCTAAGAGGGAAGTTTATAACAATACAACCCTACCTCAAGAAACAATAAAAATCTCAAATAAACAACCTAACCTTACACCTAAAGCAATTAGAGAAAGAAGAACAACCTCCTCCCCAAAGTTAGCAGAAGGAAAGAAATCATAAAGATCAGATCAGAAATAAATGAAAAAGAAATGAAGGAAACAATAGCAAAGATCAATAAAGCTGAAAGCTGGTTCTTTGAGAAGATAAACAGATTGATAAACCATTAGCCAGACTCATCAAGAAAAAAAGGGAGAAGACTCAAATCAACAGAATTAGAAATGAAAAAGGAGAAGTAACAACTGACCCTGCAGAAATACAAAAGATCATGAGAGATTACTATAAGCAACCATATGCCAATAAAATGGACAAATTCTTAGAAAAGAACAACATTCTGAGACTGAACCAGGAAGAAATAGAAAATGTAAATAGACTGATCACAAGCACTGAAATTAAAACTGTGATTAAAAATCTTCCAACACACAAAAGCCCAGGACCAGATGGCTTCACAGGCGAGTTCTATGAAACATTTAGAGAAGAGCTAACACCTATCCTTCTCAAACTCTTCCAAAATATAGCAGAGGGAGGAACACTCCCAAACTCATTCTACAAGGCCACCATCACCCTGATGCCAAAATCAGACAAAGATGTCACCAGAAAAGAAAACTGCAGGCCAATGTCTCTGGTGAACATAGATGCAAAAATCCTCAACAAAACACTAGCAAACAGAATCCAACAGCACATTAAAAGGATTATACACCATGATCAAGTGGGGTTTATCCCAGGAATGCAAGGATTCTTCAATATATGCAAATCAATCAATGTGATACACCATATTTACAAATTGAAGGATAAAAATCATATGATAATCTCAATAGATGCAGAAAAACTTTTGACAAAATTCAACACCCATAAAGCAATTATACTCCAATAAAGATGTTAAAAAAAATAAAAATACTTATTCTTAAAAAAAAAAATTCAACACCCATTTGTGATAAAAAAAAAAAAACTCTCCAGAAAGTAGGCATACAGGGAACCTACCTCAACATAATAAAGTCCAGATATGACAAACGCACAGCCAACATCATTGTCAATGGTGAAAAACTGAAACCATTTCCTCTAAAATCAGGAACAAGACAAGGTTGGCCACTCTCACCACTATTATTCAACACAGTTTAGGAAGTTTTAGCCACAGCAATCAGAGAAGAAAAAGCAATTAAAAGAATCCAAATTGGAAAAGAAGAAGTAGAAATGTCACTGTTTGCAGATGACATGACACTATACATAGAGTATCCTAAAGATGCTACCAGAAAACTACTAGGGCTAATCAACGAATGTGGTAAGGTAGCAGGATACAAAATTAATGCACAGAAATCTCTTGCATTCCTATACACTAATGATGAAAAATCTGAAAGAGAAATTAAGGAAACACTCCCATTTACCATTGCAACAAAAAGAACAAAATACCTAGGAATAAACCTACCTAAGGAGACAAAAGACCTGTATACAGAAAACTATAAGACACTGATGAAAGACATTAAAGATGATACAAACAGATGGAGAGATACACCATGTTCTTGGAATGGAAGAATCAACATTGTGAAAATGACTATACTATCCAAAGCAATCTACAGATTCAATGCAATCCCTATCAAACTACCAATGACATTTTTCACAGAACTAGAACAAAAAATTTCACAATTTATATGGAAACACAAAACACCCCGAATAACCAAAACAATCTTGAGAAAGAAAAACAGAGCTGGAGGAATCAGGCGCCTGGACTTCAGACTACACTACAAAGCTACAGTAATCAAGACAGTATGGTACTGGCACAAAAACAGAAATATAGATCAATGGAACAGGGTAGAAAGCCCAGAGATAAACCCATGCACCTATGGTCACCTTATCTTTGATAAAGGAGGAAAGAATATACAATGGAGAAAAGACAGCCTCTTCAATAAGTGGTGCTGGGAAAACTGGACAGCTACATGTAAAAGAATGAAATTAGAACACTCCCTAACACCACACACAAAAATAAACTCAAAATGGATTAAAGGGGCTTCCCTGGTGGTGCAGTGGTTAAGAATCTGCCTGCCAATTCAGGGGACATGGGTTTAAGCCCTGGTCTGGGAAGATCCTACATGCCACAGAGCAACTAAGCCTGTGCACCACAACTACTGAGCCTGCACTCTAGAACCCGTGAGCCACAACTACTGAGCCCACTTGCCACAACTACTGAAGCCCACGAGCCTAGAGCCCATGCTCCTCAACAAGAGAAGCCACCACAATGAGAAGCCTGCGCACCTCAACGAACAGTAGCCCCCACTCGCCGCAAATAGAGAAAGCCTGCATGCAGCAACGAAGACCCAACACAGGCAAAATTAATTAATTAATTTTTAAAAAATGGATTAAAGACCTAAATGTAAGGCCAGACACTATAAAACTCTTAGAGGAAAACATAGGCAGAACATTCTATGACATAAATCACAGCAAGATCTTTTTTGACCCACCTCCTAGAGAAATGGAAATAAAAACAAAAATAGACAAATGGGACCTAATGAAACTTAAAAGCTTTTGCACAGCAAAGGAAACCATAAACAAGACAAAAAGACAACCCTCAGAATGGGAGAAAATATTTGCAAATGAAGCAACTGACAAAGGATTAATCTCCAAAACATACAAGCAACTCATGCAGCTCAATATCAAAAAAACAAAAAACCCAATCCAAAAATGGGCGGAAGACCTAAATAGACATTTCTGCAAAGAAGATATATAGATTGCCAACAAACACATGATAGGATGCTCAACATCACTAATCATTAGAGAAATGCAAATCAAAACTACAATGAGGTATCACCTCACACCGGTCAGAATGGCCATCATCAAAAAATCTACAAACAATAAATGCTGGAGAGGGTGTGGAGAAAAGGGAACACTCTTGCACTGTTGGTGGGAATGTAAATTGATACAGCCACTATGGAGAACAGTATGGGGGTTCCTTTAAAAACTAAAAATAGAACTACTATATGATCCAGCAGTCCCACTACTGGGCATATACCCTGAGAAAACCATAATTCAAAAAGAGTCATGTACCACAATGTTCACTGCAGCACTATTTACAATAGCCAGGACATGGAAGCAACCTAGGTGTCCATGGACAGATGCATGGATAAAGAAGATGTGGCACATATATACAATGGAATATTACTCAGCCATAAAAAGAAACGAAATTGAGTTATTTGTAGTGTGGTGGTTGGACCTAGAGTCTGTCTTACAGAGTGAAGTAAGTCAGAAAGAGAAAAACAAATACCGTATGCTAACACATTTATATGGAATCTAAATAAAAAATGGTTTTGATGAACCTAGGAGTAGGGCAGGAATAAAGACGAAGACGTAGAGAATGGACTTGAGGACACGCAGAGAGGGAAGGGTAAGCTGGGACGAAGTGAGAGAGTGGCATGGACATATATACACTACCTAATGTAAACTAGATAGCTAGTGGGAAGCAGCCACATAGCACAGGGAGATCAGCTCTGTGGTTTGTTATCATCTAGAGGGGTGGGATAAGGAGGGTGGGAGGGAGACGCAAGAGGGAGGGGATATGGGGACATACGTAGGCATATAGCTGATTCACTCTGTTATACAGCAGAAACTAACACAACACTGTAAAGCAATTACACTCCAATAAAGATGTTAAAAAAAAAAAAACTACCTTAACAAACAGTGCTATATGAAGAAAATGATCAGGCTTTATTGAGGTCTGTTTGTCTTTGAATACAATGCTTTAATCACTAAAAAAAAAAAAAAAAATTCACACAGCTCAACAATAAAAAGACAACCTAATTTTCAAATTGTCCAAGGATCTAGATAGACATTTCTCTGAAGAAGATGCCCAAATGGCCAACAATGCTCGGTGGGTCTCACAAAACCCGTTTCAATCCAACTAGAGAGTTCAGAGTCAAATTCACAAGTTCCCGGCGGCACCATCAGCCCAAGAAGGTGGCGGGGGGAGACATGTTTGCCTCCAATCCTAAGGCAGGGGAATGGTGCAAGAATTGGGTCCCATGGAGCATCCCCTCTCAAAGACCCAGCAGACCCAAGCGGGTCACACTGCCTCCGCCTCAGTGCCGCCCTGCGCCAGACAACTTCAACATTCCGAGGGGTCGTGGGCTCTGAGAAGTGACCCTAAATGTGGCCAAGGGACCTACTGACACCTCAAAGTAAGCAGGATGGACCCCCAGAGTGCCAGCCCCTAACAAAGTGACGTTGCTTCAGATCTGCTCTTTGGGGTCCGGGCACTAGGGAGTGGTGAGAGGTGGATCAGAGGGCATTTTGCGTCACTTCCCCACCTTCAGAGCCTCATCCAGGGCTTCCAGCTCCTCCATCATTGATGTGTTCCTGGTAGATCTGCCTCTGAGTTTCCCTGTGTCATGTGACAGCTGCCTGGAAGGGTAAAATGCAGGCAGCATGTAGGCGGTGAATACTGGAAGAGAGTTGATTGCTGCTCCAGCATTTTCCAAAGGACCCTCTGTGCATACTCCACTTTTTCAAAAGCTTGGGTGATCTAATATGTTTAGAAAACACAAATACCACCCCACCCCCGCCCCGGCCTCCGCGTCTTTTTTTTTTTTTTTGCGGTACGCGGGCCTCTCACCGTTGTGGCCTCTCCCGTTGCGGAGCACAGGCTCCGGACGCGCAGGCTCAGCGGCCATGGCTCACGGGCCCAGCCACTCCGCGGCATGTGGGATCTTCCCGGACCGGGGCACGAACCCGTGTCCTCTGCATCGGCAGGCGGACTCCCAACCACTGCGCCACCAGGGAAGCCCGCTATGCTTCTTATTAAGACTAAAGAGACAAAGCTTATGACTGTAACTGTGTGACGTTTTAGCTTGCCCATTTGCTTGGTTCCCAAGTAACTTGGCATTCCTTGGGAATTCTGAAGAGTAAACTAGTGACATATTGATGTGTTGGTTCTTCGGACCACCTGTCTCCTACAGGGTCGTCCAGGTCGGGTGCATGGTTTGACCAGTCGATAGAGACACCCAAACATTGGTGTGACCATTATCATTTTGTCTTGTGGATTCAGGGTAAACCCCTCACTTTGCCCTTTCACATCCTCCTCGTTGGCTGCATCTTAGGAAGAGTAACTTGTTCTCAAGCCATAAGAAGCCAAGGCCTTTGGGGCATCTTTCTGTCTTTGTCAGGTGACAACCCAAAGCCAAGCCCTTTCTTCCCTCCACTCTTTTTCCTGCTTTCCATCCACTTTCCTGTCTGCCTCCCCTCCCCTGGCCTCTTCCACCACGATACCTGTCTGTCTGTCACATCATCTCAGTTTGGGGATGCTTCAGATCCACAGATCACATGATAAGAAGGTTTTCTAAAGTGAGATATTTGGTGCCACCAAAAAGATCATGAACCTGAAGAAATAATGTCTCCTGTGTCCCACACGCCACCCCACCTCCTGGAAGTGATGGCTCTGGGGTTTTTCTCCCTCCTGCACCCCTCTCAGATCAGCCTGGGTCACTGGGGAAACAAAAGAACCCAACTGGGATGGGCAGTGAGGAAGAGGAATAGGAAATGTGCCTGTTTATATGAAAAATTGAACAAAAGAAGACTCAGTTCTCGCAGGCTATAATGAAGTATTTAAGTGCCAGCAGAGAGCTTTCCTGGTGGCACAGTGGATAAGAATCCGCCTGCCAATGCAGGGGACACGGGTTCTATCCCTGGTCTGGGAAGATCCCACATGCCGTGGAGCATCTAAGCCCGTGTGCCACATCTACTGAAGCCCACTCACCACAACTGCTGAAGCCCGCATGCCTAGAGCCCGTGCTCTGCAACAAGAGAAGCCAGTGCAACAAGAAGCCCGTGCACCACAATGAAAAGTAGCCCCCACTCGCCACAACTAGAGAAAGCCCACGTGTAGCAACGAGGACCCAACACAGCCAAAAATAAATAAAATAAAAATAAATTTTAAAAAAATATTTTAAAAAATTAATAAATGCCAGTAGAGTCACCATTAACATATCTAAAGCTTCATTTTTAAGTCTGTTGAGAAGTCTGGTCAAAAATTATTAACCTGGGGCTTCCCTGGTGGAGCAGTGGTTGAGAGTCCGCCTGCCTATGCAGGGGACACCAGTTTGTGCCCCAGTCCGGGAAGATCCCACATGCCGCGGAGCGGCTGGGCCCGTGAGCCATGGCCACTGAGCCTGCGCGTCCGGAGCCTGTGCTCCGCAATGGGAGAGGCCACAACAGTGAGAGGCCCGCGTACCGCAAAAAAAAAAAAAAAAATTATTAACCTGAGCAGGAAACAGTCGGGGGCTTTTCTGGAGGGCCAGGCGGACACACAAAGGAGAGATGAAGGGCATTTTAGCAGCCCCTGAGTGTGCCTTTGGTCATCCGGGTAGCACTCACTAGAGAAAGAGCCCAGGGCTGGGGCTGAAGGGACCTTGGAGCTGCAGCTGGGATGGGCCAGGCCAGCTCCTTTGGGTCCCCTTGAAAGAAAGTCCTGCTCCAACGGGCTCACCCCACGACTCCTCCTAGGGATGTGACTTAACACCCCCAAAACTGCAGAAAAGAGCCTTGCACCCCTGAAGAATTTTTGCATTTCTGTATTTCCTAGCTGTTCTTCTTTTTCTTTTTTTGGGGGGCGGGTTATATGTGTGAAATTTACCTAACATAAAATGAACCATTTTAAAATGTACAATTCACCACCTTTTCCTAGTTTCAAAACATTTTCATCACCCTCCCCCGAAAACGCCCCATCTCCGCTCCCCCAGCCTGGCAACTGGTAATCTACTTTCTGTCTCCATGGATTTGCCCATTCTGGACGTGTCATATAGATGGAATCATACGATTTGTGGTATTTTCAGAGGCAGGCTCCTTTCACTGAGCAGAACGTTTTCCAGGTTCGTCTGCATGGTAGCCTGTGTCAGGGCTTCATTTTTTTTAGGGCAGAGGAATAGCCCATCATATGGATGGACCACATTTTGTTTATCCGTTCACATGGTGACAGGCACTTGGGTTGTTTCCACCTTTGGGCAACGGTGAATGATGTTGCTGTGAACGTGCTCAGAGTTTTTGTGTGAACACCTGTGATCGACCCTTTGGGGACACACTTAGGAATTGCTGGGCCACGTGATCACTCTATGTTTAGCTCTGTTTTATTTTGATTTTTTTCTCCCCTTTGGCTCCGGCTTCCCAAATGGAACCCAAATGTTCCAGATGTTTCTTCTCTGATTAGGCCATCTTGAAGGTGTGTCCACTGGAGTCTAGCCATGTCATCTGGACCTCTTTGGGAGCCCCACCTAAAGCCCAAGGATGCTGGAGACAGCATTTCGAAAAAGGAACCCCCCTGGCATTTCATGGGTGTGTGGTGGAGCTGTAGGCTGGCAGGGGACTCTTTGTCAGGGCTATTCTCTCTTTGGTCCCCTTGCCTTTCACCTTCACATGCCCATGGGGTCCAGTCAGGCCGAGGGAGGGTCTCCCTCCTCGCAGCACCTACTGCTTTCACGGATCATGACCCAAGACAGCAGCCACCCCGGTCCATTCAGGGCCCCTAGGAGCCACGAGGGGTCTGATTCACTGGGAAAGTCCCCGGTGAAAGCAAGACCACCAGTGTGTCCCTTAAGAGCGCTGTCTAGCTCTAACTTCATCTGGCAAGTGTAGCGGGCTCTGGACATCAGAAGGCCTGGGGTCCATGGGCCTGATCACATTATTTCTCCAAAGAATGGGGCCTCCACTGACAAATGAGCTCGGTTACAAGGGGAAGAAAGTAGGGACCGGCGAGGAAGCTGAGAGGCCCTGCACCACGCAGCACTCAATGGCTCCCAGAGGGCCAGAGAGAGAGAAGTCAGTGGAATGTCCTACTTAGCGTCCACCTCCAGACACACCAGCGATGGCATGAGGATTTGGAATAAAAAAGAAGTTAAAAAGCAATGGAGAAGGGGCTGGGTATACAGAGGACTCCAGGCTCGAAGTCTGTGTGTATGCCCTGCCCTACACTGGCAGGAAGGGCCTGGGAGAGGGGGAGGAGGGCCGGGGGCTCAAAAAATAACTCGAAAGGATAAGTCTGGGAATACAGAAAATGTCACTTTCATTGAAAGCAAGTAATTATTGAGCTTTTAGTCCGTGGGAGACACTGGGCTGAGCTTACATTGCACGTTCAAATTCCTCAACAGCTCCCGAGGCACATAGATTATTATCCCTATTTTACAGGTGAAGAAACTGAGGTTCCAAGAGGGCAGCCCATTGCCCAAGGCTGCACAGAGCCCACAGGCTTATCGAGCAGGCCCCACCGCCAGCCCTGGGTCAACGGTGTCATCGGGACTCCACAACATTCAGCGTTTGGTGACCATTCTAGACAAACCCAATTCCATCATTCAAAGGGCTGGTGGATCCCAGATCATTGTAAAGATAGTAACAAGCAGAATGTGGGAAGGGAAATAAACTCAGCGTTTCATAAAGTAGATGCTTCATGGTCAGGAGATGGAACAGCTAAGACGGGTTTCCTGAGCCCCAACCGGGTAGTTTGTGGTGAGGATATATGTGCCGGGGCGGGGCACGGGGAAGCGCGTCTTCGGGAAAGTCTCTTATTATCCTATCTAAGCCTCTGCTTTCTTCTCTGGACAAATACCTCTAGTGAGTCGAACGGTGACCTCCAAATCAATACGTCCACACCCTAATCCCTGGTCGCTGTGAACGTGACCTCATTTGGAAAAAGGATCTTTGCAGATTAATTAAGTTAAAGATCTTGTATGAGATCATCCTGGCTTAACTGGGTGCACCCTAAGTCTAACAATAAGTTTCCTTAGCAGGAGAAGAGACACACAGAGGGAAGGCCGTGTGAAGATGGAGGCAGAGATTGAAGCGATGCGTCTACAAGCCAAGGACAGCCGGCACCCACCGGAAGCTGGGGGAGGGGCCTGGACCAGCTTCTCCCCTGGAGCCTCCAATTGTCCTAGGAGGCAACTTGGTGGTTGATCCAAAGCCTTCAAAACGTGCCCGCCATCCCTTTGACCTAGAACTTCCTCGTCCAGGACTTTATCCCTGTGAAATCAGCAGACAAGTGTGCAAAGATGCATGTACAAGATCTCCATCAAAGGTCTGTTTAAAACAACAACAACAAAAAGAAAACTTTTCAATTCTAGTTAAATTTGTTGGGATGTATCCATCCAGTGAAAAACTATGAATCCATTTAAGTTGGTCAGATAGATATTTTTTGACATGGAAAGATGTTGACAGTGTATTAAGTGAATGTATGATTCCAACTATACCACATTCCGGAAAGGCAAAACTATGAAGACAGTGAAAAGATCTGTGGCCACCAGGGGTTGGGGGAGGGAGGATTGGCCAGCACAGGAGATTTTTAGGGCATTGCAACTACTCTGTATGAGATGGTAATGGTGGAATCATGACATTCTGTACATTGCTGGAATGGTGGACACATGACCGTATGCCTTTGTCAAAACCCACAGAATGTACAACACAAAACGTGAACCCTAATATAAACTATGGACTTTAGTTAATAATCATGTATCAATATTAGTTCATTAATTGTAAAAAATGTACCACACTCGTGGGGGATCTAGGGGGCAGAAAGGGGGTATATGGGAACTCTCTGTATTACCAGTTCAATCTTTTGGTAACTTTAAACATGTCCTAAAAAATAAAGGGTGTTAATTTTAAAAAACAAAAACAAAACAATGCAGGCTTCTAAACAGTACATATAGAATTCTCCCATTTTCCAAAAGCAATGTGGGCCTCCACAGCAGGTCACTGTGGGCCACCCTAGGGCTGGGACTCCAGGCAGCTGTCACTCTGCTGGGATCACCCAGCCCAGTGATGCCACAGAGCAGGAATCCACGGCTTGGCAGGGAGCAGACCGGGAGCAGCTGCAGCACCGTGAGTGAATCCAAACCTTACTTTTCTCATCTAAGAAATGGGAATGGGGTCTCTCCATAGAGAGGTGTGAGGATTAAACATAAAATGTTGGCCGTAACGAATGCCGTGTAAAAAGCACCCAATCAATGCATTCTTCTCTGACCACCCAGCCATGATGCCAGAGGGGCAGGGAGGAGGGGTGAGTGGGGACCCCCGCCTCCTGGTATTTGAGGACCCCTGTTCTATGCCCCACTCCCAGCAAGGCACGCACTTCCCACCGATGTCCACCGGCCTCCCACTCTGGAACCCTGCTGGGTGGACCTGTCCCTCCATCTTCTCCCATCAAGCAGTCCTTTCTCTTGGGCCTCCCTGTCCGCAAGTGCTTCCTTCAAGGACTCCTCCTCCAGGGAGCTTCCTCTGACCACACCAACCTCCTGGACCTCCTTTCATGAACTGGGACAGTATCTACGGCACAACGTTTGGTGCTGCATGCTGTGCATTGTGGGTCTGTCTTGTCTTCTGGAGTCGTCACAAGCTGCTTGAAGGTAGCGACCCCCAACCTCTTCTGGGATCCCTGCAGGGCTGGGCAACCCCTTGTTCAGCAGGAATTTCTGATGCAAAGACAGAGGACGAGAGCTAAGCATATAGACAAACCATGATGCTCATGTCAAGTTCTAGAAGCCCTGGGAAAGCTGAAGCCTTCTGATACCAGCATCTGTGAGGCTCCTACTGCAATAGCGTAAAGCTTTCCAGCTTTAACTGGGAACCCACCAGAGCAATCCAAGGTCGGAGTGGGAGGCGACATGCAGAGCAGCCGAGCAGCAGCCTGACTTCGGTGAGCTCTGCGATGTTGCACCACCTGGCCAAGCTGAGCCTTGGCTTCCTGGTCTGCAGGACGTGCATGATTCCACCTGACGGGTGTGGTTGAATTGTGTTTCCAAAAAGTTAGGTTGAAGTCCTAATCCCTGGGGCCTGTGACATGCCCTAATTTGAAATGGAATCTTGGACGTGCAATCAAATTAAGATGAGATCATACTGGATTAGGGTAGTCATTAAATCCAGTGACTGTGTCCCTATAAGAAGAAGGAAATTTGGGCACAGACACACACAGAGGGAAGACGGGCATGTGAGGTCAGAGGCAGAGATCACAGTGATGCTGCTACAAGCCAAGGATTGCTGGCAACACCAGAAGCCACAAGAAGCGAGGAAGGATCCTCCCTGGAGCCTCAGATGGAACACGGCCCTGTGACCCCTTGAGTTTGGACTTCCGGCTTCCAGAACTGCGAGAGAATCCATTTCTGATGGTTGAAGCCACCCGGTTTGTGGCCAGAGGACTGCAACCATCTAACTAGCAAGAGGTGCAGAAATCCGCATCTGTAACAAGCTTTCCATACAATTTTGATGCCCATGCACTGCCTGCTATGTGCTAGCCAGAGCCCAGCTTGGGGTTCCCTCACTGGTGACCTGTCATCCCTCTTGGCCTGTGGGGTCGGGGTGTCCTCCTCGTTCCTCCTTCCCTTCTGGGTTAGCGCTCCTGGCCTGGCTGGAGGCCCCAGGCCCCTGGAGCCCACCCTCTCTGGCATGTGGCAGACAGTTCCCCCTGGGTCTTCTGAAGTAGCATCTGTCCATCCCTACAAACTGTCCGACCTGAGACACTTCCGACCACTTACACGGGCAGGGGGCTTGCAAGATATTTTCCATGTAGGAGTGTTCTTTGGTTAACGAATTTACTCTTTCAGTGGACACGTGGCCAGTGGAGGGTCATTCCCGCAGTCAGCTCCCACAGCTACAGACAAGCTTATTTTGCAAAGCAAGGCCAAAGGTTTCTGCAACCCGGGAGTTCATTCCTGTAATCAGTGCTTTCAGATTCCACTGGACCTGAGAACCCTCAGGGAGCTACGAAAATGCAGATTCCGGAGCCATCCCAGAGGTTCTAATTCACTGTGTCTGGCTGGGTGTGGGTAGGGGTGAAGGATCTATATTTCTAACAAACTGTTCATATTATGATTTTTTTTTTTGCAGTACACGGGCCTCTCACTGTTGTGGCCTCTCCCGTTGCGGAGCACAGGCTCCGGACGCGCAGGCTCAGTGGCCATGGCTCACGGGCCCAGCCGCTCCGCGGCATGTGGGATCTTCCCGGACCTGGGCACGAACCCGTGTCCCCTGCATCGGCAGGCGGACTCTCAACCACTGCGCCACCAGGTAAGCCCCATATTATGATTTTGATACTGGTGGTCCAAGGAACACTGCTCTAGAGAAGTAATTTCTGAGTGTGACCATCTTTTTTATTTATAAAAAAAAACATGTTTTCACCAGAATCTGTCCTCACTGGTGATGCATACAACCTCGCGCTTGTGTCTGGAGTGGGAGCCATGGGCCTGGGCCAAAGAAGCAACAAATAAAGAGGACCTTTTATTTCGCATATTTAATTCCCCAAACCTCGTAACGCTTTTGCAAACCAGATATTCGATGCCAGGGATTTTACCTGCCTCTTACTGAAGACAATTAAAATACAGAGATGTTGGTGTTCTTGTCCAAAGATTCACATCTAGAAAATCCTACATCCATTGAGGAGGGTGTAAACAACTTTACTGGGGTGTATTATATATATATATATATATATATACTATATATAACACAATTCACTGATTTCAAGTGTACAATTCAGTGATTTTTAGTAAATTTACCCAGTTGTGCAACCATCACCATAAATCAGCTTTAGAACATTTCCATTGTCCCAACAAGATTCCCCATGCCCAGTTCCTGTTAATTCCCTTCATACTCCTCCCCCAATACCTGCCCCAGCCAACCTACTATCTGTTTCTATAGATTTATATTTTCTGTACATTTCATATGAATAGAATCACAGGACATGTGGTCTCTTGCGACTGGCTTCTTTCCCTTAGGATCATGTTCATCCGTGCGGCCGCACGTTTCCATAGCTAATGAAGGTTGTTCCCTGTTGGTGAAACCGCTCTTTTTTAAATGCCACCGTCTGGTTGCCCTTGGGAGCAGGCTCCGTGTCCTGATGGGCCATCCAGGTAGGAGGTTGGCGGTGGGCTGCTTGAAGCATCGCGGGGCTCCATCAGCTGAGTCCTCCTGGTAGCGCAAGGTACGTGTGGCCTCTGTGAGGCAGGCTCTCTGGATGTGGAGCCTGAGGCAGGGATTCTGGTGCAGGTGGTTTGTTGAGGGAGAAGCCTGGGATGGAGGGAGGGGAGCCAGGGAGGACGGGGAAGGGGTCAGGGGGAATGTGGTTTCAACCAGTCTAGCCCTGGCCTGGTGCCCAGGGACACTTGGCAGCCACCACATGGCCGAGCTGTCTCTTTCTGAAGCTGGGGCCTGCCTTTTGGACCACCCCATCAGTCGGTCATTAGCCTGGGCTGCTCCTTGATGGGGGGGGTCACATGACTTCCTGGGCGAGATGGCTCCCAGCAGCATCAGGGGAAGGGGCAGCCCTGAGGCACTGGCAGCAAGATTCGCAGCACCTGGGGGTGGGTGTCCCCACCCTTAAAGGGGACCTGGGCGGGGCACCCAGTGTCTGCCATAGC
Source organism: Delphinapterus leucas (assembly GCF_059928025.1). Taxonomy (NCBI): domain Eukaryota; kingdom Metazoa; phylum Chordata; class Mammalia; order Artiodactyla; family Monodontidae; genus Delphinapterus; species Delphinapterus leucas. Next base: position 4,002,096 of record NC_143135.1, on the reverse strand, counting down.
CCCACACACATCCCCACATCATCCAAGTCTGGGGCCCTTGACCAGCTTGTCCCACCTGAGTCCCGCCTGTTTTCCAACTTCCTCCCTGCTGGCCAGGCCCAGCTTCCTCCCCCCCCCCGCCCCACCCCCCCCCCCCGAGATGCCAGGCCGGTACCCAGCTGCCTCAGGGCCCTCATGCTTTCTGCTCTCTCTTCCCCAGTGCATGGCCTGGAGGCCCATCCTCCTGAAACTACACAGCGTGCATGTGTGTGTGTGTGTGTGTGTGTGTGTGTGTGTGTGTACGTGCATGTGGCATCAGCCCGGGGGCCACAGAAAAAGTGGCAATGTCCATACCAGCAAACTTCTAGGAGCTCTGATGACATGAACTGTCTCAAAAAGGGCTCGGAATAGGTCAGCCACACCCAAAGTGCCTGGCTCTCTGCTCCACTGCAATCAGGTCACGTGGGCAAGACCGAGAAGTAAGGACAACCACGGGACAGTGTGGAAAGTCCAATTGGGGAGACACTCGAATGCCTCCGTCTGAGGGCCGCCCAGACCCTGCCTGAGGTGGGTCAGAACGAGCTTCCTGGAGAAAGCAGCAGCTGAGGGGATTCTCTGAAAGCAGGACTCGGTCCAGTCGCGAAGGGAGCACGAAAAAGCACCTGGCATAAGTAAAGGCAGGGAAGCAAAGAGGTCTTACTCATTCAAAGACCCGAAATTTGCTGGAGCTGGAGTTCAGGGGTAGGGGCGGGGCCAGGGCGGGAGGTTGAAAACCCAGGTCACACAGCGCCTTGGAGTTTGTGTTTGAGCTCAAGGCCAGTGAAACACCGGGGCATGACGTGAGCACATCGATTGTTCAATCTGCTCTTCAGCCTAATTGTTCTAACGGAACTGGACATTTGTCACCCCTGCGGCTTTCAGGGGGTGACCCGGGATCCGGGAGACCCCAACCATCGGAACCCAGCTTTTTTTTCAGCCCCAAGGTGGGGCCCACCTCTGAGGCTTTTGTGGGCTCCACCCTCTCGTGGAGAAAGATCACTTAATTCTAAAGAACGCAGACAAGAGGGCCTGGGTGCGTAAACAGCTCTCAACGGCCTCCAACCAAGAGGGGACTTGGCCGTGAATGCCACGTCTCTCTCGCTTTGGGCCCGTAGCTGTTCCAGGGAGGCTCTGCCGTCACACAGCGGTCTGTGTTGTGTGTTTTCCTCTGCGGATACTTTGTCCTCACCAGGCCATAAGCCAGCTCTTTGTCACTAGGGCCAGACAGCAAAGTTCTGGGTCACACCGGTGCTGGCATCTGCAACGGGGGGGAAGGGAAAAAATGATCCGTACATTTCCGGTCGGCTTTGGAATTCAGCGACACCTGTTCGGGTCAGGGGGTCTCAGTAGCTGAGCTCACGGGATGGGCCCCCAGCAGCCCTGGGCAGGGGGTGAGGGTTGAGAAGATCTCTGGGCACCATGGGGAGATCGTAGGTGCTGCAAATGAGGCCCGTGGACTTCGCTGATCTTGGAGAAAGGCAAAATAGCTTGGAAATTTGAAGGCAGGAGCTAGGAAAACCGGTGGGAAAGCATTAGATGATTGAGACTGAAATTCCATTGACGTGAGTCTGGGGGCTTCTTGCTGAGCGGAGTGGATGCCCTCAGCTGATCTGGGCCCAGCTCTCATCCCAGGGGCCTGATTTCCTCCCCATCAGCCCAGGAGTCCTCGGAGCTTGCGTGGCCACATGAGGCTGCGATGGGCAAGTGCATTTAGAAGCTGAGAAGCACTTGGCCTAAGGGAGAAATCATCCCGACCTGCCTTTCCTCCCACGCCGGCCATGAGCTCAGGGCCCAGCCCCCCTAGCACCACCCACAGGCATCCCTGCCCCCTGCTGCCACTTCGCTGAAGCTCGCCTTCCCTCCCTCCTACGACCTGGTCCCCTGGATTTGCTCATCCCTCAGTCTGTGTGTGAGTCAGTCTTGCCACCTGCATCCACCCTGACCCCCAGGCCAACAGCTCTGAGTCTCACCACTGAGGCCTCAGAGGCCCAGGAAGGTCAGACCCAGGGTCCCCAATGGAGGGGCAAGGACTTGGCCTCCTTTGCCAGCGGGGGCCCTTCCTCTCCCCAAGCTCCCTTGCAGTGCTCCTCTGGGGCATTTCCTCAAGGGGTTGCTATTGTATGTTCATTGCTCTAGTGTCTTTACCTGATCTCAGCCAGATCAAAAGCCATGTGAGGTCAGGGACAGAACTTACATCTGTCTATACCCCCCACCCCCGCCCAGGAGCTGGAGGTGGGGACACTGGAAGTGCCTGGTGGGAACTGGGGTTCAGTCCTTTCTTTTCTGAAGTCCTAAGAGCTCTCTCTTCTTTCAGTCTCTCTGTCTCTCTCTGTCTCTCCCTCTCGTGTCTCTCTGTCTCTCTTCCCACACCCACTGAGCTCCGAGGTCCTCCTCCAGCCTGTCCCTTCTCCAGGGCACTTCCCTCACTGCCCGAAGCTCTCTGAGGTCCGTGGATGGACTCCGGCATCGCCCCAAGGGTTCTCAGGCCAGAGGCAGTGCGGAGAAGGAAGGAACGTATGAGAACGCCCAGGGCATTAGCGGGCGGGAGATGCTGAGTCATGTGGCCACAGGGTCACTCGTCCTGGGTGTCAGGTATTCGGGGAGGTGGAAAAGATCACTGCTTCGCCTCAGCGGGTGGCCCAAGGCCAGCTGTGGAGACTGCGAGGCCAGAGGCCACCAGGAGGATGGGCTGGCCAGTGACCCGGGTGAGGCAGGCCCATCCCAGCCTTGGTTTCCTGGTCAGGAAAGGAGGGGGTGGGCACAAAGTCTCCAGAGACCCTTCAGCTACATACTCTCCAGCCCATCCTGGGCTGGTTTCGGGCAGCCTGGGCACTCCGAGCTTGGCCCTTCCTTTGCTCTGCTGGTCCCCACGCTCCGGAGCAGGAAGGATGCGGGGGGAAGTCTCAGATGCCAGGCTGAGTGGGTCTCTGACAGTGGTTGTCGGACAGCCCTGTGGCAGATCAGGGTGTCCTAAGCTGTCCCCCACCGGGACCTGCTGCCCACCCCAGCTGGCTCACCCTTGGTCTCAAGAGGAATTCATTTGGGGAGAGACTGTGCTGGGAGCAGCCTGAATCCAACACCTGCTTGCAAAGCAGACCCCAGTCCATCCTCCCACTTCAGGACAGTCTCAGAAGGTAGCGGCCGCAGAGCTGCAGAAGTGAACCACCCCTGGGTCAACTTTGCCAAAACTCCCCTGCAAAGAGGTCCCTCCGGGGCGTCCCGATGCCAAACTTGGCTCAGAACAGCTCGGGAACTTCTCTTTTAAAATTGTTTAGGGATGCCAGAAAGTCATTCCGTGACGTTATTATCACCCGTTGTTATTGATGACAAGTTATCAAGCCACCCAGGCTGATAACCCAGCTCTGCATGAGAGCTGACGGCCCTCATCAGATCTGTCCTCAGAGCAGCAGCCACCTCCAGAGGGTCCCAAATACTCTGTACACTCCGAGATAAGGCTGAGTCTTTTCCCCAGAATCCTCCTTCCGGAAACAGAGACTCAACTTTATGCCGTGGTCCTTACCAAATCTCTCACTCACATTGCGGGCCTCTCGCTCAGTGATTTCTTTTATAATTAATAGACTTTAGTTTTGAGCAGTTTTAGGTTTAGAGGAAAATTGAGCGGGAGGTACAGAAAGTTCCCATGCATTCCCTCATCCCCACCTCCTCCAGTTTCCCCTTTATTAACATCTCCCATTAGTGGGACACATTTATTAAAGCTGGTGAGTCAATATTGATCAATTTTTTTTTTTTTTTTGAGGTACGCGGGCCTCTCACTGTCGCGGCCTCTCCCGTCGCGGAGCACAGGCTCCGGACGCGCAGGCTCAGCGGCCATGGCTCACGGGCTCAGCCGCCCCGCGGCACGTGGAATCTTCCCGGACCGGGGCACGAACCCGTGTCCCCTGCATCGGCAGGCGGACTCTCAACCACTGCGCCACCAGGGAAGCCGGATCCATTATTATTAAGACAAGTCCATAGCTCACCCTAGGGTTCACTCTCAGTGTTACACATTCCATGTGTTTGGACAAACGTATAATGACACATATCCATCATTATAATCTCACACGGAGTAGTTTCACTGCCCTAAAAATCCTCGGTGCTCTGTCTGTTCACCCCCCCTTTTTCATTAACGTCTGGCAACTGCTGGTATTTTGATCGTCTCCATAGTTTTTCCAGAATGTCGTAGACTTGGGATCGTCCAGTATGGAGCCATTTCAGGTGGGTTCTTTCCCTTAGCGATACACATTTGTTTCCCCCATGTCTCTTGGTGGCTTGAGAGCTCATTTCTTCTTAGCGCTGAATAACAGTCCATTGTCTGGATGAACCACGGTTTATTTATCCATCCAAGTTTTGGCCATTATGCATAAAGTTGCAGGATTTTGTGTGCACATAAGTACTCCTCTGGGTAAATACCAAGATCACGACTATGGGATCATATGGTGACAGTATGTTTAGTTTTGCAAAACACTGACAAACTGTCTACCAAGTGGCTGTACCATTTCGCATCCCCACCAGCAACGAATGACAGTTCCTGTCATTACTTATTCCACATACTCCCAAGCACTTGGTGATGTCAGTGTCTTGGATTTTGGCCGTTCTCATTGGTGTGTAGTGATATCTCACTGAAGATTTAATTTGCATGTTTCTGATGACATGTGATATAGAGCATCTTTTCATATGTTTACTTGCCATCTGTATATCTTCTTTGGTGAGAGTCAATTATTAATTTGATTTTTTTTTTTTTTTTTTAGCAAAGAAGCACTGTCTGAAGAAGATACTTGGACAAAGATATCAGTCATCTGCCAGGTTCTATTACTTCTTAATTCTTTAGTAAGAATGACTAAGAAGTGCTGGGTGGGATTCCAGGGATACTCTTTAAAGGCAACTGACTCAGCTGGAAGATGTGCTCTTCCTACCCTCCACCTTTCTTTTTTCTGCTGCCTAGAACTTGGATGTGATGGCTGAGCTCCAGCAGCTATATTAGACCATGAGGTATCTTTGAGGATGGAAACCGTACACTAGGACAGTAGAGCAGATGGATTGAAGAAGGATCAGAGTTCCTGGTGAAGCCCCATAGTAGCCGTGGGCTGCTTACCGCCAAACTTCTTTTATGAGAAAGAGAAACAGATACCTATGTTGTATAAGACATACTTACTTTGGATATTTTATTTTGTGCAATTGTACTCCTGTCTGAAAGAGATACAGTAGCAGAGACACCCTCAATCTCTGGTGACTTCCATACCTATAAAAGATTCCATCACAGGAGGGCAAGGGCACATAGCATGGATTTAGAAGTCTTCCTGGGACTGCGGCCTCATAGTATGGACCTACAAAAGGAATGAGAAAGCACCCGTCCTACCTGTATGTGACTGGCCCCTTGATGGGCCGACAGGTGCCACACAAGCCCAGACAGGGAAAGGGGACACACTCTGGAAAACCTGAGGGGAGCCGTAAGAAAATCATGTCATAAGATGTGAGACTAAAAAACAAGCAATACTTCTACATCAAGATGTTTTCTAAAATAAGTAATTTTAAATATATGTATTGTGCTCTTGTGTGCATGCGACTAGATCAATGTATTAAATGAGTAGAGTTCTGCAATTCCATCTCTATCCCTAAAAGTCAGTCTAGTCAAGCGAATCAAAAGTAATTCTTTCTTGGGCTTCCCTGGTGGCGCAGTGGTTGAGAGTCCGCCTGCCGATGCAGGGGACACGGGTTCGTGCCCCGGTCTGGGAAGATCCCACATGCCACGGAGCAGCTGGGTCCGTGGGCCATGGCCGCTGAGCCTGCGCGTCCGGAGCCTGTGCTCCGCAACGGGAGAGGCCACAACAGTGAGAGGCCCACGTACCACAAAAAAAAAAAAGTAATTCTTTCTTAATCTTCTCTTCAGGGAAATAGGGGCCCACCACCATCTCTTTGGGATCATTAGGCGTATTCAGTAACGACTGTCTTGTGGGGTAGGAAAGGAAACTACAGACTTGTTTTGTTGGATAGACTGACATACTTGTTTTAAAAAGGAATCATGTTATTTTAAAGTTAGTAATATTTGATATGTTCTAATTATGCAGATTCTAATGATATTCTAATGGTGTTTCTAATAATGTTTTCTAATCGTGTAGATGTCATGTTAAATCTGCCCAGGATGTGAGATGCCCTATGGAAGTGTCGTCGATTGCCCTTCCTGTCCCTGGATATTAACTTGCGTCACTCATGGGTCTTCAGTAGAATGGCCACCACCAGAAGCGGCCGTGAACCAGGCTTAGACAACTCAGACCCGACGCTCGGACATCTTAAGCCACATCCTTTCCCAGGCATTATATTAACAACATGTGCTCTCAGCACTGACCCCGAACCCCAGTATGACATCTGGACCTCTTGGGGGAGGGGCGTTGGGCCACCCTTAACCAAGAGAAGATCTGGCCCCATTGAGCTTCCCCTGGGTTTCTACTCCCGGACAGTGAAGAATGGGCTGCCCACAGCTCCTCTAAATCACCCTCTCCTGGACCATGGCCACTGAATGTTCATCCACATGGTCATGAGATCTCAGGGCTGCTGGAGACCCCACGAGACCGTTTCTATCATCAAGGCCTCTCCAAAGGAAGGCGGTGGCTTCAGTAACAACCTACATGCCATCCACACAATAGCAACCAAACTCACTAGATGTGAAAAAGTAAGCAGATAAGCTCTTTGCTGTTGAGATGGAGTTGTGGGTTTTGTGTCTTCAAAAAGGCGTGGCGAAGTCCTAACCCCTGGTACCCGTGGGTATGACCTTACTTGGAAATAGGGTCTTTGCAGATGGAATTAGTTAAGATAAGGCCAGAGTGGAGCAAGGGGAGCCCCAATTCAAGGACTGGTGTCTTTATAAGAGGAGAAAAGAGTGACACACAGGGAGAAGGCCATGTGAAGACAGAGGCAGAGGTTGGAGGGATGCGGTCACAAGCCAAGAACACCAAGGGCTGCCAGCAACCACCAGAAGCTGCAAGAGACAAAGAAGCCTCCTCCTCTGGGACCTTCAGAGAGAACCGGGCCCTACTAACACCTTGATTTCGGACTTCTCATCTCCCGAAGTAGTGAGAGGATGCTACAATTCTGTTGGTTTAAGCCACCACGTTTGTGGTCATTTGTTACAGCAGTCCTAGGAAACTAACACAGATAGCTAAGGCATTTTGAACAACTCGAGTCTAAGTTTTGAGAATGCAAATGACACAGGGATACAGTCAAATGTCCCTTTGCAATGTTTCATCGCTTCGCTTAATTACACATAACTCACCTCTTCTGTTTCTCTTTCCATTAAAAGCAGACTTTAGTTTAGGCACACTTAAATCAAGTTGCTTTAACCATTTGGGGCTGCTGTGTTTCAGACAAGCACCTGGATGAAATAACGTCAAACTTTATTACAAAATGTTCCCTGCTTTCATGACTTTTTAAAGGGTTTTTATTTTTTTTTAGTATAAATAGAGAATTTAGGGCAAGTCTTAAAGATGACAACCTGTAAAATTTGTTGGCCATTGCAAAGATCATAGGATTAACTGTAGGTGCATTTAGATGCCGGAAGGAGACATGTCTCCTTTTAAAAAGATAATGCACAATAGCTACTTTTATCCATGAGGCACCAAGTCAGCTGTCTGTAATCCCACTGTTCCCTGGTTGTTGCAAAGAAAAAGTGAAGTAGACAGATGCACAGCCGTGTTACCTGGTGAGAAGCTGGAGGGAAAACCAGATCCCCCCCGAAACAATTCCGTCCCCACCAGGAAAACAGACCAAAGCACTACTTCTCTGGAAGGCAACCGACCACACAATAAAGATTCCCACTAGGCTAGAAAGATGCGAGGACAACCCTGAGCTGGCTTAAGCTGTGCCTGGTGATGAGTAAGGATGGATGCAGAAGGGGTCACATGTGTCTGGGGTATTTATTGCCCCAGACACATGTTTTCCAGAAACTGATGGCTCCACTGTTTAATGGTTGATATATTTAGGCAATTTTTAAAAAACAAAGTTTCTTCTTGCAAAACCAACGTACATTCACTCTAGAACAACTAGAAAATATGAGAAGAGTAATAACACCATTATCACCAACTCTTGCCTATAATTGCAGGCCTATTTCTGAACACACATGTTTTTAAAAGGGGTCGGATCATATATACTCCTTTATTAATTTAATGTCTGTATCGGGAACTGTGATGGGTTGTGATTAATGCTGATTAAGCTACACATACGGTTAAGCTATACGTTTTAGTTTTTTTAACTTAATTTTAGTTGAGCACCTACTACATCCCAGCCACTGTGCTGGGCAGGGAGAAGCCTCATGGCTGCCCTGCCTTTGTGAGGCTCACAGTCAGCAGGGGAGGCAGCCGTAATTGTTACACAAATATATGCTCTAAACCGCCCTCGACATGAAAGCTACCACAGGCTAGATTAGGAGAACAGATGGCGAAACTTGGAGCTGAGACAATAGGAATAATAACTACACACCTCTCTACCAAGGGCCAGACACAGTTTTAAGTGTCTTTATACTGTCAGTTAGGAAAGGTCTCACTCCAAGATGCCCTATAACTTATTCACTGAACATTTTCCTGTACAGTCTTCCTGGTGTGGGTTTTTGTTCCTTTTGTTTTTTCACTCAGTGATTTTCGATCATCTGGAATTTATTTTGGTGTAGGGTATGAGTATGGGTCTAAGTTTATATTTTTTCCATCCACGCTCTATTGATTTAAATACAAACTATATTCTACATCCTTTAGGCCTGTTACTGAATTTCCTGTTCCGTTCCATCAATTTGTAAGTCTCTTCCTCTACTGTATCATGTACCATTCCTACATCTGTACTGTGCTTTCATGGATATTTTCTTCACTTTTCTTGAACATTTATTCTTCTAGATGACTTTTAAATTCTCTTTGTCAGCTCCTTCCAAATATCCTAGGGGCAAATTATTTGAATTGTGTTCAATACGTAGATTATTTGCAGGGAGAAGTGACATCTTTAAAGTGACAGGCCTTCTATCTATTAATAGAAAAGTGGCCTCTGTTACTCAAATCTTCTTTTATTTCCCTCAGTAAAGTTCTTTAGTTTTCTTCATTTATAGTGTTCTTCCTGCACATTCCTTGTTTAATTTATTCCTAGAGCTTTCATAAATTGAGTCACTATTGTGAATAAATTCTTTACTTGGCTTTATATTTCCTACCTGGCTACTGCCCATATGTAAGACAGCTATTGGTTTTTGTATAATTAGTTTCTAACCAGCCACCTCCCAAATTCTCCTGCATTCATTTATCATGAATATTTTAGGATTTGTAGGTAGACAATTGGATTATACAAAGTAGGTGTATTTTATCTTATGTTTTATCTTATTCTTACCAAAACTGCACTCCTGCAGGGACCTTTGGAAAAATATTGAAGAATAGCAGCGATAATGAGCATTCTGCTCTGTCCCGGACTTAAGTGGAAATGTGTCTAGTGCTTAGTCTTTGAGTATAAAGGTGGGTGCTGGAAATTATCTGGATGATTATAGCGATTTTTCTTGCTTTTGACTCATTAATGTGGAGAACTATGTTAGCAGGTTTTCAAATACTGACTGAGCTCTTCTTCCTTCTTTGAATAAACCTGCCTGGCTAGGCTATATGCTTTTAAAAGTTCAGTTGGACTAAATTTGCCATTATTTTTATTTGGAATCTTAACTTTATGAATTTCTGAATCTTTGTTGAGAATTTAGGTTTGTTAGTAGTTTTGTTTTGTGTAAATAGGAAGACTTTTCATCCTTTTTTTTATTAGTAAGAATAGTCTAAATTGGATAGGGGTGACCATTGAGGATTTGAAGGAACAAAATCTTTTTGGAAGACAATTCCTTGATAACTTTTCAATTTCTCCTATGGGTATTTGTCTTTTCAGGTTGTCAACCACTTCTTTTTTTGTTTTTTTTTGCGGTACGCGGGCCTCTCACTGTTGTGGCCTCTCCCATTGCGGAGCACAGGCTCCGGACGCACAGGCTCAGAGGCCATGGCTCACGGGCCCAGCTGCTCCGCGGCATGTGGGATCCTCCCGGACCGGGGCACGAACCCGCATCCCGTGCATCGGCAGGCGGATTCTCAACCACTGCGCCACCAGGGAAGCCCGTCAACCACTTCTTAATTCAATGATTGTGCCATTTGCGTTTTTCTAGGCAGTAGCAGGCACATCACAATCTCCCAGGAAACAAGAGTGATATATTAGCAGCGAGGCTCACATAACCCTCTCCGTAATTGTGTGGGTGATCACCATCTCTGTGGCTACAACCCATTCTCATTCTTATTTTTTCTCCTTTTTATACCTTACCGATGAAAGCATTTAATCTGTCTCTAAAAGAAACCTTGACCACATCCCATAAATGTCAGTATGGCTGTAATTTCAATTTTAACTTCTGCTTTGACCTAATTTAGAAGAGTCTTTTAAAAAAAACATGTGGCTTGGTTATAAATTTCCAATTTTATTGCTTTGTAATCACAGCATATGATTTATGTAAACATGACATAAGAGCCAGAAAATGTTTTTTTCTATTTGTATTTTATGTATACGTATGTAAACTCAGACATCCATATCTAAAAACGTTTATTATTTGTAATTATATTTTGTAATTAATTATAATTTGTAATTATATTTTGCCTCTATGTTTTGCCTATTTCATAGATTTCCTTACTATAGGCCCATAAACATTTATCCAAGTCCACTGGAGTAGGTTAGGATTCAGAATTCAGAATGTTTTAGTCTTAAAAAGATAATACATGGTCTTTTATCCAAAACCCTGAGAGATTGGCTCCAATAATATTTCTTCGGGAAATACACAAATATTCACAGTGAGTGAGATAAAACTGTACACAACCTCAAGTGAGTTCAGGTCCAGTTTGGTTGCCCATATGGCCTCAGGTTTATGAAGAAGTTTTGCCTTTTAGACTTTTGGGAGGATTCAAAATATGCAAAAAAAATGGTGGACGTTGGTGGATTTCTGTCCTTTTCTCCTTATATTTCTAACAATTTTTGCATTATATATTTTGGAGAATAGTTATCTATCACCAAAAGGGTCGAGTCAGTATGTCTTTATTGTGAGTTATACCATTTATCAAAATAAAATTACCTTCTTTGATCTGCTTGCACTTTTGCTGTTGAATTTTACTTGAGCCAATTTTATTGTTGTGACCCCAGCTTTCTTTATTTATTTGTACTTATTTAGTATATATTCACCTGTACATTTTCCTTCTACCTTTTAAAAACTATTTTTAAGTGCATCACCCAGAAATAGCATATATTTGAATTATTTTATCCAATTTTAGACTCTTCTTAATAAGAGAATCTATTACATTTACACTTATTATTATAGTCAAGATATTCAGTCCTATTTCTGTCACCATATTCTATGATTGAGTGCACAAGTTTCTTGTCATTTATTTTGTTTCTGTCTCGGTATACACCATAATACTAAGTTGAACACTGTGTAATTGCCTATATTCAGATATGGGAATTTTATAGGGTTTTATAGTGTTCAATCTGATATACAACCATTTTCTTTTCTCTCACTGCTTTGTCAATGTTGATCTGTTCCTTGGCTTTTTTTTTCTTCTGGATTCTGTAGCACATCATTTTCAGGATACTTCGTCCTCTGGATACTGTCCCATTTCTCCTGCTTTGTCCCATGTAGGTGAGTTTGTTCTTTTTGGCTTGTTTGTTTGCTTGCTTTTTAAAACTCTGAACAAGGCAAGATTTGTTCAGGTGCTATGTTTGTAAATGTATCGGCAAATTAGTCATGCTGGTTGGATTCCCTTTCTGAGATCCCAACAGGAGAGCAAATGAAGTGCTCAATTCCCAACCTGACTCCCAGTTTCTCCGGCAGTTCTTGGCCCAGGACATCATTCTCTGCTCTGCAGGGTTGGATTTGTGTCAGTTCTTCTCCAGTTTTGACATGAGGCTTCCTCTCTCTGCTTTCTGTGGCATCACGCATTTTCATGTTTTCAGTGTCTTTGGAGGCATCTTACTAGAACCTAGAAGAGAATTATCTCTGGTTTCCAGCTATCTGCACCAGCTAGCTAGCTCATCTCCCACCAACTCATGCCATCATGTCCCATGTAAAGTCTGGCTCTTCTGAGTCATACATTGAGTGTCTTGAAATTTCAACATAAACATATAAATATAAAATGATGATGTTGAACAAGGCAGGAATGAACCGTTAACCAAAGCTTAAGACAGATAACTTTATCTAGACACATATAACGTTTGCTCTCTCAGCCTCATAATGACGAAACTTTCCTTGCAGCAATCAGAGTGATGGACCCAGCAAATACTCTGATAATCATGACATCAGTTTTTAGCTGTAAAAATTATGTTCCTGTATCAAAAGTCCAATGTCCTGAGACAGATGAGATGCTCAATAGCATTCTTTGTTGAGGGAAGCTCGGCTACCCAGCTCTCTGACAGCTGACATTGGTTATCACCACACACTAGGGCTGGTGCCAGCCCACACATCTACACCTTTGTGACAATGCTGCCACTAAGCCTTACTTGTTCAGCAGACGTGTACCCCGTTGCACCAGTAACTCTCCCAGCCCAGACTTTTCCAAATGGGGTGCCAGGTGGTGTGTTACATGGAGGGCATTGAGGAGCCCCGTTTTCCTTCCTGGAGGCTGTCATCACGGGCTTTCTAACACATGAATCTAATCAAGCCTCTCCCCACTTAATAAACTGCAATGTTTCCCACTGCTGGGCACCGAGGCCAGACTCTATAGGGTAGCCCTGGGAGACCCTTCGAGGCATGGCTCCCCAGCCTCTGCAGGCTCCCCACTGAGGCCAGCTTCATTATACCCACAAGCCTCCTTCCCATTCCTGGATATCATTTGTCCTTTCAATGGCTCTGCTCCATCCCATAGGATGGCCCATCCACCTGGAAGGCCCGCCCTCCTTCCACCCTCCTTCTCCTCTTTCTGGCAAAACCCAGATCATCCCTCAGGACCCATGGTCTTCCCTGACACCCCCCAATAGGCTCAGTCAGTGTCTCTGGGCCACACCAGGGTCCGTTCTCCATCTTGGCAGGCGCCCTAAGCCATCACCTCATGCTCTCACAGCATCACAGCCCTGAGACTTCGGAGGACGTGCCCATGGGCTGTCCTGGGAGGTGTATGGCAGAGGACACAGGTTTGGGCTCAGGCCTCCTGGACACACAGCCCTGGGAAGGTCACTCGCCCTCTTCACACCACATTCCTTATCCAAAGTGGAGTGACCACCCGCAACACCTGCCTTGTTCTTGGGACCAGAGGGGAGTGTTTGTCACGAGCCTCCCCACAGAGCCCATAACAGAAAATGAATGTCTGTTTTTTGTTGTCACAGTGATTGAACCGTTATCCTCATCACCTTTGTCCTCTGGAGTCACAGACGTGCCCCACCCAGGGTCAATGTCCGGAGAACAAAGGAGCACCTGTCCTCGGGAGCAGAACCACGCTGTCCCCGCATCGTGGTACCTGACACTTTCCTTTGACTCATCATTACACTCCTTCCCGCCGGGACCAAAGTCTGAGGTAAAAGATGTAGCTTCCAAAGAGATGGGTCTGCAAGGGTGGTGGCCCGATGGTTTGCTTTGTCTTAAAAGCTGTTTGCAAACCACACCAAACTGTTCATGGCCAATCCCACATCAGATGGTTCGCCATCCACCCCACCCCTGGTGGTCATCATCCAGGAGTTGGCACCCGTTATGATTCCTGGCCACACCCTGGGGAGAAAGCCAACGGGCAGTGTCATGAACATTCTTTTGCGTCTTAATCATGTGTTTATGTTTTCCTCCAGAAAACCTACAAGACATCAGTAAACAGAGCTCGATAGAAAACCTGCTGAATTTTGACTTTCAAAACTTGTCAATGGCTCCTTCCCCTTCTTGGAATAATGAACAAGGGACAGACCCATGCTTCCTCTGACCGTATTCAGGAAATGAATTTTGATGACCAGGATTACGTGTATCTGTGGTATGTTTCCGATCAAAGGGAGTTCTCTAGCAGCTGGTGTTTTTTTGTGTTTTTTTTAGATTTTTTTCCAGTCCTGTAAGAGCTTATTGGAACTGGACACAGAAGAGTTGAGTCAAGTTCCTCAAGTTAGTTCTGGGTGTTCAATCAACAAGTTCACTTTCTCTGCTTGACCCAAGGCTGAATCACCCGCACTCTGGCCTCTGCCCAGGAGAGTTAACTTAGATGTTTTAGAGTCACTACATGGTTTTTATAACAAAGTCTATTCACCAGGAAGACTGATGGCTGACCTAGGATAACATAAGCCCTGGGAGAGTTAAAGATCCCTCATATATAAAGAGCTCTTAAAAATCAATGAGAAAAAGCAGGTAAGCCTGTTGGGAAATGTAGAAAAGACATGAGCAAGCAATTCACAGAAAAAGCCATCCAATTACCAGCACAAATATGAAAAGTGTCCAACCTCACTATTAGTTAAAGCAGTGGAAATTGAAATAAGATAAGGGCTTTTGCTTTTGTTTTTTTTTCTATCAAATTGGCAAAGATGAGCAACGTTGACAGCACCAGTATCACTCGTTGGTGGGAGCATAATAAGTTGGTCCAGGTGGGGACTATGTGGACCTACTGATCAAACCTTGAACTCGATACTCTTTGATGGCAATTACACATCTAGGAATTAATCTAACCTAAAAACATATGTAAGTGTACAAAGGTAGATATAAAAGGATATTCGCTATGGCACTCTTCTTTAAAGCAAATTTTATAAACACCTCCCCTCCCCCCAAAAAAGGATCAAGCCCATATGCTTTCACAGGGGAACACTCCTGAACCTTTCCTTCCAATGCTGTTTAAAACTCTCAAGAGGGGCTTCCGTGGTGGCGCAGTAGCTGAGAGTCCGCCTGCCGATGCAGGGGACGTGGGTTCGTGCCCCGGTCCGGGAAGTTCCCACATGCCGCGGAGCGGCTGGGCCCGTGAGCCACGGCCGCTGAGCCTGCGCGTCCGGAGCCTGTGCTCCACACTGGGAGGCCCGCGTAGCGCAAAAAAAAAAAAAACTTTCTCAAGAAGAGAACAAGAGGGAAAACTTTCCAATTATTTTCACAAAGGGAGCATAACGTTGATTCCAAAACTTGATGAAAACTTTAGATAAATATCTCTTATAAGTACCATGGGGAAAATGCAAAATAAAATAGGAGCAAACAGAATTTAGAAGTGCGCTTAAAAACTACTACGTTAAGACCAAGCCCAGGACATACTAGGAAACGTGTCAATACGCTAACCTGACTGTGTTAATCGACCTCTGAGAAAATTAAATGATCGTTGCCATAGTTGGAAAAGCATTTGACAAAACTCAGTAAAATAAGAATAGATGGAAATGTCCCTAATATGACAAAATATATCCGTTTTAGCCAGCCTCAGGCTTAACAGGGTAACTCAAGTATATCCCCACTGAAGTAGGCAACAAGCATTACCTCCATTGCTATGTATTTGTTCCAGAATCACTGGCAAAATACAATTAGAAAAGAAACTCGAAGTACAAAAATTGAAAAGGAGACAAAGTCTTACTATTTACAGATAATATGCTTTTATTCCTGGAAAACCCCAAATGATTCGTTAAAAAGCTATTACAAGCAATTAAAAAAAAAAGAGCAAGGGAGCAGACCATTAAAAAATCAATAGCTTTCATACACACACCACACACACACACACACACCCAAAGCTGTATTGGAAGAAAAAATCTGATTCTCAGTTACTTTTTGTAAAAAGATAAAATACTAGAAGTGAGCATGGTAAAAATGTTAAAGATCTATATGAAAAAGAAATTTTTTTAACTATTGAAGAAGACAATTGGGAAGACAAGTTCTAGAGGCCAATGTCCCCTAAGCTAATTTATAAAGTTAACTTGATGCCAATGAAAATACAAACAGCTTCTGTTCCTTTGACTACATAAGGTGATGCTAAAATTCATGTGGAAAAATAAATAAGATAGCCAGGAAAACCCTGAAAAAGTAGAGGAACAAAGAGAGGGATTCTCCTGGTAGATATTAAAACATATTATAAAGCATCGGTTATTAAAAAAGTGTGGGACCAGAAATGAAATAGATTGGACTAAGCCATGGTTACAGAAGGTCCAGATAGACTCAGGGTACATGTGGGACTTCAGTACAGGAAAGAGGGCGTCTCAAATCAGCCAGGAGAGGATGGCCAACCAATGGGCCACTCACTGCATGTGCCAGAATAAACTACAAATGGATCAAAAATTCAAATAAGAAAAGAAAAAAATCATCCAACATATATAAACAGCTCATACAACTCAACGCCAAAAAAAAAACGAACAACCCAATTAAAAACTGGGCAGAAGAACTGAATAGATATTGTTCCAAAAAAGACATACAGATGGTCAACAGGCGCATGAAAAGATGCCCAACATCACTAATCATCAGGGAAATGCAAATCAAAACCACCATGAGCGATCACCTCACACCTGTCAGAATGGCCATCATCAAAAAGAACACAAATAACAGGTGTTGGTGAAGGTGTGGAGGAAAGGGAACCCTTGGGCACCGTTGGTGAGAATGTTAACTGGTGCAGCCACTGTGGAAAACAGTATGGAGGTTTCTCAAAGAGCTAAAAATAGAACTACCATATGACCCAGCAATTCCACTCCTGGGTATATATCCGAAAAAACAAAAACACTAATTCAAAAAGATACATGCACCCCAATGTTCATTGCAGCACTATTTACAATAGCCAAGATATGGAAGCAACCTAAGAGTCCATTGTTAGACGAATGGATAAAGAAGATGTGGTACATATATAGAGTGGAATATTGCTCAGCCATAAAAAAGAACGAATTAATGCCATTTGCAGCAACGTGGATGGACTTGGAGGGTGTTATACTAAGTGAAATAAGTCAGATGGAGAAAGACAAATGCTGTATGCTTTCACTTATATGTGGAATCTCAAAAATACAGCAAATTAGTGAATAAAACAGAAAAGAAGCAGACTCACAGATATAGAGAACGAACTAGTGGTTACCAGAGGGGAGAGGGTTGGGGGGAGGGCAAAGACAGAGGTAGGGATAAAAGGGTTATTATGGGATTATATGAAATCAAGTGTGTGAAAAAAAATCAGGAAAGTGCTAGAAAAAAACATGGAAGGATTCCTTTATAACTATACAATGGGGAAGGCCTTTTCATTATTTTGATTTATATCAGAAAAATCTTAAAAGGCTTAAAAAAATTCAACTGCATTAAATGTACTACATGAATATAGACTTCTCACAAAGCGATGAGTGGGAAGACGCTGCCAGCCTTGTTTTGTCATGTTGAGACAGAATTTCTTGCTCTGATACATGAAGACAGAGTTCTCTCACAGTATCTCCCCCCCACCTCCTCACACAGTAAAATTAGAATTTCTTTTCCTCTGTGGGATACATTTTGTAATGTGCATGTATGTTTGTATGTGTGGGGTTTTTTTTAATTGAAGTATAGTTGATTTACAGTGTTGTGTTAATTACCGCTATACAGCAAAAGTGATTCAGTTATACATATACATACATTCTTTTTTATATTCTTTTCCATTTTGGCTTATAGCAGGATATTGAATATAGTTCTCTGTGCTCTACAGTAGGACCGTTGTTTATCCATTCTATATATAATAGCTTACATCTGCTAACCCCAAACTCCCACTCCGACCCTCCCCCACCCCCTCCCCCTTGGCAACCACCCGTGTGTTCTCTATGTCTGTGAGTCTGTTTCTGTTTCGTAGATAGGTGCGTTTGTGTCATAGTTTAGATTCCACATACAAGTGATATGATAGCATGGTATTTGTCTTTCCCTTTCTGACTTAGTATGATAATTGCTAGTTGCATCCATGTTGCTGCAAATGGCATTATTTTGTACTTTTTTATGGTTTTATGGCTGAGTAATATTCCATTGTATATATGTACCACATCTTCTTTATCCATTCATCTGTTGATAGATATTTAGGTTGTTTCCATGTCTTGGCTATTGTGAATAGTGCTGCTGCTATGAACATAGGAGTGCACGTATCTTTTTTAATTATAGTTTTGTCCACATATGTGTCCAGGAGTGGGATTGTGACAGGCTCTGGAAATTTTAGAACTAGAAGCAACATTAAAGTTCGTCTGAGACAACCCCATCAAATTGCACTGATGGGAAGTATTATGGGCTGAATTGTGTACGCCACCCACCGACCAAATTTCATCTTTTGAGGTGCTGACCCCCAGAGCCTCAGAATGTAGCTGTATTTGGAGATGGGGTCTTTAAAGAGGTGATTAAGGTACAATGAGGTCACCAGGATGGGCCCTACTCCACAAGAGAAGAACGGTGCTTCTCGCAGGCACCATCTTGCTACCCCAGACATTAGGAAACAAAAAAGGACCCATTTTCCAGGTGCTTTGACTAGCTGCATTTTTCCCCCTGAAAAGTTCTCCAAAAGCAGTCATGTTCCTTACATTGCAGCTTCTTCTTTGCACCATTTTAGATGCTCAAGTATTTTGAGAGAAATTTAATCCTTATGTGTCAGATTCATTTATACTGAAATCATCAAAATGCTTTGTGCCTGTCTAAGGGGATTGTGGTGTTCCTTTTATAGACCCATCCCAGCCATTTTTGCTTTGAATCACGTTTCGGCAGCTATAAATGAATTCAGACAATCTCCTGCCCCTGCTTCCCCTTCTGTTTCATTGTCAGAACACTCAAAATCGAGAAAAGTGCTAAATTTGGCCAAATGATTTTTCCTCTCGTTGCATACTGAGATTGATTGCGCTGTGTACCAAGGGGGCTCCAGGGGGGGGCCTGCCTGTTTCCGGGGCCTAGGGGGGCTTAACTAGCCCGCTGTTGCTTCCTTGTGGTGCCTTGACCATGAGGTCCCCTCGTCTGGATTACAAACAAGGCAGGGACCTCAGGATCTCCCCAGGGCAGCAGGACCCTTCACTCAGAGGGCTCACCCCCACACTCCTCGTTCGAGAAACTCTACCTGGTGTCTGACCCAGTACTTCTCAAGCGTGGCTTTAAACAAACCCAGATGGATTCAACCAGCAGGCCAGTAGGTGGCCGGGCATCTTCTCTCAAAGCTGTCCCAGGTGCACCTACCTTGCAGCCAGGTGAGAGCTGCCGGCACTGCCCAGTGCCATGCACACCCAGAGTGCCGGATGGAGACTTGGGCAGGAGTGCTTCAATGCATGAGGCTCAGGCAGCCGTGGGGAAATGCCAAGGGCACCAGCCTCCAGGCCGCCCCTCCCCTGAGCTCTCCCCAAGGTCCCCCCACCCCAGGGAGGTCATGGGGCCAATAGGAGGGAAACGGGGAGCCTCCTTTTGCTCCGGGGGTACCTCCCTGGCTCTACACTCCTGCCCAGCCTACAAGGAGGCCACTGGGCACCGCTTTAAGTTTCTTCTTCCCAGCTGGACTTTTAACCCTTTGTCTCCCTAGCTGGATGTAAACTCCCAAAGGCAGGGACCATGTCTCCAAGCTGTTGTTCCTCCTGGGGCCCATCCAGGGGCCGCACCAGGGGACTGCACGGTCCCCAGGGCAGGAATGAGGACAGAGGGCTCTGCCAGTCCCAGAGACCTTGGAGAGTCATGAAAAGAAGGGTGACATCACTGCAGGGGACTGTCAAGGGGTGAGTGGGAGAATGTGGGCAAAACCTAGCCTGGGGCAGGCAAACCCACCACGGTCACCTGCGATCATCAGACCATCGCCGTGCAGCCTGTCCTGGCCAATGACCCAACTACCGAGACGAGTGATCGATCCCCTATCAGCAGAAGCTAAAAGCTTTTCCCTTCACTGCACCGGGCCGGCACCTCCACCCTTGGGATGCGGTGACCAGCGGAGGAGCGGCCGGCCCCTGCCAAGTCCCACCTGAGACTCTGGGACCCTGGGGTCATCCTCACGTCTCCCGCCAGCCCCGGGCCCAGCCAGGTTCACGCCATGGCGCAGTCTGGCCACCGCACGGGGCCCTTCGGGACTTCTGACTCAGGTCTTAACTGGTTTCATCACCGATTTTCCCTTTCAACAACAGCAGGTGGACCCTAATATGGCCCAGACCCAGCGACCACCGGCTCCTGGGGAGGCAGATGGGGGGCGGGGCCCCAGAACCAGCCCTGCCCAGTGGCTCCCCGACTTGGGACCACCAGCGTGAGGGATGATGTGAGGCAGCCGGGCCCTCTCCAGTGCTCTGTTTTCAAACGCTGTGCCCAGAGGCAAGGGGCCGGCCCTGGTTCAGCCCAGTGGTCCAGCTTCCGTGTCCCCTCCTGTGGAGCCACGGCAGGAAGAGGCTGAGTGGCAGTGAGGACCTGTCAGGTTGTGCCTGAAATTGGCCCCCCAGGTGATGATATGACGAGGGAGGGGATGATACCTGCAAGGCTGCCCAGTCACCCTGACTTCTGCTGCAGCCTCAGATTCAGGCTGGGGCAGCCCAGCCCAACCCCAGCCTCTGGCCTGTGACTCTGAGCCACCTCCAGGACTGGGTTTGGCTTCCATGGAAATCAGGGCGCATAGAGAGCCTGCAGGGGAAGGAGACCACCCCACCGCCGAGCCCTGAAGCCCTGGAGATGGGGGAGGGGAGGGGAGGCCCAGGAGCACTGTGCCTTCTCTGCCCGCTCAGGCTGATCTCTCCGTCCTCTGTCCCCGGGGGCAGCATCCTTCCAAAGGGCATCTAGCCCGCAGCCTCTATGAGCAAGAAAAAAAATGATTCACAGGACACATCGGTCTCCTCGGCTGCAGCAACAAAGTCCCACAGACAGGGCGGCCTTAAAAACAGCATTCACTTCTCCCAGTCCTGGAGGCTGGAATCTGAGATCCAGGTGTGGGCAGGGCTGGGTCCTCCTGAGGCCTCTCTCCTCGGCGTGTAGACGGCCGTCTCCTCCCTGTGTCCTCACGGGGTCATCCCTCTGTGTGTGTCTGTGTCCTGATCTCTTCTTCTTACAAGGAAGCCAGTCCTATAGGATCAGGACCCACCCTAGTGACCTCATCTAACTTGGTCATCTGCAAAGACTGTGTCTCCAGCTAAGGTCACACCCACAGGCCCTGGGGCCTAGGACTCCAACATCTTTTGGGGGACACAATTCAGTCCACAGCACAGGATAAGGGGTACGGACTCTATGCGTCCCTCCCTCCAGGCCAGGAGATGCATCAGGCCAGCTCCCCACCAGGGAAACCAGGCAGGAAGCAAACCCTTCACAGTATCCTCTCCCGGGATCTGGGCTCTCCCGGGCTCGTGCACTTGCGGGTGAGCGAACCACGTGGAATTCCTCCTGTCGTCTTGTGTTCGCTCCCGGCAGACAAAACAGGTTGCCAAGCGTGTGGAGCTGACAACACCGTTCCAGTCTTTTAAATGATTTTTACTGTTGTTATTGTTATCATGCTGCAGCCACGGCTCTATTTAGAAAAGAAACAGCCATGAGCCACTGCAACTTCCGAGGCCTGACATACATACGGGTGCCCCCCAGGTGAGAGGGCCTGGCGCCTGCCCCCGATGCCATGTGCACATGCCCACTGAGTCCTGGTTTGATGGAGAACTTCCCCGGGAACGCAACCAGGGAGACGGGACCCCCTTCTACAGGGCACTCGAATTCCACAGTCCTGACACTCTGCTTGGATGACCCCTGGCCCCGGCAAGGAGCTGCAGAAAGGGGAACTGCGACCCCAGCAGCTCAGCCCTCTTTGTTCCCTCATTAGGCTGGGGAACCAGTGCGCTCCAGTCAGCGACCCCAGCGTCAAGCCTGGGAAGCTCTGGCCAGTGGTTAGTCATCCCCTGGCCCAAGGGCCACTGGCCAGCCAGTGAGGTGTTCACAGGTGGGGTTTGTCCCTGTGGTTCAGCCCCTCCACATGAAGGGGAAGGAGCAGGTATTGGAAACCGTGAGAGAGGGGCTTAGGGAAGACACCTGCACCCACCTGGTCAAAGCCTGCAGGTGACCCTCTGCAGCCCTGGACTCTCCCAGGACCCACCTAATCCAGAAAGGTAAAAGGGGAGCACATTGCCCCTCTGCCCACAGAGGCATCCGGGACTCCAGACCCAGGAGCCAGAGGCCTTCAGGACTGGCTGGTCGTGAAGTGGCCCCAGGGCATTCCTACCCCAGGTTTGGTTAGGCTGCTGTGTTCTCCCTTAGGAGGAAAAGGACCAAGGAGTTGGTCTCCTGCAGCCAGAGAAGAGAAAGCCCCTGGCATGGTGGAGAAGGCAGGGTGGCAGCCAGCCTCCAGATGGCCCAGTGGCCTCCTGGTCACTTGGTATTTGTGCCTTTGTGCAGGTCCCTCCCATGCTGAGAGGGACGTGGTGGAGATGCTGGGTCACAAAAGGCCATCCTCCCACAGACCCTTGCCCTGGGGCATGCAGCCGCCATGTTGTGAGGGTGCTCAAGCAGCCTGTGGAGAGGTCCTCGTGGAGGAGCTGAGGCCCTTGGAAGTGGATCCTCCAGCCCCAGTCAAGTCTTCAGATGAGGAATCTCCAGACAACACCTCGACTACAACCTCACGAGAGACCTTAAGCCAGGGCCACTCATCTTGAGCTGCTCCCCAATCCCTAACCCTCAGAAACTTAGTGAGATAATGAATGTTTACTCTTGCCTTCAGTCACTAAGTTTGAGGGGTCATTTGTTATGTGGCACTAGGTAACTGATACATGCAGCAAGGTTTACGACCTCGGGATCAAGGGGTGAAGTCTGGAGGCTTGATCCTGCCAGGATTGGCGGCTCTGGCAAATTCAGGTGTACAGCCCAGGGTCCTGGCCAGGAGGTGGGCACCAACAGCCAAGGTCCCCAACAGAAGCCAGAGGCTAGGAAGCAGGGTCCCAAGCAGGGCAAAATGGCCAGTGGGACAGAGAGAGCAGTGGCTGGACCGTCTAGGCCCCTCCTTCACCGCCTGCTGGCGTGGAGGATTCCGGTGAGGCCGGCCAGGCCAGGACCCAGGTCTTGGACCCCTGGCTTAGTGCTACTTCCCATACAAATTTTACAGCCAGCTGTTCCCAAGTCGCTGGCTCACTCCAGCTGGGCATCTGAGAACAAATCCCATTTTCCAGAGTTGAAAACTGCGAACAGAACAGTTAAATGAGTACCTAGAAATCAGGGGCAGAGAACCCACAGGTACTCCTGGCGGTCTTGGCTCAGTGGAAGTGTGGCAGGGTGCGAGGGACAGAACTTCCTTTTACCCCAACCAGGCACGTCATTCCCTGGCTATACAGGACTGCGGCATGCCTGCTTGGCCTCAGTTTCCCTCAAATGTAGGTCCCATGACAGAACAACCTGGTCAGTCCCAGGTACCACATCCTCGGCATCTGGCTCCATGCATCTACGCAAAGCAAAAAGGAACAGCTGACCAAACACTAAGAAACGGATTAAAGAAGCTGGAGATGCAAAGAGAGTTGGGTTCTAGCTCATTCTGCACGTTTCTGAGCAGCCTTGCAGAGGTGGTCTCGGGCGGCTGCGATGCCCAGGCTATAAGCGGCAGTGGATGGATATCTCCCTCGGAGTTCCCAGCCCTCCACGTACCTCTGCCTCGTGAAACTGGATCCCACAGGATGGCTAAGCCTTCAGATGCCTGTAATTCCTTGACTAATGCTTGGCTTAATTAAGACATTGACTTTAATGGCATTCTCACCGATTACTTTACGAAATGGCAGGTCTGTAAGAGGATATTTCCTGGTGAGCGAGGATATCAGGATGAAATCTCCAAGTCATCGTTTCAACACAGGAAGTTATCGGCTACCTGGGGCAGCGCCGGCCCTACCGCACAATTGGCCCGCTGTTCCGAACGTTATTTAAGAGGCCAAGGCATCCACGTCCCCCAGCAGTCAGTGAGGGGGAAAAAAGGATCAATTGAGTAGGTTAGCTCTGCCTATGGGCCTTCTCGATGTTTGGTTTGCTTTGATGCAAAGGAAAAGTAAGCTCTATACATTTGAACTTGTGGCTTTATCTTTTCCAGACTTCTGTCGTGCCTTCCAGTCGACTTAAAAAAAAAAAAAATAGTCAGCTCGGATTCAATTAGCATTTCTCCCTTTCCTTCTTTGTCTGTCTTTATGCCCCTCGGTTTTTAAAAGTAAACAGCATATTTTCATAAAAGTTAGAGACCAGAATGTTTGCAGTTCAGCGGTCCCTCGGGGACAAGTTCACCAAACACTTGCTCACCCAGGGCAATCAGGACGCTGCGTTCCACTAACGTCTACAGGCTCACCGGCCATCCACCTGGTAGTCAGGGTCGTGGGGTAAGGGGAAAGGAAAACCTATTCTGTAAGGAATAGAATACATAGTTTCTCAGATGACTCTTTTTTTCTAACATGAGGGTGTCTACCCCTTTGTAAGATATCATCCTTTTTTTTTTTTCGGCCATGCCATGCGGCATGTGGGATCTTAGTTCCCGGATCAGGGGTCGAACCCACGCCCCCTGCAGTGGAAGCACGGAGTCTTAACTACTGGACGGCTTGGGAAGTCCCTCATCCTTTCTTTTAACGTGCGGCTCTGTTTCCAAAAGGAACTGTCTGATGTACACACTGTTATATTTAAAATGGACAACCAACACACAGGGAGCTCTGCTCCATGTTATGTGGCAGCCTGGATGGGAAGGGAGTCTGGGGGAGAATGGATACATGTATATATGTGGCTGAGTCTCTTTGCTGTGCACCTGAAACTACCACAACATTGTTAATTATCTATACTCCAACATAAAATAAAAAGTTAACAAAACAAAACAAACAAACAGAAAAGCAAAAGGAACTGTCTGATATGAGCAAAAAGTGAGTCCGTCCCTAAGCTGACCTCTGGGTGTGGTGTGGGCAAGGGGGCTTTTCTGTGGTCCTTCTCCATCATTGAAACAGAGTCAAATCAGGGGCGCTACTGGAGCTGGGCTAGCAGCCCCGACTCGCTCTCCATCCCTGAAGCCCTGAATGGATTCCGTGGGATGATGCGTTGGTGGCTCGTTTCCTTTGTTACCCAGCCAGCCATTTGCGGTCCACGGCAGGAGGAAGCAATGGTGAGTGGGCTCGGGATCCTCGCATGCATTTCACATGAAGCGTTAAGTGAGGTCGACCTTGGAGGGGATGGTTCCCAAGGCGGATCTCAGCACACGAACCTCTCCCCACCTGTGCTTGGTGCCACATTCGGACCTGGCAAGATTCCTGCATGCTTGGGAAATTCAAACGCATTACCATCCTCCAACAGGCAGTGAGGGTGGTGAGGAAACCAGGAAGGCTTCCCTCAAACCAACAGTGGGTGGAGCTGACCGTGCAGGTGAGGACAGGGCCACCACCGACAAACTGGGGGAGGAGACAAACCCCACCGATATTTATCACCCCTCCTCGCTCTGAATACCCCTGAGCTCTACGCCGCACGGGCCCTCCCCCGTCGCCCTGTTCCCTCCCCCAGGGCTGAGGCCGGCCGTCTTCTCCCTGCCTTGGCCACTGGGCAGCAGGCCCCTCTGCAGAGATGCACGGATCCACTGATTTATTCATATGGTTGAAATCACCTCTTTTTAATAAGAGCCCAAAGAGTGGCAACAGAAGCAGCTCTTGGGATGCAGAAGCTGGTCCATGGCTGGTCCACATGTGTTTTCTCTTGACCCCTCTTTCAGGGCCCCTGCCACGAGCCAGACCCCTAGGCAGGGGTGCAGGGCAGAGAGGCCATGGGCAACAGTGTGGCTTCATCCCTGGTTTTTTCCCCTTTTCAGCAGCTCTGCCCCCACTCCCCTTTGCCACTTTAGGCCCCTGTGGTCAACCCACCAATGCAGCCACTTTGTCCCCTCAAGCTCACTGTGCCTCTGGGAACTGTGGGCACCCGCTCGCGTCCCCCCACCATGGGCTCGGCCACCAGGAGCACCCCCGGCCTCTGATATTGGCTGCTCAGGACTCCCAGGCACCTCCTGGTCCAGAGAGACCCCTCAACTTCATGGGAGCCCTGGCTTAGAACATCACACCAAGGCCACCCTGCCTGGGAGACCACAGCCAGGGCCAGACTAACCCAGGCATGCAGAAGACCCCCATGGTGGCCCGAAGGTGGGACCTAGTCTGTACAACTGACACTCCAGAGCTCCCTGAGGGACCAGGCTGAGGCCAGTCTCCAGCTGAGATAACCACCTTGCTGAGCTTTGCCCCCTGCCCCATCCTGCCTCCTTTACTTCCTTTCTCTTGAGAGACCTCCCTCAATAAATCATGTAGACCCTAACCCTTGCCTCAGGCTCTGTGTCCAGGGATCCTGACCCAAGACCATGCCCTTTTTTTTTTTTTTTTTTTTTTTTGACCATGCCCTTTTGTATCTCTGGCTTTGCTGCCTCTGTCTCCTCAGTGGAAAGACTGCCTTCCCCTTGTTATGGGCTGAATTGTTTCCCCCAAACAGCCATATGTTGAAGTTCTAACCCCCAGCACCTCAAGATGTAACTGTGACTGGAGCTGGGCCTTTTGAGAGGTGGTTAAGGTAAAATGAGGTCACGAGGGTGGGCCTTAATCCCATAGGACTGGTGTCCTTATAAGAAGAGGAGGTCAGGACACAGACACACACAGAGGGATGACCACGTGAGGACACAGGGAGAAGACGGCCGTCTACACACCTAGGAGAGAAGCCTCAGGAGGACCCAGCTCTGCTGAAGCCTTGATCTCAGACTTCCTACTTCCAGGGCTGGAGACAATAAATACTTGAGCCCCTCAGGCTGTAGTACTTTAGCCTGAGCAAACTCACGGAGCCCTCCTCTCATTCATTTATCCATCAGAATCCAGCTGGAATATCATCCTGGGTTCTCTGAGACAGAATGAATCATTTATCTGGAACATTCTTGTGCCTCTCTTTATATATATATATATGGCACCCTCAGTTGCATTGCATTAGTCACGTACATTCCTGTCCCTCCCAGTGGAGATTTCGTTTTTTAATTTATTCATCCACACAGGCCCTAGTAAATTCTCCATCGACGTTTGTCGAACTAAAACGTGCTGGGATTGAATTCCTTGACTCCCCAGGCCAGCCACCTTCCTCCTCTCCAGCCGACCCAGTGCAGGGGCACCCCAGATGGTATCGCAGACTGGCACGGGGAGCAGGACGGGATCAAACACCAGCTCCATTCAGATGGCCCTGGGGACACAGACTGGGAACTTAAATTTCTTTCCATGCGGCCAAAGTCTTCCTGGGAAGTCGCTGACTGAACGCACCTCACTGAAAAGATTACAGATGAAACCAAGCGCCCGAATCCATCTTGGTTCCCCCGGGGGCCCCTAATCTACGGGGCCGGCTTCCCCCGCATCGCCTGCAGAAGGGAGGCTGCTACGGGGCTCACCCGGAGGTCAGTTGTCCGACACGGCCGAGCCAAAGCTATCTGTTTAACAGACAACCTATCTGTGTGTCAGAATCAGCAACCATCATCCTCAGTGCGGGGTTTTTTTTTCTTCCTCGTTGAAATGGATCTTTTGAGAGCCAGTCAAGGGGAAGGAATGTGGAAGGATGGAGTGCAGTGGGTACCTCAGTGAAAGAGGCCCTTGATTATATGGGGAACATTAAAAACAGGGAATTTATCCTTTTACTGCATACTTCCTTCAGTTACCTATAAATTTCACTGTCAGAGAAACTACCCATCTGTTTTCCTGAAGAAGCGGGGAGAAAACACCCAGAGCGGGGCACATTTACAACAAATGTTCTCCGTTGTCAGGAGCAGAGTTTTGGAAGTATGTGTACAAGCCTCTCTCCCTGCCCCCACCCCCCCTAAGAACACTAAGAACTGCTTTGCATAAGCTGCCCGTTGGGCAGAAGGGAAACGGAATGCAAATATCATAGGATGGATTATGATCGCCCGGCCCCCGCCTTATGGACAATAGATTTCTCGCCAGACCCGACATCAGCCACAGCCAGGTTGCATTTTTAAAAGGTCTTTTGTGCACTTTTTTTTCCTTCTTAGTACTTAGGAGTCCCTGAAAAGACATCAAAAGTGTTTAATGCACATATTCAGAATAAATGAAACCCTTTTTGGTTTTTTTTGGGTTTTTTTTTGCCCTGTGTGGTTGCCTTTGTAATAACAGTCTTCTTATGTGTTTGGATACTTATGTAACTCAAGATGAAAAGACATTTTATAGCCTCCTGGCAGAATGATGGGAAATTAGCGACATACCTAGGCTCCTATATGCCAGGGACAGAGTCCTTTTCAGGCCATGGGAAAGGGGCACATTTGTACCCCTCCTTGGGACCAATCTCCTGCCTCCCAATATTTGCATACAATGGCTTTTCATAAAAGCATGTAAAAAAAAAATACCTTGGTTAATTGGTTGTGATGAATGAACATGAGAGAAAGGTGGTCACAGAGACCCATGGAGGGCTTGCCGAAGAATTCGTTAAGTAACTGGTTTCAGAGTAGATTTGTTTAAATTTTCACATCCCTCTCTGACTTGGTGACATTAAAATGAACCGGGCAAGCCGGGGTGGAAGACAGGAAAGTTGGGATCAAAGGCTCCAAGCAAGTCGGCTCATCTTAATGGGCCTCAGATGACCCAGCGAAGAAATGGGTCTAATTATACCAAGTGCATCAAATTGTTGTGAAGTTTAATGAACGCTTGAAAATGTTTTGAGATCCTCAGATGAAAATAGACCACAAACACAGAGTGTTATTATAGAATCCAAAAGGATGCCCTCCTTTCTGCAACAAAAAACTTTGTCATTCCAGCCACGCCGACTCCTGCCATGTCCCTCTCTCCACCACACCTGTTCTTGAACCCCTTTAAAGCCCTTTGATTTCTATGGGTCACTTAACGTGCCCCAAGACAATAGCCACTGGTTCTGAACACACTCCTTAGCAATAATTTCCAGGAAGGGAAAGATATATCTTTGTTGTCTCCCATGGATTCTTGTTCATCTCTCATTCATCAACAGCATCATCTGGGGATGATTGTGGTACCCACAACAAGTGGCTTAACTTCTGCCAGATCACAATGGTCTTTCTAAATGAACAGCCCAGGAGACGTCTTGGGTTTGTTATCTTTTATTTATTCTTTTGTGCCATAACAAAGTAGAAAGACTTGACTGATCTTAACTAAGTTTGGTCTCTAATAAAGGGACTCCAGATGCACGTATTTTTTGTTTTACCTTTTGATCTGCCAGCTTTGAAACACAGTTTCCTGGCCCAGGTTGTGTTCACTGGGCAAGAAAAATGGATGGAGGACCCTGTGCGGTATGAAGCTCCCAGGCTCACCAGTACATGAAGCTGTCGTGTAATCCCACTAAGCCACTTTCTCAGGGGTATTACGTGAAGTTGAATATTTTTTATTTCTAAACACTGAATGGGCTGGAATGAAAATGACCCTCGTGTCCCTAATGTGGCCTCCTGCTGTCCCCTCTATCCAGGTTACTTTACCCCTGTTGGTCACCCGGCTCCCTCCTTTGCCTCACTCAGGGCTCCGCACAAATGCCCCCTGGTCCCTCTAACTTCTCCCCCTCTCTCTACCCCCACTGACACTCGGGATCTCTTACCTGGCATGATTATTCCGTTACATGTCACCATCTGTTTCCCACTCATGGGGTGGGTGTGGGCCTGTCTGTCTAATTCATTGCCGTATCCCTAGCCCCAAAATACCACCACGCACATCGTGAGAACTCAAGAAACATTGTTGGAAGAATGGCCGAAGCCCTCAGTGGCCTGACGGACTCTCCATGTCTTTTAGCTCGGAGTCCTCAGAACACGGCGACTGAAACAAAGGCTCCAGTGCGAGTCCTTCCTGGAGGAGTGTGATCTGGGGGGCTGGGTAAGCGAGGCCGGAAAAAGCCAATACAAGGATGCTTATTGGAGCTGCTATTGCTATGGTCGCTGGTTGCTGGGACAGTTCCCACGGTTGTTCCCAGAGGAGCCATGTGAAATGACTTCCAGGACCTTCATCTGGAGAAGGAAGCATTAATCCCACATTTATCTGTCAGCTCCCAGCCTCCACTGGACAGAGAATCAGTCCTCAATATATTGACTTCCTAGCGCTTCAGATCGTGGCGGACGAGTGCCAAGCACACGCCCACGGTGGTCATTGGAGGGACCTGGAGGCAGGGAGCAAAACACATGTGCTGCGTGCATCTCTAGCAAGATGCACAGGGGGCTTGACAATGAGAGATGTCCCTCCTACTCCCAGCCTTTGTTCTAGAATACACACGATTTGTCTTTGGGGGACACAGCACCATATATGGCCATCGGTCAGGTACATTCACCACTGCATTCACCATTGCATTGCATGGCGCATTCGCCATTCAGAGGGCGACTGGAAGAAAGACAGGGTCTCCAGCGCCTCTGGCTCTTGCCCCCTTAGCTGAGTCTTTTACAGGACACGCCAGCTTTCTTCCAGGCTATCTGCTTCTGGCTGAGGGGAGTACGTCGTAAGACCAGTAGACCTCACTGTCATGTGCCCACTGTGGTATCTCCCCAGCTGTAAAATGAGTTCTTGGTCCAAGGTGTGCAGTCAGACCTTGGTGATGGATTCTGTAAGCCCTTTGATAGATGCTGGAGGATCATTGTTAGCAGAGAAGGCAAACCTATATCTAGAGTAGTGTCAGTTTCAGAAAAGACAAATTGCTATGCTGTCCAGATTAGAAGGGGGCCAATGGAATCCACCACTAAGGGGTTAGCTGGTGCCCTCAAGGAATGGGGCCGTGTTGAAGGTTCATCGTTTGTCTCTGCTGCTGCAAGTTTGGGCGTCCAGCATGAGTATTGGTTTCTATGTGCCACTCAACATGTCCCAAGCCAAAAGCCGTTAGTTCTGAACACGTTCTTAGCAACATAATTTCCACGAAGGAGAAGATATCTTTGCTGTCTCCTGTGGAGTCTTGTTCATTTCTCCATCATCAACAGCATATTTGGGGATGATTGTGGTACCCACCACACCTGCCTTGGATTCTGAACAATCACAACAGTCTTTCTTAATGAGCAGCCGGAGAGAGGTCTTGGGTTCGTCATCTTTCATTTAGTCTTTTGTGCCATAATAAAGTAGAAAGGCTGGCAGTTATCCCCAGGACAAGTTTTCCCACCCACCCGGTCGCTGAATGAGTGCCTGAGCTACAGGAAAGGCCCTCCAGTGGGCACTAGACATCCCCACACCTTCACACCTTTTGCCCCCTCCCGTAGTTCCATCTCCAGACTAACTTGTCCTTGATCTTCTAATTTTGTTCCTTCCAGGCTCCTGTCCCATCAGCCAAGCTGTTTGCCCTTGTCCAGGAGTCTATGGATAGTCTTGCTTCTGGGTAGTATTCTCTCCATGGACAGTGGACAGCCAGTGTGCTGCCTGAGGAATGCCCCACCCGCCCTCTTTCAGGGCTATCCCTCAGTGGGGATATAATGCAAAAGGAGTCAGTCTTCAGCCAGCTCATGAGGGACACTCCAGCTACACAGCCACCTGGCATCCCCTGGCCAGGCACTCCATCCCTACTGCAGCCTACTAGCAGCCCATGAGCTGGTCTTCAGATGGCAGGTAATTCCAATTGTAAAGAACACATCTTTGCTCCAGAACTCTACAGGTCCGTGCTGAGATGCTCCTGGAGAGGCTTTCTGTACACTCCATCCCTGGACGCCTTCATCACCATGTCTGATGGATCGCATGTCTCTAGGGACAGAGAAGCTTACACTGAAGCCTCCACCTGCTGCAGAGCCCTCTCCTGCTCTGGGTCTCACGTGAAACAGAAAGCCTTTCAAACCACTCAATAAACTGGTTAAAACAGAATTTCCAGAAGTGATGTATGTTGCCCCCCCAAATCCAAACAGCATGAAGTGTCGTGCTTCTTTCTTAGTAGTAGGAGAAGCAAGATGGGCACCAAATGGTTCTTTGCCTTAAAGGGGCCATCCCAGCATGCCCCAGACACTGGATCCCTACTCATTCCATTGTTATGCAGCCCCTTATATCGTCATGAGTTTGTCTCCCCCTTCCTGGGTACTCTCCGCTCCCTGCTCACCATGTCCGATTAGCACGGGTAATCAGTTTAGGAGACCGGCATGACCTGTAGAATATCGAGATGACTGTGGTCTCTGTGAGGTATCTTGTTTGTAGAACAGAAGAGTTAACACCAATCTGGAGCGAGACAGTGAATGTGAACTGCTATCCTTCTCATATAATGACAAATTGCTTTTTATCCTCTTCACCGATGGGATTGGAAAAAAACATTCCTAGATCAGTAGAAGCATATCATCCAACTTCCATTTCTGGCTCCAAGATGGACAAGTAACTACCAGAGGAAGCTTCCTGCTGTAAAGAACTATAAAATGGGGGGGGGGGGAATACGAAGCAATTGTGTTGGGCAACAGAAAACAGGCATTAAAGATTGTGATTCCCTGAGAGAAGGGAAACTCATAAGGTAACCCCAGTAATTGCCCTGCCTGTCTGCCTCGGGGAAAGTTCCTGACCGTGGTGCAGGAGCTGGAGCAGAGCAGGGCACATCAATGTCATTGAGCTGTAGAGAAGGTGGCCAGAGTGGCTTGAATCTGTGGTCAGGGCACTGTGCCAAGTGGGAGCATCTCAGGCATTTGTGTGGTGATGACTTGCAAGCCCTTGGCTAAGGGCGGGGCTGCGTGTATGCAGGGAAAGACTATGTAAGAATTACCTGAGAGCAGGTGTTATGGAGTTGAGAGGCCAAACGTTGCTGAGACATGCTGAAGTTCCTGGCCAGCCAGAAAGGAGAGATTTTACTTCTATTCTAGACTTAAGAGACATCAGAAAAGTCATGCTTTAGGAGTAAAGACCATTACCTACAGTAAGGTCTAGTCTATACTCTATCAGAGCCTTAAATCAAGTCTTAACAAGGCTTAAAGACAGACTTCAGAGGGCGAGTCAAATCAACTTAGAGGGGCTCAGGAAACACCAGATCCAAGTCTATGCAAGTTCAAGTTATCAGCCAGGGATCCAACCACCTACAAGAATAAAAACCAACACTACTCAGGGGCAAATAGCAGAATTCCAAATCTCTACAATGTGTCATATGCAGCTCAAAATAATAGAAAAATAGAAAACATTCTAGACATGCAAAGCACCAAGAAAATATGACTCATACTCCATAAAATAGCACTCAATTAAAACCGACCCTGAGGTAGCCCAGATGTTGGACTTAGCAGATATAGACTTTTAAGCTATTGTTATAAGTTTGTTCAAGGACTTAAAGGAAAATGTGGCCCTAATGAATGGATGAATAAGGAATCTCAGCAGAGAAATTAGACCTTGAAAAGAGTACTAAATGGCAATTCTAGAACTCAAAAGCACAATAACAAGTGAAAAAGGAAGTGGATTAAAAGATTAGAAATGACAATAGAAATTATCTGAAGACAGATCAATAAAAAACTATCCAATCTAAAAAAGAAAAAGAGAGGGACTTCCCTGGTGCCACAGTGGTTAAGAATCCACCTGCCAATGCAGGGGACATAGGTTCAATCCCTGGTCCGGGAAGATCTCACATGCCACGGAGCAGCCAAGCCCATGGGCCACAACTACTGAGCCCGCGTGCCACAACTACTGAAGCCCACGTGCCTAGAGCCCGGGCTCCGCAACAAGAGAAGCCACCGCGATGAGAAGCCCTTGCACCGCAACAAAGACCCAACGCAGCCAAAGAGAGAGAGAGAGAGAGAGAAAAATCTGAAGGAAATTAACAAATGTTCAAAGACCTTTGGAACAAAATCAAATGGCCTGGAATATGTGTAATCGTAGTCCCAAAAATAAAAGAGAGTGAAAATGAGGCAGAAAAAAATTGAATAAATAAAGCAAAATCTTCCCAACTTTGATGATTTTCATATAATAGGGAAAAAACTACTTACAGATCCCAGAAGCTCAATAAACCCCAAACAGGATAATTACAAAACAAAGCCAAAAAAAAAAGCCTCGAAATCACACCTACACACATCAGAGTACTACTGAAAACCAAAGATAAAGAGAAAATCTTGAAAGCAGCCAGAGAAAAAAAGCATATTACCTACAGGGGAACAACCCAGCAATGATGGATATCTCATCAGAAACAATAGAGATCAGAAGACAGTGGGAAAAGATATTTAAAGTATTGAAAGAAAAGACTCATCAACTTAGAACGTTATATCCAGCGACAATGTCCTTCAAAAACAAGAGAATTGGAATAAAGGCATTTTCAGATCAATAACACCTGACACAATTTATTGCCAGCAGATCAATGCTACCAGGACGTTCTTCTGGCCGAAGTTTTACCAGCTGAAAACAAGAGTTTACAGGAAGAATGAAAAGTACCTAAACAGGTAAATGCATGGTACATAACCACACACCAGTGTCAGAGGTTGTGTCAGTCTCCTCCAGTAAATACACCACATCTGGTGCAGTTTACAATAACATCATGTACGTGACCCACCTGGCACTTTCGGGGCCAGACGGGTAAGTTGAATGGGGATGTGATGAGGCAGCACTCCTGTACCCTTGAGTGTTTTCTGGTGCGCTACGTCTCTGCAATTCCTCCTGGGGTGGTATTGCTTCTGACTCACTGTCTCAGCCAGCAGGGGACAGTTTCAGGGGATTGCCACCGAATGGCTCCTTTTTCACGGGTCACAGAATCAAAGCCAGGGTCCTGGCAACTCTGAGGTACAGTTACCCCAGTTACACAATAAGGGACCAAGAAAATGATCACAGGGTGAGTCCTTGGATCCACTGAGAGATGGACCTGGATCCACTGTGAGATGGACTTGGGACTCCATTTATCACCTGGCTTCCACGAGCTCCCACTGTCACCAGGGGACAGCAACAGAGTTTCACGTCTCCTGGTAGCAGATCCTGCATCCAACAATCCGTGAAAAGCTGGGTACCCCTCTTTTCTCAGGACACGGCTACCCTGGTGAATAGCCACATGTCACTTTGGGGAAGGAGCAGGGAAATGATTACAGAATAAGCTGGCGGTGACATTTACAGGATCCTTCTTCAAGGGGACTCCACTTCCCTACCAATCAATCAATCAATCGTGTGTGGGTCTGCGAACTGAGCCAGATCTACTGCCATGTATGTTTTCCCGGTTCCCGTTGGCACACGTTCACCAGCTCCTGCTCTCCTCACTGCCTCTGCGGCCACGCTGAGGGCTGACCCTAGTCATCAGCCTTAATGTATTGAGGGGTCGTGGGCATCCATTAGGGAAGGACAGGTGTCAAATCCTTGAGTGAGCCTTTGGGGAATCTCTAGGCAAAGGGTGGGGGGTCTCCCCTATGTCAAGGGTAAGGAGATTACTTCTGTTGATGTGGAGGGTTCGGGGGAATCCGGAGGTGCAGTCTTTCTTCTCTACCTAAGTGTCCCCACCCTGCATGTCAGCGTGTCACAATTTTCCCCTCAGGACCGGGGCTTGGAGCAGGCCTATCTGTCCATCTCCTCAGCAACTCTGTCACTCGTACCATCAGATCCCGGGTCTGATTTTCAAGACAGTCTGCCCTGCAGGAGGTGGACATCTCTACATGCTGTCCGAGGCTCTCTTTCTCTTTCAAGGCTCCCAGGGCCACTTAACAAAAGGCAGCCAATTTCTGTGCTGCTCAAGGGTCACCGTCTGCACAGCCCAATGTCCCCCTTCCTTGGCGCACCTGAGCCCAAGTAACCACAGGTGAGAGCCTTGGTAATTGTGTTCCGGGATGGTCACCACCTGGTTTACCTCCAGGAGTGGGGTCCTCATTGGTGTCTGACTGGTGAGTAATCTGACACCAAAATCCCATCCTGGGGCTCTGCTTTCAGAGGGTACTCTGTACCAACCGCCTTATTCAGATGCACTTAGCAAAACCTGAAACAAGGGTTTCGTTTCTCCTTCTTCTTCCTCTTTTCTTCTTCTTTTCCTTCTCCTTTTTCTTCTCCTCCCTGCACGTACTTTACTGGGAAGTGAGAAACAGCGAGCAAGGGTGATGGACAGGGAGCACAGCCGGGG
Source organism: Delphinapterus leucas (assembly GCF_059928025.1). Classification (NCBI taxonomy): domain Eukaryota; kingdom Metazoa; phylum Chordata; class Mammalia; order Artiodactyla; family Monodontidae; genus Delphinapterus; species Delphinapterus leucas. The sequence continues at coordinate 3,966,272 of NC_143135.1, read as the reverse complement.
AGGGCAAAAGCCCAACCAAGCCCTTTCAAACCAACAGGCTAAATGGATAAACCGTGACGGTGGTCGTATCTCAACTGTGAAGCAATAAACTAAGGCGATTACCTGGATTTTAAACTCAGGGACTAAAGTTTAGGCAGATAATAAGGTGAAAGAGCCTGGGGTCAGAATCACTCTCATCTTGGCCTCAGTTCCCTGACGTCGAGGGGAAGGTCAGGCAGTCGGAGCCCGTGTGTCAGCGTGACATTTGATTTCATGACACGATCCCATTCCCAGCCCGGCCTCCACAGCACTGTGAACTTGGGAATTAACAGTGTCAGACAATAGGCTGCCCGTATGATAAACTGAAACCCTGAGATCTAAAGACATACCGAAATCCATCGGGAGTTCTGAAGTGCACACCGGAGTCTGCCTTGTTCCAAACCTCTTGTTCTGTCTACTAGACCACGCCCCCAAATTTCGTTCTGAGAATTCGGGGCCACCAGCCCAAACGGGCCCCCAATTACCTGAAGGATACTTCGAGTAGGATAAGTGAGGTTCACGGTCGTTTAAGGTAGATGCCCAACAAGTCAGTGGATTCATCACAGGATCGTGAGGCCGGCACCCTGGTCTCCAGGTCTAGGAAGTTTGCTCTCTCCCTGTGGTTGTTTCCTAGAGTGTAAACAGCTTTCTCTTCTCCTTCTTCTCCCTCTTTTCTTCTTCTCCTCCTTCTCCCCCTCCCCCTCCTCCTTCTTCATTCCGTAGGATTTTCCTCTTTGTACAATTTGCTGAAAATGAACACCTTGATAAGAAAAATATTTGGACATCTGGGGCAGGAAGGCAGTTGTGAATTCTCTGCCCACTGTCCCAGAAGGGAGTGGAGGGAGAGAGGGGCGTATCCCTGCCCCGGGGGGGGGGGGGGCAAGGTGACTCCTCTTGGCTTCCTCGTACCATCCGAGGAGGCCAGTGTCCTTGGTCCTTTCCTGGAGGCTGGCTTCTGGTGTTTACAGGCCACCAGCCTGGCTGGAGCCCTCACGGTGAGGGGAAGGGAAAAGACCAACTCAGCCTTCCTGAGTCTAGTCTCCAGCCCGCAGGGTCACCGGCCTTAGCCCACGTCCCCTGGGGGGTGGGGGAGGGGCAGCGAGTCTCAGAGACACGGAGCTCAGAAGGGACAGGGTTCCAGTTCAAAGCCAGTCCTTCGGACCCCAGACACCTTGCCTCATTTCTGCTCCACCCTGGCCCCGAGGGAACGCTGACCACCAAGGACATGGCTGAAGGCAGAGAGAAGCCCTGCTTTGTCAGAGAACTCCTTGGCTGAAGGGTTCAAGGATGGAAAGGAGCCCTCAGCTGGGCCGCTCCCTACAGCCTGTCCAGGTGTGGGATCTGGGTCCTCGGGGAGTCTGGAGGAGGCTTGGGGGTCTTGGGGGGCTTCAGGGGGTCTGGGAGGACCTCGGGAATCTGGGGGCCCTCAGGGGAGCTGGGGCCTCAGTGGTCTGGGTGGGCCTTCATGGAATTGGGGGACCTCAGGGAGTCTGGGGGTGCCTCGGGGTGTCTGAGTGGCTGTAGGGATCTGGGGGACCACTGGTTTACTGAGAGAAATCAGTAGGGTTGCGGGACAACAGGAGGTCCGGGGTGCACAGAGCTTATTCCCTGGATCCGGTTCATGGTGGAACATCTGTGCATGCTGGGAGACACGTGGCACTTCAGACTCATATAGAAATCCCAGCGTGACTGGCTCCAGGGTGGGCGGGGGACCAAGTGGCATCCCCAAAGAAAGGAGGTGGCGATGGTGCAGCCCGGAGCGCCAGGCACCTTTCCCCTTTGAGCATCAGCGGAGCGGTGACTCTCAACCACCCCAGATTCTCCAAAGTCAGGAAGCAAAGGAGAGCAGCGAGGGGCGCTTCAGGGCTCTGCACGCCCTGACCATGGCGGTCATTGTCTGAATGCGTCACCGACGTGTTCATGCTCCCTGCCAGCAGAGGGCTGGGCACCGAGACCCCGAGCAGGGCTACCTCCTCCAGGGTTCCCTCAGGGAGGCCACCCGGCTTCAAAGGAAGCAGAAAAGAAGTCAGAAACAGAAAGTCTCTGTTTAAGAGCTCAGGGCCCTTGGCGTCACTTCACCATGGGAGCGTGGACCTGGGCAGGGAGGGCGGGGTGGCGCAGCGGACAAGGAACAGAGCGAGAAGCCGGGGGGAGCCTGTCCAGCTCATCATGAACAGACGGCCTGGGGCACCTTCTTGGATGCATGGACCACCCACGACTTTTCTGGGAGTTTTTTAAGTTTTGTATTCATTCCCGAGACCACGTCCTCCATGAACCACATCCACAGGGAATCATCTGGAACGCTCTGATTTCAGGGCCCAGGGTTGCATTTCTCATTCCTCGGGGGTGAAAAGATCACGAGGGCCGGGGCTCCCTGTAGGGAGTGGCCTGGCTGAGGGCTCCTTTCCATCCTTGAACTCTTCAGCCAAGGAGTCCTCTGACCAAACAGGGCTTCTCTCTGCCTTCAGCCATGTCCTTGGTGGTCAGCGTTCCCTCGGGGCCAGGGTGGAGCAGAAATGAGGCAAGGTGTCTGGGGTCCGAAGGACTGGCTTTGAACTGGAACCCTGTCCCTTCTGAGCTCCGTGTCTCTGAGACTCGCTGCTCCCCCCACCCCCCAGGGGACGTGGGCTAAGGCCGGTGATCCTGCGGGCTGGGAGACTTGTTAGCAAACTATTAAATTCAGTGGACCCCTTCTCAGAGTAATACTTATAAATGCAAAAGATAAAATGATAGGATGACAAAGGAAACTGCGCCAAAATCAGTTCATCAAATACTTTTTAAAAATTAATCTGTGATATAGAAACTGCCCTGCTTTACTGACACATAAAATAAACCCAGCAGTAAGTCTAGAAATTTCCGTGATTTTGAAGGGTGGATTAAGGCGAACATTTCTAGATACACGCAAAAACCGTGATGTGATTTGAAACATCCATGTTCCTCTGGTGGCAAACCACTCGCTCTGTGGCTACCACTGTCTTCGGAATGTCCAACTGCAGCTGGAGATTGGCGAAAATAAATGTGTAACTGGGACTTCCCCGGCGGTCCAGTGGTTAGGACTGCGCTTCCACTGCAGGAAGCATGGGTTTAATCCCTGATCAGGGAACTAAGATCCCACAATCCACGTGGCGCAGACAAAAAAAAATTAACATGTAACTTTTTCCATCCAAGCTCACGGACCCCGGGTTAGGGACCTCTGGCCCACAGGGACTGAGTTGCTCTTCACGGGATGGGAAACAGATGTCTTGCTGTCATCGTATCAGCCCGTCGTGTTGCCAAAATGATCATCGTTTCACACGCCCTGGCGCCCAGGTTAAGCTTCTGTACCAGCAGGAAAGACACACTAGCACAGAAGGTGCGTCCACAGGACTGAGCTTTGATTTTGTTTAGCATCATGAGAATGGTGCCGCGTGAGGAATGTGGGGTCCCTTTACTTGACAGCAACTAGCAGAGGCCAGCTTGACACATAGAGGACATTAGCTCCTAGGCAAGGACACAAAATAAATGAATGAATGAGACGCCGACCTCCTCAAGAAAGTTCTGGGGTCGGGGGGAGACTCCCCTGGCGGTCCAGTGGTTAGGACTCCGCACTTCCACTGCAGGGGGCACAAGTTCAGTCCCTGGTTGGGGAACTAAGATCCCGCATGCTGTATGGCAAGAAAAGGAGGTTCTTGGTTTACTGTTTAAGGGGTTCGATCCTCCCAGCTGGACTAGAGAACTAGAGAAGAGGCAGCCCACCCAGGCTGGCCTTGTATCGCAGAGTCAGAATCCCACCCCCACCAACAGGACTTCCTGCCTTCAATCCTGTCCACCGCCTAAGAACTTTGCTCTACACGAGGACCTTGGGCATCCCCTCAGCATCCCTGAAATAAATCCCAAACTCCCTGGCCTGACTCCTTGCCTTCTCTACTCTGGCCCCACCCACGCCTGAGGTCACCCTTCTTGCTTCCGGCACCCCTACCCTCCCCACCTTTCCCCCGGGAACTCCACCCTCCTGTAAGCTCCAACCGCTCTGACTCGCAGGGCCATCCGCGTACCCCGAAACCTGACTGCTCTCTCTTCTGTGCGTCCCCACTGACTCTTGATTGTTGCCCATTGTTTTGTGATGGGTTTGTATAGGAGTCAAGTGCCCACCTGGTTGGAGGCTCCAGGCGGGGAAAAGGAGGTGGTACCCTGCCCAACACAGGGCAGGATACAGGAAGGTGCAGGAAGATGCTTAGCAGTTCTCAGGTGAGTGACTGACCCAGGTTGCTGGGGGACCATGGCAGAAGGCACAGAAGAGACTGGAAAGGAGCCGGGGCATCAGAGGGGCTCCCTGAACAAGGCGAGAGAGGGCAGCAAACACGCACCCACCCCTCTGAGGTGTCAGGCCAGGGAGTAGGGGGTCCCTGAGGGTGGACCTGCCATTCTTGGGTAAGCCCTCCTTACCTTGAAACCTGCAAAGCTGTAAAAGCCGTAAGATCCAACAAAAAAGCATCCTGTATCTGTGCTCTGCTTCCCCACCACACACAGCCTCAACCAATTAAAAAAAAAAAAAATCTTTGAATTTTTGACTGCACATTTTCCAGAGGGCAGGGTGAGGGCCAGCAGCAGGCCTGGCCTGCCTGCAAATGGAAACTTCGCCGAGGAGAGGATGCTGTGGTCTGTTGACCCAAACACGCCCGTTTGTAAATTGGCAGGTGGAATTGACCCCGTGGAGATAAAAGGCTTGATTTGGGAACACTTGAAAAAGTTGTTGAGATGTTTTTATTGAGTGCAAAAGCAAGAGAGGGGAAAAGAATCGTTAATAAAAATTTTACTGAGGGGCTTCTCTGGTGGCACGGTGGTTGAGAGTTCGCCTGCCGATGCAGAGGACACGGGTTCGTGCCCCGGTCCGGGAAGATCCCACATGCCGCTGAGCGGCTGGGCCCGTGAGCCATGGCCACTGAGCCTGCGCGTCCAGAGCCTGTGCTCCGCAACGGGAGAGGCCACAACAGTGAGAGGCCCGCGTACCGCAAAAAAAAAGAAAAAAAAATTTTTACTGAATTAAGTTAGGCACAATGGTAGTATTTTAAAGTGACAACTTCCAGTGAGGTTTTTAAAACAGATTTTTACAAGCTGTTTTTTCTTCCCTTTTTTTTTTCTTTCTTATTTTAAACCGTGCTCAGTGAAAAGCCCTCTAAAATCCTGTTAACCACATTATTTTCAATTCTTGAACCGCGATTTCTCCCTGTGCCTGGGGAGGCTCCATCTCCGAATTTACAGATGGGCAGGCCAGTTTCCCAAAGGGCAGCTGCGGCAATTCAACTCCAAGATTCCTTAATGTGAGTCTGAAGAAGCCATTTAACAATAACCGCGTTCCCACGGGCCCCAGAAGGCCTCTGATGGGAGGCCTAATGCTGTGAGCGCTGTGATTACTCAGAGGCCGGTCTCCACATCTCTCCCCCACGCTTAAGGCAAAAATGAGAAGATGGAGTGAGGAAAGACCCTTCTGTAGCAATAAGCCACTTGAGACCAAGAGGCGGGCTATGGACTGAACCTTTACGTCCCCCTGAAATTCATATGTTGCAGCCCTAGGGAGATGTAACTTAGCTTTATCCGCGTCACACAAGAGAGTTTGGGAAGCTTACACAGTTCTGCAATGGGAGAGAGGCCACTGGTCCTTGGGCCATCTGGTTCGCCGACAAGCTGCCCTCATTGGCCCTTTGAAGATGGAGCTGCACCCTGCCGAGCCAGGTGTGGGCACTGGGATCCTTTGCCCCGAGTATACCCCCAAACTCCCCCTCCTCCGTCCCCCACCCTGGCGCCCAGGTGCCACCCTGCCAGGTGGTGAGCTGCCACTTTTCTGAATGCCGTGGGGAACAGGGCAAGGGTCTTCCCCACTCTTGGAAAGCACCCCCCCCTTTAAATACAGCCCCATCGTGCCTACCAGGTCCAGCTGCCTGCAGTTCTAGCTGCTGTTTCCAGCCCCTGATGCAAACCCTGGCCTCCCCCTGCCCTTGAGCCAATTCAACACTGCTCTAAAACCAGAGCAAATCAACCCTCCCCTGTGGGTGGAGAGGCCCCCATCTCCCTGTCTCAAGGACTTGCCTGCCCTCTGGAAGGAGAGGTAGGGAAGGGAAGGAAAGGTTTCGTTCCTTTGGATTCTTCTAGAACAGCAGGAACACAGATTATTATCACAATACACTAACCTCCTGTATACGTTTGTCCACCTGCCTGAATCATGGAAAATTCATATCCTTCAAGGAATAAATAGTTCTTCCATTCAGTAGACTATTATAAATATATATATGGGGTGGGGAATAAATTAGGAGTTTAGGATTAGCAGATACAAATTACTGTGTACAAAACAGGTAAACAGGTCCTACTGCACAGCACTGGGAGCTATATTCAATATCTTGAAATAAACCATAATGGAAAAGAATATGAAAAACTATATATATATATATAAAACTGAATCACTTTGCTGTACACCAGAAACTAATACAACATTGTAAATCAACTATGCTTCAATAAAAAATAAATATATATGGGGTACACTATACAATTATGACACAAATAGAGTTTTGAATCAAACAGAAAAGAACAGTGAAAATGTATAGGCTAGACTCAATCATGAACATAGACCCAGAAATCCAAACACTAAGGAGACCTAGCAAAATCCAGTGAAGCCTGGAGTTTAGTTAACCTCAATGTCCCGATGTCGGTTTCTTGGCTTTGATGCACCAGCCGTAGTTATGTAAGATGTTAATAACAGGGACATTTCATGAGGGATATATGGGAACTCCCTTGCCATCTAAATTATTCCTAAATAAGAAGCGTATTTTTAAAGGCCCAAATACAAGCAGAGACCCTCAGCACTTAAAAGAAGAAAGTGTCTACAGCAACCAAGTAGGGTTTATCCCATGAATAAGTTGGTGGCGATAAAGTAGGAAAATGATTTATCATATTAGCACAAGAAACAGTAAAATGTGATTTAATTATCTCAATAGACGTCAAGGAGCCCTTTGAAAAAACTCACTATCTAAACATTCGTATAACTAAACAAATTTTGTATTCTACACATGATGAAAATTGTGGATCCAAAAACCAATATTACTTAAGTAATAAGTCATGAGCAGTAAAAATCACAATCATTCTGTAGTGCATCCCATCCAGTCATCAATCCCATTTTAAAATAAAACCAGGAATATTGGCGAAAGCTATTTGATAAGGAAAAGAAATAACATACACGTGCAGGAAGAGAAGACATACAAGCATCAACTGTGTTGTGGTCATGAGTATAAACCTAGGAAAGCAACCAGAAGTGCTAGTAAATTAACTCTGGAAGTTATGTTACATAAGCAAACAATGTTTACCAACTGTGTCTTATATGAGTATCAGGCAACCAGAAAATGCATGTAAGATGAAAGAGACTTCCAAAGCAATTTTAAAAATCAGATAATTGAGTATCCATTTACCTGGGACTATAAAACACATGATAAGACCCTAATAGGAGAAAAAAAAAGGAAGGCAAAAAAGTGGAACTTTATTCTGCTCTTGAGGAAGAAGAAACAGAACAAAGATGACGGACTAGTGGGCTGGAGCCAAATGTTAAACATTCAGGAAATTCACAAGCCATTTGACAAATCTCGGAGAGCTTGAAATCAGCCACGTCAGCCACACTGAGGGTATTTACACCACAGGAATCAGCAAGAGCCACGAATCAGGGCTCTCCTTCCTGCAGAGCCGGTTTCCTGCACACCATCAAATTTGATAAAGGTCAAAGGTTTTTTACTGGTACTCTTAGCCATGCGATAAATTGTGAAATTCCAAAATTCCAGTGGAAGAGTGTGTGTGTGCCTGTGCACGTGTATGCATATACGTACATGCATGGGCAAGGGTATGTACACTTGAAAAAATTAAAGTTAAAAAATTTTGAACTTGTATATAAACACAGAAAAGTCCAAAAAGATCTACAAAAAAATATTATCAGTGCTATCTGGGTGGTGAGATTGCAGGTCCTTATATTTTTATTATGTTTGTTTATTTTTATTTTCCATAACATATATTGCTTGTATGATGAGAAAACACACATTTGAATTTTTTTCAGGTTTGTTTTAACAAGCTAGAAGAAAATAGAATAGCATTTTTTCCCATCCATGTAAAGGAAACAAATTCTGACTAAAGAAATGGAAACATCTCATTGAAGAAAAGATGGAGGGTTTGAATATGTTAAAACAAACAAGCAATTTCAACCTCTTATAATCATATGCATGATAAAATTTTTAAAAGAGCAGCAGCATTGGGAAAATGTGTAATAAACAAATAAAAAGTTAAGTTTCCATGTATATAAGGTATCGGTATAAAATATACAAGATGGATATTCAGTTTCAACTTAATAAGTGATCAGAGAAAAAAAAGAAATTAAATTTATATGCCAGAAAATTTAGGTAACACATAGTCACATGGGAAAATGCAAAGCTTCTTCACTAGCAATTAAAGAAATAAAACTCTAAACAATACGAAAGTATTATTATACCCCTGTGAATCCAGCCGAAAGAACCAACATGATAAGACTCTGTGTTGGAGGAGTTGAAGGAAAAGAGTATCTTTCTCCTGCCTGCCATAATCTGGTTGTGTCTGGCGAGTATTCTGACAGCGCTATTTGTCTTATTGAGTAAGAGAGACCAACTATTTATATCCTTTTATATCACGTTGGAAAACATGTTCTGAGGCAGTGTTTCTGAAGAAAATTTCTGGAACCCTGCCAAACGAGCATGTTTCTACACTGCAGGACTTTTCAGTGCCTTTACACACAAGTGTGCACCACAAATCTCCAAGAGTATGTAGCATTTACCCAATTAATAGGTCCCCAGAATCTTTCTTGTGGTAACTTTACTAACATCCCACAGAGCACTAGGGTACTGGAAATCAGACTGAAAATAAGAGACGTATTTTGTATAAAGATTTTATTTATAAAAGTAAAAACTTTGAAAGAATCTGAATTTACTCCAGCATAGGAAATGTCCAATTCAGCTGTATTTAGTAAGAAATCATTTGAGTGGAAGTTGCCTATTGTCTGCCATGCAGACAAGCAGACTTTTTCAACTTCTAATTGAACTCATTGGGAAAGAGTTGAACAGGACTAGAGCCCTGTGGCTTGTCACTAAAGCCCCATTTCCTCAGTTGCCATTGCTCAGGGGTCCCTGTTTCATTGGGAAAAACCAACCGGACTCCATTATCGTCTTGCCCAGAGATGTTATCAAAAATCACATGTCCTGCCGCAGGCAAACCGGAAGGTATACTTTGCGCTAGATGTGTACGTATCTTGGTTAACCTTCAGAAAGGGGAAGAAACAGAAGCCTGCTTCCCCATCGATGGTGTCAGCTCAGCCAACTGACCCCTGATTAGATCTTTGTTTGAGTTAGGATCGGAAATTAGCACTGTATAAACTCATTCACGTCTTATTCGGTCTCATATCCTGCTGATTTGTTTGTCTTCAGTTTCCTAGGAAGCATTCCTGTTTGAAAACATCCACATGGAGGGAAAGAGGGAATTCACCCTACTTTGGTCACTGGCAGGGGTGGGGGGGTTGAACCAAAGAAATGTAAGTGTAAAACGAGACCATGGAAGACTCACCCACATATCACATATGTTCACAAGGCAATGGTGGTGAACGCAGCCCAGGGGCCCTGCAGAGACCGAGAGGGTGGAGACCCATGGCTGTGGACGGTGATTCCTCCACTCCACCCCCAACCCCCACTCCATCTCCCCACCCCGTCCATCCATCCCTCACCCCATCCGACCACTTCCATCCCATGCCTCCCAATTTTCCCACAACATTTAACACACACAAACGCACACTTAAAATTTATCTGTCTTCTCAATAGCCTGATCTTGGGGATTCAGGAAGCAAGAGAAAGGTACCAAAGTGGTCATTAGCCAAAAAGGACCCATGTGTTCTGGCGACATTCAAATGACCTTGGCCATCAGGAAGACCTCTTGGGGCAAACCCCAACCTGAAATGACCCGAGGGCCATCACTTTTCAAGCCAAAGACACATCTTTTCGCCTTTATCCCATTCATTCCTCATTACTTGGTCCAACACATCAGTGCAAAGCCCCTCAGCATGCATGACCGCAGGACAGGGTACGTTTTATGCTTCCCCTCCTGGCTTCAAAAGTTCACGGTCTAGGACATGGAGAACCTCAAAGACCCACGTCCAGCAAAAATCAAGCCTGCCATCAGCGTGCGTTTAGAGCAACATGGCAAACAAGACCAATGATTTTTATTTCCAGATTTCCAAAGGCAGCCACGAAAGGACCAGTTTCCACGGCCTGTGGAGGCTCAGCCTTCCCGGCCTGTCCCAGCCACAGGAGCCGAGTACGTGTGCCACCAGCTTTGATGGCTGCCCGTGCGGGCCGTACTCCACGTCTGGTCACCAGCAGAGGTTTGCAAGTTTATCACATTAACTGTGTCTGACCCCCCGAATCCAAATTACAGACCAAAGCCACAAAATTGTCTCCAATCAGAGGCCTCTTGCTCAAGGCCCTCACAAGCACCAATTCCCCTTAATCAGGACCCAGGGGATGGGCCAGGCACTCTGCAACAAGGAGCACGCTCATTTTTCCAACTTTGCAAGGCTCCTCGGCAGTCTCCCTCTAATTTTCCCGTTCGTGTTCTTTTGAGGAGGTTTTCTGCATGGCAAGCCAGCGTCCGACGGCAAACAGAACAAGAAGAGCAACAGCAAAATGCCAAGCTGAGAACCCTGGAGGGCCGCCAGCCTAGGCTCCATCCCAAGAGGTCCCCTGCGAGCTCTGCGTTCACGAGTCCCTCGTTGCCTCGGTCTGCGCCTCCGATCACGAGGCGCTTGAATCTATGAGCTCTGGGTGTTTGCGTGACATCCAAAGAGTTACCTTTGCGGGCAGACCCCCTCCCTTCCTGCACCCCACCCCTGCATCAAAACTCAAAGTGAGATTTCCAAACTCTAAAGACTTTCAAAGAGGCGGCTTCCCTGGGAGGCCAACCTGGGGTCCCTTTTTCCCCTGAGCTCCTGGGAAGTCCGGGATGGTGGTGGGACGCGACGGATGGTTATAGACTCTAAAGGAAATAACACTTTAGCCCAGCAATGTGGGCGGCCCGCTCTGCGTGAGAAGTGCCCACGGTCGGAGGTAGCCATGCGGTTGACCACACAGCAGGCTTCGGGAAGGGGTTGCACAGCATTTAGGTCTTGCGTGAAGGCCAAGCTGTAACGCACTTGGGGCAGGGGGGACACCACTGCAAAGGAGGCTGAATGCCAAGGGCAGAAATAGGGGGGTGGTGCACATGTGAAGGTTTTATAGGAGGAATGAGAGGTAAGGGAGAAGTTGACTTGGGCAAAGAGGGTCTTGGAATACCAGGCTAGTGACTTGAGAATGTCTTCAGGGGGCCTTGGGGAGCCACTGAGAGTACCTGAGCTTGGAGGGGCATCATGAGATAGAGTCCTCAGGTGCGGCCCACAAGGTGAGTGGGAAATGGGAGCAGTTACATCCAGAGCAGTGTACGAGTCCTAACTTCAAGGCAGGTGATGATCAGTGTCGACAAGCATCTTATTCACGATGACGCTTCCACTCAACGATGCAGCTTTACAGTAAGCCTTGAAGTCAGGTACTGTCAGTCCTCAAACTTTGTTCTCCTTTATTTATTTTTTATTTTTATTTATTTTTTTTTTACATCTTTATTGGAGTATAATTGCTTTACAATGGTGTGTTAGTTTCTGCTGTATCACAAAGTGAATCAGTTATGCATATACATATGTCCCCACATCTCTTCCCTCTTGCGTCTCCCTCCCTCCCACCCTCCCTATCCCACCCCTCCAGGCGGTCACAAAGCACCGAGCTGATCTCCCTGTGCTATGCGGCTGCTTCCCACTAGCTATCTACCTTACGTTTGGTAGTGTATATATGTCCGTGCCACTCTTTCACTTTGTCACAGCTCACCCTTCCCCCTCCTCATATCCTCAAGTCCATTCTCTAGTAGGTCTGTGTCTTTATTCCTGTCTTACCCCTAGGTTCTTCATGACATTTTTTTTTCTTAAATTCCGTATATATGTGTTAGCATACGGTATTTGTCTTTCTCTTTCTGACTTACTTCACTCTGTATGACAGACTCTAGGTCCATCCACCTCATTACACATAGCTCAATTTCATTTCTTTTTGTGGCTGAGTAATATTCCATTGTATATATGTGCCACATCTTCTTTATCCATTCATCCGATGATGGACACTTAGGTTGTTTCCATCTCTGGGCTATTGTAAATAGAGCTGCAATGAACATTTTGGTACAGGACTCTTTTTGAATTATGGTTTTCTAGGGTATCTTTAATATTGTGTTGGTTTTTGCCTCTCCATATAAAATTTAGTTTGTCAAAATCTACAAAACAACTTGCTGTGATTTTGATCAGACAGCACTCTATAGACCAAGTTGGGAAGAACTGACATCTTGACAAGATTGAGTCTTCCTATCTGTGAACATGGAATTTATTTATTTTGCTCTTTGATTTTGTTCATCAGAGTTTTGTAGTTCTCCTCAGATAGATCTTGTACAAATTTTGTTAGCTTTATACCTAAGTATTTTATTTGGGGGGGAGGGGGAGTGCTAATGTAAACAATATTGTTTTTCTAATTTCAAATTCTGTTCATTGCTGGTACATAGGTAGGCACGACTGACTCTTGTATATTAACCTTGTATCCTGCAACCTTGCTATATGCCTTTACCTTTTAATGTCCCAACCTGGAAGTTTCACTCATCACTCTTACTCACAGCCTATTGGCTAGGACTAGTCACATGGCCATACAGCAGCAAGGGAGGCTGGGAAATGTAGTCTTTAGGTGAATAGTAGGTGCCTAGTTAAAAATTCCATTTCTGTAGGGAATGGATCTCAGAGGACACAGTGATACGTGCCCCACCGCCTCCTCCCCCAGCAGTCTCTCCTTGAGTGATTCTGTCTATACAATGTCTATTTGTATACAATCCAGGGGTGGGACACTCTAGGTCTAGCCCCCTTCAAGGTGCCTTTATTCGTCCTAGTAGACAGCAGGCAACTGCTGGCTCAGCACACACACATGTGCCTCCCAAGGACCACAGAATTCTCAGAGATAACGTGGTCCAAGTCCACATCAAGGAGAAGACAGCTGCCCCAACTGCTTCTTATTCATACTCTCAGCCCCAGCCTTGCTGGTCACAGAGGAGAGATCATTTTGCACGTTAGGCTCTATCTGTCGGTTCCTCTTTACATTTCCTCCTGCTTTCAGCCGATGCCCTGCATCTTAGGAGGCAAAGTCTGGGCCTCGTCCGCTCCGAAATGGTCACTACCCAGTGATGATCATACTGGCTATGTGTTTATGAGCGTTGTTTACCCTGGGACCCATTAAACTCTGCCTTGAAACACCAGCCTCCCACCGCTTTGTCTGCTGGAGTCATGTGAGAATTGAGGCTCCTCCTGAACTTGCACCAGGGATGCTCCTCCATGATGGGGAGGACCCCATGTGGCTACTGCCTGATGAACCACAGGGGGTCTGGCTCAGGTGTCCCAAGGACAGCAGGGGACCTGGGGGCCTGGAAAATGCCCTTGTATCTTTTGGAGTTGTCTCTGGTTGGATTTTTTTTTCTGGTTTTAAGATAATATTTGTTCATAAGAGGATACAGTATATGGAAAGCACGTGATAGAATATAGAAGGAAGGGGAAAAAAATCATCCCTGTCACCTGCCCAAGGCTCAGCTCCTTCCGTCCTGTCATATGTCCTTCAGATCAGCTACGTAAGTCCTACAGTTGAGCTAATGCAGTACTGTACGTTTGTATCTTGCTTTGTTTCATTCTCTGAATATACCGTCCCTCATTATTGGCATGTTAATAATCCATTAATTAGTCCTTAATAATCCCTTAATGATCTACCGTCCCTTTTTATTGGACATGAGCTTGTTCCTAGGGTGACTCTCGTAAGTTTCATATTTGGCAGGGACGTCATAGGTCTTCGTGCAAACGCTGCAAATGTCCTCAGTCAAGGTGCCCTCCTCATGCTAGTTTTTGGTCTAACGCAACCGAAACCAATGCTGACGGATTTAAGCAGAAAAGGAAAACCAGATGGAGAAAACAGGCGGGAACAAGGGAGGTAAGGCAGCGTGAATCCCAACCAGACCATGCTCCGATCCTGTCTCAGGAGGGGCCCATACCGTCCCCAACACCAGACCTGCAGCACGACTGCCATAGCCCAGACCCTGTCACCAGACCCTGTGACCTCGGCCATTGCTACCCCTGAGCCTCAATGCACTGCCAGTCCCACAGAAGGGATTTTCTACCTCTTCTGATTCTGACCATCACCAGTCCTCAATTCAGCTCATTATCGCCTCTGTGGCGGAGGAGACAAAGGGAAGGGCCACTGCGTGGACACACTCCACCTCCCTCACCACGCGGGGTGCGGTGACAAGCCTTCTGTTCCAAGGTGAGTCAGCTGCCCTGGGGCTTCTGCAGGCCCAGACCTACGAGTCAAAAGAGAGAAGAATCTTGGACATGCTTCCAGACTTCTCCCCTTCCTCCCTCTCAAGTCTGGAAGCTTGTTTAGGATTATTCTCTCTTTTGACAGGTTGAACCCCTTGGGTTACTCCTGGGATGTTAAAGGTACGGGTTTATTGGGTACAAGTCAGAGCTGACACACCCTGGATGCCTTTCCTGGGGTCTCGAGGACCGCCCCACCCTCACCCTGATCTTTACTGTGCATGCCTAATTAGGACTCGTATCCATCCTATTGAGTTTCTTAATGTCAGGCAAAAAAAGCATTTCTGGTGCATATTTGCTTATGGTTCCATGCTTTAGGACCTCCCTGTGGACACTGTAGGAGAAAAGGTGAAAGAGAGAGGACAAGAGAAAGAAGGGTAAGGCAGGGGGTTTGAAACCACTGAGAAACCCTCAGACACATCCAGGTCTCTTCCTGGGTCCCAGAGAGCAAAAACCCCCAAGACTGACCCTCCACCTGATTGCATAGTAAAGATGATCCCTGCCACACAGAGAAACGGAAACAGAAATGTTCAGAACAGCATTATTCTCACAGTCCAAACGTGGAAGCAACCCAGATGGATACATCAAATGTGGCACATCCATGCAGTGAATTACCACTCAGCCACAAAAAGGAATGAAGTACTAGTGTGTGCTACAGAACACAGATGAACCTTGGAAACATCGTGCTAAATGAAAGAGGACACCAAAGAACCCAGATCGGAGGATCCCATCTACAGGAAACATCCAAAGTGGCAAATCCATAGACACAGAGAACAGATTACTGGGTTCCTGGGGCTGGGGAAGGGTGTGAGGGGGAGAAGAAAAGGGAGTGTCTGTTAGTGGGTTTGGGGTTTCTTTGGGGGTGATGAAAATGTTCTAAAATTAAACAGTGGTGATGGTTGCACAACTCTGCAAATATACTGAAAATCACTGACTTACACACTTTAAGTGGGTGAACTTCATGATGTGTAAATTATATCTCAGTAAAGCTGTTTTAAAAATAGGTGAATGCTGCAACTTCTGGGGGCTTCATAATTCGCCTTTTCCCTTGGGTTTTAGAGTCAGAGCCGGAAGTATCCCAGTTCTGCCAGAGCTCATGACGCTGTGGGCCTCGATTTCCTCGTCTGTAAAATGGGGATGAAGTGACGGTCCTCAGAGGTTGCTGTGAAAATGACTTAGTTGCTCTCTGTAAAGATGCTGTGCGGCTGTACAGGAAGAGGCCTGCGGGGTGCGTTCCTAACTTTCCTTTCTGCTCCCACCTTCCAGATTGCTTGACTCCCCCCTCCTCCCCCACTCCCCTGCATCGCAATCACACCTTCCTTGCCACCATCCCTATCTTTCATCTCCTCTTTCCAAACAGCCTCTTTCTATGACCTTGACACTTATGTGGGAATGTGCTGGTGGGTGGATTCTGAGCCAAGTCTCATCAGCCAGTAAGGGAAAGGCAGAAGAAAGGGGTGGGTGAGGCCAGATTCCTCTTCCCAGAGAGCTGCTCTGACCTCACCCTCGTGGCCCCCCGACCCTGCTCTCTGCCCTCTGTGACCCTCAGTGGCTCCCTCCCTGCTGTTGTAATCCCAGTCTGGGAAGCGACAAAGGATCGCGAGACCTATTGTTTTCAATACCTCTAAATGCACAGAGGAAACCATACGTTCACCCAGGACAAAGCAATAAAAAGAAACTCTCAGATATTTTTCTCTATGTCTGGAAGGGTATCAACTCGGCATAACAACTTTGCTATTCTCACGTTGATTGAACTTATTGGCAGTTACAGAAGCTTTTGATTGAAAAACATGGGGAGACGAGTTGGTTGTGACTTAATGAAGGGGCTCCTTTTCATGCCTACAGTTTCCAGACTTATTGTGAGTCTTGGCTAATAATGGCCTCACTCCGTGGGTGCCTGGATTTACCCACACTAACTCGTTTAGTCTCTGTGAAAACTCTGTGAGGTCAACACCATCCTTACAGGGAATTAATTCCCTGGCGGTCCAGTGGTTAGGACTCCGTGCTTTCACTGCCGAGGACGCGGGTTCAATCCCTGGTCAGGGAACTAAGGTCCCGCAAGCCGAAAAACAAAACGAAACAAAAACAAACAAACAAACAAAAACACTATCCTTACAGCCAGCCCTCGTATCCATGGGTTCCCCATCGTGGATTCAATCAACCATGGGTCAAAAAATATTCCCCCAAAATTAAAATTCCAGAAAGTTCCAAAAAGCAAAGCTTGAATTTGCCTCCAGACGGCAACCATTACATAGCACTGACAGTGTTGTTGGTATTATACGTAATCTAGAGATGATTTAAAGTATACGGGAGGGGGGCTTCCCTGGTGGCGCAGTGGTTGAGAGTCCGCCTGCCGATGCAGGGGACGCGGGTTCGTGCCCCGGTCTGGGAGGATCCCACATGCCGCGGAGCGGCTGGGCCCGTGAGCCATGGCCGCTGAGCCTGCGCGTCCGGAGCCTGTGCCCCGCAACGGGAGAGGCCACAACAGTGAGAGGCCCGCGTACAGCAAAAAAAACAATTAATTAATTTAAAAAATAAAGTATACGGGAGGATGTGTGTAGGTTATAGGCAGACACTACACTTTTATAAATAAGGGACTTGAGCACCTTCGGACTGTGGCATCTGAGGGGGTTCTGGAACCAGTCCCCCACGGATACTGAGGATGACTGTATCTCCATTTTCCCCCAATCTGCTTTAAAGCGTTCAGAGATTCTTTGCTTTTCAGCCAAGTGCATACCCTGCACCTCCTCCTTTCAGGGTTTCGCTTACGCTGTTCAAACATCTAGAACATTCTCTCTTCCCTTTTTGGAAGGGAAGAAGCCTTTCCAAAGGCTTCTTTACACCTTTCTCATTCTCGGGTGAAGCCTTTCTCTTTACACCTCCTTAAAATTCTAATTGCAATCGTGCTGCTCGTGATTTTTCCCTGTCTACCTCTGGAAAGGAGTGAACTGGACAGGGATGGTGGTTGCCTGCAGAAGGCACCTGCCGACTTGGCCATGGACTTGCATTAAAAAAGAAAAAACTTTCCAGGCATTATTTCTTAGGTCCCCAGTGGAAAGCCCTAGAAGACAGAGACCATAACTCAGTCATATTTGGGCCCTGTCTCCCTGCCCCTAAATATCTAACAAGGCCTGACACAAAGCAAGACCTTATTTGTTTGCCTAGTTTAAGCTTTAAGACCTGTACCATCTTTCTCCCTCTTCCTACCTGTAGTGGGCTGAATGGTGGCCCCCAAGAGACGTGGTCACCTCCTGACCACCAGAGCCTGTGAATTCGACCTTATTTGGAAATAAGGTCTTTGCAGATGTAATCAAGTTAAGGATCTTCTTGGATTATCCAGGTGTACCCTAAATTGGATGACGGGTGTCCTTATAAGAGACAGAAGAGGACAAGACACACAGAGAAGAGACGGTCCTGTGAAGACGGGGGCAGACACTGGAGTGATATGGCCACAAGTCAAGGGACATGGGAGCCCCAGAAGCTGGAAGAGGCAGGAAGGGTTCTCCCCAGGATCCTGCAGAGGGAGCAGAGCCCTGCCAACATCTTGATCTTGGACTCTGGCCTCCAGCACTGTGGGAGAATCCTTTTCTGTTGTCTTAAGCCCCCCAGTTTGTGGTTCTCTGTTACAGCAGCCTTGGGAAACTCATACACCGCCTGACTCGCCAAAGGCCAAAGAAGGGTTGAGGCTTATGTTGGAGGGAGGAGCTCACCCATCTCACTCCACAGGAGCTCATGGAACATTTTTTTGCCTGTTGGCTGAGCTGCCGGCACTAAGGTTGCGTTTTGCCTGGAAGCCTCCCAGCGGATGCTTCCAGCTTCCTCTTTGGGTTAGAAAGGTGATTAGACAACTTGGTCCAAAGGAGAATGGATGACCAGAGTCCTGGGGGCACCAGGATGCCCTCCAGACTGGTGGTCCAGAAGCCCTCTCTCCCCAGCAATCTCCAGCTGTAGCTAAATGTTTAAACCAGCCTCCCCCTGCCCTTCCCTCCTTGCAGGGACCCTGAGGGCTGACTGTGCCCTGACCATGGACTGACACCGTCAGCGGCTTCAGGCTCCATGGCTTCTTGACACTTCTGCCTCTTTGCTTCTGCCAGTGTCACTGACACGCACGTTTGGTCAGTTTCACTTGTGATCGCCTCCCCCTTTTGTGAACAGGGCAACAGGCCCTGGGCCCCCCCTCCCCCCTGCCATCCAGAGACCTGGGCAGGGCCTCAGGCTGTCCCCTTCCCTTGACGCCCCAGAAATCCTTCCTTTTGTTTCTGACCCTCATCCTTGCCTTGACACTTGTGCCCTTAATTAATGCTCTTCCTTTTTTAATCAACCTTTTTACTCCTTTTGCATGTTGAGAAGGAAGAAGGGAAGATGAACGTGGTTAAACTTTTTTTTTTTAATGCGTGTTCTAGGATTTAAACCTCACGTCCACAGACAGCTCAGGAGAAGTCACCAAATAAAAGTGAATTTATAGACTATAAAGCCACTTTTAAATCCTCTTTCTGAATATAAACTGAAATGTTTAATTAATTCCACATACAGCATGCATCACACGGCCTTCTTTCCGCACAAGAACAAATACATGAATAACGCTTCACACACATTACCGTAATTACTCGTCTCCACAGCCTTAGGAGACACACAGTCATACCCGCTTTTCCAGATGGGAGAGAGATTTGTCCAAGGTTGCATGGCAGTTACAGAAGCTTTTGATTGCCCTACTGGCAGATGTAGGTCTGTGTGTGATACTCTTGTGCACCCTCACAAATATGCTTGCAAACTTCCTGGCATCTTGAAAAGTGGTTTGGTTTTGCATGAATCCTTGAAAAGTAGATTATTATCCTGATCCTCAGAAAAAGACACCTCAGGATTTAAAAAAATAGTATAGGCAGCTTTATGGACGTTTCCTATGCGCTAAGGACGTCATGGATTCTGTTTCCCAGTCTCACAGGGTATTGCACTGAGCCACCTACTGCTGTGGAATAATCAGAAAAAGGAGAAGAAAGCCATCAGCCGGCTGCAGCTCCTCCTTTTCGCTGTCACTGCTGGGAAGGCAGAATGGTCATCGGTCCGTTTCGGTCACGTTCCTGAGATGGACAGTCGCCCTACTGAGATACCAGCGGGGCCTGAGCACCCTTCCTGCCTGTCTTTACAAATGAGTGTGTCATTACTCCAGCAGTACTTCTACTTATTACGTAAAAGAGCAACCTCTACCTGTGCACCAGGAGTGGGCAGGTCCGGCGCACCCTGGGAGGTCCGCACGCGCTCCGAAGCTGGGGAGTGCTCGTCTCCTCTGAGCTTTACGGTAAGCGCGGCGCGCAGAGCGACCACGTGGCGGCTGAACCCAGGCCGGGCGGGAATGCGCGGAATGCGCGGCGCGGCTCCCGAGCCGAGGCTCAGGTTCCCGCGGCGCGCGCGCTCTCGCCTCCCCTCTCTCCCCAGCGGGGCCGCACCCCAGTACCCAGCCCCGTGTCCTCGGACTCCCAGGGCAGGCGATCCTAGCTCGAGCACCCCGGCGGGGCGTGGGGACAGAGCGCGGCCTATCGGGCCCCTAGCACCCCGCACGCCCAGAACTACCCAGCGGGTCCAAACCCGTGTCCCGCCACCAGCCCCGACAGCGCGAGGCCGAGGGACCCAAGGGAAGGTGTGCAGGGCGTTAAGTACGCAACCCCTCTCCCCGCACCTGGAACCTTACCCCGACCCCCACGGCAAGAGTCGAGAACCCTGTAACTCATAGACTGCCCGCAACTAAGACCCCGGTCGTCCCCGCACCCATCCTCAAGGCCAATTCGAAGGATGGAAACGTTTTCGGGCATTTCAAAGGCGCAAAGAAGCGGGCTGGAACGCACGAGGACTCGGGGTCCTCCCCGCAGGCACTCTCCGGAAAAGGGCGAGGATGGGGGCTGCGGGGGGGGCAGTGACAAGTCCTGGAGGCGACGGAGCGGGTGCAGCGGGACCCAACGAGGGTCTTAGCGAGGGTCCTCCTCGCGGAAGGTTTCCGAGGCCCCGCGGGCCTCCGCAGCGGCGCCCCGCTCCCGGAGCAGAGGCGGGGGGGCGGGGGGGATCTGCTCAGCCACGGGTAGGCTTGGCCACGGGAGACGCGGGAGGGGTATGGCCTCCTAGGTCATTATCCCCACCTCCCGCCCGATTCCTTCGCCTTGGTTGGAGGTGGTTATCTAATGAGCCTGGGCGCCCACTCCGCGACCCTTAGTTAGAGACCGCGCAGGGGCCTGAGCCAAGAGGCCAGGCAATTCCTAGTGGACTTTCATATTGCTCAGGGCAGCAGGCGATGCGTTCTGAGGGGCGGAGGTCAAGGAGTTAGAATCTTCTTTCATCCCCAAGAGTGCACCTTCTCCCTTGGGATTCCGGCGGCGTTGCGGGAGCCAGCACCCTCCCCCCACCCCCCCCACACACACACCTGTTGGGGTTTGCTTTCATCTCCCGCGCACACCTAGCCCACGGCCTTAAGAGCTGGGGGATGGGTGTCCCACCCTCGCAACGTGCCCGACCCAAGACTGGTGCGCAGGGGTCTGTGTGTGGCTGAAATTAATTGATCAGAGGCGGAAACGCACGTCCGGGGCTTGGGGCGGTGGGAGATGCGGCTGCCCCTGTTCCCAGCATGTGAGTGTCCCGGGTGGGCCCGGGGCCAGAGTTTGCTCGGGCTCGTCCCGCAGCTTTGGGGGGCCGGGGATCCGCGCCGGGTAGCCGGGGCGGAGCTACCTCAGTACGTGGACCGCCACACGCCCCCCGAGAGCGAGCAGTGTGGGGGAAGTGGAGCCCGAGCGCCCCCGGAACCCCGCGGTCCGCATTCGGAAGCGTTTTCCAGAACGACTTAAGGGCTTAACAATGGAAAACTCGCAGAGCTGGAGCCAAGTCCTTTCAAGTCGCCGCCAGGTATGCGGCTGCAGGTGACCCCACCTGCATGCGCGCGCCCGCCCGCCGCCCAGTCCTCTCGGGGGAGGGCGGGTGCCGGAGGTCGAAGCCCGTGGAAGGTCTCCACTGGGCCCCGCACCCGCTCCCCAAAGCCCCCGGCCGGGCGGCGCGCAGCCGCGGTGCGTCCCGAGGTCGGCGCCGCGGCGCGCGGGTTCCTGAATGAACGCGCTCCCTTCCCCCGCCTTGAATGAAGGTTCCCACAGCCAGGGACGGTGGCAAACGCGCCTGCCGCGGAATTCGCCCTCTCGGGGCCGGCGATCCTCCCCGGCCGCGGTCACCTCGGCGGGGGACCAGGGGGCGAGGAAAGTGGGAAGGTGATATAAGTTACTTTTGGATTTTCTTTCCAGCCAGAGTGGTCTCCTTTCCCATTGGGCCACTGGCCCTTTGTTCCACAGGGTCCCCAAGAAATAGCGCAGAGCACTTTAAATGAGCCCAGAACGGGCAGTTCCTGCTTCGCGGTGGGTATTTTAAAGGCCTTGCAAAATTAAAACTTAAACAGTAAAGTTTTTAAAAGTTGCTTTTCTCTCTGAAAAAAATAATTAAAATCAAAACTCTTTCCCCGCTCTCCTGGAAGCAGCCGCTCTCAAGGGCCCCGAGGCTGTTGGCCCGCTCTGAGTCTCCGGGGAACGCAGATCTGGGCTCCCTGGGGTGGGGGCTGGGCGGCTAGCGCTCCCCGCCGGGCCCCAAATTCCAGCGCCTCCCCCACGGGTTCCTGGACGGCTCTTCACGCTCGCCGGCCGGGCTTGCACTTTTGCGCCCGTCCCTGAGCGGGGAAATCAACGGAGTTCCTCGTCGAGATCTGCCCGGTCCGCCTAGTAACAGCGCCGCGCCCCCATTGGCTCATGCTAATTCCAGTTTCCTCTGTCTTTCTCCCGGGTTAGGGGGAAGCTCCCTCCTGGACCCAGAACCCGTTCTGCCGGAGTGGGCGATCCTCTTAATGACCCGATGCCCCTCGCCGTCGCCAGCCTGCCTCGGGCCGGGCCCGGGCGCACGCGGGGCTCGGGTCCCCTAACCCCCCGGGACAGAAGCAGCCCGGTGGTAGCACGCAGCCCCATAAATCATCCGGGCGGCCGCCCGGTCGGGATTTTATGAATGAAAAAGCAGCCCGGCTGCCCTCGTGCGCGGGCTGATGCTCCGAGGCTCCGGCGTGCCGGGGGCCAACGCGAGCGTGGGTGCCCAGGGAGGGGGACACGGCGGTGGGTGCTCCCTGGTCGGGCCACCCTCTGCTCCCGAGGCGTGAGCCGGGGGTAATTACCCTCTTGGACCCGGAATATTAGTAACCCTAAATCTCGGCGGGGGAGGGGGCGCGGGAAGAATCAGCCCCGAAAAGGAGGCGGGGGGGAGGTCCTTGTCCTGTGGTGTGCGCCCTTGCGAAGGGAAGGGGGCTTTTTAATCCGTTTTCTTTGAGCCTTTAACATTAGGGTATATGGTGGTTTGATGACACTAAACTATATTCAGAGGGATGAACAGTTTTCTTAATTTGGGGCAGGTAGAGTAAAAACTGTAAAAAAAAGTATGTTAAGACTGAGCAAAATGTCCTTTTATTTTAAAAATAAGCACCAAAGAGACCGAATCTTTAATTCGAAAAGAAGCTTTATTCTTTCATATGTCGTACAAGTTTGCGATAATATTGGGGACTCTCTTATAGCCACGAACATATATAGGTTTTGTTTAAAATCATCAGATCAATACACCCATTTCTTTAACTTGTAATTGCTCTGATTGCTGCCAGCCCCCGCCATCCCCCTCAGGCTCACGAATGCAGCCCCAGGGCAAGTTCTAAAGGTGAAGAGACGTCCACACCCCCAGCAAAACCAATTAGGAAGCTTCCGGTGGTCTTGTCCCAGGCGGAGAGGCGACTAATATTTCCAGCGATTTAACTTAATTTTTAATTTTAAAAAATGAGACAGGACAGAGACCACTATTTTGCAGCCTTCCTTTCAGGGTGTTTTTCTAGCTGCCGGGACAGGGCGGGGGTGGGGGGGATTGGGGACCCCCGCAAGAATGGACTGGCTAAGGTAGGAAGACAGCCCGCAGATTCCCCCAGGCGAGGAGGACAGGATGAAGGAAATGCTGGCCACCATCTTGGGCTGCTGCTGGAATTTTCGGGCATTTATTTTATTTTATTTTATTTTTTGAGCGAGCGCATGCTAGGCTGAAAGTCCTTTAACATTTAGGGTTACCCCCTCGGGCATTTGCAACGACCCCCCCCCCCGTGTGCGGGAATGAAGCCTCCACCAGTGTTGCCGGCTCTGCCCTGAGTCCCTGAATGTTAAATGGTTCCTGAAATTTACACGTGTTAATGAAAATGAAAGAAGATGTAGACGCTAAGATTCCTAGGCTGTCTCTCCGCCCGTGGGTGCCCTCGTGGCGTTCTCGGAAATGCGCCCATTCTCCCGGCTCAGATATAGGGTGTCACCGAATTCCAGAGTCCCCCCTCCATGCGGTCTCCCCAGGCTGCGTGTGGCCTGCCCGCCCTCCTGGCTGTCCCCTCTGCAGAGCCACCTTCACCCAACCCCCCAAATCCTGAGGGACCCACTCGGGGACGACAGGCCCCCCTGCACCCCTCTTCCCCGGCGGGGAGAAAGGCAGCCTCGGGACGATTTGCATTTCTATGAAAACCCGGCTTCGGGGGCAACTCCGCGCGGTGCCGGCGCGGCGCCTCCGGGATGGCTTTTGGGCTCTGCCCCTCGCCGCTCCCCGGCGCTCGGCGCCCGCGCCCCCTCCCCCTGCGCCCGCCCCCCCCTTCCCGCTCCCATTCTCTGCCCGGCTTTGATCTCTGCTTAACAACAGTAACGTCACACGGACTACAGGGGAGTTTTGTTGGAAGTTGCAAAGTCCTAGAGCCTCCAGAGGGCTGTCGGCGCAGTAGCAGCTAGCAGCAGCGTCCGCGCGCTCCGGCGAGGGGCAGCAGGAGCTAGAGCCGAGCGCGGACCCAGCCCCGGACCCACCGCCGCCCCAGGCCGCCTAGCAGAGCCCCTGCCATGGCACACCAGCTCCTGTGCTGCGAGATGGAGACCATCCGCCGGGCGTACCCCGATGCCAACCTCCTCAACGACCGGGTGCTGCGGGCCATGCTCAAGGCGGAGGAGACCTGCGCGCCCTCGGTGTCCTACTTCAAGTGTGTGCAGAAGGAGATCCTGCCGTCCATGCGGAAGATCGTAGCCACCTGGATGCTGGAGGTGCGGGGCTCCGGGCGGCTCTCTTAGCACTTTCCTGCGACTTGTTGCGCAAACCCACTTTTCTTTGCCACTCATCGCCCTCCCTTCCCTCCCACCCCAACTTTTGAAGTTTGCCAGAGTGTTGCTAGGAATCGTAGTTCCGAAATATATAGATATTCTGGGTATTTTTTGAACAAGGAGGGGGTGGGGGTGGGGTCATTGGATATTCCCTTGGGGGGCAGCGGTCGAGGAGGGGTACCTTGGGGGAAAGCCACGACCGGGGCACCCCAGTTTGCTTCAGGGTTGGGGCCCGCAGGCTGGGCGCCCTTTGCGGCCCCCGCCTGGACCGCCACTGCTCAGTCCCCGCCTGCGCCAGAGCCCCGCTGCGCCTCTTCTCCCGGCCGCGCGGCCGCTGAGCCGCCAGCTCCAGGGGGAGGGGGCATAGATTTGATTTTTAAATTAATATCCATGGACACGTATGCAAGGGACGCTCGTGCCAGTATTATGCGCCATCTTTGTTCTTTTATTGCAAAGCAAAAGTGTTTATTAATAATTGGGGGCAGGGTGGGGGTGGGGAGCGGCCGGCGAGGCGCTTGGGGCCGCCGCGAGGGGCCGTGCGGCCACCGGGAGCCGGCGGGAGGGGCGAGGGGCCAGAGCTCGGGCAGCTGTGAGGGGACCCCGCTCGGGAGAGGGGGGCCCCTTTGTTCAAGCAGTGAGTCCCGGGGCGCCCCGCACGGCCAGCTTGGGCCGGAGAGCACGCCGGGCTGCAAGGTCGCGTGGCCCCCGAGACGCTGGGGATTGACCCTCATCTGCAGGGGTCTCAGCTTGGGGGACCAGTCCGGAGCGAGCCGGGGTCCAGGGGCACGTTTTCAGGCCTTCAGTGGGCTCCTGAGTGCACCGCAAGTATTTTAAAATAATTTTTAAAAGTGCGGCGTGGTGCCCTTGCGAGAGGGAAACAGCGCCCGCGCCCAGGGGGAAGGGGGGCCCCCGAGTTTGAATTCCTGGGGCTCTCCCTTGAGCCTGCAACGAGCTCCCGACCCCCGGCCTGGGTAAAGGACCGCCTGAGGGTCATTTTCAGGGGTTTTTTATGTACCCAGTTAATTTTTTAATATTTTTAAATATTTTTTGAAAAGATGACGTCTGGGGAAATGCGGCGCGGCGGCCTGGGACGCCACCTTTGTGTCTAGCAGGCGCTGCGAGCGCGGCGCCCATCCCCGCGGCCCGCCCCACGGCCCTGCACCCCATTTGGTGCCGACCCCAGGCCTGGAGGGTCCCGAAGCACCCACGCGGGCCGGGGTCCGCCGCCCGCGCGCGGCACACGCCGGCCAGCCGTGCCAGCTCCCGCCCCCACTGTGCCAGCCTTGCCGGGACTTTCCCTTTCAGTTTCGGGTGGGTGGGTTTGGGGGACTCTCGGGGAAGGGGGCGCGGCGGCGGCAGCTCCTGCCACCCCCTGCCCTGACCCTCCTCGCGCTCGGGGCCCCGCAGCCCTGGCGCGAGCCGGGTGGGGGGCGCGAGGTCTCCGCAGAGGGGGCCGGGCGCTCCCGGTGGCGGCGGTCACGGCCCCCGGTGCCCCGGCAGGTCTGCGAGGAGCAGAAGTGCGAGGAGGAGGTCTTCCCGCTGGCCATGAACTACCTGGACCGCTTCCTGTCGCTGGAGCCCGTGAAAAAGAGCCGCCTGCAGCTGCTGGGGGCCACCTGCATGTTCGTCGCCTCGAAGATGAAGGAGACCATCCCCCTGACGGCCGAGAAGCTGTGCATCTACACTGACAACTCCATCCGGCCCGACGAGCTGCTGGTAACCCTGGGACCCCCACCGCCCCCGGATGCCCCGTTAGCCGTGGGACCCCGGGGGTGGGGGAGGTGCGGAGAGCCAGGGGCCCCCGCGGGCCGCTGAGAGACCCTCTGCCCCCAGGGAGGGCGGCCACACCAGTGGGGCCCCTGTCGAGGAGCTGACGGGTCCCCCGCCGCCCCACCTCACTCACACTTTCTCTCCCTCCGACTCCCACCGCCTCGGCGCCCCTAGCGCCGCGAAAAGTGGGCGGCGTGCGCCCTCTAGCGGCGGCGGCGGCGGCGAGGGGCCCGCGCGAACGACCAGAGCTCGCCTTCCAGGTGCCGCGGGCTTCTGGTCTCCACCCGCGGAGAGTGGGCTTAATCAAGAACGGGAGCCTTTGCGAGCGGCACCTTCTCTGTTTGGATGTGGGGTTGCGCGTTGTCCCCCCAACTTCCCGGACCCTCCAACACGCCCCATTCGTTCTCCTTGCCCCCTGTTGCATTGGGGTCCGCGCCTGCGCCTCTCTTTACGCACGTGTCCCTCCATTTCCGCAGCAAATGGAGCTCGTCTTGGTGAACAAACTCAAGTGGAACCTGGCTGCCACGACCCCGCACGACTTCATTGAACACTTCCTCTCCAAAATGCCGGTGGTCGAGGAGAGCAAACAGGTCATCCGCAAACACGCGCAGACCTTCGTTGCCCTCTGTGCCACAGGTAGGGTGCTGGCCGGGCCTCTGGGTGCCCCTGGAGGAGCTTCTTGTCCTCTGCCTCGGTTTCCCCATCCAAGGACATGGTCCCCAGACTCCTCCGCTCTCGGAAGCTTTCCTCTTTCCCTGTTCCGGGGAACAGAGGGCTGGGCTTCTTGTTGGGGCTCCAGGGAGGGGGTGTGGGCTCCTGGGCCCGGGCAGCTGAGGCTGGGCGGCAGCCTGCCTGTGTCCAGCTGGTGTGGCTTCTGCTCCCCACGCCAGGCGGGGGTCACTACATGCTGAAAGGGGTTGACTTTGGCAGTCCAGCCTGCCTCCTCCCCCCACCCCAGTCCTTCCCGTGTCCTCAAGGAGCCTGAGCGGCGGGGGCCCCCTCCTGGCCTCTCCCAGGCTGGGCCACCTGCCAGGGGCGCCTACAGGGGTGGGGAGCGCCGGCCGGCAGTGCCTGGACCACGTGCTCTGGGCGGCCAGCAGCGGCCCTCATGCGGGGGCGGCCAACAGAGGCGCTTGGCCGCCTGAGGCCCCGCCAGGGGCGCCGCAGGGCGGCTCAGCTCACTGCCCTGGGAGTGGCTTCCTAGCGGCCTGGGCTTGGGCTGCTGTGGTTGGCGGCAGCAGCAGGCCCTCCGTCCTTCCCCCGGCACCGCTCTGGACCATCCCTGGGGGCCCCTCCCCGGTACAGCCCTCTCTCCAGCCCCCAGACGGCCAGTCACTCAGAACCCAGTGAGACACACGGTGCTGCCTCCTGCTTGTCCCAGCCCTGCCCCTGAGCCCCTGCGACCTCTTCCTCCCCTCCAATCCCATGAGCTGGGCCCAGGACCTCTGGAGACCCTGATCGGAGGACCCTTGCCCCCATCCTGCCCAGCTCTGCCGTGGGCCACCTCTACCGCTGGCCAGGCCTCAGCCATCAAATCTGCTTGGGGCTCACTCGGTGCGACCTGAGGGCGACAGGGCGCCAAAGGGGGGAGTTGGCATCCTTCACCCCCTCCCCGGAAGGGGTGGAGCCCCCCCCAGCCTGCCACCTCGTGTCACTCTCCTGACGTCTGGGTGCTCTGGTGACCGGGAGTTCTGGGTTAGGAGAGCTGGGAGGATTCTGCTGGCCTCCCCACCCTCCTTTGTCCGCTCAAGGCGTGAACCCCTCTTTCTGAGTCCTTCCAAGCGAGCCACGGGGTGGGGGCAGACAAGAGGCCCAGATGAATCTGAGGGGTCAGGGCGCCCCCTCGCCGGGCATTCCTGCCCCGCAGCACCCGCCCTTGGGCGGGGAGGGAGAGGCTCTCACCCGCGTCCCCTCAGCCTCCAGGGGCCTGCCCAGCAAGCAGGCAGGGAGGCATTCTCTGGCTGGGACGCCTCTGAGAAGAGAAGCCTCCAGGGACTTCCCAGCAGCCTTTTATGGAGCTGAAAGTGGTTCAGAGAAACGGCAAAGTCTCCGGCAGATAATGCAAAGAACACTTCCTGCGTGCCCTCCCCCCAGGATGGCTGGGGCAGCCTGGACCTCCCCCTCTCCCAGGACCCCAGGAGGCGGGGTGTGTAGCCCGCGTGGGGTGCTGGCAGCGCAGAAGCCGGGCGCAGAGGCCGTGAATGTGCTTGGTGCTGGCTGTCCAGCTACTGAGACTGTCCAGCACCCCCGGCCTGGGCACACCTCGGGTGAAGGCGGAGGGATGGCCAGGGGTGACCCAGCTTTTCACATGTGTTAGCTTCGGTGGGTCCCGGTGGGGGACAGGCAGGCCAGGGGAGGGAGGGGAGCGGCACCCCACCACGACCGGGTCCTGGTCCGTTGGAACCTAACTGGCACACAGCAGTGTCCTTAGTAACAAGGGGGCCTCTCAAGATGAGAGAGACTTATTACAGCCTAAAAACAAACAGATTTTGTGAAGTGGCGGCTTGAGTAAAAGTCCCGGGAGATATTTTGCTCTCCGTGTAGCAAGGGTCCCTTTTAAAGGTGCAGGGGGCCAGCGGGGGAAGTGGCCTCTGCTCTCCCTGGTCCGTGCGCCCTGCAGACCTGGGTTCCCGGGTGTGCATGGGGGCGGGAGGGGGCACGTCACCCATGCACAGAGTTGGGTTTTGCCCTGTTTTTAACCTGTGTACGGATGTGTGCACGCAGTAGAGCGTTTCTTGTGCTGCGGCCGGTGAGTTACCTCTGAGGTTGGCACGTAACTGAGCTGAATGAATGGGTCTGAGCAGGGTCAGTGGAGCGGTGCAGCTCCGATGCCCACCCTGGCCGTGGCCTGCTGGGCTCTTTGCAGCCGGGCAGTGAACAGGAACAGCTGTTGGAGCTTCCGAGTTGCAACGTGCGGGCTTCTCAATCTAAGCCCATAAACCCGCCAAGGCGCATGCACACGTGCGTGCGCACACACACACACAGCCTGCGTTTAGTTATTCCTTCCCTGTTGGACCGGGTCTCAAGCTGCGGCCAGTCAGAACCTGCGCTCTGGCCACAGCGATTTCTGTGCAGTCCTGGTTAGCCTCAATGAAAACCTCTCACCCCGGGCTCCTGGCTCCCAGCCTGGGTGGAACTGCTCCCGTTTAAAGGGGAGAGAGGGCGCGCCTTGTGAGGGGCTTGCTTTTTCAAGTGGTCGGAGCGCCCAGCAGCAGCTTTGTCGCCCCGTCAGTGTGACCACCTGGCTGCCTTTCTTCTTCCCACCCCTCCGCTGGCTCCCGCTCCGCTGAATGAGAGGCCCTGGCTGTTTATTCTCAGGCCAGTGGGAGGGGCAGGGGGTGCCCCCAGCCCCCGGGGGCCGCACACTCCCTTTGTGCCCAGTGCCCTCCCACTCAGCTCACCGTCCAGTTCCAGGGCACAGGATGAGGGGATAGGGGCTGACCTTCTAGGGCCTGGCTCCACACTGAGAGGCCCTCTGGTTCAGATGCTGAAATCGGTGGCCTCCCCTGCCAGGAGTTTCTCGTTGGGAGCGACAGAAAGGCAGCCCACAGGCGCTGGGTCGCCTCTTAGGTGTCCTCACGTCCGTGACGAGTGTGCCGCCAGGAGGGAAACCAGAAGTTCCCATGTCAGTGAGCTGCCAGGAGGTGACCCTGGAGCCCACCTGCCCAGAGGTGCAGGGTTTCCCAACAGTTTGCGGAGAGCTGCCGAGGACGGGCAGATGAAGTAACGCTATAGCCCTGCCGTGTCCCTGGAGGCAGATGAAGTGGGGATAAGCATCTGAGGGCAGTGGGGGCTTCCCTGGGCCCATCTTCCCATGTGCAAGACGGCCACTCCCCCTGGGACCTAGCAGCGCAAGTACTTGGGGGTAGTGTTGTAGGGGACGCGTCTGCTTCCTTGCGGGTTTTCCCCGCCTTTCTTTTCGTCGGGCTTCTGTGAATAAGTGATACATTCACAGGCTCACGTGCTAAGAGAAGGGAGTGAGCGATGACCCCTCTGCAGAGGCCACTGTGCCTCCTTCCCCCGCCCCCCCCCGCCCCCCCCTGCCGTTGTCTCTTCCAGTAGCTGTTCTCTTGGTTAGCATTTCTGCTGTTTGCCGGGGGGGGGGGGGGGGGGGGGGGGCGGGGAAGGTGATGGGAGGTTTTTTGTTTTTTTACCATTATTTATTTGGTTGCATTAGGTCTTAGTTGCAGTACTTGGGCTCCTTAGTTGTGGCATGCAAACTCTTAGTTGCAGCATGCCTGTAGGATCTAGTTCCCCGACCAGGGATCCAAGCCGGGCCCCCTGCACTGGGAACGCAGAGGCTTAACCACTGCGCCACCGGGCAAGTCCCTCTGCTGTTGTTAAGTGAGCATCACAAGCTCGTGATCAGAGAGTCCGGCCCGGCTTCTGCCCCTGCTGGCGCCCACTTCCTGACCACCCCCTCAGGACCAGCCATCTGCGGGACAGGGCCTCAGGGGGGTCCAGGTCACAGGGGTCCTGCTGCGTCCACACTCACAACCCCTTTGCCTCCCTCACTCTCCACAGATGTGAAGTTCATTTCCAACCCGCCCTCCATGGTGGCTGCCGGGAGCGTGGTGGCCGCGGTGCAAGGCCTGCACCTGGGAAGCGCCAACAGCTTCCTGTCCTATCACCGCCTGACGCGGTTCCTCTCCAAAGTGATCAGGTGTGACCCGGTAAGTGACCGCTCCGGCGCTGGCTGGGGGCCTGTCCGGCACCGGGTACTAGAAGCATCCAGGGCCTGGGGGTCCCAAGCTGCAGTCGTCTGGTGGGAAGTGGCAGAGGCTGGGGCCACGTGGGGGACAGGCAGCCACCTGCGTCCAGAGGCACAGGACCTGGCCGTGGCCCTGGCACACGCTGCCTGGGGGCCACTCCACCCCGTCTCCTGGGGGGCTCCTTTGGGAGGAGAACCACCTCCCAGAACTTGCAATGGGCGGGAGGGTCCTCCCAGGCTTCTGGTGGCCCCAGGGGCGCCCAGGAGCCTTAACCCCTCCTGGGGTCGTGGCGGGGGGGCCGTCAGGAAGAGGGGCCACATGGCAGGCCGGATCAATGATCCGTGCCCTAATGGTGTGTGGGGTGAGGCCCAGTCGAGCTTTGTCTGGGCGGCAGCGTGGACTCCCGACAAATGGCCGCTTTACAAGGGCCCCTGTGAGGTCTCCCGTCCACAATGGGCCTGGTACAGACAACTTGTTTTTATGACCCCCTTTGAGAGGCCGCTGCTTTGGAAGCCGGAGTCCATTGTATCTTTTTACTTAAAAATGCCACTGTCTTATTCCCCATTCTTTTCTTTTCTTTTCTCAAAGAATTAAAATAACAATTACAAGGGCTTGGGGCTTCACCAAATTAGATCAGCGAGGTTGGTGGCGGGGGTCACTGCCAGGCCCCACTAGTGTCCCGAGTAGGAGCCAGTGACCACCTTGACCCCGATCCCCGGTCCGGGTCCGGCTCCGGCTCCGGCCGCTTCTGGCGGTCCACCCTCGAGCGCCCAGGAGGCTCGGGGAGGAAAGCTGGTATGAGATGGATGCCTGCCTGTTCTCTGCCAATGGTGCTTGGCCACCAGCCTGCGTGACCCCCAGAGGAGGATGCCTTCTTGTTTGTAGGCGCGGGCAGCTCGGTGGCCCCCTGGGAGGGGGAGGCATCCTCACCTGGCTGCCAGGGCCAGCGCCATCCCCCAGCTAGAAACGCCACAAACAGCGCTGTCTACAGACAGTGGTAGGAAATCGCTGTGTGATCCCTTATCTGAATAGAGATTATTTTAATTAGATCTTAAGCAAAATGCCTTACGGCTGAGGAATGGTGGGAGGAATCAGTTGAGGCTGAAATTCGTTAGTCTGGTGACCGGTGACAAATGTCGCTGAGCTCAGACGCAGCAAATTCTGGGCTGTGGAGGCCCCGGGCCGTGGCTGAGTCTGCCCTTCCCTAGAGCTGGCCCCCGTGGTCACAGTCTGCTCTTCACGGGGTGAGGCTGCAGTGCCAAGCAGGCTGCTGGGAGGAGGAAGCACGGGCCGTGGAGCTGGAGGATGCGCCGGGGCCTGCAGAGGGGAGGCCCCTCCTGTATGCTTCTGCTCTCCGCTCCACAGTGTGGCCCCCCAAGTTACAGGGGCCAGGGAGCCACCTCTGGGGGGCTGCCTTCAGTGGGTGGGTGGAGGCTCTCGGGTCTCAGTAGGCCGTGGTGGGTGTTTGGATCAGAGCCTGAGGAGGCCGTCAGGAGCCTTGGGCCTCAGTTTCCTCCTCTGTAAAATGGGGCCTTTGGCACCTTCCCTGCCTCCTCCTTTGTCGTGATGAATACTGAAAGGGTGGTTAGGAAAGCCCCCCCGCCCCATAAGCCCTGTCCCCTTGGGAGATCTCCAGGGATTCATTCAGAAGCCCTCTTGGCCTGGCTTCACTTCTTTGGGGCGGGGTACACCGTTTCCAGCCCCATCTAGGAGGAAGTTAGCAGTGCCTTCTCCGTGCTGAACCTCGTTCCTGTGGGAAAGGCATGGGTCTGTTTCCCAGGCTGCCCTGGAGCCTTTCCCTGGCTCTAGAACAGAAGCCCCGTGTGGCATCCCAGGAGTTGGGACAGCCTCTCTGTTCAGATCCGGGAGCCGCGACTGCCCGGCTGCGGGCGGTGCCTTCGAGCTGCTGGGAGATGTGCCCGTGGTGGGACCAGGAGAGGCCCCCGGCCTCCGGGGTTCCTCCTCTCCATTGAACACGCGGGGTGGTCGCTGCTAGGAGCTGTGCGCGGCCGGAGCGTCTCCCAGGACGCAGGCCCGAACGGGAGAGGACAGGGGATAAAGGCCCCAGGGCCACCCAGCATTCATCCTCGGTCAAGCACGGCCTAACGCTCTTGACGGCCATTCATCACGGAATGCTGGGTTCACTGCGAGGGCTGACACGGCAGAGATTAAGTCCGAAAAGTGGGCCTCAGAGGGCCTCCCCATCCTGGATCAGATGGCACTGCATTCGCGGAGGGCAGCAGTGGGGCTGGTGGGAACCTGGGCCCAGAGATGAGAGCCCGGCGAGGAGTTCCAGCGAGCGGCCGGGCAGGCAGGGGATTCGGGGCAGGTGGGCAGGAGCGTCTGTGTCCACCAGAGCCCTTGGGTCCCGAGTGGGCTCACCGTGGCCTGGTTGACGTGGGCTTTTCAGGCCGGGAGGGCAGCTGGTGGGCAAACAGGGTCGCCACTGTCGATCCTGGGGTCTGGGCGGCGGCTTCCTGGGTTTGGGGGAGGCGGCGTTTTCGGTGAGCATTGGGAAGGGGCCCCTCGCCGCGGGCCACCTCCTGAGGACCTGTCTCGTGCAGGACTGCCTCCGCGCCTGCCAGGAGCAGATCGAGGCCCTCCTGGAGTCCAGCCTGCGCCAGGCCCAGCAACAGAACTTGGACCCCAAGGCCGCGGAGGAGGGGGAGGAGGAGGAGGAGGCGGACCTGGCCTGCACGCCCACCGACGTGCGCGACGTGGACATTTGAGGGCGCCGCGGCGGGAGCGGGGCCGGCCGGGCTCGGCGGACAGAGCCGCTCAGGCCCGGTCGCCGCCGGAAGGCAGCCCGCCCCTCAGTGTCTTGGTGTTTCCCTTTGCTCTTTCTCCCTTCTGTCTCTGAGTTAAGCAAAAGAAAAGAAACGTCCCCGAAAACCTACTTTAAGAAAAAAAAAAAAAAAAAAAAGGAGAGGAAAAAATAGAATTTGCATAACCCTGAGCTGGAGGGGGAGGAGGGTTGTGCTACAAAAATAGAGGATTGTATACCCCGTAATCAACTAGTTTTTATATTCATGTGTTTGTGTCTCTGTGTTATAAGGATAGGCGTTAACACAAGAAGCGAGTCTGCAGGGGAGGATTAGATTTGATTCTTTATGTGTTTCAAACAAACAAACAAAAAGCATAAAAACGTTTGAAAAAAAAAAAAAATAGGAAGAAGTCCACAACCCATTTTTAAAGTAGAAGAGGGTTTTAGATAGAACTCTACCCGTGTGCTTTTCCTAAGAGCACAGCTTTAAAGCGGTTCTAGGCATCCTGTATCTCGCTTATGCATGTAGTCACTTTATAAGTCATTTGTTTATTTTATTTCGTAGGTAGGCATGTAACCTTCACCTTGTCAATGGCTGATGTAACCTCTCGGCTAGGGTAGCGTAGAGTTCGGCATTTTCAAGGCCTGATCCTCTTTCTGCCTGTGGACCAACCACCTGAGGGGTTTGTCGGGCGCCAGCCTGCGCCTCGGTGACGGAAGGCCACCTCCGACTCCTAGCGTCCGCTACTAGAAAGAGAGACCGCAATAGTGACCTAATATATTCTATTTTTATAATCTTCATATTTTTGTAGTTACCTGTTTATGAGGTGCTGGTTTTTCACCCAACAGATCTGCAGCCTGCTCACATCCAGGTGAAATCTACAGCTGTTTTTTTTTTTGTTTTTTTGTTTTTGTTTTTTGTTTCTTCTCAATATTCCAAAACCATTCCATTTCAAAGCACTTTCAGTCTCTAGGTGACATCTCTGTGTATGTTGTGTGTGGAGGGGGCGGGGAACGGTTTCTTAATGGAATGGTTTGGGAATATTCCAGTACTTGGGTGCAGACAGGATGGCGAGGCAGGTGCTTGTCGATATGGTGTTAGCGAAAGGGAGATGATGTTTTGGAGGGCTAGGTTCCGGTCAAGGAGAAGAAAATGTGCATTCATTCTCACACTGCCAGGATGATGTGTTCCTTTCCTTTTCTGTAGAGAAGTTGAAGTTTAGGAATCCTTCCGTGCCAACTGGTGTTTGAAAGTAGGGGCCTTAAAGGTTTACCTAGAGAACCAGCAGTTTCAGAGTTATCGTTAGATGTTTTGCAACGGAAGGTTTTTAAACACTAAAATATATAATTTATAGTTAAGGCTAAAAAGAATATTTATTGCAGAGGATGTTCGTAAGGCCAGTATGATTTATAAGGTAATGCAATCTCCCCTTGATTTACACACACACACACACACACACACACACACACTTTTCTGCCTTAGATGTTGCAGGTGTCAGGTGTAGGACAGTTTGTTAAAGTTAGGTCCTTTTATAAGAGAGGGAAAAAAATCCCGAGAAAAAAACCACAATGACATGGATTTGGCTAATTTGGCCCGACTGGCTTTTCGCAGAGTGATCCAGCTGGAGAGGTGTCAGAGTTATAAGCACAAATTAGGATGCTGGAAACAAGTTCAGTTCCAAGTTCAGTTCCAATACGATCTCATCCCCGAACCCTCCTTTCAAAAAAGAAATTTAGCAACCGCTAGATAATTTGCACATCTTGGCTATGTACCTTTTTGTAATTATTCTGTAGGGAGTGTTGAAGGGAGCGAGGAGGTGAGGGAGGAAGTGTGTGGAGGGGAGGTGGGCGGGGACCACGTGAGGGACAGGCTGCGGCTCCATTTTTCTTTATTCGCTGCTACCGATGACTTCCCAGTGCAGTTTGGAAACAGATGCATATCGCTTCTCTTATCTTTCACATTGTTTTGCTGCTATTGGAGAATCAGTTTTTTTTTGTTTTACAATGTCATATACTGCCATGTTCTAGTTTGAATTTTCTCATAGAAAAAATGTATTACGGATGCCTTTCGTTTTTGGTAGCGTTGTTGTTTTCTTTTTCTTTTTTTTTTTTTTTATGTGATCAATTTTGACTTAACGTGATTACTGCTCTATTCCAAAAAGGTTCCTGTTTCACAATTACCTCAAGCTTCACTTAGCCATTTGCAGACCAGGTGGTCAGGCTCTGTCTGCTGCTTCGGCAGACGGACACGCGGACGAGATCCCAAAAAGGACCTGGTGGGGGATCCCCACCCCGCCGGGCCGCGTTCACGAGGACCCCCGGGCGTCTCTGGAGACAGGCCATGTCCGTTTCCTTTGCCCTGCGCCTGTTATGCTGGACTCTCCATCTGACCTGGGATTTACCATCATCGTAGTTTTTACAGCCCGTATCGTTCTTTGCGTATAGCTATGAAAGTTGCATTATTATTATTATTATTATTATTGTAACAAGTATGTCTTAATGTGCCACTGTGGTGCTGTGCTGTAGGACTCGGTCATTTGGCATGAGTGGAATCGCTTCTGGCCTGTGTCACAGTTTGGGGTGCGTTGTATCTGTTGTTAGTGTTGTTTGTTGTTCTGGTCATTATAGCAAATGCTCCTTTAAAGAGACTTCAGATCTCAATGAAGCCAGCCAACAGTGCTGTGTGCCCGAGAGCCGTCTAACACGCTGCCGAACCAAAAGGATTTGGATTTGCACCGTCCGCGGCGGCCCCAGGCGGGGCAGCCCGTGCGCTTCAAGGCCATTGGCAGGTGCAAACCCGCCCCGCCCCGCCCCGCCCCACCCCTGCAGGAACACTGCTTCCGCTTACCTCAACCATTCTGGCTGCGGCGTCTCTGTCTGAACCAAACGGGGTCCGTGAGGGACGGTCTCTCCGTGGTGGGGGGTGAGATGTGTGTGCTCTAAGGCCAAAGGCCAGTGGCAGGTCCGGGAGCACAGGAAGTCTGTCCCGTGACCAGCAAGCCTGAGGGTCCGGGCGGGCAGGCACTTGGGGGTCTGTGTGTGTTTTTGGTTGCACACCACGGTGTTTCCCAGCACAGACATGTAACCGGCACGTTTCCAGCAGGAAACAAGACAAACGTGAAAAGTCTAGAAATAAAATTGGTAAAACCCCAGTGCAGTGTCCGCTTGTCTGTTTCCTGGGGCGGGCAGGGAGCCAGGGCCATGCGCCCCAAGTTCCTTGGATGGGGGTGGCAGGCGGGTAGGGGGCCCGCCTCGGCCCTGCGGACACCGGGGCCAGGCCATCCTCTGTCATGGGGGACTGCCCTGGGCACCGTGGGCTGTTGGGCTGCATCCCCGGCCTCCACCCGCTAGATGACAGGACCGACCCTGGTCGTGACAACAAAAATGCCTCCAGACATGGCCAGCGGTCCCCTGGTGATGCAGAAGGAGGGTGTGATGCCCTCCCAGCCGGGAGGAAATCCGGACCAGAGGTCAGTAGTGGGAGAGGGCCGCGTGGACCGCCCCCCCCCGCCCAGAGTTTAAGGACGGGCTTGCAGGCAGCCCCGACCACCTCAGACTACGGCTCTGGCCCCGGTGACGTGAGCCCCGTTGGTCAGCCGCCTCCCAGCCCACGTCTGGCCAGTCGCCCTCCCAGGTTATTTGCAGATAGGAAAGTAAATGAATGCGCTAACCCTCTTCTGGCACAAAGTGCTGTTTGCTCTGGGTGAATCATGGCCCCAAGGTGCCCTGAGCTCGGGGCAGGGGGGAACAACGCCAGTGTCCGGGCAGCGGTCCAGTGGCCTTTCACACGGACCCGGCGACCTGGGAGGCCTGGTGGACACCTGTGACGTCCACCTTTGGGCTCCAGATGCCTGCGAACTGGCCGCGTTCCCAAAGCCGGTGGAGGTGGGAAATGAATCTTGGTCCCAGCTCTGCGGGGCCGAGGCCTCTTCCCAGAGCCGGGAGCTCCCCAAGGTGCCCTCACCCCCCAGCTGAGCATTCAGCGAGCGCTCCAGGGCCAGGAGGAGGCCTGGGTCACGCGCCAAGGATGGCACTACTTACCAGGTCAGTTCACCGCAGCCCTAACGAAGCGCCCGCCGTGTGCCAGCCTGCCCAGGGGGTGCCCGCAGGGTCGGTGGGGCCTGGAGCTTCTGGGAGGAGGTGGGGTGTGCAGGCGCCAGAACTGCTGCCTCCCTGCCCCAGTCCCTCGCCGGCTGGGTGGGGACGTGAGGCAAGGCCCCTGCCCCCGGGGCCTACAGGGTGCTCTGAAAGGGGACCGAGCGACGGTCAGAGCCTCGGGAGGTGCCCTGAAGCCCAGGGCCTGCTCTGCACCACCGCGGTGGCTCAGCCCCGGGGACCCGCTAGTCTGTGTCAGCACCAGGGCCCAATGACATCGACGACCATGGGCGTACAGAGGGGCCCAAGCGAGGCTCCGACGCTGCGAGGGCCTCGGGGTATCTTGAGGAGCAGGGCCAACAGTCTGATTGCATTAAGTTCCAGCGAGAATCCGGGCAGAGGAAGCCGGGGGGCGGCCTGCACTCCACAGGCAGCTGGACGCACAGGACGCCAGACCTGCGGGGCTGTTTGATGGTTTCTAATGTTGCAGGTGGAAAATCTGTTTGTGGGCTGACAGGTCGGACAGTGGAAACGAAGAGGGCGTGACGGGGAGGTGGCCTGTGAGGCACGGCGGTGGGGGGAGGCAGGGGCAGGGGCGCAGATGGGACCCAAAGTACACAGAGGGTTTGGGCCGAGTGAGGAGGGTCCCGGAGCCCCCCAGGGCCGTCTCCACGGCCGTGAGGCCCCCGGAGGAGGGGCAGCAGGCTTCTCTCAGTTATGCCACGGGCCCAGACCTCTCCAACCGCCCACGTCAGCTGGGGCATCCCCCATCCCCCCCCCCCCCCGTGGGGGTCTGGCTGCCCTGTGCATATCAGGAAAACAAAAACTGGCCTTTGGAGACAAAGCCTTCCGGTGTCCACTCCGCTGCCCCCTCCCGGAAGCCCGAACGCCTGCTCTCACTCGGGCCCACGGCCACTCACCTGGGGCCTCCCTGCCTCCCAGCCAGTCTCCCTGCCCCAGGTGGGCCCACCACCCTCTGCCAGAACCCCCTGGGGCTTCTAGCTCCTTCCAGCTCCATCCGGGGTCCTGGGACCTGGCCCATCTCCCCCCAGCCTCACCCCCCATCTCCCCCCAGCCTCACCCCCCATCTCCCCCCAGCCTCACCCCCCGTCTCCCCCAGCCTCAGACTCCTCATTCCCCGAAGTTTCTGCCCAGGGGACTGCAGGACACACCAGACTACTTCCGGCCCCCAGTTTTGTGCTGGAGTGCCCCCCGACCCCGCTCTCCCCCAGGCTCACATAAGACTCTGCAGTGTTCTCCACCCTGCCCCAGCCAGGTGGCTCTGGTGGTCCAGGAGCCATTACACGTGGTGTTTCCCCTCCGGGCTGTGAGCCCTTGGGGACAGCTGTCCGGCTGGTCCTTCTCTGCCCACGCCCTGCGCCCCGCCTGCACGCAGCGGGTGCTGAGCAGTAGGGCCGCGTGCGGGCTGCGGGCTTTGTGAGCTGCCGAGGGCTGGGCCCTGCCTGACCCGGGTGCGGTGGGGACTCGGGGGCTGGGGGGCTCCCCAGGGGCCGGGAGCACCTCATCGCCCTGACGAGGCCCGATAAGCCCCGGGACACAGCCTGGGCACTAAGGCGAGTCAGTTCCCTGCCAGGGCCCCAGATTCGAGGGGCCCCAGGGCAGGCGTGTTTGCAGAGGTGGGTACTGCTGGGACCCTGGGCGCCAGGCTCCCCACCTTCCCTCTGAGCCCGTCCGTCCTGGAAGCCCGGCAGCAGCAGGGCTCGGCTGTCCCACCACGAGGCCAGTCCCAACTCCGGGGGGCGGCTGCATGGGGCGTGTGTCCCGCACGCTGGGCTGGCCTCCGCCGTGCACAGGGCTCTGTCAGCCCAGGAATGTCTTTGATCAGGAGTTTATGCAGAGGGGACGCAAGCCCCTGGCCTCTAATCCGTTCCCACAGTCCCCCTGCCCGCCGGCCCCTGCCCTGAGCCACACCTCGGCCCAGCAGACAATAGCCACGGCCGGTGGGCGGGCAGCGCCAGGGACGAGGGCCGGAGGCCCACATCCGGGGGCATTGTCACCGCCACTCACAGGGCGCACAGGAGGATGGGGAAGCTCTTGGCTCAAGGGCTGCTATCGGCCCAGAGCCTATCAGAGACGACAGCGTCTGTTAATCCTTTCAAGTTTCAACTAGCAGCGAGACAGCCTCCCCAGGGCGGTCCCTCTAGAGCAGACCCGTCTAGCTGGAGGGTCTACCCACATTCTGGACCCCAAGCCCGCCGAGCACGCCGGGCAGTGTTCCTTCCCTGGTCCCATCGCAGGAGGACAGTAGCTTAAGGTCACTCAGCACGTACTGGGGGCCGGGCATTGTGCTAAGGGCCAAACACGCCATTTCCCCCTACATCTTTTTGTTGTTTTTGCTTTGTTTTGTTTTGTTTTTACGGCCGTGCCGCAGGGCATACGGAATCTTAGTTCCCTGACCAGGGATCGAACCCGCGCCCCCTGCATTGGGAGTGCAGAGTCTTAACCACTGGACGGCCGGGGAAGTCCTCTCCCTAAATCTTGAAACAGCCCCCAGGGGTTGGTGACAGGCAGGGGACACACTGGCGAGGGGGCCCTGTGGAGCCCACGTTCCTCTCGCAGGTACAAGTATTCCCATCTTCCAGGTCAAGGGTGGGCAGGCTTCTCCACAAAGGGCCGGATAGGGAGTGTTTGGGGCTTTGCTGGCCATGGTCTCCATCTAGCTCCTCTACTCCACTGCACGGAGCAGGCAGCCACGGAGGACAGTATGGCAACGAGCACAGCCAGGCGGGATCTGGGCTGAGGGTGGGAGTGAGCCGACTCCTGCTGGGGACGAGTAAACCGGGGCCCAGAGAGGTGAAGTAACTGAGCCAGGATCACATGGCAGGGAGCTGACCGAGCCAGGCCAGTGGCCGAGTTTGTGCCTCTGGGGCCTGGGCCCCCGGCAGTCAGCTTGGCTGCCTTGCCGAGAACGAGGTCTTCAAAAATGGGCTCGAAGAAAACGCACGAAGTCTTCATTTGAGTATTTTTCACCCGACGGTCAGTGCGTGCACTCGGGGCGGCCCTGCTTTGCCAGGAGGCCCAGGGGTCGAGGTCAGGTCCACCCACGTCCAAGACTTGAAGTCAGCGGCCCCTGCGGCCAGGGCAGTGTCTTGGTCAGCCGGCCTGGAGAAAGGCGGCCAGGTGTGCTGGCAGTGTCGTCTGACGTGGCCAGTCGTTGTTTGAAAAACACTCTCACACGTGAGCACATTTTAGAGGAAAAGACCCAGGAGTTGGATCTCAGCTCTGCAACTTTCAGGCTGTGCGGCTTCGCCTTCTGGGCCTCAACTTCCTCACGCATAAAATGGGGATAGTCACGTCTATAAGAAGGGCGGCTCCGATAGGGCACCCTAGCATCTGTGACACACCCAGCACAGAAGCAGAGCTCAGTCAATCTGTTCACTGACCGCCTCCTGGGGTGACGCAAGGACCAATGGCTCGACGTCCATGAAGCATTGAGCACAGTGCCTGGTGCACAGGCGTCACTCAGTAAACGTCACCACACTGTCAGTGTGACCGCCACCACCCCATGCATCGTCCAGGTGTGCAAGGAGGCCCCGCTGGTCCCCGGTGGGTGGTCGAGGCCATCCTCATTTCCCTCCTCTAGCAGTTCTTGGTCTTTGTGCCCACACTGAGCCCCCCACCTTGTGTTGACAGCACCCAGATTTCACTCGGTGGGAACCACCGTTCTCAGCTCTGTGGCTCAGGTGGGACTGACCCCATCCCCAGCTCCAGGACAGGCGCCAATGGGCTCAAAGCCAACAGCACATCTGCCCCCCCGGACCAGTGGCAGGTTCAAGGGCGGATGTGAAATCTAACAGCCAACGAGACTCAGGGAGACATTTTCTGGAGCTTCTGGAAAAGAGAGCACTCCACTCTGTTCCTTAGGACTCCTG
This sequence comes from Delphinapterus leucas, assembly GCF_059928025.1. Classification (NCBI taxonomy): domain Eukaryota; kingdom Metazoa; phylum Chordata; class Mammalia; order Artiodactyla; family Monodontidae; genus Delphinapterus; species Delphinapterus leucas. The sequence continues at coordinate 3,924,366 of NC_143135.1, read as the reverse complement.
GGGGCTGGCACAGCCCTTCTGCCCTGATAGGGGCGTCCGTGGTGCTGCGGCCACAGGATGGATCCTGAGCGTGAAGCCGGCCGTGCGGGAGAGCAAGAGGGGGACCAGGTCTCCAGACGAGCTGCTGGAGCTGCCCATCACTGCCCCTTACTGTTTGAATCCATTTGATATAAGTTTCCTAGCATTTTCAAAGCTTCTTAACTATCACACTGTATGTGTGTTTTCTACCTTTTCTAGATGTAACATGTATTACTGATATAAACAACAGGGGCTGAGACCAGGGGAGAGCTTCGAGGCAGCCTTCAGTGGCAGACCCTGTCTCGGCCCCTGTACAGAGCCAGCGGGGTCCCCCAAAGGCAGCAGCCTCTCGGGGGAGGGAGCCAGGGGGCTCCTGTGCCTTGAGATAACAGCGTCTTTCTGGGGTGTAGGTACCACCTGCCCCTCAGAGCAGCTGAGAGTAGGGAGCTGAGGCAAATGCCTTAAGAAGGAAGCTCGCCACACGTCAGGCCAGGAAGAAGGGTCTGGACATCACCGCGTCCTGTCTCTTCACTCAGCAGACGGCCAAACGACAGCCCAGACGTCGTTATCAGTGTCCTGGGGCTGCTATAACAAGCCATCACAGAGTGGGTGGCCACATCAACAGAAATTTATTCTCTCACCGTCCTGGAGGCCGGGGCCGTGCTCCCTGCCCCAGGTCTCATGGCTGCTGGAAACGCCCGGCGTCCCTTGGCTTACAGACACCTCACTCCGTTCTCAGCCTCTGTTCTTGCACGGCTGTCTCTCCTCCATGTCTCTCTTTACATGGCATTCTCCTCTTCAAGGACACGGTCACGTGAGATGTAGGGCCCCCTACTCTAGTACAACCCACCATAACGTACACCTGAGTCTCAGCTGCAAAAACCCTATTTCCAAAGGTCACATTCCCAGGTACCAGGGGCTGGGACTTTGTCACATCTTTTAGGGGATATGGTTCAACTCAACAGATGTGTCTGAGCTCTCAGAGCTAGGGAACCTGCTCGTGGAGCACCCTGGGATTTCAGGGGCACATACCCACCAAAAATAATGGAAGTTCAATAAATCCTTGCTGAAAGGATGGAGACAGCCCGCCACTAAGTCTTCAGTTCCATGGCCGTTTACTTGGGGCATGGGGTCCCCTGGCCCATCACACTCCTGAGTGGGTAGAAACAGGATCATATTCAGGTATCGCTCCAACCCTAGGGACCCAAGGCCCAGCTGATCTGGTAAAGGGCACCAGGGAGGTGGGGCCGAAGCGCTGTCTCCACAGGGGCCCCCAAGGGACACACCAGCAAGGGCCTCAATGTCAGGTGAGGAGTTTAATCAGCCATCAGAGCTATGGAAAAGTTCACAGGCAAGGAGCGGCTGTCCTTCTTGGGACACTGAAGTGAGCCCCTAAGTCCTGGTGGCTTGGATAGGCCCGTCCCTCTGGGGGCCTGGCCCAGCACCTGCACGACTCTCGTGTCCTGTGAGAACTGAACGCAGTGCCCGCTTTTCTCTGATGGATCATACTCGCTTGGGGACACGCTTCCTGGGCCGCAGACCGGTTCCTCACTTCACTCACCAAGGAATGGAATAACTGTGGAGTTGGGACCTCACCAGTTACTTACAGGTTTTGATCTCTCCAAATTATATGGTGTCTTCAGGTAGGGTGGAAGAGACGTTCTCCACGGTGCTGAGCTCAAATGAGAGCTCACAAAGCGAGTCATGCCAAGGTCACCTCCTCCAAGAAGGCTTCCTGCCCACCTTCCCACTCCCTTATCCCCCAGGCAGAGCTGAACGCCCCCCCACCCCGCCTCCAGGCTCCCCATCCATCCCTCAGTGAGCCGTGCTCAGAGGGTCGCGGGCAGCTGATGGCCCACGCGGTCCATGCCTCCCCTACTGCAGCCAGCACGGGTCCCTTCCCATAAAGCCGACTGTCTCTGCCGCGATCAGCTAGGTGCAAGACTGGTCACACAGACAAGCTGTGAATTACCAGGAAAGTGAGACTCCGTCTGGCTAAGAATAACTTAAGCAAACCCCCTGACCCCTGCTGTGCTTAGGCCTGAGGTCAGCCACTTACTGCGACTGCTGGCACATCGCTCAGCTCAGCTGGGAGCCCCAGGCCCCCATCTGCCGGGGTGAGGGGGGCAGGCAGCGACCCCACCTCATGGGCTTTGTGGACACTTCAGTGACCCAAGGAAGGTCAAGGCGGCCACGAGCAGCCACTCGGTAAATAAGACTTCTTATCCCTTCCTCCAAATCACTTCATTCTTTTCTCACCACTGGGTAGAGAAAAACAACAAGCTGAACGTGAAGTAAAAGCAAGCGTCTGGGGCTGGGTTCTGGCCTGTGGGTGGGTGTTTCCCACCACCCACCGCGGTGCCTCTGAGAGTACAGTTCCCACGTGGTAAGTTCAGGTGGAAGGATCAGCCTTACTCCCAATCACTGATGTTCTAAAAAATAAAATGAAGTAACTTCAACTTTTTTTTTAAATAAAATTTATTTATTTACCTATTTATTTTTGGCTGCGTTGGGTCTTCGTTGCGGTGCGCAGGCTTCTCTTTGCGGTGGCTTCTCTTGTTGCGGAGCACGGGCTCTAGGTGCGTGGGCTCAGTAGTTATGGCGCACGGCTTCGTTGCTCCGCGGCATGTGGGGTCTTCCCGGACCACGGCTGGAACCCGTGTCCCCTGCATTGGCAGGCGGATTCTTAACCACTGCGCCACGAGGGAAGTCCCAAAGTAACTTCAACTTTTAAGTGAAATGGTCTTCTTCTCTCCCAAGTTAAGTCTGTCCAGGCAGCCAGACAGGGTGGCTATTACAGGCCACCCTGTATTCACCCTATGGCTGAATTATGTCCCCACAAAAATTCATGTTGGAGTCTTGCCCCTCAGAACCTAGAATGTGACTATATTTGGAGATGGGGCCTTTAAGGAGGTCATCAAGGTGGGCCCCAATCCAACAGGGCTGGAGTCCTTAAAGCAACACCAACACACACAGGGACGACTGTGTGAGGACACAGGGAGAAGATAGCCGTCTACACACCAAGGAGAGGCCTCAGGAGGAACCGGCCCTGCCCACACTGGGATCTCAGATTCCAGCCTCCAGGACTGGGAGACAGTGAATGCCTGTTGTTTAAGGCACCCACTGTGCGGCATTCACTATGGCAGCCCCGGCTGACTAATAATGTGGCACAAAATATGCTGGGAGTTTCCGACAGGGAAGAGCAAGCAGGCCAGAGCGGTGGGAAATCTATGAGCCCCTGGAAAGGGGGAGATCCAACAAGGGTTAATATCCAACAGGACCAGGTGTAGGTGGACAGGAAGGGAAGGGATGGGATGGGATGGGATGGGCTGGGCTGGGGGAGAGGGCAAGCAGGATACCTTTGCCTGCAAACAATGGAAGCCCTACCGAAGTGGCCTTGAACTAGGGCATTCATCAGCTCCTATAACCGAGGTTGGCAAGCAGAGCGCCTCTCGGGGGTCAGTCAGCACAGCTGCTCGGCAACGTCCTCGGGCTGGGTCCTCTCTGGCTGGGCTCTGCCATGCCCAGGTCTGGCTTCATCCATAGCTGCTTGCAAGCTGCCTGTCATAATTCCAGGTGTCGCATCCCCACAGGACAACTTCCAAAAGAGATACCATCTCTCTCAAGAGTGATGTGACCTTTCCCAGAAGCCCTCGGGTGTCCTCCACCGTCTCATCAGCCAGAAGAGCAAGCTCCCCGGACCCCATCGCTGGAGGTGGCATCACAGGGACACAGTGGTTGTGACGCGAACGGGGGCTCTGTCTGTACTGTAACCAGAACACCTGTCTTGGGTGACCAAGGGGTCCTGGAAACTGGGTCTCATCCTCCAAGAAGGAGCCAGGCTGGCACAGGTCAAGTCCGGTGTCCAGGGCCCCTGAAGATGATGGATGAGGCAGCTTGGCCCCACGGGATGGCGGAAAGGAAGTGGCTGCCGGCTGCTCTGGCTGACACCTGGAATGGGAGAGGCTGAGAAGAGAGAGACGGAAGGGGTCGGGGGGAGTGAGGTTTGGGGCAGGAGAGGTCAGTGATAAACGCACACGGTGGCTGGCCAGGGGCAGCAGGACCCGACCCTTTCCTGAACATCACGGGGCGCCGTCCTGTCGTGGTAGCTGCCTCCATGCGTGTTAATGAAACACGCAGACACAAACACAACAGAAGGCTGTTCGGTGCGACCCTGGTACCTCAACCCCAGATATCACGGAGAAAGGAATGAATTCGCTAGATGTCGCATCAAAAATGGTCCCAGGGCTTCCCTGGTGGCACAGTGGTTGAGAGTCAGCCTGCCGATGCAGGGGACACAGGTTCGTGTCCCGGTCCGGTAGGATCCCACATGCCGCGGAGCGGCTGGGCCCGTGAGCCATGGCCGCTGAGCCTGCGTGTCCGGAGCCTGTGCTCCGCGACGGGAGAGGCCACAGCAGTGAGAGGCCCGCGTACCGCAAAAAAAAAAAAATCCACCCAGAAAAACGACAACAAAAGCCCCTCCATCCCACCAGCCCGAGATAAGCGCTGCTGGTGTCTGTGACGAAGGAGCACCTGAGGCCGTGCACCCGTACAGATGCCTTTTAAGTCCGGGCAGAAGACAGAAGAACTCACACCAGAAGGAAGGCTGCAGTAAGGCTCCAAAGTTTCTGCACACAGAACGGTGGCCTTAAAGTCTCCTCCCCTTGACCATTTTTGAGGCTGCAGAGCCCCACCCACCCAGGGACACAGGAAGAGCACGGCCCAGCTTCCTGGGGACAGGGCTGGCCTCTGCTCCTCTCAGCCAGACGCCCACGTCCATGGCCACATGAGAAGCCCCAGGGCTCCACGGGGCACAGCGGGGACCTGCGGGCAGGGACCCCCGAGACTGTGGGTGCGACCGTGCATTCCAGAGCGGGCACCAGGAGACAGGGCTGAAGTCCCAGCTCTGCCGCCCACTGCCCTTGGACCAGGCAGTCTCTTGGGCCTGTTTCCTAGTCTATAAAATGGAAATAACGCCTACCTCATAGGCTCCTGAAGGGACTAAATAAAACATGAGAAGCAGGTCACAGCACTGGCACATCTCAAGGGTCAATAAATGTCACAGTACCCATCACTCCTTCCTATTAACCTGCTTCGTGTCAACCCTGTGGCTCTCATTTTTTAAAAAACTGTCCCTCTGAGCGCTGACCAAAGCCCGGGGAGTAAAGGGGAAGTTTATCCTATCCAGAGCCAACCCGAGAGCCAACCCGAGAGCCAACCCAGAGCCAGGCCTGCCAAGTGACGAGAACCCGTGAGCCAGGGGCCTGGACCCTGGCTGGACCAGAGAAGAGCAGCCCGGTGAGGGCTCTGCCAGGGCCGCGTTCACGCTGCAGAGCAGACAGGGCCCAACAAAGGACGGGCCTATGTGGAGGGGCCCCGTGGGGGACACGGAGGCCACCCAGCAGACCTCGGGGGAAGGAAGGCCTTTCAGCGGCCAAGCTGGAACCCTCCCTGCAAAACAATGAATCCCCCATCATTGTTTTGCCTTTAATCACATTTTTAAACACTTAACATACGAACATCTGTTCCCTGATGTTTCGTCTTTGTGCGTCTGTCATCCTCAAAATGAAAGTCCGGAACCTTCTGCACTAATTTTAAAGTCGGGCTGGACGTTTAGTAATGAACAAAGCTGAAGAAACACAAAAGAAAGAAAATGTTTTTTTAAATTAGAGCAGAAGTCTCTCTCTAGCTGCAGCTCTACTTGCCTAGGTCACCTCCCTTCAAGAAGTTCTCACACCTGTTCCCTACATGGTCCTCGGTTTCCTTACATCGACACACACAAGGATTTGCTTTACTGACCATTTGTATGTTACCAGTGGCCCCAAAACCATTAGTGAAATGAGCCCCCAGGGCTGCCCCAGCTACATCTGAGAAAGGCACCCCGATCAAAAAGAAACACACAGGACACAAACCTGCTTAAATTTCCCTCTAATTCTGTCTAAGTCTTCATGAAGTTTATCATAAGTAGGGTCATCATAAGGGAATTTCTGAATCATTCCAAGCAACGATTCTAAGACCTTCATCTTTCTGCTGTAAAACACAGAAATAAAGACTTTTGGTCCTTTGCACACAACAGGCTCAGCTTAGTAACAGATGCCGCTCGACGGCTTTAAAGTGGTGGTGCTGAGCACTCCTGGCCTCAGGCGCTGGTGACTAACTTTGTCATCACACGAAACAACCTTTACTCACCTGGCAATGTGAGCCCGCCCACACCCGCATCTGGACATCAAGAGCGAACTGACCTTACAGGGACGGCTCCATCCGGACCCAGCGGCCAAGGCAATACCGATAAGCACGCCGACCGCCGGTCCCCAGGTCTGACCCCAGAGCAGACAGAAGCAGACGGGAAAGAGTGCCGGGCACAGCCCTGCCTGCTCCGGACTTGGGGATTTCCCAGGATCTGCAATCTTCACGCTCACAGCCTCTGGGAGCTTAACAGCAGGTAAACCGGCAAGCCCCCTCCATCCATAGGGCAGAAACCAGTGGCTGGTGTTTGAGTTCGGCTCCCTTTCCCAGGAAGATGAGGAGCTCAGCTGGTGGGCGGCCTGGAGCGCAACCGCCCCGAGGCACTCACATCTCTCACTCACAGAGTGTTTCACATCTCTGAGCCTCAGCGTCCTCATCTGTAAAATGGGGCCTTAACGGCCACCTCCCAGGCTCTCAGGAGGATAAAGCCCAGAACGTGCTACAGAGTAGGGGCTCGATAAACATCAGTCTCCTGGCTTCATCTGGGCGGGCGGGTGCCCTCTGGGTCGCAGGCAAGCCACCCTGCCGAGCCACCTTCCCCTCACCACATCTGATCCCCAGGGTGTCAGGAGCGTGCCGGATATCTGATCCCTGGGAATCCTGAAGGACTCATCCTTAGGATGAAGCAACAGCCATTCAGAGTGACCAGGGCCTGCTCACATCTGCGGCTTTTAAACCAGTTTAGAACTATGATGGCCACCTCTTGGAGAAAACACAGAACTGCAAAAGGTCAGAAGGAGTTAAGTAAAGCAACAAAGCACTTGGTTTCCAGGGAGTTGCAAGGCAGATGCTAACACGCGGGAAACGGCTGAACCTGCCACGAAACAATGACTACCACCCACTCCCAGCTCTGCAAGCAGCGACGGGTCATTCCTGCCCTCCCCGGTCAGTGAAGCTACTCCAGACACACCCAGCCCGTCGCACGGTCAAAGCCAGTGCGTGTCAGGAGGGTGTGACCCGCTCACGGCTGGTGTAAGGGAAAAAGCCTTCACCCGACTGCGGAAGGGGCAGAGGAGCGTCTCAGGGTGGGTCAGAAAGCTACGGTCACCTGATGGAAAGGTCGCCATCCTTCAGGCTGAGACACAGCTCTCCACACAGCTTCTCTGGTGTTAAAATTCCCTTAGCTCACTGAATGATAACACACATGGCAATGTTTCTCTTTTAACATTCTTACTTGAAACATAAAGAAGCAGATCCTCTGCCCGCCTTCTACCATTTTTAAGAAAACTGTAGACTTAGAAAATCCAAAAACCATTACTCTAAGATAAAGGGTTTTAGGCTTTTAGTGTTTCAAAGGGCTCTCTGGGCTCTGCTGGTGGGGTGGGGAGGGCGGCGGCCACGGGCCCTCTGATGGACAGACCGGGGGCGCAGCTTTAGGAGGGGAGGGAACCCCTGCCCTGGGGTGCGGATTGGCAGCCCCCAGGTGCGAGACCCTTCACACCCAGTGAGCCACAGATCCCGGTGCGGGGAGAAGGGGAGGCTGTTGGAGCATTCCAAATCCGTGCGCCCCACCCCGCCTTCATGGACCGGGAGTGGGGAGCCACGCTCCGCTCCGACAGCCGCCCAGTGGCACCTGGGGCTGCCAACCACTGTCCCAACCTGACCGCCAGCTACCCGCCCACTCCCACTGAATCTTCAGAGGAAAATCTCCCCAAGATGGCCCTCGGCTGATGGACGAATCCGGTCAACTCCCACGTGCTCAGTGACGGGACAGGTCAGAGCGCAGGCGACCCCACAATCACCCAGACTATCTTGAGCATCCCTGCTCTGACATTTCAATATGGCTGTGGCCCAAGTTCTAGAAATTCAAATATTCCAAATAAGATGACAGGCCACATGGACGGGGGAATGCCAGCTTCCCTGCTCTGTTATCCACTCTCCTGGCACCCCTCCCAGGCCAGGCAAAGCCACCAGACATCAAGATGATGCAGAGCAGCCGCCAAAGCCCAGTGTCGGCTCCCATGAGCGGCAGGACGGCCTTTCACATGAGGGTGCATTTCCAGCTTAAGAGTGAAGACCGGGGGTGGGGACAGGGTCCTGGGGCTTCAGGAAGCAGCAACCAGCAAGAGCACGCTCCAAAGGCTACGGACGGGCTTCCCTGGTGGCGCAGTGGGTGAAAATCCGCCTGCCAATGCAGGGGACACTGGTTTGAGCCCTGGTCCAGGAAGATCCCACACGCCGCGGAGCAACGAAGCCCGTGTTCCGCAGCAGCTGAGCCTGCGAGCCACAACTGCTGAGCCCGTGTGCCACAACTGCTGAAGCCTGTGCGCCTGGGGCCCATGCTCCACAACAAGAGAGGCCACCGCAATGAGAAGACCGCGCACTGCAACGAAGAGTAGCCCCCGCTCGCCGCAACTAGAGAAAGCCCGCGTGCAGCAACGAAGACCCGACGCAGCCAAAAATAAAAAAAATAAAAAGGCTACAAACACTACAAATAACAGCTCATGGTTACTTAGTGCTTCCAGGTACCTGACGCCTGTGAAACACATGAAATGGGTCATCTCATTAGCAGACCTTTCAGCTACATTAAAGAACCCAGTGACAAGGGAGTCACCTTTTCTGAGCCCTGATCATACCAAGATTGTTCTGCTCTGTTTGTTACAAGCTCAGAGGAAAGACAAATGAGAAGATAATGTCATCTTCATCGTGGTTTGACTGGCAGGGTAACTAAAAGCCACTCAGCGCCCTAAGGTCTCCAGGGAAAAGGCAGGGGGATCCGAGGACCCTTGGGAAGTAATAACAAGGGATGTTCACCCAACACCAGAAATGCGCCCGGCGCTTTCTAGTTACTATTTCCTGTAAACCTCATGACAACATTTCAGGTTCGGCCTGGTTATTTCTCCATTTTACAGGTGAGGAGACTAACCGCCCAGGGTCGGAGTGAGCTATGAAACCGGAACTTCCCATCCAGACACCGAAGAAGAAAGAAGGCTCAGCTTTACCTGTCTTTCTCAGTGGTGCAGCCGTGCAGGAGACATCTCCAGGCAAAAGCAAAACCTTGGTAGCACCCGATCTGTGAATTTACGAAACATTCAAGAGTGAAATGACTAACCAACAGCTCTACTTGATCTAAATATCAAGCTCTCAAAACAAAAAGGGGGCGGGGGCCCAAGGGGCAGCGGTGCTTCTTCTCTTGCTGTTCTGGAAGCACCCACTGGGCACCAGGCTACAGAAGTTGGAGGTCAAGTCACCAGTGGGGCAGCCAGCCTCCAAGGTGGCCCCACTCGACCCCACCTCCCCACCCCCTGGTATTCCTGCCCTGTGCGGTCCCCTGACCGGATCGGGGTGACCTCGATGAGCAGAACACACAGGAAGAGGCAGCACGTGACCTCTGAATCTAGGCACTGACAGACAATGTCACCTCTGCCCTGCCGACGTGGGTCACCCGCAGTGTCTCGAGGACACTCCAGCAGCCCTGTGGAGAGGTCCACGCGGTGAGGACCACAGACCCTCAGAATCCGTGTGAGACCCCAGCAAGCTGACTACAGGCTGGCTGACTCGTAACTCCAGCATCCAGAGACCCTGAGCGGGAACCAGCCGGCTCAGCGGCTCCTGGACCGCAGACCCTCAGAATCCGTGTGAGACCCCAGCAAGCTGACTGCAGGCTGGCTGACTCGTAACTCCAGCATCCAGAGACCCCGAGCCGGCCGGAACCAGCCGGCTCAGCGGCTCCTGGACCGCAGACCCTCAGAATCCGTGTGAGATAATAAACACTGGTTGTCTTAAGCCCACGTGTCTTGTGCTGATTCGTTCTGCAGCAAGACACCTAATACAGTCCTCACGGCCTCAGACGTTAGTGTTTAGGGCCAGTTATCCCCATAAGTGAGGGCCAATCTAGGTCGAAGGGCAGGAGAAAAGGGAAATCAGGGATTTTATGGAATTTCAACAGAAATATAAATGGCATGTTTTCACAAGACACAGGGTGCTCACTCTCTGGGGGAGGATTCAGCTGCCTTAAGACACAGGGCAGCACCGTGGCACTCGACGTCGACTGAGGTGAGGGGGGACTTGTCTTCTCTTTCTCCAGCCCACCTGACTCCATCATCTCCACACAGCAACACCCTCTGCGGGCTCTGTCCTGAGACGATTTCTCCGTCAACGTTCTATCTAGCCTACTGCCATGTGAAGAGGCCTGAAGTGGTGGCTCCACCACACTGATCATCAAGGCAAACTGTCAACGGTAAGAGAAAAGGATTCCTTTCTAAGTGGGGGGTCCCACTTACCTCAGATCCGATTTTAGCTCCATGTAACGTGCCATACCGTCTTCCTTCAATCATACCCAAACTACTTCCTTCTTCGTAGCCTTCCTGATAACCTTCCCCGTGAAACCTGCAACAGAGAAGACGAAGCGTGAGCAAATAAACAGGAGAAAGAGCATTCTTCCTGCAAAAACTTTCCTCGTCCACACTACCCAGACCGAGCAAGACAAGACCTAGTACTGTAGAAAAAGAACAAAATGTAAGCCAGGAAACGTCAGTTCCAATCTCAGCTCCACCCTCCCCAAGCCTCTGCGCCTGGCAAGTCGCTGTAATTCTGGAAGCCCAATTTACCTCTTCTACAAAGAGGAAGGTGGGCTAAATCGGTGATTCCCAAACCTGGCAGAATATCAGACACACACAGGAAATTGTCAACGATACCAATTCAGGGGCCTCACCCCTCGTATTCAGTAAGTCTGGAGGAAGGCCCAGGAATCCGCTTTGCAAAATCTCCCCGGTAATTCATCTGCAGCCAGGTCATCGAGCCCCAGTTCTGGGTCTGTAAGCTAGACTGCTTGGTCAAGTGCTTCAAAAAAAAACCCAAAACCCTGCAACATGTACCGGGCTTTCCATCACATCTCAGGAGGCTAGCAAGGAGAAACGCCATCAGTTGATCACAAAATGTACCGTGACAGTGGCGCCTGCAGTAGAATAAAGGCTCTGACTTTGAAGGCCCAGCAGTGTAACTGGCACCAGCATGACTTGCGGTCGCCGAAGTGAAAGGGGTGTGCTGGAGCGCCCAGTGAGGCCGAGGGGATAGCTCCCACTTACTGGCTGTGTGGCCCTGGGAGTGACCTTGCCTCCTCATCTGAAAGACAGGGTGCAGGATAGGATCCCCTTCACAAGTAGAGCTAAAATAAATAACTGGATACAACGCTTAGCTCAGCGTCCAATTCACAGCAAACTCCAAATAAACGTCAGCGACTGTTTACTTTTCACTCTCTTTCTTAACTGACAACTACTGATGTCTCAAGTGGGCAGGGCACTGGAAGACAGCCACAAAGCAACCAACAGGTCCCCCGCCACTGCCCTAGGCGCTCCCCGGGGGCTCAGGAGGGAAAAGGAGGACGCCTGACACATTTAAGAGCATGTCCGTGAATGCTGCCGTATGTCCTACCACTGAGGAACAAGAAAAAGGGGCAGCGCCCAGATGGCAAAGGTCCGTCCCACGCGAGGAAGGAGCGTCCCTGGAGGGAGGCAGTCACCAGACCAAGCAGATGCGTGAGGCAGCCCCGGACGGGGGAGGCGGATCTAGAGGAACAGCTGGGCACGTGGCGCTCGCCCGAGAGGCCGATGAGCAAAGGAGAAGCAGAAGCATCTCGGGCCCTCCCGCGCCAGCCGCCTTCTGAGCCACAGCGCGTTCCCCCAGGGCCCGGGTGACCGCCGCAGCCCAGCGGCTGAGAGCAGACCTGCTCGGGTGGGGGCCCGGCCCAGGCCCCTACCCACCTATCATCCGCCATCACGATGGCGTCGAACATGTCCTGACTCCCGGCCATGGCGGCAGCCGGCCCGCCCCCAACCCCCGCCCCTCGAGCTCCGGTGCCAAGCGCTGCGGCCGCAGACTCACGAGCCTCGGGCACGGACGCACCGCTTCTGAGAAAGCGAAGGCCACTTCCGGGGGCGGCCGCGCGGCGCAGGCCGGGTAAGGACGGCACGCGGGAGGGCTCAGCACGCGCCGGCGCGGGGCCAAGCCGCGTGCGCGGCGGCGGCGCTGGGCGGGGCTGGGCCGGGACGCGGCCCCGCCCCGAGGCCTCTTCGCGTTTTTCCAGGGCTCCCGCCAGGGGTCAGCTACTACCCGCCTGGAGCATCCACCTGGCTGCGGGGGTGGGGGTTGGGGGGAGGGGGTGACCCGTGACCTCACAGTCAAGAAACCAGGCAGATGCGACCGAACTGCCAAAAGCGGCTTGGAAGGAATCAGGGGAAAAAAATGGAAGAGTTACCAAAGAACCAACGCCTCCGGAGGCTCTGCCAGTGGGGTTTTGGGGGGAAAAGTTCCAGGAAGGGCAATTCCCGGGGTGGAGGCACGACCCAGAGGAGAGTGGCCCGGTCGCCCACCGACCCCGACCCAAAGCCAGGGGCCACCCTCCAGTACGACGTCAGACTTGAGACCCCGCCTGCAATGCCATTAAATCCATGTTAACAACAGTAATCCAGGGACTGCAGGCCTTTGTCCAAGAAACGCAGGGGTGATCCGACCCCAGGGAAAGTGAAACGGCAGCAGGTGACAGGGAAACAGCCTGGTCGTCTTAACACTCGCTGGGAAAGGCATTATACATGTTGAAACTTGATTGAAACTGTATAGTTTTTTGAAAACTGGAAATAAAAGTTTTTGTGTTTTTATTCTTGCAGTTGTTTGATTGTAAAGCAAAAGCAGAGTAATTCATAATTCACGTAGAGAGTCAAGAATCGGCACAGAAGGGTTCGTGATTAAGAGCCACCTGTGCCCTCACTCCAGCTGGAGGCATCCCCGCCTCTTGAAAAAATAGCTTCTAGCTTTAGTCCTCCCATTTGTTATTGCTATGACAGATACTTCCTGAACACGATTTTTGAAAGGTACTTCAAACTCTCAGCCACAATAGAACATAGATATGAAATAGCAAAAGAATTCCCATTAAAATCGGGAGTAAAACGAGAGTGCCTTTATCACGTGCCCATTGAACACATTTAGGAGGTCTAACCAACACAATAAAATTGAGCAAAAAGTCTATCAAAAAAATAAAAAAAAAAAACCAACAAACTACTGTTATTTGTAGGTGTGATGGTCCATCTAGAAATCCCCGAATAAGCATTTAAGACACTCTCAGAATTCGTAATAGAGTTCAGCAAGTAGCTATATACATGGAGAATCGCCAAAAAAAATCGCTTGCTTTCTATTATTCTAACACTAATTGGTAGTAGCCTGAGCAGGGATGACTGGGGAAATCCACTATACCAAGGTCACAGTAAACTTCTTAGAAATAACAAGATTTGAGCAGGACCTATACAAAGAAAACTACAGCTATACCACCCCCCTGGATGGGAAGAAATGCAATACCGATCAGTTTCCACATGATCTGGGGAGAATGTGTCAAATTCTAAATTTCATCTGGATGAATAAATTGATAAGAATAACTAAGATGTTTTTTAAAGAGAGAATGATACGGAGGACTTGCCATACCAGGTTTGAAAAGATAGAAGTCTCCATAAAAATATTGTAGCATATTGGTTCAAGAACAGACAGATGAATGAAATAAAGATGGAATGGCCTGGAAGGAGACTCTAGGAAATGTAAAACCTTTCACATGATAAAAAGCACAACAAATGAATGAGGAAAGGGGATATGCATCAGTCACTAAAATGGGAAAATTTGTGGTTTGGGAAAAGTCAAGTTCCATTTATATCTCATACCATTCATCAAAATAGTTCCAAATGAATTAAAGACTTTTTTAAAAAGACATTTAAAAATTTAGGTGGAACATTCAGGTAAGCGTGGAGATGCATTTTTTAAAAAATATTTATTTATTTATTTGGTTGTGCCGGGTCTTAGTTGCAGCAGGTGGGCTCCTTAGTTGTGTCAGGCATGTGGGATCTAGTTCCCCGACCAGGGACCAAACCCAGGCCCCCTACATTGGGAGCACGGAGTCTTATCCACTGCACCACCAGGGAAGTCCCTGGAGATGCATTTTTAACACATGAAAAGCCACGGAGGACATCACGAAGGAAAAACCAATGCAAATGTGGTAATGAACAAAATTAAAAACTAAAGAACAATCTGGTGATATATTGGTCATAAATTTTATAAATAAAGGAATAATATTTCTGGTTTATAAAGAACTTATTCAAATGCATAAGAAATAAACGCATCTTAACGGGAAAAAATGGGCCAAGGACTTGAATATATAATTCACAGAAAAGAACAACAGCTGACTGGCAAACAAAAGTATAGCAAAGACAGACTTACTAGTAGTAAAAGAATGAGAATCAAAAGAAAAAGTTGAATTTTTTACCTTCTTAAAATTGTAAAAAAAAAAAAAAATCATCTTTTTTAGAATGAAGATACTCTCAATGCCCATGGATGCCTAAGTTAAAGCTAGCTTTTCAAAATGGAGGAGGATGATACATATATGGTAGGATATTCATACGGAAGACTCTTAAGCAACCACCAAAAATAATACTTGAAACAAGAGTAATGTCACAGAGAATGCTCGTGATGTTTAAGGAAAGAGAAAAAAACTCTAGTACACCTGAAACTAACATGATACTGTAAATCAACTATACTTCAATAAAAAAATTAAACTTAAAAAATAGAAACAAAAGGGGAAACAAAGAAAAAACTCTACATATACTCCAATTCCATCGACATTAAACAATTATGCTTTTAAAAAGACTAAAGTAAGCACACCAAAATGTTAACGGTGATTATATCTAGATTTTGGAATTACAGTAATTTTTTAGTTTCCTTTTATTCTTTTCTAAGTACTCCATGTTCGCACAGTGAACACGAGTGACTTCTATAAGAATAAAAACGTTCAAAAAATATATTTTGGGAAGATGAAATGAAATAGACTTTGTATTATTTGTCCTTTAAATGTCTTTTCATTTTTAGCTTTTTCTTTTTTTTTTCCGTAAGCAAATGAAATCAC
This sequence comes from Delphinapterus leucas, assembly GCF_059928025.1. Taxonomy (NCBI): domain Eukaryota; kingdom Metazoa; phylum Chordata; class Mammalia; order Artiodactyla; family Monodontidae; genus Delphinapterus; species Delphinapterus leucas. The sequence goes on along the minus strand of NC_143135.1, from coordinate 3,909,224 downwards.
AAGACATTTGGGATGTAGGAAGAAGAGCAAAACAAGAAAGCAAGCAGGGCTTCCCTGGTGGCGCAGTTGGTTGAGAGTTTGCCTGCCGATGCAGGGGACGCGGGTTCGTGCCCCTGTCCGGGAAGATCCCACATGCCACGGAGTGGCTGGGTCCGTGAGCCATGGCCGCTGAGCCTGCGCGTCCGCATCCGGAGCCTGTGCTCCACAAAGGGAGAGGCCACAGCAGTGAGAGGCCTGCGTACCGCAAAAGAAATAATAATAATAATAAATAATAATAAATAAAAAGTAGGCAGGAAAAATCTGAATTAAACTCTCTCCTTGTTATGTTAGTTTTTGAGAAAACGTGATATTTCCTTGTGTTTATCTTAGGAACTGAAATTTCTCCACCTAATTGAATGGAATAAGAAATGATTTGGATGGGTACAATGAAAACTATCTAAAAAGGTTTTCAAAGGTATAGAGCTTTCTAAGCTTCCATTTTTAGTTCCCTCCAAAAGCTGCCTTGATTGCACTTATTCTAGTGGTTTCAAAACACTAATATTAAATACTTAATTTATAACAAAAGATATAAAGGAGATGGTATAACCAACTCCCAGGGATCTACCATATTAACAAATAAAGCACACTTTTAAAAATAGAAATGTTTTGGGCTTCCCTGGTGGCACAGTGGTTAAGAATCCGCCTGCCAATGCAGGGGGCACGGGTTCGAGCCCTGGTCCCGGAAGATCCCACATGCCGCAGAGCAACTAAGCCCGTGCGCCACAACTACTGAGTCTGAGCTCTAGATCCCACGAGCCACAACTACTGAGCCCACGCACCACAGCTACTGAAGCCTGTGCGCCTAGAGCCCGTGCTCTGCAACAAGAGAAGCCATCACAATGAGAAGCCCGCGCACCGCAACGAAGAGTAGCCCCCGCTCACCGAAACTAGAGAAAGCCCGCGCACAGCAACGAAGACCCAACACAGCCAAAAATAAATAAATAAATTTATATTAAAAAAATATGCTTGCAGGTTTCTTCTTCAACCAACATAGGAGCAAATGACGCATTTTTTTTAAAACTTGCTTTTTTTGTCCTAATAAAATGGATGTGTTTCCAGGTTAACCACTGTACAGCTATAAATCAATTTTTGTTTGGTTAGTTTTGGAGGCTGCCTAGTATTTCATGTGAATATAAAGTTTTAAAAAATCAATTCCAATAAGTCAGCACTTTTCAATAAGCTTTGATGAAGTTTGTTTTTCATTTTAGTTATATCCACCTGGTTCTCTTTGAACTTGAACAAGAATATGCAAACATTTCTATTTTTTAAAAATTTTTATTGAAGTATAGTTGATTTACAATATTGTGTTAATTTGGACCCAACACAGCCCAAAATTAATTAATTAATTTTTTTAAAATAGAAATGTTTTTAATGGAGAAGAATATGAAAAATATATATATATATGTATAACTGAGTCACTTTGCTGTACAGAAGAAATTAACACAATATTGTAAATCAACTATACTTCAATAAATTTTTTTAGAAATAGAAATATTTGCATATTCTTGTTCAAGTTCAAAGAGAACCGGGTGGCGCGGTGGGGCTTCCCTGGTGGCGCAGTGGTTGAGAATCCGTCTGCCAATGCAGGGGACACGGGTTCGAGCCCTGGTCTGGGAAGATCCCACATGCCGCGGAGCAACTAGGCCCATGAGCCACAACTACTGAGCCTGCGCGTCTGGAGCCTGTGCTCCGCAACAAGAGAGGCCGCGTTAGTGAGAGGCCCGTGCACCGCGATGAAGAGTGGCCCCCGCTCTCCGCAACTAGAGAAAGCCCTCGCACAGAAACGAAGACCCAACACAGCCAAAAATAAATAGATTAATTAATTTTAAAAAAAAAGAGAACGAGGTGGATATAACTAAAATGAAAAATCTATAGCTGTACAGTGGTTAACCTGGAAACACATCCATTTTATTAGGACAAAAAAGCAAGTTAAAAACAAAATGCGTCATTTGCTCCTATGTTGGTTGAAGAAGAAACCTGCAAGCATATTTTTTTAATATAAATTTATTTATTTATTTTTGGCTGTGTTGAGTCTTCGTTGCTGTGTGCGGGCTTTCTCTACTTTCGGCGAGTGGAGGCTACTCTTCGTTGCGGTGTGCGGGCTCATTGCGATGGCTTCTCTTGTTGCAGAGCACGGGTTCTAGGCACATGGGCTCAGTAGTTGTGGCGCATGGGCTTAGTTGCTCCCTAGCATGTGGGATCTTCCCGGACCAGGACTCGAACCCATGTCCCCTGCATTGGCAGACGGATTCTTAACCACTGTGCCACCAGGGAAGTCCCCTGCAAGCATACTGACTGGTTTTATTATATGTTCAAAACTAATATGCAGGAGGGACTTCCCTGGTGGTCCAGTGGTTAGGACTCTGTACTTCCACTGCAGGGGGCACAGGTTGGATCCCTGATCGGAGAACTAAGATCCTGCATGCCTCGCCGGGGCAAAAAATAAGAAAATAAATTAAGAACTACTTTAAAAAATAATAATAATCTGTGGGGACAGGGTCCCTTTCCTAGTGTAGATTAACTCTATCCAAGTCCTAGAGTTACAGAGCCCCTCTCTGGGGGATAGGATTGATGAGATTATAAGTACTCTTTATTTTCTCCTTTATATGTTTTTATGAGGGTTTTTTTTTTTATCACAAAGTAATATCGCTTTTCATAATCAGGGGAAAAAAAGGATTTCAGTTTCTTAAAAGGAAGTCATTAAATGACAACTCACTTCCAGGAAACAAACCTCCATCTTGTTCTCTATTCATCATACATAAGTGAAAACGCAGTTGGAAAAAGAGGAGTGCTTCAGGCTTTCATCCAAGTTTGACCCCCTGGGGCAGGGGGCAGAGAATCCAAGGGTTGAGTCCCTTGCAGGCTTTCTGTTGGATACTCTTCTGCTTCTTCCCTGCAGGAGGCGCTCTGGAGCCTGCCTGCAAGGGCCATTTTCCACCTGCCTCCTCAGCAGCCACAAAGCAGAAGACCTGGGGTAGGGGTGGGGGCCTGAGCTGTGACCAGTGACCATGTGCAGGGGTCCTCTGAACACCCACCTGCTACAGAAGGGCCCTGGCCAGCAGGGGTGAGCCTCTGCGCTGCCACCCCCACGGCAGCAGGGACCCCTGGGTGGCTGAATGGCATAGGCCAGTGCTGTGCAGGACAAGCTCTGAGATGCGGGCCATACCGTGTGACCCCAGCCCCCCAGCTCCTAATCACCCATCTTTCTGGCTCGGCTCTGGGATCCACAGGGACAGAGCCATCGCTTCCCAATGCAGGAAGGAGAAACGGTGATGGCCGCCACTTCCTTTCTTGAAAGGAGAGTCCTCCCAGCAGGCAGGGCCAGACTCCCTGCCTCCTTAAACCCCGGGCCAGTCTCAGGGGAGTCACATGCTGATAGAGAAGCAGAGAGATTTGGGGAAAGTAGCACAAAGATGTGGCAACAAGCCCTCCAGTGAGGGGGGCATGGAAGTCTAAGAGGAGACTTACCTTCCACTCTTAACCCTTGTGTTAGTCAGGCTGGGCTAGGCTGGGCTGCGCAAACAAAGAAACCCTGCCGTTGCTGTGGCTTAACCTGGGAGGGGTTACTTCCCACCTACGCAGCCTCCAGCATGGGCCAAGCAGCGGTTTCTCCGAAACCGTGATTTTCAAAGTAAGTAAAGTTTGAAAAGACAATATGAACGTTTGGGTGTTAGCAGATACCAAAACTGCAGCGTTTACTTTGCACAGGGTCTAGCACAGAGTAGATGCCCAACAGACGGCTGTTGAATAAATAAGTGAGAGGACGCGGGCGGCTGAGAGGCAACCCCCCCCCCCAGCTTTGGAGGGAGGAGGGGCCAGAGGCCACCATGGCTGTGTTTGTCCATGGCCTGCAGGGTCATCCCGAAAGAGATAAAGGGTTTTCTTTATCAGCGCTCAAAGATCTTTTACCAGGATGGGAGCCAGCTCTTCAGAGCTATACTACACCTGTGGTTGAGGAAGTAGAGCCCCAGACCAAGCCATGACCGGTCCAGGCCTGGCATGGTCTTCCAGAGAGGGAGGGGTCCTGCCGAGGCCACGTGATGGGCGAAGGCACAAGCCAGCTCTGCTCCGTCCCCTAGCGTAGGGGGCGTGTAAGACTCATGACCCCCCCCTCATTTGTAGAGACGTGGATGGATCTAGAGATTGTCATACAGGGTGAAGTAAGTCAGAAAGAGAAAAACAAATATCGTATATTAATGCATATATATGGAACCTAGAAAAATGGTACACATGAACTGGTTTGCAGGGCAGAAATAGAGACACAGATGTAGAGAACAAACGTATGGACACCAAGGGGGGAACGGGGGGGGTGAATTGGGAGATTGGGATTGACATATATACACTAATATGTATAAAATAGATAACTAATAAGAACCTGCTGTATAAAAAATAAATAAAATTCAAAAATAAGAAAAAGATACATGACCCCCCTGTGGAGGCTCTCGAAGGTCTCCACAAGGCTGACACTCCTTCCTTTCTTCAAAGGGGCCTCAGCTCTGAGCCTCCAGTGTCTGCCTCCAAGGGCTGTAGTGCCCCCTGGCCGGGGACCCCTCTCTGGACTTTTCCTCTACTGCTCCAGCAGCCCTCCACGCAACCCCCAATTCCTCCCCAGCTGGAGGGCGGCATCCGGAAGAACCCCAGTCAGGCCCAGAGTGCGGTCTTGGGCAACAAAGGGTGGGCAGTCCCCTAAACAGCCTTCCCTTCCCTCCTTTGCTTGGTGGCTGGTTCTGGTCCAGGAAACCAGCTTTTGCAGCATCTGAAATGCGGTCTCACCCACTGGGCATTAGTGGAATTCCCCTGGCTATGCCTCAGTTTGCCCATCTGTAAAATGGGAGGAATACTGATACCCACCTCGTAGGGTTGATAAGAAGATGAGTATATGGCACGAGGGCAATAGAATAAATTCATAAATATTATAAATATAATACATTTAAAATGTCGGGCTGCAGAAGGGATGGAGCCTTCCTCTGCTTTCGCACTCTCCCCGGGTGCACGATCCGAGGTTCTCCCGCCTCCCACGGGGGTTGTCTGCGAAAGAGGGCGGGTGGGCGGCGGCTGATCAACCAACCACAGGATGAGACAGAGGATGGGGCGCACGGGAGCCCGAACACGCTCCTCCGGGCCTCGAGCCCGCGCGGGGCAATTCGCACACCCGCCACCGGGAGGCGCCATTGCGCTTCGGACCAGCTCCCGCCCCACTCGGGCTGCCGCCGCCCCGCAGCCAGGGCTCAGGCACCCCCTCCTCTCTGCCCTCCTACGAGTTCTGGAACATTCTTCTCCGGAGCTTACATTTCCTCATCCGGGACACCATAACGACGATAAGGACCCGCTGTGTGTCAGAGCCTCTTCGTAGGCCATCACTGTCATTTTTTGTTTGTTTGTTTGTTTTTTGCGGTACGCAGGCCTCTCACCGTTGTGGCCTCTCCCGTTGCGGAGCACAGGCTCCGGACGCGCAGGCTCAGCGGCCACGGCTCACGGGCCCAGCCGCTCCGCGGCACGTGGAATCTTCCCGGACCGGGGCACGAACCCGTGTCCCCTGCATCGGCAGGCGGACTCTCAACCACTGCGCCACCAGGGAAGCCCATCACTGTCATTCTTAAAAGCAGCCTTGGAGATGGACTTTATCAGCATAACTCACAGAGACTCTGGAAGGGTACGCGGCTTCTAAGAGGCAAATGTCACAGCCTGTTCCCGGGGTAGACACCTCTGTTACAACCCGACTCAGCCCCTGCCTACCCATCCCCCACCAGGGACTGATCAGGGACCCTGGGTCCACCGCCCCTGTCGGCTCGGAGCCCTCAGATCACATATGGGAGAAAATGTGGGCCAAGTGACAGGTTACACAGTTCTGATGGGAGAAGCGGGGTTACAGAGCCCCACCTTCCAGGTCCCCCAGGGGAGCACCCATGTCCTGGAGCTTTGCCCCTACAGGCGGCTTGAGTCTGGGCCCAGCTACCCACCGAGGTCTCAGACTCCTCATGGGGGGCTGGTGTTGGGGTCCAGGCTTCAGCATCAGTCCCTCCACCTGGGGCCCAGGGGCTGTGGGCAGAACAGCTGACAAAGAGGTGACCCCCACCAGCCCTCGTGTATGGGGAAGCCCAGGCTGGTTGGTGCCTGCCGCGCTGTGGGCGTGGTACCGTCACCACCCGTTCTCAGTCCCCCTAAAGTAAATTGAGGTCGGAGGGGCTTCTGAGTCTGCGCCCAAGTGTGTGTTAAAATTGCCCCTGGGTAGATACGTTGAGAATGCAGTCTGGCAGCCTCTGGAAATGTTTGTAATGTGCGTGCCCTTTCATGCAATTCCACGTGTGTCTGTCCATCTGTCGTGGGTTGAATGATGGCCCCCAGAAGATATGTTTAAGTGCTAACCCCAGAGCTTGTGAATGTGACCTTAGTTGGAAAAAGTGTCTTTGCAGATATAAGAATCTTGAGGTGAGAACACCCTGGATTACCCACGTGGCCCTAAATCCAATGACAAGTGTTATATTGTGACACAGAAGAGGAGACACACAGAGGAGAAGTTGAGGCAGAGGCTGGAGGGATGCGACCGCAAGCCCAGGGACACCTGAAGCCCCCAGAAGCTGGAAGAAGCAAGAAGGATCCTCCCCCAGAGCTCAGGAGGAAGGGGAGCCCTGCCGCACCTTGATCTCAGACCTCCGGCCTCCAGAACTGGGAGAGGACAAATCTGTATTGCTTTAGTCTCCTGGCTTGTGGCCATTTGTTATGGCAGCTCTAGGAAATGAACACAGCATCCTGGGAAATGCTTGCTGGTGAGCACGGGGAGACAGGTTCAAGGGTGTCTCTAGAGTACTGCTGCCAAGAGGAAAGCACCGCAGCATCCGTGTGCCTCCACAGCCCGCGGCGCTGAGAGGTCCACGCGCAGGACAGAATCCTGTGTAGGACGAAGCAGGCTCGTTTAGTTATCATGGTCAGGAAGGTCTGCGATAAAGTGAGAGGGCGCAATCACTCCAGGCAGAGCCTAAGGGTGAGTGGTCAGGTTGGAGGAGCTGTCAGGAGGCCAGAGAGGCTGGTAGAGGGATGGAGAGAGGGGGTAGGTGAGGGCAGGGAGAGGAGAGCAGTGCGGCAGGGGATTACAGGGCTTGGGACCGCGGTGGTACCAACAAGGGATGTAGCAATGCACACAGCCCTGGATGGGTGGGAGAGTGAGCCAGGGTGGGGGGACTGGGGAGGAAGATAGACTTCTTCTTTGCCCATAGAATTTGCTTTTTCACAAGAATAACTCATGCATCTTTATTAGTGTAATTAAATACACACCTTTTTAAAAGGAATCTCATGTGGAATCCAGGGACCCAAGTCTGATCCCCCATTTTACAGGTGGGAAGCTGGAGGCCCAGAAAGGACCAAGCTCTGCTGCTGGTGTCATAGCTGCGGCCAGTGAGGACTCCTCACCAGGCTCCCCACTCCCCCAGTTGTCCATCAGCCCCCCACCCACCTGGCCTGGAGGGGGTGCGTGTTTGGTGGACAGCACTCCTGCAATGATGTCCCCCGCATTCTCTTCTGTACCCCAAGGCAGATGGAGCTTCCCAGGGACCTGCAGGACCCCAGGGCTCTGAATCGCGCCCCCCCGTGACTCACCCTCCAAGTTATACTTCTTCCTTTGGCCAAGAGGACCCCTCCTCACCTAGGTTTTCCCTCCATCACCCACAAGCAAGTGCCTCCAGGACGCAAGATGCTGGGTGAGACCTGGATCCTGCCTCCCCAGGAGCTCCTGGTCCATAGCCTGTGGTTCTGTGAGGATGCAGGCTGACATCATATCAGTGAGTCTGTGGGTGTCCTGGGGGGGCTGTGGGTACAGCGGGAAATGAACATTGAAACCTGCCTCATGGGGCTTAGGTACTAAGAAAATGGACTAAGTCCAGGTTAAATTCTCTCATCTGGACTTCATTCTCAGCAACATATGTGGAGATATTTATTAGTTTGCTAAGTGTGCCATAATAAAATGACCCCAGCGATCCCACTCCTGGGCATATATCTGCAGAAAACTCTAATTTGAAAAGATCCATGCACCCCCATGTTCACAGCAGCACTATTCACGATAGCCAAGACATGGAAGCAACCTAAGTGTCCATCGACAGGTGAATGGATAAGGAAGATGTGATATATATATATATATATATTATGATGGAATATTTTATATTCGGCCATAAAAAAATGAAATCATGCCATTTGCAGCAACATGGGTGGACCTAGAGATTTTCACACTAAGCAAAGTAAGTCAGGAAGAAAAAGCCAAATACCATATGATATCACTTATATCTGGAATCTAAAATATGACACAAATGAACTTTACAAACCAGAAATAGTCTCACAGACATAGAAAACAAACTTATGATTACCAAAGGGGAAAGGGAGGATTAATTAGGAGTTCGGGATTAACATACACAGACGATTATATATAAAACAGGTAACCAACAAGGACCTACTGTAGAGCACAGGGAACTCTACTCAACGTCTTGTAATAACCTATAAGGGAAAAGAATCTAAAAATGAATAGATAGCTATATACATATGCATAACTGAATCACTTTGCTGTACGCCTGAAACTAGCACAACATTGTAAATCAACTATATTTCAATAAAAATTTTAAAAACCACAGATGGAAGGCTTAAACAACAGAAACCAGTTGTCTCGGTTCTGGAGGCTTCAGGTCCAAGGTTTGGTTCCTCCTGAGGCCTCTCTCCGTGGCTGGCAGCCGGCGTCTCCCATTTCCTCGTGTGGCATTTTCTCTGTGTGCACAAACGTCCTTCATGTCTCTTCCTCTTCTTTGAAGGACGCCAGTCATGTTGGATGAAGGACCTACCCTAATGACCTCATTTTAACTGGATTAACCTCTTTAAAGACGCTATGCCCAAATACAGTCACATTCTGAGATATACTGGGGGTTAGGGTGTCAACATCTGATTTGGGGGAATGCAATTCAGTCCGTGACACACACAGATATATGTACAGGATATATATATCCTACAGTTATGTGCTCCCTGTACTTCCTTTCAGAGGTGTCCCCTGCACACATAAGCCTCTGGGAAGGATGGCAGTCGGTGGCATTTGCCTTAAACTCTAGATGGGAGGAAGAGAAAGCAAGCAGGAAACTTAAAGTTATTAAGGAAGTTAAGAGGGGGGGATGGAAGGAAGGAGGGAAGGAAGTTTGGATGGATGGATGGACGGATGGAAGGAAGGAAGAGGAAAGATTGAGTTCTGCCTTAGTCTAGCAGGGCTGCCATATAACAGAATTTCACAGACCAGGTGGCTCCAGAATGAAGGAGAAATAGACATTCTCAGAGGAAGGAAAACTAAGAGAATTTGTTGACAGCAACCCTACCAATGAAGAATGGCTAAAGAAAGTTCTCTGAAGAGAGAGAAATTAGAAGAAGGCTTGGAACTTCAGAGAGGAAAGCGCATGGGACTGGTCACACCAGGGCTAAATACACAAGACTAACTTTATCATGCGTTTTTTAAGATCGTATTTGGTGAATCAAAAACAGTAACATCTGACGTGGGACTCAACGTTTGCAGAGGAAAGACTTAAGACGATTTTACTTGGAAAGTGGGTGGGGGGGCAAAAGATGGAAGTCAAAGGAAGGTTCCTCCCCTCCACTCAGAGTGTTAAGGGTCTGGTATCAGTAGGCAGTGAGGACCTGTGTGTGTGTGTTGGGACACCCAGAGCACAGCCGCTAAGAAAACTCTCTGTCCCCCAGTCCCCCTCCCTCCCCTCTCTCTCTCCCCTCCCCCACCTCTCCCTCCCCTTCTCGGTTTCTCTCCACCTTTCTCTGTCTTTGTCTCTCCCCCACTTGCAAAAGATACACCTCCCCTCCCCATTCCCGGAGTTGAGCCTCCTTTCTGGTGCCTTGATAGTGGGGGAGGGCAGTCTGATAGCGCAGGTAGGTTGTCCTGTCCTCTGTAACTAACTGGGTGAGCAGTTTCTGCATCCTGGGTGGCCCTGTACTCACCCACCCCTTAGACCTCCCTGTCTTTTGGATCCTTTCTAGGTGGCATGTCCTGATCCGGAAGAGGGAAGCTCACCCAATCTAGCCCTAAAGGGTGAATGTAGGCATTTAGAGGGAATTCTTCTCCCCCTGGGTTTTCCTCTAGGGAACCAACCCCCCTCCATCCCAGAGCTTTTCAGGGCTGACTCTTCCAGGTGCTGGAGGAAGTGACATGGAGCTGACCAGTCAGAGCATCCTGGCCCCGGCTGTGGAGACCTGGTGCGGAATGAAGATGGGACATGATAAGGGTCCGCCAGACCTGATTCTGGGACTCCTGCTGGAGCTGTTGGTAGGAGAGAATTGTGTGTCACCCCTGCCGAGGCTGCAGGAGGACAGAAGAGAAGCTGAAGCTGCTGGGGACCGTCTTGTCATCACGAACAGGAAAGTGCCTGGAAACTGAGACAGAGGCGCACAGAGACGCTGACGCCTGATGCTGTGTCTGGGCCCAGACTTAGCGTGCCACAGGCCTTGAGGGGGTGTAAGGATTCTCACTTTACAGACAGGAACCAACCCAAAGAAAGAATGGGATTCTCCCAAGGCTTCCCTGCCCCTGGGGTCTTTTGAATTCTGCTTCTGGGCTCTGACCACTGGACAGACTTGTCCAAATGAGCCATTTTCTGCCCCTGGTCCTGTCTCCTTATTTGACCCCCATGTCAATGGTGTGGAGCTAAAGCAAGGGCTGCCAGATAAAATACAGGACACCAGTCATATGTGAATTTCAGATGAACAATGAATAATTTTTTAGTATGTCTCAAATATTGCACGGGACATACTTATACTAAAAAAACCAAAGCGTTGCTTATCTGAGATTCAAATTTATCTGGGCATGCTGAATTTTATTTGCTAAATTTGACAACACTATCTAAGGCAGGAAGGGAAAGGCAGCAAGAGGGCAAGGCTACCTTCCTAGGAGGTAGGACAGGTGGGTGGATGCTAAGAGACAGACTCAAAAAAATGTTCTTGCCTGTCTCCTGCCAGAGTGCCCACGTCATCCATAGACACGGACATCATGACTCTTTGGCCACCAGGTCAAGTGAAAATGTGACCTGGAGGGAAAACATATCAACCATCAACGCTCCAGTGTGAATTAGTTTACAAGGTTGTGCATTTACTCATTGCCAGCTATGCTGTAGGGAGGAGGTTCCAGGGAGGGAGGCTTTTCATTTTCCCTGTTTCCCTGTGGTCCTCAGCCTGGGCTGCAGAGGAGAACCACAGGGGAGCTTTAAAAAATCCCTCTGTCCATGAGAACAGACTGGTGGTTGCCAAGGGGGAGGGGCTTGGGGGAGGGGTGGTGTGGGAGTTTGGGGTTAGCAGATGTAAGCTATTATATACAGGATGGATAAACAACGAGGTCCTACTGTATAGCACAGGGAACTATGTTCAGTATCCTATGGTAAACCATAATGGAAAAGAATATTTTAAAAATTCCACTTTGCTGTACAGCAGAAATTAACACAACATTGTAAATCAACTATACTTCAATTAAAAAAAAAAAATCCCTATGTCCAGGCCACACTCATTCCAATTAAACGAGGATCTCCGGGGCTGGGGCGGGGTGGGGGTGGGGGTCTAGTTATACCCCAGGGGATTCCAATATGCATCCCGTCAACTGAAAAAATGCACTACCTTAAAGTTGAGAATTATGTTTTATTCTGCGGCCTTTCTGAGGACTTGAGCCTCTCAGATAGCTTTGAGGGACTGCTCCCAACACCCCCCCCAAAAAAAACCCCAAAAAAACAAAAACCAGGTAGTCACATCAAAGCCTTAGACATCAAAATATTACTGTTACTTAAAGAAAAACCAGACATCTCAAGGTAATGAATTTAGTGTGACATTTCTCTGTACGGGGAGATGGAAGAGTCTGGGCTGATTGAAATCATTCCTTTGATATGCACCTTAGCAATCTAGGGCCAGCATCCTGCTTTCCTCTATCCTGAATCCCCTTAGGGTGCACAGTCCGGGGGGAGGCGGCTGCAGTGTCTGAGGGCTTGATGGCCGCAACATCCTTTGTTTACTGATATGGCAGATGACATTTTTCATCCACAGCCAAATCTGAGAACCAGTGGAAATGATGGTTCAGGGTGGAGAGTTCTAGTCCTCGTGAGGGCTGATGTCGCTGGCAGCCCACCAAGTAACGGGATCTTGCAGACAAAATTCTATTGGATTTCCCCAACAGTTCTGCAAGGCAGACATTGTTCATCTCACCGTCCGCACCAGGGTGCAGACTCAGAGAGGCTACAGGACTGACTCAAGGTCACGCAGCAGGCTAACGGCCTGAGGATTCCTTGCCGGTTTGGCCTGACCCCATAGCCCTTCCACCAGGCTGCCTCTGGGCTGTGCAACTTTGGATGAGTGCCTTGCCCTCTCTGGTCCTGCACTTCCTCATCTGTAAAACAGGGCTAGAGGATGCTGTGTCAGCAAGCATCATGCAGTTCTGCCTGCCCAGGACGGCTGGGGCGTTAAACTGTGAGGGGGCCTCTTGATGTGCAAATGGCAGGGGTCAATTCTGAGCGCCTTGGGCGTGTCATCTGTGTGAAAGGTGGTTTAGAGGGTGGGGCCCCCTTGCTGGTGGGGTGGGAGGTGCCCGGTGAAATGGTTTTCCTAGACTTTAACAATGATTTCAATCATCGTAAGGGCCCCACCTAAGCACCCAGTAATCCCCTGCTGAGCGAGTGAAGAAGACACTTGCCCACTCCAGGCAGTGTGCTGCAGCTCCATTCTCATCCCACCCTCGGCCCGTTTTACAGATGAGGAAATTGAGGCTCAGCTAAGAACAAGCAGCCAGCATCTGTCCCCCAGCAGTCCGTTGCCCAGCCTTCAAACTTACCCATGCTGCATCTGTGACCCGGACAGCTGGAAAAGCAAACGTGTGGTTTTTATGTTGTCAGAGAACAGGTTGTTTTTGCTTGGCAGTTGGTGACGGGGCTTTATTTTTTCTTTTGAAATAATTATAGATTCACCATAAGCTGCAAAGTCGGTACAAAGAGGTCCCGTGTCCCCATTGCCCAGCTTCCCCCAACGGTTGCATCTTAAGTAACCTTGGTGCTACATCAAAAGCAGGGAATTGAGGTCAGTCAAAGGTGAGTGTCATTCTGGCATTTTATCACACGTGTAGATTTGATGCCACACCATCAGGGAGACAGGGAGATACAAAGCTGTCCCAGCACCACCTTTACATTCACACCACCCCTAACCCCTGGCAGCCCGTCAGTCTTGACTTTTAACGCACATTTCAGCAGCCGAATCCATGTATCTGTACTTGATTTAGGGGGTAGGTCCTGAATTAGCCGCCCCATGGAGACCGTCCCCCACCCCCCTTCTTCCTTGCTAACAGACCCTCCCGACCCCGTTTGATCAGAATGGCGGTGTGCCCCACCTAACACCTGCTTTCCCAGCCTGCCCTGCAGCTGGGGGTGGCCCTGGGATGTAAGTGGAGTCTGCTGGAAATTTCTAAGAAAGCTTTGGCTTTGCAGATGAGAGGCCAAGGCAGCCATGAGTCCTTGTCCCAGGCTGGAGAACAGACAAAAGTTTCAGCTGAAGGCACACAGCCATGCTGAGACCACGAAGCCACATGACAGAGACACCATGAGGGTCACAGTAAACAGCCTGGGTTATTGCTGGGCCGTGAATAGACATCACCACCTGCTTTGTTACTGGACAAAAGAAACCCTGTATGTGTAGGCCAGTGGTTCCCAATCAAGGGGTGATTTTGTCCCCCAAGGACACGCAGCAACCTTTGGACATTTCTGGTTGTCACGATGGGGGGTAGGGGAGGTTACTGATGTGTTTTTTTTTTTTGTTTTTTTTTTGCGGTACGCAGGCCTCTCACTGCTGTGGCCTCTCCCGTTGCCGAGCACAGGCTCCGGACGCGCAGGCTCAGCGGCCATGGCTCACGGGCCCAGCCGCTCCGCGGCATGTGGGATCCTCCCAGACCGGGGCACGAACCCATGTCCCCTGCATCGGCAGGCGGACTCTCAACCACTGCGCCACCAGGGAAGCCCCTGATGTGTTTTTGAGTAGAGGATGGGGATGCTGCTCATCACCCTAGAACATTCAGGAACACGTGCCCCCAAATATCAGAGTCCCAGACACAGCAAACACACAGCAAGTGCCTCCTCCCCTCCCCCGGCTTCCTCCCAAATATCCCAGTTCCACAAATATTCCAAACAATTTTTGATACAAAGTCTGCTTTAATGTAGAAAAAACCCTCGTGTACATACATAAATACCATTTGGGGGTATAAATAAAGTAAGAAAATAAAGAGATGTACATATCAAACACAATAAATTACTCATAAATATCACAGTGGAAACCAAGTGCTGGGGAAAGGACCTGATCTCCATGCGGCTTTTACAAGTTACTGGAGAGATGGGGGGGCTTTCAGATCTTCCTTTTTCTGGCTTTGAGATGAAATGTTTGGGTTTACCTAAGGTGGGAGGCTGCCAAGTCCCAGTTCACAGAATGACCCCACGGGCTGGAAAAAGGGAAGCGGCTGCCGGAGAACAGCGTTTTGCCCTTTTCAGGCCAACATCCCAGCGCGTAAGGAGGGAGTCAGCCCCCAAAGTGAGGTGAGAGCGAGGAGTGGCGGGGGGCAGTGGGGTTCCATCTCTAGGGGGCCTCAAGTGAAATCCACACAACCAGAGATCCCATTCCCTGGAAACCTCAGCAGCTGTGACAGGGACGGGCGGACTGGCACCTTAGGGGCTTGAGAAGGAGGCGGGTAGACTGCCTTATCTGCCCTGGGCAGGTTGCGAAGGGGTCCCGTGGAGATTATCCATCCCAGAACCAGCCATAGCAGGGAGTTCTCAAGATTTACACCCAGGCTGGAGGGGGCCTCTGCGCTCTCCCTGCTCTTGAAGCCTGGTGGGCAGGGCCTGCACCCAGTTACTTCTCAGCCGGAGAGGCTTGGGGAGGGCCAGTGGGCCTCCTTGGAGTTGGGATCTGGAACAATTTTCACATGCAGTAGAGTCAAATTTACCTGAGGTTTCACCAAGGCGATCACCTGTACGTGAGTTAAAAACGACTGCTTTTCCTCTGGCTGCCCCTGCTAGAAAGGATGGGAGAGAACTGCAGAGAATGTCAGCTTGGCATAAGAACGCTGCCAAAGGTAGTGAGCTCCCCACCAGAGGAGGTATTCAAGCAGAACCAGGGCAGCACAATGACTTGTCCAGCAGGGTTGGGGGGCTGGGGTAGGTAGCGGCTGGACGGGTAGGATGGAAGGCTTACAATTTTATGATCATACAAGTCTATCCACTAGAAACTGGCACAGCCAATGTAAAACTTTTGTCTATGTACAAGTTCTAAATGTTTCTTCCTAAAGCTAAATAGAACCTGGACTCAGGATCATACTTGTAGAAAACCCAGTCCGCAAGCACCACAGGCCTGGGTCCTGGTCTCCAGGAGCTGGGGGTGGGAAGAGGACAGAGCCTCTAGTTACTTATAGAAGCTGGGACTCTTCACCACTCCCAGTTTGGTGGCGAGCCCAAATGGGTCCATGCTATCTGTTTTCAGGGGCAAAGCAAACAAATCGGGCTTCAAGTGGTCCTGGATTTCATCGGGCTCTGTTGGGATGGTGGACAGCATGGGAAGGAAGTGAGACAGCGGCAGAAAACCCCTGCCTTTGAACAGCTGCCTCTGCCTGGCGCTGCTCAGGGAGACCGGGAGATGGTGTTTCTTGGACCAGTACACGTTGTAGCCGTCCGGACGGATTTCCTCCTCAAAAGCACAGTCTTCAGCCGAGTACTGACTCTGCAGAGCAAAGAGGCAACTTGTGAGCATCAGTGGGTGCCCACCAGGGTGTGACACCGGCAGAAGTAGTAGAGAGACCACAGCCAGGTGAGCATGTGTGCTACATACTGCCACTTGGGTCCACACCATTAGCCATGTGTGTGTGTGTGTGTGTGTGTGTGTACAGAGTTAAAGGTTATATAAAGGTTATAAACTATGAAGGTGTATAAAGCACATATTTATATATGCTTATATGTATTTAGTATAATGTATATATACTTATATAAAGTATATAGCATGTGTTATATTAATATACTCATTAACCATATTACTTTTATTAATATATAAATATAATTATATAATATTAAGTGCGTGTTAATATAACACTAAACATATATACTAAACATATACTTTATATATAAATATATAGGTACTTATGTATATTTAGTATAATGTTATATAACATATACGAAGTGGAAACCTTTTTGTTATATTAATATACTCATTAAACATACATCACATTGTATTAATAGGTAAATATTTAATAAATTATATCATATTAAATACATGTTAAATATAACATTAAACCTATATACTAAACATATATTATACATATATATGTACCTTATATACCTTTATACTTTGTAACCTTCAACTATACACACATACTTCATGTGTTTTATGTATATTCTCAATACCTATATATACCTTACATAGATCCTTTATATTTTTCACTAACTCATGTCACTTTTTAAACTTAGTCTTGTTCTGAGCAATACCCATAAAATCACGGCCACGATAGGCACACACGCTTCCCTTCCCCTTACATTGACTATATAATTATTGCCATGAAAAAGTCCCTTGTATTCCACTGGCACGTTGGGAGACATTGCTAAGCTAGGTTATCCTTTTTGGATCAGTCTTTTAATTAAGAATCAGGAGTAATCCAATCCGGGGCCCAGATGAAAGAACCTATTCCCCATTTAGGCCCAAATGACTGCGGTTCTGAGCCTTTTTGTCTGGTGCCCTGGTAAGAGAAACCTCAGGCCCTCTGGCTCCTTTATTCAGTAGCTGGGGCCCTCCAGGCAGCCTGCCAGGATCGGGGAGATAAAGGCAGCCCCCTCCCCCCAGGCCAGGAAGAAGCCGCCACCCCGTGGGTGGCCAGAAGGACCGGAAAGCAGTCTCTGGTTCCAGAACACAGAGAATGAGCAAGTCGTCTCCCAAACCGGAGAGGCTCATTACGTCTTGGGGACACAGAGGACAGCCAAAGGCGGGGAGCCAGGAGGGCTGGGCCATAAACTACGCTGGGAGGCACCCAGTCTCATTTCTGCCCAAGTCTACAAAGGTCGCTGAACTGCAGGTGGGTGAGCGCTGTCCTTAGATAAGGCCCTGATAAGGCCTGCATCTAATGAAGCAACCCGTGCAGGGATAAGGCCACCAGACTGCCGGGGAAATGCAAATTGGTAAACAAGGGAATTAAAACCAAATGGAGCGGCTACTTCACTCTGCTGTTTCTTTGGGAGAAATTAGCATCTCATTTGCCATAGAGAAAATGAAATGATTTCGAGTTTCTAGAAGAATGTGGAATTTGTTTTAAAAAAAAAAATCCTCAAGTTTTGCTAAATTGTGACCACGGGATCGAGAGGCAGAACAGGATTTTAGGTGAGGAGAGCCTCACCCCCCAGTTTGGACTAGAATGGTGGGTTAGACCCATCGGCCCCTGCCGTCGCTCCTCCACTGGCGCCCTCACCCCACCCGCATAAGTAAACGTCACAAAAGTGGCAACTGCGGGTTTGGAGTGGCTTTGGGTATCAGCTTTCTTTGCCTCCATTCTTGTCCTTTCACGCAGGACTGCCATAAAGCCTGCAACAGGCAGGTTAATTTATCTATGGATAAACAATAAAAGGGCACCAGAACCACAAAATTTGGGGACACAAAAAAGATGTGCGCTGCGGAAAGGCGGGCATCTGCACCCATCTTTTCTGGATGGTGGGGCATCCATTGAGGAGCGGCCCCCTCCCTACCCCCTGGTCCCTGCCCCTCCATCCCAGCCCCCGGCCCAGCGGGGCTGCATTGAGGCCCCGCGCCAGGCCGGGACCTCACACAGCCTCCTCGGCGAGCCAGGGGGCGCGGGCTCCCTTTGAACTCTCCGCCTTTGTTCCGGCGACCAGAGACCCGGCATCTGCTCACTTCCTGCCCTGAGACCTCTATGGTTACCTGGGCCTTCCCAGCCTGCCCCCCGCCACCCAAAAAAGCCTTTGCAGTTCAGGTGAGCCCGACAAGAGGATGAGCACGGCCACTGCAATATTACCCTAACGCGGCTGCAAAAATCAGTTTTTCTAGTGGATAAAAATTCAATGTAAAAAAACTCTTCAATCCCAAGTGCGGTTTTTCTTCTGACTTATTTGAAGGTTGACTTAAAAAAAAAGCAAACCCAAGTTGTGGATATACCCTTCTTTCTTTCCTCCCCAGCTCCTTCTTTTAAAATACCGCAGGGAGAGGGGGAGGGGGGCCGAGCACCACACACGCACAGGCAGAATCGGAAAAGGCCCGAGGGGGGCTTTCCCCGTTTAACGTCAAAGAGCCGAGAAATGGGTTTCCTTAGTCCGACTGGACCCGCTTTTGGTTCAAGTGGAGATGCAAAGGCGGGTCTCAAGCATTCTCCGGCCATAAACTTCCATATTTAGAAAGTCGGACATTAGCTTAGTCCGGCCCTTGCAGCCTTCCCCTCCGAGCTCCATGGGGACCCCGGCGGAGGACGCAAGGAAACCCTGTCTCTGATCCAGCGCGCCCCCCTCGCCCGCAGGCCCGCGCCCCAGCGCGTCCTGCCGGGTGGAGACACCTACCAGCCCTTGCATTTTGCCGTCGGCGCCCATGCAGAGGTACAGGACGCTGCGCTCACCCTTGATGGCCACGGTACTCAGAGCGACTGCCCTGATCTCCATCAAACCTGGGCGGGAAGACAGCACAGAACTGCAGCCGGAGCCCGCGGGGCCCACAACACGTGGAAATGGTTGGTGGGTGCGCGGGCCCGTGCCCCCCCATCCCCCAGTTCCTCTCGACGTCTGGGGGCCCGGGGAGGGAGTAGAATGCCGAGGTGCCAAGACCTGGGGTTCCCGGGAGTGGTGGTGGGGTCCGCAGGAGCCGAAGGCGGGAAGGGGAGGGTAACGCGTGGGTGCAGTAGGTCCAGGCACCCATTCCCCCCTCCGCCAGCTCCTCCCGCTTTCGGGGGGTCCGGGGAGGGAGTGGAACGCCGAAGTGCCAAGACCTGGAGTTCCCGGGAGTGAGGAGCTGGCGGGAGCCGAAGGAGGTAAAGGGAGGAAGGGGGGATGTGACGGGTGGGGGACCCGGCGGGCACTCACTGTGCGCGCTCTGAACCGGCGCGCAGTCCACGGCGCCGTCTGAGTGGATTCGCAGGAAGCAGCTGGAGAGGCCCTGGGGGCCCGCGGTGTACAGGTGCCGCAGGCGGACGGACTCGCCCCAGCCGTAGTGCACGTGCGGCCCGGCGTCCGAGAAGGCTAGGGGGCGCCCGGCTGCAGCCAGACAGAGGCCGGCCAGGACCAGGGCGCGGGCCACGGCGCACCGGCTCGGAGCGCTCCGCATGGCACCTCCCTCGGGCTCGGGGGTCTGGGCGCAGAGCGGGCGGTGAGGGTGCGGGAGGCTGGGCGGCAGCCGGGAGGGCCTGCGGAGCGGAGCGTGCGGAGGCGGGGTGGCCGCTGCCCTCGAGACAGGAGGCAGCCGTGTGCACCGGGCACCTGGGCGTTCGGCTCTCCAGCTCCGACGGCGCGGCGGCTCGAGGCCTGCGACCTTATATAGAGCGTCTCACCCGCGACACCGAGCATTTCTTATCGGGATTGCATCAGCCCTCCGCCCCCCACACACACCCACTCACACCCCGCCCCCGACTCAGCCTCTCCCTGGGCCCCGCCCGGGTGACCCCGCCCAGGCCGCCCAGATCTGGAGGAGGAGGAGGCCCGGCTTCGCCGGAGACTTGGGGGGAGCTCCTACCCGCGGCGCGGGGGCGAGGCCTGCGGCCAGGTCGCTCTCGGCTGGGCGACGTTGGTTCTGCAAAGAAATCAAGGAGACAACGGAGCCCAGCCCTCAGGCCACGGGCTCCCCGGGGAATGCGCCGGTCGCGGGGCGCTAGCAGGGGCGCGGAGGAGGAATCCTGGGATCAGAGATCGGGGGGCGGGGGGATGGCGCTGAGCTTTCCGTCCTTTACTCCCGGTCGGAAAAGCCTCGCCTCGGCTTTGGGGTCCTCTCCCCGAAAAGTCCACATCCATTCCCTCCCGCCACCGCCCCAACCCTCAAAGCTCCAGAGCCGAAGCCGTCCACTAGAATTTTGCCTGCAGCTCAGACCCTCTCACGTTCTCCGGCTTTCTGTTCTCGCGATCCCTGCCCGCACCGACCACCCCCGTCCCCCGCTTTTACCCCAGTAAATTGTCCCCCGACTGGGGACCGGGCGCGACCTCCACTCTCGGAGGAACAATGGGGTCGCGCGGGCGAGCGCTAGATGGCGCTTCAGCCCCGGATTCGGCCCGGCTTGGCTCTGCGCCCCGTCGCCGTCCCGCCTCTTCCCGGCTCGGCCCGCTGCAGTCCCCGGAGATGGAGCCTGGAAGGGCCGTCGTGGTGAAGGCGCCTTTCGGGGGCAGGGTGGGCTCGCAAGCTGCGAATTGGGAAACTGACTTTCCAGGGTGCACGGCGCAGGGAGGCTCCTTTGTTTTTGAGGGGCCTTTTGCCGTAGGTCCGGTCCTTGGGTCCCTGAGCGCTTCTGCAGTGCCAGGGTGTGCTGTTTGCGGGGGGCGGGGCACCAGCTGGGGAAATTGGGGCCACTCAATGCAATGGCTCCCACAAACTGGATGGCTGTTCTGATGAGGCTCGGAAAAAGGAGACCGCGTCCAGAGAATGCCCGGCGGGAAAAAGAGGGGTCCTCCTAGGGGGCTTTTGGCTCAACACTGATTCTTTCTCATTGTTCCTCCAACCCCTCCGTCCCCAACTCTGGGTGAGGGGCCCCAGGAGGCTGGTTTTGGGGAAAAGCCACACTGGCTGAGCTCAGGGGCGACGGGAGGGCAAACAGGGGAGACAAGGGAGAAAGCAATGCCAGGCCTAATGAATTTCAATGAGCAAAGGCCATGTTCATACCCCAGTCAGTGACTGGCGTTAATGACGGAGCGTGCAGAAAATGTCACCAGGAAAGTCTTTACAAAAAGACATCATCTCGAAAGCTTTATAGGCCGGGGACCCCCACGCTGAGTGTCTTGGTTCAGAAAGCCGCGGCTTCTGTTAAATCTAATTACTTCCCCCCTGTGGCTTTAAATCGACAGCGGCCCCTATTAAACTTAATTACCCTCCCCTGCAGCTTTCGTTTTAAAGATCCTGGATAAATGCGGGGCATTGAGGAGGGTGACAGAGGCTGCACTGGGGGCCGTGCCCCAAATTGGGCTGGGGGAGGACGGGGCGGCCTCTGGTTCCACCCGCACCCCTCCGCTGCCCCTCCTAAGGCCATGGTGGGAAAAGAGAGGCCACCGTGAGCCAGGAGCTCAGGAAGCTGGGAAAGAGGCAGCTTCCGACGCCCAGGCCCTGTTCTAAGCGTGTGATGGGTGCTCTCCCCCACGGTATTCTGCCCTCCCCCACTGAACAGAGAGGGGGCCCCAGAAAAGTGTCACAGTGACCCAAGGCTGCACAGCCTGTAAGTGGTGAACCTGGAATTTGAACCCAGGCCGTCGGGCTTGTAAATCTAGGCCAAGCTGCATTTCAGGGAGACAGTGTGGCCTCCTAGCAGGGGCGCGGGTCCCAGCGTCAGACCCTCTGGAGCACAGATCATGCCCCGCTGCTCCCTGGACAGCTCATGAGCCAGCTGGGCCTCTTGCCTCCTCCTGCCTGCTTTCAGCCTTGTCCTGGGTCGTACGGGAGAGTGGACAGATAGCACCCGGGATATAGTTCATGCAGACGGACAGCCATCGCCTGAGGAGCTGCTGTGTACGTGATATTTCATGGTCAGAGCAATGGTCTGCGAGTTTCGGTGGTTAATCTGTTAACCAGCCCAGACTCGGCCAGACCTCCAGCCAGGGTTTGCACCCAGGCGGTGGGGCGCAGAGTCTGGGCTGGTTCGCTGGTACCCTGGGTCCGTGTGGTGGCAGGAAGCCAAAAAGGGCCGAGGAGAGGCGACGCTTGCCAGCAGGGGGCGCTGCCGCTAACGGTGGGGCTCTCCAGGTGAGAGCGGTGATGGCCCCGGAGGTGAGGACCAGCCAGCTCCCGAGCTGCTCAAGGCAGACCCCTGCAACCCCCAGTGTGCTGGGTGGGGCTGATTTCCAGCGTTCGGGCTGCACTTGATTTGGTCCAGGTGGCTGAGCCATCTGACTCACCCTGGTGAGTGGAGCGGGCAATGCAAGCAAGGTCCAATCATCCCCACACTCTCTAGACCCACGCAGGGCCCCAGGGGTCTCAGGCCCAGATGGCCAGCAGGGCTTGGCGTGGCGGCTTTGTTCTGGGTCTGATGCTAGCTGGGATCTTTTTTAACTGCCCTAAACGCTTCTCCTGGGGTCTCCCTCCTGCATCTGAGCTTGTTGGTGTCGTTCTTCTGATCGTGGTCAGTTTCCATTGTTTCTAAACCCACATCCCAACAGCTAAGAAAATCTCTTTAGCTTGACTTCCAGGCTTAGCATTGTGGAAGTAATCCCTTTTCTTTTCGCTTTACAGTTAGAAATTTACGTTACAATGTCAAAAGTGCCTTCTTAAATACACAAGCAATTCTCTGGGCCCATCCCAAATCCCCCGCCCCCGCCCCTTAGTTGAGAAGTACTTTGTAATTACAGAAACTTTTGGGTGTTGGTAAAAATCTTCATCAGAAAAAAATAGGAACTTTGGGGACAGAAAGGATGGTGAAGACTTGGATGCGGGTGGCTGGGGCGGGGGACAAGCCACACAGCCGGTTCTTGGCCTTGCTGAGACTGGAACTCGGGGTGGGGGGGGCACCTGAGTCTCAGCCTCATATTTTTGCTAGAATCTACTAGAACATGCATCCTTTTCCCCAAAGCGTTCTGCTTCACCAAAGCCCTTTTTCCCCCCTATTAGGATCATTGTTCTAAAAACAGGGCATCCTGCCAGCCTAGAAAAGAGAAGTCTTCTCTGAGCCTCAGTTTCCTTATTTGTGAAACAGAAAAAGGAAAGTTTTTAAACTCCAAAAGAGTTCATGTGAGAATTAACTCACATTAGAGATAAAAGATATCTCTATCAAACACGGGATCCATATTTACACAGAGACCGCCTGGCAAATGTAGGTGTATAACAGAGGGGCTATATTTGCTGCATTTATTACTTACTTTATTTTATTTTTATTTTTAAATTAATTAATTATTTTGGGGGACTGCGTTGGGTCTTCGCTGATGCGTGCGGGCTTCCTCTAGTTGCGGCGAGCAGGGGCTGCTCTTTGTTGCGGTGCATGGGCTGATCATCGTGGTGGCTTCTCTTGTTGTGGAGCACAGGCTCTAGGTGCACGGGCTTCAGGAATTGTGGCACATGGGCTCGGTAGCTGTGGCTCACGGGCTCAGTAGTTCTGGCACAGGGGCTTAGATCTTCCCCGACCAGGGATCGAACCTGTGTCCCCTGCATTGGCAGGCGGATTCTTAACAATTGCACCACCAGGGAAGTCCCTATTATTTATTTTAAAATGTAATAGTACTGAAGAATTGAAATAAAAATATTATTTAAAAAATCTAAAAAAAAAAAAAATGTAATGGTAACCTTAAAGAAAAGACCAGTCTAACCTACGGTGACAAATCCTGGCTGGTGGTTGCCCAAGGCGGGACAGGGGGTGGGGATCTACTGGAAAGGCCCAGAGGATGCTTTCTGAGATGATGGGAATGTTCTTTTTCTTGATTGCTGTGAATAATAACAGGCAATGACATTTGTCCAAACTCCTTGAACGGTGCCCTTGAAATTAGACAGCATTTTATTGTAAATTATGCCTCAGTAAAGTTGATTTTGAACATTTTCAGTGCAAAAGTCATCCTTGTTCCTGGTTGAAAATTTGGAAAATACAGGGGAGCACAAAGGACAATTCTGAAACCTGTAACATCGTGACTGCATTATGAGTCACTGTTTCTATTTGGGTGAATTTCTTCCTCAGACTTTTGAAAGTGTGTTCATATATTTTTTTTAAGTATTTGAATTGTATACTCCTGTTGCCCCACCTACTGTAAACATTTCCCGTGGCATTAAATATCCTGCAGGCTGCCTCTCTAGGTGCCAGCAGATCTGAGTGGTGTACCGTGGGGTGTGCAGTCTGTCCCCTGTTGCTGTATATTTATCTTGTTTCCAATTTCCCAGTCCACGTCAACCAGGGGAGGACATCTGTGGAGGCACATCTCACACCTGCCCACCCTCGGAAGGGGAATTACTGGGCCCGTGGTCTCTCTTCCCATGTGCATTCCATCAGCGTGAGGCCGCTAGATCAGGGCAGGCTGGAGCGGCGTTCTCCTGGAATTCGGGAACTACCCTGTCCTGTCTACACTGAGGGAGGTACAGCTTCCTCCAGACATCATTGGGCGAGTCTGACACAGTGTTTAAGTCACAGCCACCACCAGCCATCACCCAGGTGGCACAGCAGCCGGGACTGGCAGCCTCTCTTGCTGTTGATTCAGACACCCACCCCACCGACCCCCCCCAGGGCCTGAGACCCCCCCCCGCAAGTTGGCCAGCTCCTCCCCCACCCCCATCGGGCAGGGCCTGGGTTTTGTTGTGCCCGACTTTTGTCCTTTGTGATGATAGGAGCTGGCACGTTTTTCCTGGGATTGATTCCTGCCCATGAATTCTGTTTTCCCACTGCCTCCATCATCAAAACAGAAATATGTTCCAACGGAAAAGATTTGGACCCATCAGTGTAGCGATGTAAGAATGCAGCAACGGCGTAAATGTGACCCAGCGAAAGAAAGCAAAAAGTAGCTTGATGAGAAAACATTAACTGTGCTGGTAGTGATGTCTTTCAGATAAAATTAAAATATTGAAATTGGAAAGTACTAGGACCCCAGACCTGTGATTGCCAACCCAGCCTCCACCAACTGACGATTCTTCAAACTTGATACACAAAGTGGGCTCACTTTGCTGTATGCCTGTTACATACCAGACGCTGTGCTGGCCATGATGATGATGGGCATGGGCATGGGCATGGGCATGGGCATGGGCATGGGGATGGGCATGGGCATGGGCATGGGCATGGGCATGGCTGACACTTGTTAAGCCCTTAGTACGTGCCAAGAAGTGTGCTAGGCACTTTATGTTTTTACATTTAATTTTCACAGCACCGATTATATTTTTATTGAAGGGTAGTTGATTTACAATGTTGTGTTAGTTTCAGGTATACAGCAAAGTGATTCAGTTATACAGATATCCATTCTTTTTCAGATTCTTTTCCCATATAGGTTATTACAGAGTATTGAATAGAGTTCCCTGTGCTATGCAGTAGGTCCTTATTGATTTATCTATTTCATATATAGTAGTGTGTATATGTTAATCCCAAACTCCTAATTTATCCCTACCTCCCACCCCCTCCCCAAACTAACCATAAGTTTGTTTCCTATGCCTGTAAGTCTGTTTCTGTTTTGTTAACAAGTTCATTTGTATCATTCTTTTTAGATTCCACACATAAGTGATATCACATGGTATTTGTCTTTCTCTTTCTGACTTACTTCACTTAGTATGACAATCTCTAGGTCCATCCATGTTGCTGCAAATGGCATTATTTCATTCTTTTTATGGCTGAGTAATATTCCATTGTGTGTGTACATATATATATATATATAAAATCTCACATCTTCTTTACCCATTTATCTGTCAATTGACACATTGCTTCCATGTCTTGGTGCTTGTGAATACACAGCACCCATTTTATTTTATTTTAATTTTATTTATTTATTTGGCTGTGCCTTGGGGCATGGGGGACCTTAGCTCCCTGACCAGGGATCATACCCACTCCCCCTGCAGTGCAAGTGCGGAGTCTTAACCAGTGGATTGCCGGGGAAGTCCCAGCACCCATTTTAAAGGTGTGGAAAGTGAGGCTCAGAAACTGTACTCGGCCCAGAGGCACAAAGCTAATAAAAGCAGAATTGAGGTTTGAATCCAGTTGTCTGATTCAAGTCATAAAACTCTTAATTATTGTACTATATTTTAAAAAAAAAAAAGAAGAAGAAGGAAAGAAGGGAAAACCAAAACAGACTCTCTCAGAAAGTTGAGAGGCCCGCCCAAATTCAGAGGCTCAGCCGGGGCCGGGACCCTGCCTTCCGATTTCTCAGCCCCATCACCTGCCTGGGTATTTTCCTAGAGTGGTCATCTGAGCCCCTGGGTTGATTCCCTGTAATACAGCAAGAGAGATTCCTCCCCCCTGCTTCAGAGCAGCCCTGGTTCAGTCACACCCGGCTGTTGTTTCTTGGTGCCATTATTTCTCTGTCATCTGTCTCCTCCTGGACACATCTCTGCGGAGGTGGGGGATGCGTCTGCACAGTTGACAGCCGAGCCCTCAGCGCCTCGTGCAGATCCTGACATGTAGTTGGCGGTCAAGAAATACTGTGAGAATCATTTAAAGGAACCAGGAGGTGTTGATGTGGCCGTGAATTCACTGGGTTCGACAGTTTGTCTATCCTTTCCTTGTTCTTTCCATGCATCCTTCCTTACACCCTTCCCTGGCTTTCATTACCGTATTGATTTTTTTGTTGATCTGCCAACCTTTCTGAGCACTTCTGATGGGTCAGACCTCATGTGCCAGAGCCTCTTCCTGCCCTATGGTTCCCCAGAGGCAGGGCTCCTCCCCCGCAGCTGGGGGATATACTTGAGGCATCCAGAGATGCAGACAGGGAGGCCCCGCGCGGGTGTGGTTGGCATTTCAGTTGCAGGATGCTTTGGGCCAGCCAGGTAGCGTACATGAGAACTTCCCCAGAAGTCTGGAACAGGATAGCCCCCTGTACCGTAATTACATTTCAGGGAGCACTGCTGGACTCTGAGATGCCTGCTGTCATTTTCATCGTGACCCTCGGAATGCTGGAATTCCTCTTGGAGTGAAGTTGATAGAAAGAGAAACCTACCAGCATTGGGGGAGGAGGGGCAGCGACTTTCACCCACGATCAGATCCGGTTCCTTTGCCTCAGCTCACGTGTAAGACCTCGTCTCTGCTCTGCAGTCAAGGCCGTTATCACACAGAATTCCTGCAGCAGCACTGAGAGCCAGCTGTTGACCCATTTGACAGATGAGAGACTGAGGCTCAAAGCCAGGCTGGCAGTAAAGACCCGCTGATACATAAGGGAATGGCAAGCAGCTTCCAGGAAAGGAACCGAATGAGGTCACCCAGGGAGCAAGGCTCAGGGGCGGTGTTTCGACAGGCACATGTCACTCTAATTTCCAATCAGGTAGAAGAATTAACCAAAGGCTCAGGCTGCCCCCCGGAACCAGAATAGGGCCTGAAGCAGTCCTGCGGTTTTGCAGCCAGCTTCCAAAAAGGCGATTTGAAAAATGGAGCTGAGGGGAACTGCAACTCACAAACCTGGTCTCCTCCCACCTGGCCCAGGCAGAGACCATCAGGAAGGACAGGTAGGTGTTCCCCGAGGCTAAGCTTCTATGGACGTTGAACGCACTGTTCCAGCTCATTTGAAATGGAT
The DNA here is from genome assembly GCF_059928025.1 of Delphinapterus leucas. Taxonomy (NCBI): domain Eukaryota; kingdom Metazoa; phylum Chordata; class Mammalia; order Artiodactyla; family Monodontidae; genus Delphinapterus; species Delphinapterus leucas. The sequence continues at coordinate 3,881,811 of NC_143135.1, read as the reverse complement.
GGGCTCAGAGTTCTGGGGCTGGACAGGACCTGCAAAGATGATTTCCTAGAAGCCCCTCATCCCTAAGTGAACAAAATAAGAACCAGGGAGGGGAAAGGATGGGCCCAAAGACATCCAGCCTGTGGGCAGCAGAGAGGGGACAGGAACACACTCTATTGTAACGACATTCCTTCTGTCCCAAAACACACACACACACACACACAGTCCAGTGCAACATTGGATTTGTGATAAAGTCTTTTGAAACAGAAACCCCCCTACACTCTGAAAGTCCCTTATTAAAAACACCTGCCCAATCATATATCCAGAGAAAACCATACTTCGAAAAGATACACGCACCCCAATGTTCATAGCAGCTCTATTTACAATAGCCAGGACATGGAAGCAACCTGAATGCCCATCGACAGATGAATGGATAAAGATGTGATATATAGTATATATACACAATGGAATATTACTCAGCCATGAAAAATGAAATCATGCCACGTGCAGCAACATGGATGGACTAGAGATGATCATACTAAGTGAAGTAAGTCAGAAAGAGAAAGACAAGTACCATATGACATCACTGATATGTAGAATCTAAAAAAATGATACAAATGAGGGAATTCCCTGGCGGTCCAGGGGTTACGCTTGGTGCTTTCACTTCCGGGTCCCGGGTTCAATCCCTGATCAGGGAACTAAAATCCTGCAAGCTGTGCTGCACAGCCAAAAAAATAAAAAGATACAAATGAACTTATTTACAAAAGACTCACAGAAAACAAACTGATGGCTACCAAAGCGGAAAGGGGGGAGTATAAACTAGGAGTTTGGGACTAATAGATACACACTACTATATATATTGATAAAACAGATAATCGTCAAGGACCTACCGTATAGCACAGGGAGCTCTACTCAATACTCTGTAATAAGCTACATGGGAAAAGAATCTGAAAAAGAATGGATATATGTATATGTATAAATAAATCACTTTGGGCTTCCCTGGTGGCGCAGTGGTGGAGAGTCCGCCTGCCGATGCAGGGGACACGGGTTCGTGCCCCCGTCCGGGAAGATCCCACATGCCGCGGAGCGGCTAGACCCGTGAGCCATGGCCGCTGAGCCTGCGCATCTGGAGCCTGTGCTCCGCAACGGGAGAGGCCACAGCAGTGAGAGGCCCGCGTACCGCCAAAAAATAAATCAATAAATCACTTTGCTGTATACCTGAAGCTAACACAACGTTACAAGTCAACTGTACTCCAATAGAAAAATAAAAGTGTTTTAGAAATAAAAAAAAATTTTTAATCTTAAAAAAAAGGTCAAGAGAAAGTAAACCGCTATAAAGGGCATTACCGGGACCCTTGGAGAAATGTAAATGCAGACTGTCTGCTGGTTAACAGTCTGTGGTGGTTAAATTTCCTGGGTTTCTCCTTGTCTTGTGGTTCTGTAGAAAATGTCCTTGCTTGTGAAGTATTTAGAAATAAAACTGTCATAGCCACAACTTTCAAATGGTTCAGAAAAACGCGTATGTAGGAGAGAGTAAGGATGCAAATGTGGTAAATGTTGGTGATGCAGGGGAAGGGAGTATGGGGGTTTCTTGTGCTGTTCTGGAAAGTTCTCTGGAGGTTTGGAATTTCTCAAAATAAAAAATAGACATATATACACTAATATGTATAAAATAGATAACTAATAAGAACCTGCTGTATAAAAAATAAATAAAATAAAATGCAAAAAAAAAAAAAATAGAGGAGAAAGCCCCACCCACCTGCCTGGTACCCACTCGTGGCTTATTGTAGAGCCAGTGGCTGGTGCATCGGGAGGGATTTCCAGTCCCAAACCAGGTTCCCAGATTTGTTCCTGTTGAAGCACAGTGAGAGCACCGTGGGTTCATCAAGATCGCTGTCATCACCACATTTTCTAGAGCAGGAAACTGAGGCCCGGGAGGCCATGGGGCCGACCCACAGTGCCACAGCGCAGCACCAAGTAGGGTGTAGAGAAGTCGGGCTATTTTGGGCCTTCCAGGGGCATGTCTCCTGGATAAACGGGAGTCACGTTGTCTCCCTGATGTCACAGGATATATTTTCTGAGGCAGCCGTTCCCTAGGGAATGACCCCCAAAGCTCTCCGGTCCCGCAGAAGCTCTTCCCCCACCCCCTCTCTGACAGTAGACAGTGGCTCAGTTCTCTCTTCAATCGGTAGCTTCCTTTCGGTCATAAGCAATGCCATTTTTAAAAGTGGGAGATCATGTTTATGAACTTGGGGGCTGGGTCTCGTTCCATATGGGGGTGTCAGCCTCCTTTTTGAAGGGCTACCTGAGAAGCAAACCCAAGTCCAGGGCACAGGGAACAGCCGTTTTAGGAATCAGAAGATGGTGAGAAGTCCAACTTGGGCCGAGCGTTCCAGAGTATTCTGCACCGTTTATTACAGCTGGTAGTCACCGTGGAGCGGAGCACCAGCTCTGGGTCAGACACTGCATGCATGCATGTGTGTACCCGTGGATGTGCACATGTGTGTGTGTGTATGAGTGCGTGTGCTCGTGTGGGCGTGTGCCGGTGGCCTGTGCCTCTGGCCATGGCAGCCCTGAGGGTGCTGTCCCCATTCACAGCTGAGGAAATGAAGCTCGGAAGGGACCCTTGCCTCCTTTACAGAACTTACCATAACTTATCATTTGATGATGGTTTCTGCCATCGCTTCCGTATTTCCCTCTGTCCAGCGTCTATAAGCTCCATGGCGGGGCTGTGGAGATCTTGGTCAGTACCGTACCCCCAGGGCCCAGCATGGCCCTGGCATGTACATGGCCTGATAAACGTCTGTGAAGTGAAAGAGGAGAGAGGGAGGCGGGTGAGGAGAAGGACGGATGAGAGCGGCGTCCTCAGCTCCCGGGCCTCCAGCCCTGCCTTTCTGGCAGGTCAGCAGAGACCAGAGGTATTTCTGTTTTGAGGCATTTAAACAGATGCTCCCAGCTCAGTTCTGGCTAGGGTTTCTGGCTGCACATACCACAGATCAAGGGGGTTGGAGATTCCTTCCAAAGGCTCCCGCTGAGTGCTGGGGACCAGCACTGGGCCTGGTTTCCCCATCTAGGAAATGGGACAAGACTCAGCTGCAGTGGATGCGTGAGAACGGAGGGGCTGCTGGTGGCTCCCAAGGCCCCAGGGCAGGCCGGGCCACGAGGGCTGGGGTGCAGGCACTGGGCACGTCTGGAGGGCTGGTCTCGTCGGCCCCAATCCCGACTTTTTGCTGCACTTAGGCAGCGACAAGAAGGGGCCTTTTTCCAAAGCCCCGTCCAGGGCTTCTCTGGACCTGGATGCTGCTAAGCGGCAGCCTGCCTCCTACCAGGTCACACGCGATGTTTCCGAGGGGTGGCCCTTGGCCTCCCGTCCTCTTTGACTACAAGTTCCTGCAACCCCCAACGGCCATTTCCAGGCACCTCTGCCGCGCCAGGCCCTACCGAGACCCCGGGTCGTCACCCTTACTCGAGGACACGGGTACCCCTGCCGGGGCCACGCCGCTTCCAAGCAGCAGCCCGGGACTCCGCACCAGTGTCCTGGGGCGCCCGTAACAAATGACCACAAAGTGGGCGGCTTACACACACAAGTCTGTTCTCCCACCGTCTGGGGGCCAGAAGCCCCAGATCCAGATGTGAACAGGGCTGGTTCCTTCCCGAGAGTCTGAGGGAGGGTCCTTCCTACCTCTTCTAGCTTCGGGGGCTCCAGACATCGCTGGGCCCGTGGCCGCCTTTCTCCGGCCTCTGCCTCTGTCCTCACGTGGCTTCTGTCTCCTCTTTTCTCTGTCTCAAATGTCCCTCTGCCTCTCTCCTGTAAGGACACTTGTCCCTGGATTTAGGGCCCACCTGGATAATCCAGGATGATCTCATTTCAAGATCTTTAGTTGCACCTGCAAAGACCCTTTTTCTAAGTAAGTTCACATCCACAGCTTCCAGCTGGACATTCCCTTGGGGGACACCATTCAGCCCCCCATCAGCAGGCCCCTTGGTCAATGCTGTCCCAACTTTCCCACTACAGCACAATGACCCCCAACCGAGACGGCTCCTCCTTTGCCCCGAGAGACAGGTAGTAGGGGTGGCTGGTCTCAGAGTGTCCTCCAGCAGAGACAGGGGGCACACACACCTGTTTGCGTGCACGGGGGGTTGGTCAAGGGGGTCTGCTGGAGAAGACGTGGAGAGAGCCAGCAGAGACGCCCCCAAGACTGGGGGCTGATCGTCCCGGCGGAGGGCCAGCGATGATTCTCGACACTAGTTCACTAAGGGGCTCCCCTCCAGGCACCCTGGGGGCCGATGGGCTCATTGACCTGGCTTCCCTCTGGCCTGGCGGGTTCAAAATGCACCCTCCCCAGACCCCCTCCACCCTTGGCCCCAGCACACTGCTGGCGTAGTCCCACCAGGCCAAACCCCACGACTGGAAGCTGGGCCTGGGCTTCCCATAGCAGGCGAGGCCTGGGGAGAGAATCCATGAGTCTGAAACAGAGGGGAAAGCTACGTGCTCAATGCTAAGGAAGCAGTTAGGTGAGCGAGGGAGCCCGCAGCTGAAATCGTCACCGTGGGATGCTGAGCGCGCAACGCAAGACATCGGCTGGATGCAGGGTAACGCTCTGCTTTTGTAAAAGCCAAGGGGAAAAGAAAAAAAAGAACAAAAACATGCATCGAGGTACATTAAAAGAAATAATGCACCCATTTTATTTCTATTTGCGTTTGTCTCTGCTTTTCCCTACGTTTTCTGCACTGGAAATGGATCTTCTCTGTAATCGCAACACAGAAGCTATTGAACCGGCTGTTTCTGAGATGCTCACTCGGGCCGGCAGACAAAGGGTCCCTGTGGCGTGGTCGAGTGACTCCGATCAGTCGACAGTGAGTGACCACATGCGGGGACGTCCGTGCGGCTTCAGTGGTCAAAGGTGTGCAGACGGTGCTGTCTTACACGTCCCCAAGTGTCACCTTCCTCCCAAACGATCCCTGGGCTCCAGCACAATGGCCTTGCTGCTCTGGCCCCACCAGCCGGAACCTTCCCCAGGTTTCCTTAGAGGGTCAGAGGAGCTGCCCTTCCTGGATGGAATCTGCGCCTGCCCGAGGCTCTGAGCTCCTCCAGAGCCAGGCTCTCCGGGCCACTTTTAACTTTGTCAAATGCTTTCGCGGTTCACAACGATGCTTCCTCCAAAGGGCTCCATGAAATTCTCGGAGACCTGTCACACCCAGCAAGTCGGGAGTGCTTTGATTTACGGGACAGATGCTTGCCAACTGACACTTGGAGAGGCTGAGGGAGGCGGGGAGGAATTAAATAAGAAGAGGGGTGTCAGCTCCCAAAAGGTGGCATATCTCTGCTCTAATTCCTTGACGCCCAGTGTGGTTCAGAGGTCGGGGCTGTTAATGGGCAGGGAACAAATTGGGGGCTGCCACCTGTGGCTCTTCCAAATGGGGAGGGGGTGCCCCCTTTACAGTTCAAGGGCCTGTTTACTCCAAGGTCGGCAAAGCCCAGGTGCCCCGGGGTCTGACATTGACCTGCTTTGGGACGCTCCCCCGCCTCTCTGAGCCTCGGTGTCCTCACTGGGAATCAGGGCTGCTCCGAACAGGAAATGAAATGATGCCTGGAAACACCGGACACAGTGCTTGGCACACAGTTGGTGCTGCTAGTTTCTGGTTCTGTCTCCCGGCAATCCAACCAGGCCGTTGGAGAAAAAGCATTGCCCTCCCTAGGGGCTTCTTCCATTATGCAGAAATTTCTAGGAAGGGAGGATTGGAAAGATACCCAGGCCTTAGGAGGCTTTGTTTATCAGCTTCCTGGTCTCTGTGAGTCGGGGGCCCTGGCACAGGGCCACCATGCACAGTGGCCCAGGTTGCGCACTGCACAACCCCACAGATCCCGGGGTGATGCAATATGGCAGCGCTCTCTGGATGACACAGGGGCGGGGTGGGGGAGAGAACAGATGCCAGAAGACCTTCTACCCCAACAGAACACGACACAGCGTGACTTCTTTATGAGTGTGTTCATCACATGCTCACCCTGCTCATGGTTCACGAGCGCAGGGCCCTCGTCCACCTGAATATTGCTGTTTCTGCGGCACCTAGCATCCTCTTGGCACATCGTAGCTGCTGGAGATATTTGTGGCATGAATGAAGTCAGGGATGGGGTGGGGGTGGGGTGAAGGTGGGCAAAGGGAAATTTACAAGCTACAGGCTAGCCCAACGTTCTGAGAAGCCATGGGTGGACCACTTTCACTCCGCGAGCCCCCCATCCCAGTTCTCCTGCGTAAGGTTTGAAGAAGCCAGGGGTTCGGAGCATGGATCGGGCGGGCTGTCAGAGACGACACAACCACTGGCCTGTCTCTGACCAGGAGGAAAGCAGTAAGATGATGGCCTTGCTTTCCACCTGTGCCTGGGTTCTAAGTAGCTGAGGGAAGACTGTGTGACCCCAAACGCTGACCCTCATTGCAGAAGTGTATGTATGGGGGGCTTCCAACTCAGGGCAAACACAAGCCCAGCATGGCAGGGGAAAAAACCAGAGGAAACAGTCCGGTAGCACCGGCACTGGGTGGGGGAGGCCGGCGGTGGGCTCTGTCTGCACGCTTCTCTTTTGTTTTTACCAATTCCCAAATTTTCTCTAAAGACCGTGCACTACTTTTATAATATTTTTTTAAAGACCTGGTTGGAAGGGAGGGAAAGATCATAGAAATGGGTCAAAATGGATATTCGGGTAAATTTATTCTAGTCTTGTTCACCATAGTGAGAAATGGAAACCAACCTCAACGTCCAACTCCTGGGGATGGTTTGGACCTCACAGCATGGGCAGCCCTGCCAGTCAGGAGCAAGGTGGGTTTGCAGAAGGCCACGGCACTTAATAATCCCAGGCTTCCAAGCGACACCCGCATATGAGCCCGTTCTGATTATAAAGCAAACATGCCCGTGGGAACATAATTAAACAATAGAGAGGGCGTAAAATGAAGCATAAACGTAGTTCCCCTCCCACGCCCAGCAGTCTGACTGCTAACAGATTTTGACAGAGATGTCACCTTTCTGAAATATTCTCTGCACACACAAGCACTTATAGGGGAGCCTTTGGTTTTGCGTGGGCACACACTGACCCCATGGCCACTTTTCAAAGATCTCTACATAGATGCAGAGCAAAACGTTGACTTAAAAAACAGTTGGCGGGGGGCTTCCCTGGTGGCGCAGTGGTTGAGAGTCCGTCTGCCGATGCAGGGGACACGGGTTCGTGCCCCGGTCCGGGAAGATCCCACATGACGTGGAGCGGCTAGGCCCGTAAGCCATGGCCACTGAGCCTGCGCGTCCGGAGCCTGTGCTTCACAATGGGAGAGGCCACAACAGTGAGAGGTCCGCATACTGCAAAAAAAAAAAAAAAGAAACAAAACAAAACAAAAAAACAGTTGGTGGGACTTCCCTGGCGGTCCAGTGGTTAAGACTGTGTTTCCACTGCAGGGGGCACGGGTTCCATCCCCGTCAGGGACCTAAGATCCTGCATGCCGCAAGGTGCGGCCAAAAAAAAAAGAAAAAGGTAAAAAAGAAAAACCAGTTGGCATCATTCGGTAGTGTGGAAGCTCCAAGTGCACTACAACCCGCAGTCCCACTGCCCGGCACCATCGCCCTCCCACCGTCCCTTCTGAGCAGCTACGTTCCTACAGCTGCAGCCTGAAATGGTCCAGATGTCTCTCTACAGGGAGACGGATGAATGGAGTGTAGCACAGTCACACCGTGGGATGTTACACAGCAAAGGAGGATGAATGACTGCAAGTTCATGGGGCCACAGGAGCAAAACTCACAAACGTAACAAAGAGGGAGAGGGCAGAGCACAGGGCAGCTGGCGTTAAGAGGTGTGTCCAGCTTACAGCAAGGAAGTTACTATAGCAAAAGCAGAAGAGTGGTTACGTCGGGGAGAGGAGTCTGGACTGGGGCTGCCAGGGGGCAGGAGGGAGGTTTCTGGGTGCTGAGGGTCTACCTCTTGCCTGCGTGTTGGTTCTGTGGGTCTTTGCCTTAAAATTGCTAGTCAGTCTGTTTCTGTTTCATAGATAAGTTCATTTATGTGGTATTTTAGATTCCACATAGAAGTGATATGGTATTTATCTTTCTCTTTCTGACTTACTTCACTTACTGTGATAATCTCTAGGTCCATCCATGTTGCTGCAAATGACATGATTTCATTCTTTTTTTACAGCTGAGTAATATTCCATTGTATATATGTATATATGTGCCACATCTTCTTTATCCCATTCATCTGTCGATGGACACTTAAGTTGCTTCCATGTTTGGGCTATTGTAAATAGAGCTGCTGTGAACTTTGGGGTGTCAGGTGGGGGAGGGATAAATTAGGAGTTTGGGATTGGCAGATATAAACTACTATATATAAAATAGATAAACGACAAGGTCCTACCATATAGCCCAGGGAACTACATTCAATATCCTGTAATAAACCATAATGGAAAAGAATATGAAAAAGAATACATGGAAGTATATGTATGTGTATATATATATATTATGTATCACTGAATCGCTTGGTTGTGCACCTGAAACTAACACAACATTGTAAACCAACTACACTTCAATTTAAAAAGCTATTAGTGAAGCTCTGCTTTTTTTAGTATGTATGCTATTTTCCACGATAACAAGAAGAAGAAAGCGAAAGGCCCCAAGGAGCCGCTCCAAACAGTAGCAGGCTTATCTTTTGAAGGTGAGATTCTGGGTAATTTCCACTTTCATGTTAATAAAATCATAACCATTCACTGAGTCCCTGACATCTGTCATCTAATTTAATCCTCACAACAATTTTGAAACTAGCTTTTATGACCCCCCCCTTTCACACCTAAAGGACCTGAAGCACAGAGAGGTTAGTGGTGTTACACGGAGAGGTGGGATTCTCGCTCCCATCCTTCTGGGGGGCCAGGCACTTGGATGGCTTTACTTCAAAAATGACCGTAGGTGACTTCTGTCAACACCACCAGAAAAGCTGGGCAGGAGGAAGGGCCACCGTGCCCGGCTGAGCTGGGGCTCCAGGTGGCTGGACCTGGGCTACCCTGGCTGCCCCGGTCTGGGGGCCAAATGGCGGGGCCACAGGGGCTAAGTGCTGTCCAGGGGCTGCTCCCTTTCTCGGTGCTACAAGCAGGTTGTAAAGCACTTTGGGGGCCAATTGGCACCAGGGCAAGGAATTGCACCCTTGAGGTGGTTTGTGACCCCATAAATTGCCCCAAGGTGGGAGGCAGCTGGGAGCAATGCCGCCGGTTCGCTGGGGGCTGTGACTCTTGAAGTGCGGCATTCCACAGGTCCCCGGCCCTCCGGGCTCCTCCAGGAGAGACCCTGGAGCAAAGGTGGACGCGGATCAGCCCCCAGAGAATGGGAGTGGGAGGGCCTCGGGGCCCAGGCTGCTGAAGGTGGGCTCGCGGACCCGGAGCCTCGTGGGGGACCTCCCAGGTGCCCTAGCTGAGGTGCCTTAGGCACAGAGGTCAGAGGGGCCACCCCAAGCAACCGTGCTTTCCAGGTGTGGACAAGCCCACCGGGAGCATTGGCTATGTTAACAAACAGGCACCTGCCTGCCTGCCCGTGGAGTGCACGGAAATACCCCCACTTTCTGACTCAGGGCCCGAGCACCCACTGCGTGCTGCGTCCCGGCCATCCTGACGTTTAAGGAATGGAGGGAGCCTTGCAAGCTCCTGTTTCCAAGGGGGAAACTGAGGCCCAGAGAGCAAGCCTGGCTCACTGAGCCCAGCAGGGCTTGGGACCCAAGGCTGCCCTGCTCCTACCACAGCCAGTGCCCCGACTAGCTTATAAGATGTTCTTGCAACTGAAAGAAAGGTATCCTCGTTGCACAGATGGAGCCCCACACCAGGCATCCGGCTGGGTGGCGGGCCGGACTTCAGGCTGGACGAAGCCTTGTGCAGTGCACAACCCACACAACTGTATAAGGCAGACCTGCCTGGCCTTGTGTGCAAGGTTGTACACTCGTGCGTGTGTGTGTGTGTGTGTGTGTGTATGTGTGTGCGCGCGCACTTGTCTGGACAGCCTGCTTGTCACTTTCATCAGGTTCTCAAAGGGGTCTGTGACCTCATAAACGAAGAAGGATCTCCAGAACACTGGGACCCCCCACTGGCAGCTCCCTGAGCACCACTCAAGCTCACCAAGGCTTCCCCAGCCCAGTGTGCCAGCCCTGCCTCAGGCGGCAGACTCCCTGGGAGCTGATTCTTTCTTCCCCATCTGTTGAAAGAACAATGTACCATGTGTCATATAACCCTCAGAGTGACCCTGAAAAACCTCGGCTTCTGGGGTTACCTTCATTTTGGAGACAGGAGACTGAGGCTTGGAGGAGTGTGCGAACTTGCCCAGGTCCAAGCGGCAGGTGAGAGGTGGTGACAGCACCTGGCTTCTGCCTTGCGTCCGTAACAGAGGCCACTGTGGCCCAGGCTGCGGTGCATGTCTGCCTGGGTCTCTGTACCCCTGGAACAAACACCTGCAGAGGCGCAAGAGGACACAGTGCCCAGCAAAACGCTGGCTGCAGCAAGAAGGCCAGAAAGCTCCAGCACATGGAGGTCCACCGCATGCGGCTTCCCTGAGCCCTTCCTGCTCGGCCATTTGTACTCAGGCCCTCGGGTCTGAATCACCAGGGTCAGGTTTAAGAGCTGAAGGTCAGAGGTTGCCCAGGCACCCATGCCAGGCCAGAGGGCTGACCTTTATGTGACCAAGTCGAAGGCCCCTGGGACCCAGAGAGGGGCTTCAGACCCGTGGCCGCCATCTGAAATGCTGCTTGGGGGTTGATCCTAATCACCCCTAATTTAGGGGCCAAATGGCCAATTAAGGGCCCGTTTGAGAGTCAGAGAAGCAGAAGGTGAATGGAGCAGACAGATGAAGTGCAGCTGAAGCCCCGCCGTCAGAGCTGGTCACGGGGTGCAGCCCAGGAGGGAGGGCAGGGCCTCCTCTCCTGGCATCAGGGGATCCTGGAGACCTGTTGTCCCCCCACCCATGGCTGCCGAGGGCCCCGTGGGCCCCCAGAGTCCCGACAGCAGCATTCCCGTGAGGCTCACTGCAAAGTGAGCCCCCTGCAGCCGCTTGGCTCCAGTGGTCCCCTCCCTGTCTGCTCACTGTCGTCTGAATGCCCACCCCGTGTCTCAGCGGCGCCCAAGCGGCCAGGTGCCGGGACTCTCCGTCTGGACAAAGCAGAGTCCCAGCCCTCGTGGAGCATCAGCTCTCACATGCCTGTGAGCACGCATGCGTGCGAGCATGAATGTGTGCGAGCACGCACAGGTGTGCGTGTACGAGAGAATCCACGTGTGTGAGCGTGGGTTTGTGTGCAATTGTACAGTGCACGTATGTGTGGGTGTGCATGACTGTGCAAGAGACTGAATGGGAGGGTGGGAGTGTGAATGGGTGTGCCCACGTGCGTGTGTGTGGCCCCAGTGAATCCAAGAAACAAACAAGAAATACACGATCAGTGGAAACATCAGATGGTGCCGCCCCCTGAACTGAGTGGCTTCACGCAACTGACTCTTGGCTGGAAATCCCGCGCCCAGGAACTGGGGACTCTGCGGCATCTGTTCCTGTGGCCCACTGGGCTCCCCAAGGTGGCTTCCATGCACAGGAGGCTGAGAGGCGCCCACGGCCACCCTCGAGACCGGGCCCGGGTGCCTCAGCCCCTCTGCCCCGACGCAGCCCCCCTCCAGCTGCCTCCCCTCCGGGGCCTCGGCCTCCCCCAGCTTCTCCCCCCAGCAGCAAAGCCTCCTTGGACCTGGGACCCCACGTCCTGGGTGCTCAGGGCAGGGATGTGGGCCTCACTTCTGCAGGGCACTGTGGGCATCTTAGAAAAAAATCCACCCAAGCGGGTTATTCCATCTACACCACAGTCCCGGGGCCGCTGGCGATGGCACACTTGTGCAGAAAGCTGGAGGAGAGGAGGGATGAGCCCCCCAGGTACCCGGGGTGCCCGGTCCAGGGAACCCCAAAGGTCCAGGATGGGAAGGAGCCGGGGAGTGAAGAGTGGGGGTGAGGAGGGAGGCAGGGGTGAGGGAGGGGGTCTCAGAGGGTCAAGTTCAGGAGGGAGCCAGCGCAGCCCACTGGAGGGAATCCACAGGGAGGAGGTGCAGGTGGACGGGGCGAGGTAGTAGAGGTCCTGCAAGCTGAGGGCTGAGAAGGGGCCACTGCATGTTCTGTAAACGCGGAGAAGCCGAGGTAGCTGCAGGAGAGGGCCCAGGGGCTAGTTTGTGCTTAACATGGGACGTCAGAGCACATCTGCTGCTCAGGATGGAGGGGAAACCGGGGGTGCGGGAGACGGGGGGCAGGAAGGGAGCTGTGTCCTGGAGCCGTTGGGAGGGAGGACGGGACGGGCGAGGGAAGGGGCTGCCCCTGAGAGTGGCTGGGACAGGTTGAGAGGCCTAGGGTCTGGGCCCAGAGGGAGGGACGGAGGGGAGTGGCCGTACATGGGTTCTCTTCCGAGGGCTCACTGTTCTCCGTGAAATAGCACTCACGATTATTAGGTGAGACTGAGGAAAGGAGGCATGATGGGAAAGGCTCTTCTAGAAGGTTCTACAGACCAGACAATTGGGCTCAGAGAGGTTGGGTCACTTGCCCAAGGTCACACAGCAAGGACGGTGTGTGGATTGGGCGTCACTCTCCTGGCCTGGGGACTGTTCCTGGAGAGCTTGGGAGTGGAGCCTCAGAGGGATCATGGCAGCCCCCCTGCCTCCCCCCAGCCCCTCCGCACCCTGTCCCTGCTCTTGGCGGGATCCCCGGCCTCCTCACCATCCACTGAGGCAGGGATGGGGACAAGTCCTGGCCATGGACCACACCACTCCCCGCCCCGCACCGCCAGCACCAGCCAAGCATGGAGGAAAGGGCAGACCCCAGCCCAGGAGTGGAAGATTCTGGGCACCCACCAGGTGAGGTGTCCTATGCCCCCCACTTCCTACAGATGCCAGCTGGCAGGCCCCTCCTTCATGTGCCAGGGGTCTTGGGGGCAGAAGCCACAAGGTATTCACCCGACCTGGCTTAGCCTGGTGCTGGGCTGTGCACACAGTGCGCTGGGTGCTTCCTGGGTGAATGAACAGATGGATGCGGGGGGGGGGGGAGAGGGAGGGCTTGGCGTGGGGGGTGGGGAGGGGCAGGCCCCAGCCCTGCCACTCTGCAGCTGTGTAACTTTGTCTCTGGTGACCAACTGTCCAGACGGACTGAGGGGGTCCCCAGGACACGGACTCTGCTGCTAAGACCAGAATGAGTTGGTCACCCTATTGGGGACATCGCCAGGGAGCCTCGGTCCTCTCCTGTCCTGAACCAGGGCTGTGCCTGTGAGCCTCGTACGCCTACAGAGAGAGGGAGACCCTAAGCCCATCTCTATCCAAATAGGGAGGACCCCTCAGTCAACACTTAAACCCCAGCTTGGCCAGGAAATGCCGCCCCTGCCCCCCAAACACACGCACTCTTGAGCCCCAGATGAAGGCATTATTCTTCTACTTCTGTGACAGGTGTCCCCCAACCCGCCTTGCTGACAGAGATCTCAAGGTAAAGTCCCAAGAGTGGCCTTCAGTTCTGGCCACTGGATGGGAGAAGGAGGCCAGGGCCCAGCCCCACATCTCAAGGACTTGGGGACCAGTGGGGTCCCCCCATCCCTGACTGTGGCTTTGTGGCCATGGGGTCTTATCAGTTGCTCTGTAATTGAAAGTGATTTGGTTTTGGCTGAAAGGAATTTGTTTTGGAGGCTAATTTGATTATCTCCTGGGGGGGCTTCCTACCTGTCCCCCCCAGGCTGCTCACCATTACCATCAATTACCATAAAGATCCTCTTCAAAGGGCAGGCCCCTCCCATCAGGCCGGCCCATTATGGCCAGCCTGAGCCCCCGCAGGCTGCAATAAACTTTCTGATGTTAAATGATGGCTGAAGTGTCAGACACAGGTGATGGGGAGCTGGGCCCAGGCCTCTGTGGCTTATCAGGGTGAGATGCCTGCTAATTGGGAACCCCTGGTCTCTGTGGGATTTTCTACAGTCCTGCCCAGTCTCCACCACGAGACTCTACAGGCAGCACCCAGATGACTGACCACCGTCCCCTACATTAGGCTCCTAAAGTGGGCACGTCCTCAGAAACGGTCGCCTGAATCTTCTCAACAACCCATGAGGCAGGGTAATTTGTGCCCATTTCACAGGTAAGGAAACTGAGGCTCAGAGAGGTGAGAAGACCTGCCCAGGTCACCCCGAGTGGAAGTGGAAGATAACAGGATTGAGAGCTGGGCCCGAGCACCCCCCATGCCATCACAAGACCATGAAAAAGTGAACTTCCAGGCGTGGGCCCAGTGGTTTCAACCTTGGAGTGTTCGTGGGACACCAACCGAGGGGACTCAGGTCCATGGCTCACCGGCCAGGTCCGATAGTCCCAGCACCTCGCACAAACGTCTGGGCTCCAAAGAGCAGCAAAGAGTGAGAAGAGTCTGAAGCAGGTGGGCCTCTGTTAACCAGACACGTCAGGAGTGTCCAGGATCCCCAGAGGACGGTGGCGTCGGGCATGGCAGGCAGGCAGGCAGGCATCTGGGCGCTGGGAGGAGCTGCATCTGTGCTGGGGGACAGCGGTGTCCAGGCCCTTCCAGCCAGTCCCCACCCACTCTGTGGCTGGGAGTGGATGGGTGATGACGTCCTGTGGCTTTTCCCAGCTTTTCATGGGAGAGAGCCCATCTTCCAAGACATTCTGCCGAAGCTGGAGGCCCCAGGCCGTTTAAATGTACAAACACCAAAAATCTATCAGGAAAAAGAGAAGGCAGGAAAGCTAGCCTCTTTCTCCCCCGGCCCCCCGAGGCCGCCCTCCACTGCAGCAGTGGCTGTCTGGGTGGTACCAGGCAGAGAAGAATAAGGACCTTTCATAGCAGCACTTGCGGGCCGCAAGCACGGTGGAGGAATGCAGAAGACGGTGACCTTTTGCAGAAATCCTCCCTTCCCGGCCTGCCCAAGACTCCGCTGGCTTTTCCTGGGGCTTTTCCAGGAGTTCCCTTGGGTCCACTTCCTTCCCTCCATTTGGAACATCTGGGAGGGAGAGGCCTCTGTCTGGGGACCCCCAGACAGGGGCGCAGGCCAGGGACCCTCTCAGGTTCCCCCCCTTGACGATGAATCAAGCCGACATCCGATGTCAGCTTCTCACCCGGGGTGTAGATGTCCTCCTGGCAGACCAGGCAAGACCTGGTTCTGCTGCCCACCTTCCTGGTGGCTTAGTGGTTGGGAGAGTCCACCTGCCGATGCAGGGGACGTGGGTTCGTGCCCCAGTCCGGGAGGATCCCATGTGCCGCGGAGCGGCTGGGCCCGTAAGCCATGGCCGCTGAGCCTGCACGTCCGTGGAGTGTTCATGGGTGGGGGATTTAGTTGGTGATGGGACAAAGGGGAGCCAAATACACTTAGAGGTGATGTCCGATGCAGGATGAAATCACGGTTTCTTTGATTTCTTGACCAAACTCTTGGGATATTTACGGGATGGTTGATGTTTTGGTGATCTCTTACTATATAACAAACCACCCCAAAGCTTAGGGACTTAAAACATTGTTTATTTATTTGTTCGCTATCCTGAAATCCGGGTAGGGCTGGGACGGCTCCTGTCCACTACACAAAATGGGCCGAGCCACTCCCATGGGTGCCTCCATCTGGGTACTGGCAGGCTTCCCACTTTGCCAAAAGTATGTTCCACCACCACCTAACAGACATTGAGGAGCCCCAGAGGCTGTGTTCCCCCACTGCACTGCCCTTACACTGAGGGAGGGAATTAGCATGAGGCTTACACGGAGGGGCCCATTATTGTCGGCTCTCGACCCCAGTGTGAAGGTCCAAAAGGCCAAAAGTAAGTGGGGCTTTTACGAGAATCAACGCCTCTCACCTTGGCTGCAAGGGTAGGAGGAGCCAGGGTGAGCAGATGTGGGAGGGGGCCCAATTCTAACGTCATCTGTTTTCTGAGAGGTGAGTTGAATCCCTGCCTCAGGCTCTGCATTGATGAGGCCAATGTTTCTGCTCTGTTTTTTAAAGTCTCCAAAATCACCAGGGCTTAAGTCAGAAGTTTGTTTCCATCTCACAGAACCATCTGAGGCAGGCTGGCGGGACCGCCCAGTGGCCCAGGCCCCTTCCACCTTATCGCTCCCCCAGCCTCAGACATTGCATCCTCTTCTGTGTGTTACAAGACAGTTCAGCCACTCAACCACATTTCAAGCAGTGGGATGCACAAACGGGAGCAAGGCCATGACAAGAACGTCTCCTGCTCCTTAAGGATACAACATAGAAGTTATCACTGTTCCTGGCCCTCTGGTCAGAACTCAGCCTCATGGCCATATAACTGTACGGGAGGTTGGAAGATATCACCTTCACTCTGGGTGGCCTGGTGCCCAGCTCAACGTGGGGACGTCTATCCCTTTACAACAGAGGTGTATTTTGAATTACAGACCCCTTTAGCACCTGACGGGTACCATGGACCCCTTCTCTGAATAATATTTTTAAATGTTTAAAGTAAATGGCATAGGCTGAAAATGGTAACCAATTATACTAAAATGCAGGTATCAAAAATATTTGAAATATACATTTGTGATGTAGTAAAATCCATGCTACATTATTGATACATTCAATAGCAAGATCTAGCGGTGGATCTCAGAAACAACATCTTGAAGTGGTGACGTGGATAACTGATGTTTCAAGAGAATGCACCAACTACAGTGTAGCATGGAAAGATCTCTTGATAGCAGTGAGTGGCATTAACGTGTGGTGGTTTCCCACATTCATAAATGAAGACAGTGCTAAGCTTCATTAGCAAGAATAAATATGTCATCTTTTTCTCTTCCCAGGTCACAAGCCCCTTGAATTCCCCCTACAGGTTCCCAAGGGAAAATCAGATGCTAGGGGACAGAGGACTCACAGAGGTTCGCAGGGAGGTTCGAACGAGGACCCGTCAACTCTGCTCAGCCCTGGGATCTCAGAAGCCTTCTTGGTCCTGCAGGGCCTAGGCCAGCCCTGGCTGGTTCATCACCGTCCTGGAGGCCAGAAGTTGATAATCAAGGTATCGGCAAGGCCATGCTCTCTCTCAAGGCTCTCGGGGAAGGTACTTCCTTGCCTCTTCCAGCTTCTGGAGGTTGCCAGCAATCCCAGGCGTTCCTTGGCTTGCAGCTGCGTCATCCCAGTCTCTGCCTCTGTCATCACGTGGTGCTCTCCCTGTGTGTCTGAGTCTCTGTTTTCTCCTATAAGGACACCAGTCATTGCACTAGAGCCACCCTACTCCACGATGGCTTCAGTTTACTACTTACATCTGCAAAGACCCCGTTTCCAAATAAGGTCACATAAGGTACCGGGCTTAGGATTCAAGTCTATCTTTGGGGGGACATAATTCAGTCCAAAACGCCTGCTTTGGACAATTACAGAGGATCAGAGTAGTCTGGGTCTCCAGAGAGCTGCCTTATCTTACGGGGGTTTGAGGGCTGCGTCCCAGAGCGGGAAAAGGACTGGTCCAAACTTCCAAAACTAGTCAGTGGAAGAGTCTTCACTGCCTCAGCCCCTGCAAGGTCTGTGAGGACAGAAATCTTTGCCAAGTCATTGCACTACCCCAGCACCTAGCACATGCCCGGGACATAACTGGTGCCCAGTAATAATATTTGATGAATGAATGGACATCAGGTCCCTGACACCCAGGCCAGTGTTTGTTTCACTGTCCCATGGCTGTTGGCCTCATGTTATAACCGGCGGGTATTAACTACTGTAACGCCAGTTTCTGTAACCAACTCCCAAATTTCAGAGTTTGAACATAAGAAAAGTTTATTTCTTTTCCACCTGGCTGTCTATAGTGGAGATTCCCCTGGGGGGATGCTACCTGATGACTCAGGGACCCAGGTTCCTTCAGCTCTGGGCACCACCCTCCTAGGAGAGGGATTAGCAAACTTTTTCTGTAAAGGGATAGAAAGTAAATTTTTTTGGCTAAATGAACTGTGTTGTCTCTGTCTAACTTCTCAAGCCTGGGATGCATCAGGACAACAGCCATAGATGATCCATAAACCCATAGGTGTGGCTAGATGCGGCCCGTGGCAGGCCAGAGCTGGCCACAGGCCAGAGTTTGCCAACCCCTGTCCTAGGGCCTCAGAGTGCTTTACTTTGAACAGGAAGAGAGGAAAAGAGGGTAGAGAAGGAACACCTGTTTCTTAATCATTGTGGCTCTTCTGCTCACATCCTATTGGCGAAAAGTAGTCCCAGGGCTCCATCTATATCTAGGAGAGGCTGGGAAATATGCTTGTGGGGGGACAGCAGCTAACCAGCTACAACTCTACACTGGATAATGTAGCAATCAGGAAAGCCTGGGTTATGCTGCAGTAACAAACATCCCCCAAATCTCAGGTGCTTAAAAGAACAAACTTGATCTTTCAAGGCCTGTGTCCTTCCACCGTTGTCAGGGGACTACCTATTCGTTGTTCAGAGACCCAGACTGATGGAGAGTCCCCCCGATCCATGCACCTCCATGATTACAGAGGTAGGGGCACTGTGAATCACTGGTTCTTAAAGCTTCTGCCTAGAGTGGCCGTTTTCTTGGACAGAGCAAGTCACGTGACTACAACTAGGTTCAAATGTGACCAGGTTCCCAGAATGAGTGAAATGAGCAGCTCAGTCATGAGCACAGCGGGAGCCTAAACCTGCACGGGCGTTACGCTAGTCTAACAACAAACCCAGCAGCCACCAGGCTCTGGGAGGAACAGCCTGGGCTTCCATGTCCTTGTCATCAGAGATCTAGCCCTGACTGAGCTTCCAGCGTGGGAAGAGCCACCAGAGGGGAGGCTGCTGGGAGCTGAAGACCCCAAATGCGGACAGCTGGAAGTCCCACCCAGGGCCATTTGTGCTTCATCCTGGAAAGAAGGCAGGCCCCAAGGGAATAGACGCTGGGGAGAGGCATGACTGATTTTAAGAAGACACACTAGCCCGGTGGCCAATGTCAAGGGTGAGTTAGAATCTTTTCAGTAATAAGTGAAGGAAAAACTCAACCCAAACCTTCAGGTCTGGTTTGTTCCAGGCGTTCAAGGGTATCACTAAGACCTTATTTGTTTCTCTCAGTCTCTTGTTTCTGGCTCCTCTAGACTTGTTCCAGGCCCAGATAATCACTTCTAGCTGGCACAGCCCCCAACCCCAGTGGACAGGGAGAGAGCACCTCCCCAAGTCCTAGGGTTCCCCCTGTTTGGACAAGCTTGGGTCACATGCCATCTCTGAACCAATGACTGCTGCTGGGAGACTGGCATGTGCTGGTCGGCCAGGCCTGGATCCCATGATTTACCATGAAACTGAAAGTGGGGTGAGGGGGCAGAGAGTTTCCTTATCATATGAAACCTTAAAATAAAATTTCGCATTTGAAATTGTAGCTGTGCCCCTTTAACTCAGAGTCCCAAGCCTTTCCCTGGCATTAGTTTACCGTCTGACATGTGGTACCATCTGATATACTATATGTTTTTAAAAACGTGTTCATTACTTGTCTTCCCCACCAAAATGTCAGCTCCTGGAGGAGCAGAAATTGCTCTCTGTCTATTCACCACTGCAGCCCCACACAGTAGGTGCTCGGGAAATGACTGTCGAGTGAGTGAATGAGTGAATGAATGGATGAATGGAGAGGAGCCTGCAGGCGCTGTGAGGATGGTAACAGTGGCCTTTCCGAGCACAGCCTGGAGGCCTGGAGCTGTGCTAAATGCCACAGGTCGATGGTCTCGCTTAAGCCCCCAGCAGCCCTCCCCAGTTTCCGATGAGGCTCAGAGAGGCGCCGTCACCTGCTGGAGGACACACAGCATGTGGAGCCAGAGCTGCCTCAATCCCAAGCCCACATTCTCACCCATCTCGCTGCCTCCACGGGAGCTCAACAGCTAACAGCAGGTGAGGGGTAGGATTGACCCACCCGAGGATTAGCCCCCCAAGAGGACCTTAAAAATGCATGCCCTTCAGGATTCTTAGAGACAGCTGATGGAAGTTTAAACCGGCACCACTGATTTGGAAAAAACGATCTGGCGTTATCTGATCCAGGCGAAGGTGTGTGCATCTTTCCACCTGATGACTCAAACCCTAGGTGTTGGTGCCCTGGAGAAATCCATGTCAGTGGATTTCCAGACAGTGTTGCTGGGAAGAGAACAGGATCTGAGCGTGTTCCCCAGCCCACCCCCACCAGGAGAGTGGTTACATGGTTTGTGCTGCGCTCACTGGGCAGGAGTGAAAAGATGAACCTCTAGCCGTCAGCAGGGCTGGATCTCACACACGGATTATCAGGTGAGAAAAGCAAGCCCCCAGATTCTGCACGGTGTTCACTCTAGGGGAGTGATGCCCCCAGCTGTCGGCGGTATTTTGCTGGTTAAGCTTGGGGGGGTGTACTTGAGTGTTTGCTCTTTTGCAGTTCTTTACACCTACATGTGGACCGCGTGCAATGTCCTGCGTACGGTCACCCGTCAGTATCTGCATGTGCCCAGGACACACCCCTCCCCGCCGCCCACAGATGCCAAAATCCTTGGGTGCTCAAGCCCCTTATATAAAGTGGCGTCGAACTTGCATCTAACCTACGCACCTGCCCCCGATTCTCTAAATCGTCTCCAGGTTGGGTCCCACACTGCACACGCCGTAAATGCTGAGCTGCCGACACGCAGGAAATTCAAGTTTTGCTTTTTGGAACTTTCTGGAATTTTTTTTCTGAATATTTTTGATCCTCCATCGGTTGAATCCATGGAGACAGAACCCGTGATCCAGAAAGCTGACTGTACGTGGAAGTGTTCGTGATTGAACAGATTCCGGTGGCACTTGTGGTCAGGCTTGTGTGTAAATCACATGTGCGCACGGGTTCCTGCACATGCCTTCACGTGCACGCACGCGTGTGCCCTGGCACTCACACACGTGCAGTCCGGCGGGGCTGCTGTCGGGCCACAGTGAGTATCCTAGGTGCTGCTGCCCCTGGCGTCCAGGCTGCCCAGGCTGCCCCCCAAAGATGTCTCAGCTCTCCCAGGCCCCGGGCCTGACGCACCTCGAATCTTTAGGCCACTTCCCCTGAGAGGGGGTGAGGTCCCTGGGTGGGCTGTTGACTCGGGCCCTGGGCCGGCCGTCTGCAATCATGAACTTTGTGACGCTATGAAACAGGGCGGAAAGTGCAGGCCCTGTGTGTCCGCATGGGGGAGACACCGTGAGATGTGGAGAGGATTCAGACGAATAAAATGACAGCCAGCTGCCGGGGCACATGGCCAGATTAGCCTCCCCGCTCCCAGGAGGCTGGACCCAAAGGCAAGTCTGGAGAACGAAGCCACCTGAGTGCAGGGTCCTGCCCACCAGTGTCCCCAGGAACACCTGGGTCAGCCTGACTCCCTGGAAGCCAGCCTCCGAGACAGCTGCCGGTGATACCGCCTCCTGGAATGTGTGCTCTTGCAAGGTCATCTCCACACCGCAGCAGGGCGGCTCTGTACGACCAGCAGAACATGGCAGAAATGACGGTGTATGACTTCCCAGGCATTACGGCTGCCGCTTGCTGGCTGCCCTACTGTGAGGTGACCCAAACAGCCCCATGGAAAGGTCCATGCAGGAGGAACTGAGGCCCTGTGTCAAGAGCCATGGGAGTGAACCACCTGGAGGCTCAGCGTCCAGCCCCAGTTAAACCTTCAGATGAGACTGTAGCCCCAGCCGACTGCTTGACACCAACACTGTGGGAGGCCTTGAGCCAGAGCCATCAACTAAGTTGCTCCCGCGCTCCTGATGCAGAGCTGCCGTGTGAGATACTGGACGGTCCTTGCTATTTTCAACCTCTAAGCCCTGGGGGTGGCCTGCTAGGCAGCAGTAGGTGACTAATACAGACACCCTTTCCAGTTACTGAGCACTCACTACATGTAGAACGTTTTCATCCTGCAGGAGTTTCATCATCACAGGAATCCTGAAGGTGGATATAATGGTCCCCATTTCATAGAAGAAGAAACCGAGGTTCACAGAGGAGCAGTGACTTGTCAAAGTCTGTGCCCTGGGCAGGGGCACAGAGCCACACTTCAAACCCAGATCTGTCAACTCTGAAAGCTCTTTCCCTCATGCTCTATCCCTTCCTTCCTCACTTGCTTTGGAAGCAGAGGGTCCTGTCCATCTACAGAGGTCACCGCCAGATGTCAGGCCCGGCTTTCTGTTGGGACGTTTCAGTGGTGCAGAGGGTTCTTCAGAGTAACAACAACTGTTAGAACAGCTCGATTTTTTTCTCTGTTTCCCATGACAAACTGCTGCAAACTTAGAGGCTTAAAAATACAGAAACGTGGGCTTCCCTGGTGGCGCCGTGGTTGGGAGTCCGCCTGCCGATGCAGGGGACACGGGTTTGTGCCCCGGTCCGGGAAGATCCCACATGCCGCGGAGCGGCTGGACCTGTGAGCCGTGGCCGCTGAGCCTGCGCGTCCGGAGCCTGTGCTCCGCAACGGGAGAGGCCACAACAGTGAGAGGGCCGCGTACCGCAAAAAAAAAAAAAAAAAAAAAAAAAAAATACAGAAACGTCCTCTCTCACAGTTCTGGAGGGCAGTCTGAAATCAAGGTGTCCCAGAGCCGTGCTCCCTCTGAAGGTTCTAGGGGAGTATTCTTCCTGCCTCTTCCAGCTTCTGGGGCCTCCAGGTGTTCCTGGGCTTGTGGCCACATCCCTCCGGCCTCTGTCTGCTCCTCACAGGCCTATCCTCTGTGTGTCTGTGTCTTCTTCTCCTCTCATATCTCTTGGTCACTGGATTCAGGGCCCACCCTCTACCATGATGATTTCATCTTGGCCGTTACCTTAGTTTCCTCCACAAAGGCTCTTATTCCAAATCAGGTCACATTCGGAATCTAAAAAAATGATACAAATAAACTTATTTACAAAACAGAAATAAGCTCACAGACATAGAAAAGAAACTTATGGTTCCCAAAGGGGAAAAGTGGGGGAGGGATAAACTGGGAATTTGGGATTAACAGATACACACTACTATATATAAAACAGATAAACAACGAAGACCTACTGTAAAGCACAGGGAACTATATTCAATATCTTATAATAACCTATAATGGAAAAAAATCCGAAAAAGAATATATATATATATATGGTTTGCTGTATACCTGAATCATTGTAAATCAACTATACTTCAATTCAAAAGCAAACAAATAAGGTTCCAAGTGGACATGAATTTCGGGAGGGGTATATTATTCAACCTACTGCACAATTTTTTGGTGTTTCGCTGTTCATAAAACTCCAGCGCTTCTCAGTGAACCTGCAACGTATGTTCTAGCATTATTTGACACTGAGAGCTGTAAGACGACCTGGTTTGGCTCTGGGACTGGGCCCAGGTCTCCCAGCCAGCAGGTGGTGGAGTCGAGCTTTTCACCCCAGGCATACCACCCCGTGGCCTCACAGGTGAGTCCGGGTATCCTGTGCACTCCTGGTCCAGGCTGTGGCCCGATGGGGTCCTGGCGTTCCCTGGACCTGCAAGAGCTCGAGCTGCAGGTGGCTGCTGGGGGGCCTCTCCAGGTGGGCTCCGAGGCCATCAGAACCTGGTAATGATCAGGGAGCTCTCCTTGCAGAGTTCCCTAATGGTCCATTAAAAGCAAGTTGGGACCTCATGATTACAGGGAAAGTTCAACGGGCTTCCTCTTTGAAATACACAAAGCCTGCTCAGGTAATGGGCTTGAGCTGCAGCGTTTGAAGTGGCAGTCCTCCTGGGGAACATCTGGCAGGCTGGGCGGCCCACACTACAAACACGCCGGGCACAGCTGGCCCTCAAAGGCTGCCCGGGACAAACACTGGGGCCAGGTTCTGCTTTTTTCTTTGGTTTTGACTCGCCCCAAACTCTTGGCTGTTCACTTGTACCTTGCTTTGGTGGGTGGGTGGGTGGGGGAGGGGGGGTCTTTCTTTTTATTTTTCCCTGAGCCGAACTTCAGAGAATATTAACACCAAAGAACTAGGGTTGCCTCATTAATTCAGGATTAGTGCTGAGTGAGGCAGTTATTGTGGCTTCTCACAACGGCTAAAAACTCCTCACAACAGTCGGGACCAGAGAACTGCCCAGATCAGAGCCCCGTTGCAGGAGTCTAGGCAATATTTTAGAGATCAGCAACCCCCACCCCGTTTTCTAATCAACCATGCACTTAACAAATACTTATTAAGGGCCTACTATGTGCCAGGTGATGGGGAACGGCAAGTGCAAAGGCCCTGGGGTAGAGAGAGATGGGAGCATTGGAGAGCCAGACGGAAAGGGCAGTGTGGCTGGAGGGTGGTGAGCAAGGGGGTGCAGGCAGGACAGGGGGTCTATGGTAGGGCCCATTCCCCCAGGAGGCGTGGGTCTTAGTTGGGCACCACTGGAGTTTGGGGGCACCAGAGGAGTGACTAAAGTTTTAAGCGCATTACCTGTGAGTGTCTAGTTTCTCAGGTGACTTTCCCGGAAAGCACCATTGAACAGGGACCTCCAAGCAGGGGCCATGTCTGACTCTTGTCCCGACCCCCCCCACCCCAGCAAGCATCCCCAGGCCTGGCACACAGTGGGGCTTCGGCGCTTGTCGGTTTAGTCAAGTCCACAGCAAGGGAGCAAGGCACCAATGGACCCAGAGGTGTTCCCCAAGGTTGTTAGGGGACGAAGATGCGGCTGGTTTGGAGAAGACGCAGTGCCTCCCTGGGAGAACACCCTGGACTCCTCCGCGGCAATGCAGCCAGCATCACCTCTCAGCCCTGGCCAGTGCAGACCAGCGCTCTGCCGCCACCAAGGAGATCAGAACGGTGCAGGGTCGTTGGAGGGAATGGAGCCTGGTGCAGAGAGACGGAAGCATCCCTGTCGTCCTCCTGTCTCTCCCTTCAGCCTCCCTGCCTCATAAAGTCTCCTGGGCTTCCCAGACCCTCACGTGGAGCCTGAGAATACACCCAGCGAGTGTTACGTTAGGTCCAACAGAGGCTTGAGTGAATGAATGAGTGAATGAGTGAATGCTCGTCTACGGAGGAAATTCATCCGTCTTCCCTGGCCCTGGCATACCTTCCCCCAGTCTTTCCAAATCCCTCCTTGGCTTCTGGCCCTCCTGGGCAGGAAGGGACAGTGGCTGGGAGATGTGAAGCCCACTTGGACAGGTGAGGGGGCGCGTGCTGAGTCTCCCACATCTGTATCCTAAGATGGGCTGGAAGGACTTCCGAGAAATCGTGAGGTTTTCTTCTTTTTCCATCTCTGAAATGTTTTCTGGTTCCCAAAGTTTGCTGTGGACATTTTAGAAATAACCGAGAACGAAGGTGCACAGACACACACACACACACAATGCCATCTGTGATCCCCCCAACCCAGAGACGGTCTCCACGAGCCTTTGGGAGTGTGTCCTTCCAGAATTTCTATGCATAATCACATCTATTTATTTTTTCCAAACACCTTTCTGTTCAAACCATTGCTAGCCTGTTCTTTCACTTAATGTCTGGGGACCACCTTTCTGCATCATTTTAATGCCACAGAATGTCAACCCCGAGTCATTCTCCATCCCCTACAGGTGGGCGCTGAGGTCGTTTGCTTCTCTGGATGTAACAATTTTTCTGATTGCGGAAAATACTGGTAACACAAGGTTGACAATTACAACAATTTTAACGTGCATGATGCTAAGGTACTGAGTCCATTCACAATGCTGTACGACCACCACCTCTATCTAATTCCAGAACATTCTCACCCTTGCAAGAAATCAATAACCCCGCACCCGGTAGCAGTCACTCCCTGCCCCCACCTCGCTCAACCCCCAGCAGCCACCTGTCTGCTCTCTGCCTCTTTGGATTGACCTGTTCTGAACGTTTCATAGAGATGGGATCCTACACCCTATGGCCTTCTGTGTCTGGCTTCTCCATGTAGCAGAATGTTTTCGAGGTCTATCTATGCTGTAACCTGTGTCAGTGCTTCACTCTTTTTGATGGCTGAGTAATATTCCATTGCATGGATGGACCAGATTTTGTTCTTCTGTCCATCATTTGGGCATCTGGGCTGTTTCTAGCCTTTGATTACTGTGAATAGGGCTGGATGAACATCTGTGAGCAGGTTTTTGTGTGGACGTAGGTTGTCATTTCTTTTCTTGTTTTCATTTCATATCCCTGGGAGTGGAATTGCTGGATCATATGGAAATTCTACCTTTAACTCACTGAGGAACTGCCAGACTGTCCTCTACAGTGGCTGCCCCACTGCACATTCCCTCCAGCAAAAGGGTGACAATTTCCGTGGCCTGATCATGCCCTTGGGCTACCGGCCTGGAGGCTGAGGTGCAGGTTGGGGGAGGGGGGAACATCTGCTTTCACCGCCACGATGCTCTCCAGAAAGACTGCTCCAGGTCACGCTCAGTCCTCACAGGACCCCTCTGGGTGACAGGCATCTTGAGGGGACGTGGATAGCCCTGGGCTACCTTGGACACATCTTGCCCCTCTCGGGGACCTCATTTCAGCCTCTGGGCTGGTGCTGTATGTACAGAGTCTGCCTCGAAAATCAGTGCTTCTGGGGGAGAACTTGGAGGGTCAGGGCTCCAGCAGGTGGCCCAGCTGGAGGCAGGGAGGCTGGCCTTGTCAGGGTCCCCGGGGTGGGGTTGGGGGAGGCCCTCTGTGCCCAGACTTCCTGGGCAAGCCCTGGTCATGCTCAGAACGCTGCTTTCTGTAAGTCACTGGTGTGGAGGCTGGGAGGGGTCCCCAGCCCCTCTGGATGGGGTAGAGGGAGGGAACCAGAGCCGACTGACGCCAGGGGTGAAGTGTGAGGCATTTCAGCGGACATTTCTCGAGTGTGGTCCTTGGAGGCTGGGCTAGGATCCGGGAAAAGAGACGAAGAAGGGGAGTTTGGAGTCCTCCAGACAGGGAGTGAGGTGGAAAGATGGTTCCAGAGTACCAGAGAACACCCCCTGTGATGGGGGTGTGGGCAGACCAGGAGCGGGGGGAGCCAGTCCGCGTCTGGGGTTGGGATGCGACCCCTGAGGACCCCAGGGATGAGGAAATACAGGCGTGACATGCCCAGGAGGACCCATTACAGAGGGGCGAGGAAGTCTCCCCGGGTGGCCCTGAAGGGGAGCAGACACCAGAAGGGAGGAGAGAAGAGGGACGTCTGGGCGGGAGAAGGGCAGGGCAGAGGCCCGGAGGTGGCCTGCGCCAGGGCAGAAGGCCGGGCTGTCTGGGGCCGCGTGTGGGTCCTGGAATGCCGGTCCAAGGCAGGCTTCCCCAGCATCCGAGCAGCGTATCAGCATCCCCTCGCTCTGCCCTGAGAACAGCCTGCCCTGGAGGCTACGGTACCCGCGGCATGGCCTGGGGTGGCCCAGTGATGGGACAGGAGAGGGCTGGCCTGGGTGCCAGGAGCCAGATGACCTTGGCCACGTCCTTCCTTCCTTCTTTCATGGTTGTCGCTCCCACCTGGGCCCGAGAGGGTTACTGGAGACTTTGTACTTCAATAGGCCCTTTCACCTGCAGCCCTTGGAGGGCTTTGCAAGCCTGGCTTAATTAAGGCTCCCAGCACCCCAGCCTCCTAAGTGCCGTTTTGCAGCTGGATGGCGTACAGAACAGAGGGATTAAGTGATTTGTTCAAGATTGCACAGCAGAGCTGGGTAGACTCCTGTCCCTGGCGGGAGGCGGGTGTCGGGGTGTATGGGGGGGTAAGGGGTGGGCACTCCCGGCCTCTGCCAGCCACCTTCTCTCTCCTCTTGTTGAGTCTTGTCCTGCTAGGCCCTGAGTGCTCAGCCGATGGCCCTCGGGCCCCCTGGAAATCCACGCTGCCCCTCCTTGCCCGCAGCGAGCCCATGGGCGAGCCAGGCAGGGGACCTTTCCCGGATGGGGTGGCCAAAGGCGAGGGTGGATCTCCGGGCCTGGAATCTGCTCCCACGGGGCCTCTGGGGCCCCACAGGGCTGCTGCTGGCTCGGGACCTCTGGGCACTGGACCCAGCAGGGGTGAGGGGGCCGGGCAGAGAGGCATGGCTGTGGGGAGGGGAAATTCCTGACGTTCTTTCTTTGGGTCTGTGAGCTCATGAGCAAGTGTGGTGGGTGCATTTTATAGACCGGAAAATAAATCATTCATTGAAAAGGAGAAAAACAAATGCATTTCCAATCTGAAGGGTCAGTGGCCATCAAAGCCAAGGCCGGGGAGGCCTCCTGGCTGTGTGTCCACGAGCTGGGCCAGCGTGGGATTCGCAAAGAACTAGCTCCCGGCCCGCCTACCTGCCCCACCCACCTCCCAGCTCTCCTCCGGTCCCGGCCACTGACCTGCCGCCTGCGTGACTTCAGGGGCCACCAGGTTGCTCTCTGCTTCTTGTTCCACCACGGTCTGTTCCCAGCCCAACGGTCAGCGTGACC
Source organism: Delphinapterus leucas (assembly GCF_059928025.1). Classification (NCBI taxonomy): domain Eukaryota; kingdom Metazoa; phylum Chordata; class Mammalia; order Artiodactyla; family Monodontidae; genus Delphinapterus; species Delphinapterus leucas. The sequence continues at coordinate 3,853,585 of NC_143135.1, read as the reverse complement.
TGCCTACAGTGCAATCCCGTCGGGCTCCTGCTCTGCCCTGAAGCACCCAGTGTCTCCCACGTCACTCCAAGTAGAAGCCAACGTCTGCCCCTGCCCTCTGCTACCTCACCAGCTCCTGCAGCCACTGGGCTTCTTCGTCTCGGCTGTGCCCTTGACCTGGCACACCCTCACTTTAGGTCCACCTGCTGGCCCTGCCCCCATATCAGTGCTCAAAGTCCTTTTCTGTTTCCCCAGCAAGGTCTTTCCCACCACTCGGATTAAAATTGCAGCCTCCGCCCCCAGCCCGTGCACACACCGGCACTCCCCGTGGCCCTTCCGTGCTATGTTATTTTCTAATTTGTTTTGTTTATTGTCTGTCCCCCAAATTAGAAGTGTAAGCTCCTGGGGCCGGGAGGCTTGCACCTTCACTAGAACAGTGCCTGGCATACTGTGGGCAGCAGGAAATGTTTGCTCGATCCCGAGTGCCCCATGGTCCCTCAGAGGAGTGGGCAGCCTGGAGACGAGGAGGTCCTCAGTGTGTTACGTTCAGAATCAGCTGGGGGGCAGTTTGCTCAGAATCATGAATCAGGGAGGTGCCCAGGGAGGGAAGAGAGGGTCAGGGGTAGAGCTTTTGAGCAAAGGTCCCCTACGGCTGTGCCTGGGTGATCCTGGGGGAGAAGAGGGCACTGAGATGGAGGCAAGCCCTCAGGACACCTCCACTGGACAGCATCAGACATGCGATGCCAGGGCTTCCGCAACACGGCCCCTTGAGAAACGTGAATTTCTCCCAAGCTACAGCGAGCCATGAAATGACTTAATGCACAGCCCCTCGGTCAGGACCACCCCAAAGTGGGACCCCAACAGGTCAGGCAAACCCAAAGCTTGGGCTGGACCCTGCCCGTCCTGTCCTGGACTTGCAGGTCACAGTCTCCCTGTAAGACCTGCCCTGGAGAAAGGGGTGTGGAAGAGTCCCTAAGGCCCCAGAAAGAAGCGCTGGGAATTAGGGTTGCCAGATTTAGCAACTAAGAACAAGACATCCAGTTCAATTTGAATTTCAGATACAAAGCAAATAATTTGTGAGTATAAGTATTTCCCAAATTCAGTATGAGTATATCCCATGCACTAAACTGTTTGTTGTTAACCTGAAATGCAGCTTTAACTGGGCATCCTGGATTTTCTCTAACAACCCTGGAGGGGCTGGTACACAAGCCTCCTGGGGCAAGAGATTGAGGTCCTGGAATTCTAAGATTTTCAGAGTCGGAAGCAGATGGGAGAAACTACCGAGACTCATTTTACAGATGGGGAAACTGAGTCCTGCCTCCCGGCTCTCTGCACACACCCACTGTCTGGACAGAGTGTGGGTCAAGGCCTAGTGTGAACGGGACCAGAGGTGGGAACCCAGGCAGCCCCCAGGGACCCAGCTGCCTCGCCTCGCACACCAGCTGGGTGAGAGCTCCCTGGGAGAGGGACTTGCTGGCCAGGACCCACGGGCCGGCCACCCACATGCCGGGCCCTGTCTGTCTGCCCGGCCTTGGGTCCTGGCCCCTGAGCCAGACTTCAGGGTCCTGTGCCCCTCACTCCCTCTGCCCCTTCCTTGTCAAAGCCCCAGCTTCTGGGGATCCCAGAGGCCCTGTGTTTGCACATGAATAGGTGGAGATTTCCTGAGACCATCTTGCCCCCAGAAATGCACATTTCTCACCAAAAGGCTCCAAGTCAGGCACTGCAGCAAGCCCGGCTGATCCTGTCCCCAGGGGTCTGCCTGGCTCAACCTGGGAATCTGCAGGAGCCAGGACTGGAGGCCCCCAAATGTCCCCGGGGCCCTGCCTGGGAGCAGATCTTCAGGGCTAGACTAGAAAGTGATGCTCTCTGCGCTCATTCCTTCACTCAACAAACAATGGTCCCTCCCCTGCCGAGTGCTGGGTGCTCTTCCAGATGCCAGGGATGCAGGGACTTGCTCTCATGGGCTCGGAGTCAGGGGCGGGGGGTGGGGGTGGACACATGACACATGTTGGTTTGGGTCGCTGCGGGGCTGTCGGGGAACGTCCAGGACGCTGCTCTAGCTGGGGTCGGGGAGGTGGCTTTCAGATGAAGAGGAACTCACCTGGGAAGATCTGGGGCAAGGGAACTCCAGGCTGTGGGAGCAAGTGCAAAGGCCCTGGGGCTGGATGGTTTGGAGTGTTGCAGGAAAATGAAGGGCATAGGGAGGAAGGAAGGTGAGGCTGGGGAGGGGGCAGGGAACTTGAGGGCTGGGTGACGCTGGCTGGCCAAGGTGGGGATGGGCTTCTGCTTCCCCATCTGTGCTGGATTGAATGGTGCCCCCAAAGAGATATGTCTAAGTCCTAACCCCCAGTACCCGTGATTGTGAACTTATTTGGAAATAGGGTCTTTGCAGATGTAGTTAAGGTAAGGATATCAAGATGAGATCATCTTGGATTTAGAGTGAACCCTAAATCCAGTGACAAGTATCTTTACAAGAGGAGAGAAGGGGGAAACCAGAAACGGAGACAGAGGGGAGAAGGCCAGGTGACAACGGAGGCAGGTGCTGGAGGGATGCAGCCACGGCCCAGGAACACCGCGAGCCCCCAGAAGCTCGAAGAGGCAGAAAGTATCCTGATTTTGGACTCTGGCCTCCGGAACGGGGAGAGAATAAACTGGCGTCACCTTAAGCCACCTGGTGTGTCATCCTTTGTTACAGCAGCTGGGGACACGCATACGCCAGCCTTTGACCTCTCTCTGACCTGATCACTAGAGATGGGGCTCAAACACCTGTGACCCTTCTCATCTCTCCAGCCTGGACAATCTCTCGAGCCCTTCACTGGGGAGAAGGGGTTAAGGGGAGTCTAGGGTTAAAGAGATTTGAGGGTCAAATGGGGCCCCTCCCACCAGCCAGGCGGGTAAATTTAGGCTGACTGTCCTTACCCGTGAAGTGAGGTGACCGTAGCACACACTTCACAGCGTCTGCAGGGCCTGCCTCTCTGGAAGACCCCAAAGCAAGGATTTCAGCAAAGCTTCAGAGCTCTGCGGATGGATGGCGGCGCTGGGCTCCGGTCATCCTGGGCAGCCCCCCCAGGAAGGTGATTGGGGGCTGTTTGGGTCCATTAACATATTCTGGCGACAAACGCGACCTTAATCACATTAGCTCTGAAGTACAAATCAGGTCCGGCCCTCGAGCTGGTTTCAAAGAGTCAGGGGCTTGGCAGGTTCTGGGTTTTTCTCCAGGCACTGTTTGCTCCTCTCTTGAAATCCACAGGCTCCTGGGCTGGTGTCAAGGAGCTGGGAAGAGGCCAGGGGCCTCCCCAGGAAGTGTGAGTGTGCGTAGGGGGCACGGAGCAGACCGACAGGGAGAGAGACCATCTACGCAGCTGGGGCGTGTCTGGGAGCCCATGGCTTGGCCCTGGGGCCTGTGGTCCCACACCTGGATCCGGGCTTCTGCCCTCGGTGTAGATTTGTGTGTCCTTCATCTCAACCTGGAACTTACGGGCGTATTCATGACGGAAGATGGCCTCACCCATTGACCAAAGCAAGTCACATGGCCAAGCCCAGATTCAAGGAGAGATGGATTCCACCCTTTAATGGGAAAACTGGAAAGTCGTATTTCAAAAGCCGACGCTACAGGATTGGGAAGAATCTGTGGCTATTGTAGCCATCTACCAGAGTTGCTTTGTTGTTTTCCTTTTTTTTTTAATTTCCAAGGCATAGAAATTCTAAGATTCATCTTAGATTTGTTCATTTATTGTCTTATAACATTATACTTTTCTTGGGGTAAGGGGGTTCATTAAGCTTTCTTTGTGGCTGGATATGCAATCCATCAATGTATTCTGTGCAATACATTCCATATGTGTTACCTCTTTCTTTAGAGCAGAGGGGTTTCTCTTGTTGATAAATTACTCAACTTCATATCCATTATGTCTTTGCTGATTTGGGGGGTCCTCCTTCAGTGTTTCCCAAAGCGTGGGCCACGTATGCCTGCTGGTTTGGAAACGGCATTGAGTCATGTTAAATTACCTTGTGGTGCAGGGATTGCCTTTTCATCCTCCTTCATCCTTCCAATGGGAAGCCTCAATGCCAATATACCTCTCAGATCTTTCTAGGACTTGCCAATCCTCACTTGTTGACATGGAGAGAGACAAGACACAGGCTGATGTTCTAGAGAGGACCAGTTCCATCTGGAATTTAATCAGGATTTTACATAGTCTGATCTATGTGTATGGTACTCCTTGTTAATATCAAGGGATAGCAGTTTTCCAATTACAGGATGGATACAGAGTTTCCTTTAAATGCAAACTGAGTGGATTTAAAGAAAAAAATGAAGTAAATAATTGAACAGATTACACAGAAAAGGCAGCCATCAGTCCAGGTGATTATTTACATTAGTAAATAGTCGTATTTCTTCTGTTTCAAAGATCTGTTCTTAACCATATGTAACCAACTCCAGTCCAATTATCCTCAGATGTTCAGGTTCCAAGTATTCATTCAGTTATTCATTCAACAAGTACACAGTGAGGCTCCCCTGTGTGCACAGCCCTCCTTCTGGGGTACAGCCCTGACCCAGGAAGGCAAGGCCTGACCCAGGATCTCACCACAGAGAGGAGGCAGAAACAAGCAAGTACATGCAAAAGCAGACAACTACGGTCATTTCAGACACTTACACACAAGGGGAGAGTGACGGGCAGGCCAGCTCATCTGCTGTGATCCGAGAGTGCCCCTGAGCTGCTGCTCAGAGCAGGATGCTGAAAAGAGGCCCAGGAGGGGCAGTGTGCAGAGGCCCGGGTGCAGGACAGGATGGAGGCCGGGAGGCTGGGGCGAGGCTGGGAGTGGGGAGTCAGAGCAGAGCAGCGAGAGGCCTGTGAGCTCTTTCTTCTGGATAAGCCTTCAGATCTCTGGCTCAGCCATCACCCCTTTTCCCCGCCAAATCCGTCTATTGAATATTTTAGAAAGTAATTGTTCCATGTGCTTTAGACGCATCTCTTCAAGAGATGTCTTTCTTATTTTTGGTCAGTCTCCAGTCATGTCTCCCTCATGCACTGGCCAGGGCTTCCTCCCCAGGCAGCTGAGGGCCCCAGGACATGTGGTCATTTTTCTTTGCCTATTCATGGCTTTGTCTTCCCTCAGCCCTTAACTGCTCGGGCTGAACAGCAAAGGACGACAGGGACCGTGGATGGCCCAGCAGCACCTTCCCGAGGGCAGGAGATGCAGGAAGGCAGAAGGGAGGGCATCCAACCATCCTCTCTCTGCTGACTCCATGCAGAGAGAGTCAGTTCCTGGGCCTCTGGTGCACGTGGCAGCCCTCTGCCAGTTCCTGGGGCCAGAAACAATTCATCCTGTTAAGTGGCCCCCTCCTGGTGCCCAGGGCTCAGAAGGGATTGTTTGCCATCCAGGAGACCCATCAAGGAACACGGGCCTTTGATGCTGGAGGTCCCCCAGGGCACAGGGAAATCCTAGATTCTTCCAGAAGCCTCCCAGACAAGTAAGCAGTGTTCTCCACCCCATTCCCTATTCCCCTCCCCACACCCAAGAAGCAAAATGCCCAGCTGGCCAGCCTGCCCTGGATGTCCTCTGGTTCCAGGGAATGAATGTGCTGCAAAGAGAGCTGGGTGTATGCTTCAATCCATCTTTCCTGCCTCTCTGCCAGGGCCTACTCCTGTTATCTTGTGCTGTATAATCAACTCCCCCAAAACTTAGTTGTATAAGACAACAACCGTTTTACTGGGCTAGCCAATTCTCGTGAGGAACTTGGACAGGACACACAGGATGGCTTGTCTCTGTGGCACGATATCTGGAGCCTCAGCTTTGAGGACAAACGGCTGGGAGCTGACATCATCTGGAGGCTTCTTTACATGCCTGGTGCCTGGGCTGGGATGATTTGAACTCCAGACACGGCCAGGCCTGTTGCCAGACGGCAAGGACACATGGCCTCTTCATGCAGCTTGGGCTTCCTCTCAATATGGCAGCCTTGGGTGGCTGGGCTTCAAGGTGGTGGCTCAGAGCTGTAAGCATGAGAGGTCCAGGGCACAGACGCTGAGTCACCTTTCATGACCCAGCCCCGGAAGGCACAGTGGCACTTCCACTGGTGGGAGCAGTCAGAAGCCCACTCAGTCACAGGAGAGGGGTCATAGACCCCACCTCTCAGTGGGAGGAGAACCCAAAAAGTCACGCCCATTTTTAAAACCTTCACAGAACCTCCTCTATCATTTTATCCAAGAGTCTGGACTTCTGCACAGAAAGGAACATGTCGGCAGATCCTCGTGGAGAGGGTGCTCTGGGGTTTGGCTCCAGGTCTGCCCAGAGTCTCTGCTGGTTTTGCCTTTTTTTGCCTATTAACAGGGTGTTGTACAAGCACAGAGTGTCATGCTTGCCTCCATCAGGAGAGGGGAGTTTACGTAGGACAGGGGTGGCATTAAATCACAAGGAATCCCACAGGGAGAAAGTTATTCCCTTTCAGCCATTTTCATTAAGAGGAGAAAGTTTCTGTTTGGTGATAGAAAGCCCTTCACACATCTCTAACACTTGCAAATCTCCCTTAAAAAAAAGAAAAGAGGGAGCGCCCCAGGCTCAGAGCTTTCGGCAGAACGCCGCATCTTGCAAGAATTTCTCAGCATCATTTTCTGTTTGTTTTCTTGGGTTACCTTCTGTGTACGGCAAGCGATGATGCTTTTCCATTTCAGCTGGAGTTGTAAAGTTGGTTTTTAAAAATTAATTAATTAATTAATTTGTTTAAACCGGGTCTTAGTTGCGGCAAGCGGGCTCCTTAGTTGCAGCAGGCGGGCTCCTTAGTTGCGGCTCGCCAGCTCCTCAGTTGTGGCATGAAGTCCCCCCAGTTCACTTTTAAATGCAAGATATCTGGGGAAAGAAAGACTCGGAAATAAGTGAGCTATCTGCTATTTAAAAAAAGAAGATCATGGGACTTCCCTGGTGGTGCAGTGGTTAAGAATCGGCCTGCCAATGTGGGGAACACGGGTTTGAGCCCTGGTCCGGGAAGAGCCCACATGCTGCGGAGCAACTAAGCCCGTGTGCCACAACTAACTGAGCCTGCACTCTCGAGCCCGCGAGCCACAACTGCTGAGCCCGTGTGCCACAACTACTGAAGCCCACGCACCTAGAGCCCGTGCTCCACAACAAAAGAAGCCACCGCAGTGAGAAGCCCGCGCACCACAACGAAGAGCAGCCCCCACTTGCCGCCAACTAGAGAAAGCCCGTGCACAGCAACAAAGATGCAATGCAGCCAAAAATAAATTTAAAAAATAAATAAGGTCACCTTATCTAACACCATACACAAAAACAAATTCAAAATGGATGGAAGACTTAAATGTAAGACCTAAAGCTATAAAACTCTTGAAGAAAACATAGGGCAAAATCTTCACGATATTGGATTTGGCAATGGCTTTTTGGATATGACACAAAGACACAGACAACAAAAGAAAAAGTAGAAAAGAAAGGCTCATTGTGGGATTATATGAAATCATGGAAGGGAAACTTTTGAAAATTGTGAAACACTATATAGAATTTAAAGAATCTTTCATTCAATAAAAAATAGACAAATTGGACTTCATGAAAATTTAAAAATTTTGTTCATCAAAAGACACTGTCAACAGAGTAGAAATGTGATCCACAGAATAAGAGAAGATATTTGCAAATCCTCTATCTAAAAAGGGATTAATAGCCAGAATATATAGAGAACTCATAAACTCAATGGGCAACTACATGATGAAAAAAATGGGCAAGGGACTTGATAGACACTTCCCTAAAAAAAGACATACAAATGGCCAATAAGGACATGAAAAGATGCTCAACATCACTAATCATTACAGGAATGCAAACCATGACTACAGTGAGGTATCATTTCACACCCATTAGGTAGCTACCATCAAAAAAAAAAACAATGTTGAAAAGGATGTGGAGAAAGTGGAATCCTTGTGCACTGTTGGTGGGAATGTAAAATGTTACAGCCACTATGGAGAACAATATGAAGGTTCTTCAAAAAATTAAAATAAAACTACCATAGGATCTAGCAATTCTACTTCTGGGCATATACCCAAAGGAAGTGAAAGCAGGGTCTTGAAGAGATATCATAGCAGCGTTATTCACAACAGCCAAAAAAGTGGGAGCCACCCAAGTGGCCGCTGATGTTTGAATGGACAGGCAAAATGGGACTATTACTCAGCCTTAAAAAGGAAGAAAATTCTGACACAGGCTACAACATGCACGAACCTTGAGGACATGATGCTCAGTGAAACGAGCCAGACGCAAAAAGACAAACACTGTGTGATTCCACTTGTAGGAGGTCCCTAGAGGGGTTAAATCTGTACAGACAGTTGAGAGAGTGGTGGGCGCCAGGGGCTGGGGCAGGGGGATGGGGAGTTAGTGTTTAACGGGGACAGAGCTTCAGTTGGGGAGGACGAGAGAGTCACAGGGATGGATGGTAGGGATAGTTGCATAACATTTTGAAGGCATTTAATGTCACCAAGCTGGTACGCTTAAGCACGGTTAAGGTAATAGGTTTATGTTCTATTTTCCACAGTTAAAAAGAAAGGGGAGGGGCTTCCGTGGTGACCCAGTGGTTAGGACTCTGCGCTCTCACTGCCGAGGGCCCGGGTTCGATTCCTGGTCGGGGAACTAAGATCCCGCAAGCCAAGCTTGCTCAATGAGCCGATGTGGACACCAGGCAGCCCTTCTGTTAGCCCCCAGGGGCTCCTTCACCAGCTGAAACTGGCTCCTGGTCTCCTGTCCGGAGGGCGGAGCGTGGACTTGACTCGGGGGAGGGCATGCACACTGAACCTGCACGTATGACCCCAGGAAAGGCTCCCCCTGCCCCGACGCCTGCGAGGAGTACCTCATAGGTACCCAGGGCCGTCCTGGGTCCTGGGGATGTTTAGATGGTGAGCAAGTCCAGGCTCAGCCCTGCCCTCAAAGGTTCCTGTCTTGGGGTCTTCCCTGGTGGCGCAGCGGTTGAGAGTCCGCCTGCCGATGCAGGGGACACGGGTTCATGCCCCGGTCCGGGAAGATCCCACATGCCGCGGAGTGGCTGGGCCCGTGAGCCATGGCCGCTGAGCCTGCGCGTCCGGAGCCTGTGCTCCGCAACGGGAGAGGCCGCAGCAGTGAGAGGCCCGCGTACAGCAAAAAAAAAAAAAAAAAGATTCCTGTCTTGGGGAGAGAGAGAAAGCAGGCCCAAGCAAATAATTCATAATTCTTTAATCAGTTCATAACTGTGGGAAGGTTACGTAGAAGTGCCGGTGTCGTGGATGTTGGTGGTCCCCACCCAGACCCCTTCCCCGGATGCTGCCGTTATCCCAAAGCTCCTGATGCCTCATAACCCCCTGCCCCTTACCTTTCCTGGAAAGGCGCCACCTTGCCGGTCTGTGCCCGGGAGGGTCCACTGTCCCCTGGGGCAGGCTGCAGGCGACAGACTGATAAGAGGAACAAAGCAGGGACCCCATGCTTTCAGGTGGGACATTCACATCCAGAGCACCCCGCGGGGTCAGGCGGGCCGGACTCCCTGCTGACACATCTGTCTCTTTCCTGGTCCAGGTCTGCTTCCTTCATTTTCTTCCAGGTTTTTCCGAGAGTTCCTCCCTTAATGAACCCCTTGCTCAAGAATCTCTGTCCACAGATACAGAGAACAAACGTACGGACACCAAGGGGGGAAAGTGGCAGGGGTGGTGGTGGTGGTGGTGGTGGTGTGATGAATTGAGAGACTGGGATTGACATATATACACTTGTATGTATAAAACAGGTAACTAATAAGAAGCTGCACTATAAAAAGTAAATAAAATAAAATTCAAAGAAAAAAGAATCTCTGTCCAGGTTTGGCTTCTGGGGAACCTGACCTAAGACACAAAGGAGCAAGTCGCTGGAAACGTGGCTCCACGGGGTGGGAATCGTCCAGGGAAGGTTCTGGGCAATGACGATACCAGCAAACCTGTATGAGCGTCTCCTGTGTGCCAGGCCTTTTCCTTCCCAACACAGGACAGGTGTTCATTTCTTTAGTCCGTATAGCAAATGGCCTTTGAGTTGTGATTTTAATAATAAATCAGAGTTAACGGATGTGCTGGGTTGATTAGTGCCCTCCAAATTCACGTCCACCCAGAACTTTCTTGGAAACAGGGTTTTGGCAAATGTAATTATTCAAGTTCCAAGGAGGCCATCCTGGCCTAGAGTGGGCCTGAAATCCAGCAACCGATGTTCCTGTAATGAGAGGGACAGAGACACAGAGGAGGCCATATGAAGTCAAAGGCATAGACTGGAGCCATGTGGCCACAAGCCCAGGGACACCTGGAGCCCCCAGAAGCTGAAAGAGGCAGGAAGTACCCTCACCTGGAGCCTCTGGAGGGAGAGCAGCCCTGCCCACACCTTGATTTCAGACCTCTGGCCTCCACACCATGAGACAATACATTTCTGTTGTTTTAGGCCGCCTGTTTTGTGGTCATTTGTTAGGGCCGCCCCAGGACTCGGACACACCTGGGTAAAGAGCTTGGGGGCCAGGAGGGCAGCACGTGCAAAAGCCCGGTGGCTGAATAGATGGTGCCTTTGGGCTCTGATAGCAGCAGTGTGATGGGAGCAGGGCCGAGCACCAGGGTAGGGGTATGGGGAGACAGCGGGGTGGCCGTGGGTGACAGCAAACTGGGCCTTTGCAATAGATTGAAGAGGCTGCAAGTTCTGTGCTTTTCTCTCCCCCAGAATCTGAGCTGGTCAGGTGGTTTGCATGACCAGTGGCAGAAGTGGTGTTCTAGAACTTTCCAGGCCAGGCCATAAGAAGCCTTGGGCCTCTCTGAGCACTCTCCCTTGAAGCCTGAGTTGCCAGGGAAGAATTATGACCCTCCTTACCCCAGTTGAGCCCATCCAAAGGCTGAGTCCTTGAAAAGCCCATGTAAAGCAGAAGAGTCATCCCACAGGGTCCTGTCCAAATTCCTGACCCACAAAACTGGGACGTTTAATAAAGCGGTTGTCTGAAGTCTCGAGTTCTGGGGTAGGTTGTAACGTAGCAGTAGGTGATGAGAAAAGCCTCTGGGACCATGCCGTCGAGGGCCGTGCTCTCAACCCTCGCTGCAAAAGGAGGCTGTGGACAGACTTCCAGCAAGGGTGAGGGCAGGGTAGGTGCGCTCTGAGAAGGCCCCAGAGAACGGGCCGTTGGGGGTAGATGGAGGTAGGAGGCCAGCTGAGAGGCTGCTGCAGCCTCCTGGGCCCATGCAGAAGTGACAGGCACAGAGGTCGCTGCCTGGAAGGTGGGGAGATGGTTAGATTTCAGAGCCAGGATGGCGAAACCAACTCTGCTGTGTGGGGGACCGCAGGCCGGTGGGAAGGGTGGGGAGGGCATCCCAGGGTTCGGCCTGTGCACCTGGGTAGGAGGAGGGTGAGGCTCGGGGAGGGGTGGTGCTGGGGGTGGAGGCTGGGCAGGGCTGCTGTCCAATGGTCCAGCCAGGTGCCCGAGCTCCTGGGTCTCCTCTGGCAGCTCGGCTCCCTGTGTGCCCAGCATGTCCCCAGCGAGGACATGGCCCAGCGTGGGCACCCCTCCTTCTGCCCACCTTCTTTTGGCCACGATTTATTTTTTTATGGACGTAGAGTTGATTTACAATGTTGTGCTCATTTCTGCTGTACAGCAAGGTGACTCAGTTATACACGCATGGACATCCTTTTCCATATTCTTTTCCATTATGGCTTACCACAGGATATTGTGCTATACAGTAGGATCTCGCTGTTTATCCCACTTATTTTGAGGTGGGTGGGGGCCGCACCGCGCGGCTTGCAGGATCTCAGTTCCCTGACCAGGGACTGAACCCGGGCCCACGGCAGTGAAAGCGCAGAGTCCTAACCACTGGATCGCCAGGGAATTCCCCCACTATTTTTTTTTTTTTTAAAGAAAAACGTAGGATTCAGATTCTAAATCAAGAAAAATTACAATTTATTCACACTGAAGAAAGACTGAGAGCAAGACCCCTTGCCCCGTCACATTCTAGAACAGACCGGAGTGGACCAGTGCGGGCTCCTGAGTGGGAGGTGGATTCCTGGAGTTCCCTTCAGAAACAGGGCGAGGCAGCCCTCCCTCCGAGAAGACCCCACCACACCCAGATGAGGGTCTTTGTTCTCTCTTTTTTTTTTTTTCTCGGTACGCAGGCCTCTCACTGTTGTGGGCTCTCCCGTTGCGGAGCACAGGCTCCGGACGCGCAGGCTCAGCGGCCATGGCTCACGGGCCCAGCCGCTCCGCGGCATGTGGGATCTTCCCGGACCGGGGCACGAACCCGTGTCCCCTGCATCGGCAGGCGGACTCTCAACCACTGCGCCACCAGGGAAGCCCAGGTCTTTGTTCTTTCTGACAGCAACTCCTAACAGAGTTGGATGGGCCAGAAAATCAGGCCATCAGCACCCCAAAGATGAAAAGGGTTGGGACTTTAAGACTATAATTAAGTCTCTTAGGAGAATAACAGTGACGAAAACCGAGCACTTCACACGCATCCTGTCCTCAATCCACACACCAGGCCCCTGAGGCACAGAGAAGTCACCTGGATTTTCCAAGGTTACACAGCCAGCCGGGGGGGCAGTGACGTTGGCCCGCAAGCGGGGCCAGTTTGGTCACCAAGGACAGACAGAGCTGAGGAGGAGGTGCCCTAGAAGGCAGGAGGATTTTGAGAAACCCCAGCAGGGCCCCCTGCTCTCCTCTGGACCGTCTATTCTCAGCCTGGCCGCCAGTGTCCCTTTTCCGCTGTCCCCGGGGCATCGAGACGGACCCCACAGCCCAGCCTCTCTGTCTCCTCCCGGCTCGTCATGTATCGTCCTCTCCCTCGGGATGAGGGCCCCACCCGGGCAGGGACCTCTGTTTTCCTCACTGGGGTATCCCGAGCTCTTAGAGCTGTGCCTGACCCACAGTAGGCATGCAACAAACAAGTGTTAAGTGAATGAATGACTTTTCAGTCCCCTCTTTGGACCCAACGTCAGTCTAGAGGCAGGAAGGCCAAGCGGTTCAGCCGCCAGATTCCACCAACCATGGGCAGGTTCTCGCCTCAGAAGCTGGATGAAGCCTTCCATGTTTGGCCAGGGCAGATATGGACCTGGGGACCACAGGGGACAGCAGGAGAAAAGGCCAAGGCTGGGCCTCTTCACTCCTTTTCCACCCCCCACCCCAAGGAGTATGAAGAACTACCCCGCTAAGTTCCCCTAGGGCTGCAGCTACAAAGGACCACAAACCGGGTGGCTTCCAATAACGAGAATGTATTCTCTCCCCGGCCTGGAGGCCACAAGTCCGAGATCAAGGTGTGGGCAGGTTGGCTCCTTCTGAGGCTGAGGCAGAGCCTGGGCCAGGCCTCTGCACACCTCCTGGGGGTTCACGCTGTTCCTTGGCATCTCCTTGCTTACACACGCATCTCCCCAGCCCTCCTCCATCCAAGGCCTCCTCCCTGTGGCTGTCTCTTTCCACGACCTTCCTTTTATAAGCACGCCAGTCACAGAGGACTAGAGTTCACCCTAATGACCTCATTTTAACTCAATTCCCTTGTAAAGACCCTATTTCCAAAGAAAGTCACATTCTGTGTATGGGGTGGGGTGGGGTAGGACTCCAGTGTATCCTTTTGGGGGGCCCACAATTTAACCCATAACACGGCCCGTGGATGTCTCGATCCTCCTTAGATCATGGGCGTCCAGAAGAAAGTGATGTCTCAGAGGGCAAAATAAGTACCATTAAGGACCCTGCAGCCCTGATGGCCTTTTCTGGGTCTTTTTGCCAAGTGACTGGATCTATTCTGGAGGGGGGAGGGGAACACAGATTCTAGGCCCGTTAGGTCAGTGCTCAATTTTTTTTTTTTAATTGCCGTCGACACTACTAAGACCTCCTATATCACATCCTATTAGAGACCAGTTGGATATATATATATAGTAGACAACAGTGCTCACAAGACAATCTGTTCCCTTACTGTGATTGACACAATCTGGAAGGCTCTATTCTATATGATTTTATTCCATTTCCTTTTTTGTAGAAGACTAACTGGGGTTCATTGTATTGATTTCAAGACTCATTGGTGGGAGATTGAAAAGTATGCTTGAGTCAGTCTTCTGACGATCAGCTCTGGGGGCTGCATTCTCCACCCACAGGAAAGTACAAATTGCTTTAGCCTGGACCAGGCCAAGGTGAGGGGAACTGGTCAGTCCCCGGGTGGGAATAGTGTGAATTAACCCCATCAGGAGAATAAACTACAAGATTCAGTGTCATCACAAAACTCTGTGACACTCACACCCCCCAGACCCCGCCCCCGAGGCTCCTGTCTTCAAGGCCACATTTGTGTGGACACAGCTGGCTAAAATCTGTCTCCACGCCCCCCGCCCCAGCCCCGGCCAGGCGAGGCTCAGGGCCTCAAATAGACACTGGGAGACAGGGGGAGGGAGCCATATCTTGGCGTTTCAAGGCAGGTTTTAATCGTTTGTGATACCTTCCCCGACTATGTCCATCAAGTCCAATGGGGTTCTTTTTACACGTGATAAATGTTTTCCATTTATTCTGTATTTCGATGTGCACAGCACATACATCACAATATGGGTCGGCACCTGTATAAAACTACAGACAGATTCTGAAAACAGCAGTAAGTACAGAAACCTCAAATCCCCATCACAGCAATAGAAACACTTTACAATATTTCAAAGGTTCAACGACATCTCTACACGCTTCACATCCGATCCGCTGAATATATACACGTGGTCAAGGATGGCCAAGTTCTGCCCTTAAGACATCTGAGTTCCTGATAATCTGACTGGGCTCTGAGACAAGACATCGTCCCATATTTAAGGCATCTGAAACAATCTGGTTTGTTACTATGTGAAAACCGTAAATACAGAAAGGCCACAAATCCCAGCTCCTTACCCCCGCCCCCCGCCCCACTCCCACCCCTACGCAATCAGCACCGAGATCTCTGAGCATCGCTCAGTACTCCTGGAGTCTAGGGCACGGTTTAAAATTTTTTAAAAACATTTTTACGGCCTGGCCTGAACAGCAGTTTGAGATGTAAGGTCCTGTCTTAAGTGGCTTCTTTCTTCTAGGCCTCAGTTTAAGAATAGTATTTTAAGTAGATGATTTGCATTCGAACAAAGAGTTTTAAAAAGGAATGTGAAAGACAAAAACTCCAATCAGATTTTTCCAGTCTTGCTGTCTGTAGACTCCCATAAAGTTAATTCGGGAGACAGTTCAGAAACATCTTAGGAGAGTATTAAAAGTCTTGAGGAAACATTCGGAGCATTTCTGGTAGCAAGCTAAGGTCATTTTGTATAAACTCGAAAAAGTCATTCATTAAAATTAAATGTTTGCCATCACCTCGGAACTTTTTTTAAACCTCACCGACCCTGCCTCTTCCATCTTTGCTTCCACGACAGGGGTTACATTTGTAAAATATATAAAGAAAAATATAAGGTTACTTGGTGACCATATAGTGTACTCTAACAGCTGTCTGCAAATATTTTCACCATGATTATCCTTACTAAAAGTAAATCACGGGGTAAAGATAGCTCAAACGTGACAAGGTTCGAATGGGGCACACCAACACTATCGACAATCCTTTTGGCTACATATGGAAAAAAAAAAAGCCACTTGGGATGGCAAACTCCTACACCCGGCCTGAGCTTTCTTCAGATTTTGCCAGATGAGTGGTTTAAGGGCTTTCGAGGTAGATGTTAAATCTACTTAATCAGGAACGCAACGGAGAGAAGCAGTGACTCCCTCCACGCAAACTGCCCTAAGTGTTTTTGTACAACGACAAGGACATTTCACCTAAAATGAACAGCTAGTTCTAGCCCAAGCTTCCCAAACACAGGGACGTGTGTGTGGTTTTTGGTTTTTTTTTAAATATCTACATGTATACGCTATTACTTATCAGAAATCTCCACTATCACAAACTTTCACCCCTCGGGTTTTGGCAGTGGTTGTACATCCACCCAATCTTGTCCATTTCCAGGCTTCCAGTGCCATATCAATTCCTCTCCGATGGACTTTACAAAATTGCTTTGTTTTTGCCTTTTCCCCAATGGCCACAGAGAAACACGGGCTGTGGTTGATCCAAAAAAAGGAAAACAGGAGTTTATGAAGTTGCCCACAGGTCTCCCCCATCTGGTAGGTCGAGGAAGATTGACTGCAGCAAAGTTCAAAGGTCACTCCTGGCAGATCTAAAAACAGAGCGGCAGTGGTGGCCTCGACAGTGCGCTTTCTGTACCCGAAGTAAACCGATATGTCCTGAGGAATATCTTCAGGACACAAAGGGAGTGGGGCGCTGCAGGATGCTAGGAACGAAGCCAAGCCTGGGAGCTTCCTTAACTGGCTTCTAAAGCCCCAGGAAACCTTTCCAGACACAGAGATGCTCACCACCAAACCACAGGGGACAGTGCAAAGCAGGGTTGATGTCACAGACTGATGTCACCGGTTTTTAATACACGGAATAGCAGCCGTCGCTTGTGACAACTTTTTGACAAGTTAAATCAACCCAGTGGAAGGGTCTCTACTGTTTTATCAGAAAAGTCAGGGTTTGGTGGGTATTTTTGTTTGTTTTTTTCGGAAAAATACAAAACACGTCCACAGAGCCATAAATAATCTGGTGGCAATATATACACATTTAAATAATTAATTTAAATATCTTACACCTACTCTTGAGTTAAACTGTCCATCCGAAGAAAGTGCACCAAGGTGGCCCTTGGCACTCCCCTCCTGGGGGCTCTGAGGGTCACAGCCTGGGGAGGAAATGGGTGACCTTCATGGTGGGTGACACCCGGTTCCCCTTCTTGGTCTTCCCGTTCTTACTTAGGGCGATGAACATGCCGGGGTACCTGTAGCACTCGTAGGCGTTGTAGTTGTTGGGGAGGAGTATCTCTTTGAACTTGCACTCGTCGGTGAAGAAAGGCTGGCGGGGAAGGAGAAGCGGTGTCAGGTGGAGCCATCTCTGGGCCAAGGGACCCCTGTGGGCGGTGGTCAGGGAGTCCTTTCTCTCCCCGTCCCACCCTGGCTGCCAGGCCTCTCCTGGGAAGTCAGGGTGCCAAGACCTTCGCAGGGTGATTAGAGGGACCTGGCCGGCCGGCAGTGGCTGCTGCTCCAGACACCTGCCCAGCGCCTGGCAGCCAGAAAATTTCATCACCACTGTGTCCACCCCGAAGACTGCAGTCCTGCCCAGAGGGACCCCCCCCACCAGGGACTACAGTGAGGGGCTCCCAATGACACCCTTTGACCGACTCAAGGATGGCAGGAACGCTGTCCCTGTCTTGGGGCTGTGCCTCTCGTTTGGGCTGGCCCGGGGTCAGCCGCACTGCCTCAGGGCCTTGGAGGGGGGTGTCTCCAATCCTGTGACCCCACCGCAGTTCCACATCCCGGCGTCGGGTGGCCTGGAAGCGTCGCGATCCTGCCCGGCTGCTCGGCCGGGCCCCGCGGTACTCACCGAGCCGTAGAGTTTGCCTCTGCTGCTCATGGCCACGAAGAACCGGCCGGCCACGCCGAAGATGCTCACCACTCCCCGCTCCACGGGCGAGAGCTCCAGCAGGCCTGGGGGCGGGGCGCGGGTCATTCCCGGGCACTGGACCCTCGGCCCTCGCCGCCCGACCTGGCCCCCTCCTCTGCCTGCGCGCCTCCGGGACGCCCACTTCTGGGCTGGAGGTGAGTGTAAAGGACCCGGGTCCCCGGCGCAGGTCGCTCCCGAAGGGCCCCCGGAGCCCAGCGGGCTCGCCCCCAGGGCCGGCCCAGCGACGGCCGCGCCCAGTCCGGGACGGTAGGAGAGCGGTGGCCCCGGCGGCCCCCGAGGCCGGCCGGTCCCAACACGAGCGCGCGTCCCGGGCTCCCGCAGGTGCCGGTGGCTGCGCCGCGCTCCCAGTGCCCACGGGCCAAGGCGCTGGAGTTCGTCACCCGGAGCCCGGACTTCTGAAGGCGGGGAGGCGGGGCTCGGCTGCCCGGTTGCGCAAAGCCGGTCGCTGCTGCGACTCCCGGAGCCGAGCGCGTTTGCGTCCCCGGCGCCCCCACGCCAGAGGGACCGGAACCCGAGTCCGCCCCGGCTCCCAGAGCCCGCGGGCAGGTGTCAGCCGAGACCTTCGGGTGCGAGTTGGAAGGCGCGGCCGCTGCCCCGGGGCCCCGACCCTTCCCGCCCGCCCCGCCCCACTCACTGTCACTCGTGTCCGCGTGCACGCCGCCGATGCGGCCGTCTGGGAGCACCTGGAGGTGGAAGCCGATGCCCACGTTGCAGTAGAGCCTCCGCAGCCTCTTGATGCCCAGCAGGTAGTCCCCGGCGCCGCTCTGGACGGCAGCCTCCTTGGGCTGCGCGGCCACCGGCAGGCGCGCCAGCGAGCGCGCCACCAGGCTCTCCCAGCGACGCTCCAGCTCGGCCTCCAGCGTGCCGTTGGGTGCGGTGGGCGCGGCGGCGCCCCCTCGGCCGGCCCAGGGCGCCAGCACGGCCAGCAGCACCGCCGCGAGCAGCGCTGCCGCGGCCGCCCCGGGCCCCGCCATCCCCGCCCTCGGGCCGTGCGTCCGTGGGTGGATCGCTGCGCCCGGGAAGCCGGGGGCCGAGCTGCGCCTGTGGGGGCTTTGCGGGAGTGCACGGCCTGGGCCGGGGCAGGGAGTGCACGGCCGGGGAAGCCGGAGGCGAGCGACGGAGCCCCCAGGCGCCGGGAGCTACCCGGGCTGCATGGAGAGGTTGGCAGTGGCGGAAGGACGCACGGCCGGGGCTGGGACCCTGCGGAGCGGTGCGCGCCTCCCTGCGCGCTGGGCCGGCCCGGGCCGAGCCGCTATATATAGCAGATCGCCCCCCCACCACTCCCGCAGGGGGCCGTTTGCGTTCGCCTGGGCGCCCGGGGCGCTGTGGCGCTCGCGGCTGGTCGCAGGCCGCCTGCCAATCAGGGCTGGGGGAGGGGAGGAGGCCGGGGACCAGCGCCGCGAGTGCCACCTGGAGGGTCCCCGGCCCCCACCCCTGGCTTCGCTGGGCCCTTGGACCTCTTGGTCCCGACCCTCGCGTCTCCTCCACTCTCGTCTTGCAGCCAAAGTTTTGCTTCTTGCACTTTGTCCCTGCCTGTCCCGTCTCCGTGGGGCCCCTTCTCCACCTCTGTTCCAGCGGCCTGGGTGCCGCCCTCACCTGGTACCCTCAGCTCAGAGAAGTCACTCCTTGCACTGTGCCTTTCAGGGACTCCCCGGAACCTGTTCCTTCGCTGGGACCCTGTGGACCCACCTGGGAATGAGGGGCGGTTAAGGGCTGTAAAGCACCAGGAGCGCCTGAGCCTGGAAGGAAGAACCCAGCGCTACAGGGTGGAGGGAGGCAAGGACCTGGGTTTGGCCACCTGCGCTCTGGCTGATTCAGGGATGGAGCTGTGTGTACCAGGCGGAGGCATCACCTGAGCAGGGGGCCTGAGTGGGCGGTGCTAAGAGAAGACAGGGGGTGAACTGGTGCACCCTGGGAGGCCATGGCACTGCACCCCCTACACACACACCCATGCAAGGACAGGGGCCAGGGCCATAGGGGACACCCTTTGTCCCCCTCCCCTTTAATTCTGCAGCAGGAATATTCAAGTGCCATAGTCAGAAGCCAACCTAGCAGGGACCCAGGCCAGGCTTTTGGAAGGCTCCCTTCCCCCACCTGCTGTCCCCACCTCCCTCTGTGCCCATTATGGCCTGATGGGGGCGGGGTCCATCTATATGCTGGCTCACCTAGGTGTGAAAATCCCTGTTCTCAGTTGTACCTGAGGAGCCTTGCTGTCACCTCCCAGCAGGTCCACCCAGCCACCGCTGCAGGGGGCCCGGAGCCCACCCTACCCCCTGTGGTCACCAGCACCTGTGACCAGAGGCATCATCCCCAGGCCTTTTCAGCCTCCCCTCCTCCCGCACCATTCCTGCCTCCTGAGGAGCCCTTGGACCGACCTCTGAACGCTGCTGGGGCTCATTCAGACCACAGAGGGGACCTAGGAGGTTGGAGGTCTCTGGCTTGAGGCCAGAAAGGGGGCCCCCAGGGCTCAGTGAGTGCCCTCGGCCGGACCAGCACCGGGTGTCTCCAGACTTCTCGGTGAGAGCCTTTGCCCCCTCTGGGCCGCAGCCTGGCCAAGCAGTGGCCGTCCAGGCCGAGCCTTCCTGGGAGGCCGGGCACCGGCTCAGGGCTGCAGTCACAGCTATGAGGTCAGCTCTACAGCTGCTTGGACCCCGGGCCCCCCACCCCCATGGGGCACAGGAGACCAGAGCCTGCCCCAGCCTTGTGCCTCGCTCTCTGTGTGGCCTGGGCGAGTCCTGCCACCTCTGGGCCCCTAAACCCCCACTTGCAAAACTGCTTGGAAGGCGGGCTCCCCTCCTTCAGTCCGCGTCCACGTGGGCACCTCCTCTGGGGCGGTGGGACCCAGGCCCTCTGAGGTCTCCCCCCAGCTCCTGGCAGGGTGTGACCCCTCTCTTCCCAGCAACCCCACAGGGAGCTCCCTTTCCATCTCTCCTGTTTGCTGGCAAGTTCAGTGAAGGACCCTGTGCTGGTTCATCTCCCAGAACTGCCGTCCCACCCCCACGGCAGGCGTTCTCAGTGACTGTCCTTTGAAGGACTGGCAGGCAGCAGGGGTGTTAGGAGCTGAGCCCTGGTTCCCCCTTCACCCTGACTCACGGTGGGTCCCTGAGCCCGTCAGGCCTTGGCTTCCTCAACTGTCCAAAGCAGCCAGCAGAAGCCGTGAGGGTTAATCCGCCAGGACCGCAGGCGGAGGATGTAACAGGATGGTTATTTCCACCTGACTCCTGCCCTGGCCCCCTCCTCGCCTCCCCCGCATCTCCCACATGCTCCGCATCGGCCACTGTCCTCGGGGTCTCGTTTCCGTCTCTCCAGCCTCCACACTGGAAGGTGATGACTGCTCCCCACTCAGGTTTCCCCTCAAATAGCCTCTCGGGAGACCTGCCGCGACCCCCACCCCCAGGGCGGTCTCCTCTGCCCAGTGCATCTGGTTGTTGCTTCTTCTCAGCCCTTAAGGAATCTTCCTGTACTTGCTGACTCCCCCTTCCCCTAGAAATAGTCCCTGATGCACCTGAAGAGCCTAGTTTACCAAGAACCTGGGGTGCAGGGGAGCCTGCGGAGCGGAGCTTCTGGGCCCTGTGGTCCCTGTTGCAGCGCCACATGGGGGTCCATCTCTGTCACTCATGTGATTTTAGCCTTTAGCTTCTGATCATGCTCAGTTTCTCCATCTGTAAAATGGGCATGACAGTTACCCCTTTCAGGGGTCGCCAACCTCGACAACAGGGTGTGGGCCGTAGGAAAAGTCTGAATATAGTCAGACCCCAGTCTCCTTGCGCCCGGCTAACAGTCCATACCCAGAGTGTGTGAAATAACCAACCCACATTTTTATCCTACGGGAGGCCCTACATCACAACACCAGCCGTGACTGGAGGGGTAAAGTGTCAGACGGGGACAAAGGCTCAGAACTGAAACCGGCCAGTCCCCGCCTACAATCTTCTCGTGACCTTTTTTAACCTACAGAAAAATTGCAATGTCATTACCTTCTTGGTTTCTTCTCCTTTGAAAGAGTGACAGAGCTTCTCAGAACAACCAGCCCAGCTGTTAAGAACCTACTTGGCTTCATAGTAATAATAATAATAAAAAGTGCAGCATAAAAATTTAATTCTAGTTCTTAGGGTGGAGTGACAGGGCTCAGCCTGGGGCAGGGCTCCCAGGCTGCAAACTTTGCAAATGGCTCAACTGTTTTCTTGTTGAACTTCCTTTTCTTGGCCTTAGTGAGAAGACCCTCACAATGGCCTCAAGGAGAAGGGTAAGGCCGGTGGTAGAGACATGTCTACACGGGCTGCAGCAACGCAAGAAACACAACTTCTTTTAGAACCTCCAAAAGAAAGGGGGGATTAAGACAATTTTTTAAAGCTTTTAAAAATTGTGGTTAGGACTTCCCTGGTGGCACAGTGGTTAAGAATCCACCTGCCTATGCAGGGAACATGGGTTTGAGCCCTGGTCCGGGAAGATCCCACATGCCGCGGAGCAACTAAGCTTGTGCGCCACAACTACTGAGCCTGCGCTCTAGAGCCCATGCCACAACTACTGAGCCCGCGAGCCACAACTACTGAGCCCATGTTCCACAACTACTGAAGCCCTCACTCTTAGAGCCCGTGCTCTGCAACAAGAGAAGCCACTGCAATGAGAAGCCCACGCACCACAACAAAGAGTAGCCCTCGCTCGCCGCCACTAGAGAAAAGCCCGCGCGGAGCAACGAAAACCCAACGCAGTCAAAACTAAATAAATTAATTAAAAAAAAAAAAAGAAGAACCACATGTGTGTGACCACCACCATCATGCATCTCCAGAACTTCTTCTTCCCAAACTGAAACTCTGCTCATCAAACAGTAATTCACCATTCTCCTGTCTCCATGTGTTTGATTCCTCCAGGGCCCTCCTGTAAGTAGAATCGCACAGTATTTGTCCTTTTCTGTCTGGCTTATTTCACTGAGCATCATGTCCTCAAGGTTTATCCACGTTGTCGCCTGTGTCAGGATTTTCTTCCTTTTGAAAGCTGAACAGTATTCCATTGTATGAATGGAGCACGTTTAGTTTATCCATTCTTCTGTCGATGGACACGTGGGCTGTTTCAACCTTCTGGCTACTGTCAATCATGCAGCTCAGAGCACAGGTATGCAAATACCTGCTCAAGATCTTGCTTTCACTTCTTTTGGGTGTAGACCCAGAAGCGGAATTGCTGGATCACACGGTGATTCTAAGTCTAATTGTTTGAAGATCCTCCATACTGTTTTCCACAGCTTTTTGTTTTGTTTTTTTTTGTTTGTTTTTGGCCACGCCGCACAGCTTGCGGGGATCTAAGTTCCCCGACCAGGGATCAAACCTGGGCAATGGTAGTGAAAGCACCGAGTCCTAACCACTGGACGGCCAGGGAATTCCCTGTTGGTTTTTTTTTTTTTTTTTTTGATAGGGTTTTTAAAAATTTTTATTTTATTGAAGTCTAGTTGACTTACAGTGTTGTTAATTTCTGCTGTAGAGCAAAGTGATTCAGTTATACACATATACATTCTCATAGCCTTTTTTTTTTTTTTTTGGTCACCTTGATCATGGGGCATCAAGGGGATGGGATTCGGAGGTGGCTCTGTGCCCACCTGATCCCCCTCTTTGTTTCTCTTCTGTCTCCTCTTCAACCCTGGGCTAGCCCAGCCAGGTCTGAGTGACAGGCACAGGGCCAGTTTTTACAGCTGGAACTCAACAGAGCAATTCACCAGGCAGACACGTGTGTGTGCAGGTCTCTGCACATATTAGAGGCTCGAGCCTGGGGAAGTGGTCTTCTGGGGGAATTAAATGAGGTGATAGGTGTTGAGCACTTAGCACGGACTGACGCACGCCCACCGAGCATCACACAAAGTCTTAGTGGGTTGATAGGAGCGCGGGGCAGGGTGCCAGGTGCCCGGGGCACAGCCCAGCCCTGCCCTCACCCGAGTCCCCTGGGCAGTTTGCTTAGCTCCTTAGCATCCAGTGTCCACGTTCACATGGTCGTGGAGAGAATCGGAGGAATCAGACCTGTGAAGTGCTGGGCGTGATGTCCTCACTGTGAGCCCCTGGGGACTGGCCGCATCTCTCCAGATAATGTCATGGCTGGGATGTGTCCCCGGCACTGGGCGCTCCAGGAATCCGGCATGGCTCTGGCGGGCTTTGCACAGCCGATGGCCTTTGCTCTTCACCCAGACCTGGAAGGTGGGGCTGGGCTTACGGTCACCGTTTCACAGAAGAATCATCCGAAGCTCAGAGCCTTTGAGCAACGCGCTTAAGGTCATCAAGGTGGCCAATAGCAGAGGCAGGACGCACACTTGGGCGCTGGACACCAAACCAGGCTCAGTTTCCTCATCTGTGAAACAGAGCTCGTGTCCCCAACCTTGTCAGCCTCACGGGGTGTTAGAGGTCCAAACCATGCAGGTGAAAATCTTTTGTCAGCTCCAGGGTGGAGATCCAGCTCCGCATGCTGGTACCATGACCCCAACAGATTTGTTCACTCAGAAAATCATAGAGGGAATTCCCAAGCAGTCCAGTGGTTAGGACTGGGTGCTTTCACTGCCGGGGGGCCCAGGTTCAGTTCCCGGTCGGGGAGCTAAGATACTGCGAGCTGCACAGTGCCACCAAAGAAAGAAATAGAAAATCATAGAATACACAGTCAAGTGCCCAGCTCCCCACCTGTTCCTTTTAATATTTCAGATCAAAAACAGAGCTACAGAGACCCACCCAGGGGCACTGAATCCGACCCTCTGGTTTCACGGCAGTCAGCAGAAGACCAAAGAAGGAAAGGGCCACCCAGGGTTATCCCGACACCCAACCCCCTGGCTCAGGTCCATCTACTTGGCATTCTAGGTCCCAGGGCTGCCTCCCTGCCTGAGTGACACAGCTGCTGATCTCCCAGAATTTACATCTTGGGGAGGGAGAGACCTTATACCAGCAAACCAGCAAGAGGCTGCAGCATGGAGACCATGGGACACGCTCCAAAGACACACACAAAGGGTCACTGGAGAGGACGGTACAGCTGAGACCTACAGGATGAGAAGGACCCTCCGTGGAAAGGTGGGGTGCCCCCAGCAGAGGAGTCAAGGGGGCAGGATCCACAGGTGAAGACATCTGGCTGTTCAAGAAGAAAGAGGGAGCCAGTGTTGGGAGAGGTGGGCAAGCCTGTGGACCTGGGGGGGCTTTGAATCCCCTTCCAGGGGTGCTCAGGCCAAGCCTGAGTTCACCCTGCAGGGCGTGGCCGGTGGGCCTGGCGGGCTGAGCACCGGAAAGGCTGGGATGCGGGCATCAGTGGCGTGGTGAGGGCGTGGCTCCCCCACGCCCAGGCTCAGGGTCCCCCATCAGCCCTGACAGTGGGGTGCACCCTCTTCCCCACAGCCCCCGGGGTCAGTTGCAGCAGTACGCACGGGACTGAGCCGGTCTCAGTGTGAGAATGTGGACGAAGCCCCTTCTGCTAGGAAGAACAGGGCGAAAGGGCTTGCTGTATATTCCACATTGAAGCCAGATACAAGTTCTGATTCTCCCTGTGTTAAGTAGAAGGGGGCCCGGTTACTTTCTGCTAGGGTGGAAATGAATCGTATTATAGCTAATGGTCATGAAGGAAACAATAGTCATAGTTGTTCTTGCGTGGTGGTTGGTGTGGATAGGGTAAAGGAGCCGCTATGAGGAGTCCTGATAGGAGGATAATGGCTAGTGTTACTTCGTATGGGATTGTTTGTGCTACTGCTTGGAGGGCTCCAATTAGTGCGTATTTTGAGTTAGAAGCTCAGCCGGACCATAGGATAGAGTGGACGGCTAGGCTGGACATTGCTAGCATAAATAGTACTCCTAGGTTTATGTTGATGAGGGGATATGGTATGGGTAGGGGACTTCATACTGTGAGAGCCCTGCTCCCCAGCCCACAAGGGGCCCTCAGCGGCCCTCAGAGGAATCACCATGGGGGTGCTGGGGATGGAAGAAAGGTCCTTTGAAAGGTCAGCTCAGGACACTCCACCCCTCCCTCCCGCTCTCCCACCTCCTATTCCTCTCACTCCAGCACCCTGGACGGACTCTCTGGGCCCAGGGAAGGTTCTGGACCTTGTGCTCAGGCTGTGTGGCATCTGTGCCCCAAATGGGTCTCTTTTCTTTCCCTCTCTGCCCCTCCAGGACAGCAAAACCAGGAAAATCCTCAAAATATCACCTGCCCCTACTCGCCTATCCTGCAGGGCAATAATCAATCACAGGCCCCAAATCAAGGAGCAGTGACTTCCCAAAGGCTGCTCAGGTGATGGGACGTGTGGGCCAAGCTGGTTCCAGCAGCCGGCCCCTCCTCTGAGGGGCTGTGTGGCCTCCGGCAAGTCACTCACCCTCTCTGAGCCTCTGTTGATTTTTCTGTCAACTTGAGCCTATAATGGTGCTCACCTGGGAGGGTTTCTGGGAGGATTGAATGAAATGAATGGAGGTGGTGTGGGGGGATGGGGGAGTGAAGCGGGGGGTTGAGTTCTCGAGAAGGTGGGTTTCCACAGCCAGACCTCAGCTTCTCAGGGCCAAAATGGAACAAGCCGTGACCTGGAGTTTTAAGAACCCCTGGTGTCGGGCTTCCCTGGTGGCACAGTGGTTGAGAGTCCACCTGCCGATGCAGGGGACGTGGGTTCGTGCCCCGGTCCGGGAGGATCCCACATGCTGCGGAGCGGCTGGGCCCGTGAGCCATGGCCGCTGAGCCTGCGCGTCCGGAGCCTGTGCTCCGCAACGGGAGAGGCCACAATAGTGAGAGGCCCGCGTACCACAAAAAAAAAAAAAAAAAAAAGAACCCCTGGTGTCACTTTCCACGGCCCACCTGGTCTTCGGAGGCCGTAAGACATGAGGCTGATGGTGAGGCTGGTGGTACTCTCCCTTCTGCTTCCATCCTACTCCCTGGGAGAGGGGCATCCAGGGACCATATTGCGGGGGAAATCTAGGAAAGCTGTCTGCAGTGATACCTGGTCAGAGCATCCTACTTAGTCTGGACACTTTCGCCCTGGGGGTGAGAGACAGGCTCACGTGATCTTAGGGCAGAAACGAGACTTCAGCTTTGGGGCCAATACCTCCCTGGATCCGTCCCTCAGGTCTCCTCTACCCCCCGGGCACTTCTGAACTTGGTGTGTCACCTGCCTAAGATGCTTCCGGCTGTTAAAGGCCCACGGAGTGTACCCTGAAGGCCTGGATAAGTCTGCTCTCCCCCAAAACGGATTTCGATTGACCTCAGTCTGGAAATTATTATTTTTTCTTGGGAGACATGTGTGTTTCTTTGTCCCCAGGGATAGGCAATCAGGGGTCAGGACCTCAGTGGGGAAGAGGGCCAGCGTGTCTGGGCCTCACCCCTCAAGCCGGGCAGCCTGCCCAGAGCAGCTTCGCTCAGCCCAGGTTTCTTTCCTTCAGGGAGGCAGGTGTTCACTGGGAACCCCAGCTCCTTTTCTTTTCTGGCCCACCGCCCTCAGTGTCAGTTTCACCCTCATGTACGGGAATGAGCCCGGCTCCCTTGTACTTTTCCAAGTTGAAATCCAAAATCTGTCGTAATTACTTGCAAAGAATGTACTCTCTAGTGTGTTTTAAATATTGACGTTTTAAAATAAAATTCTTCTGTTACTCTTTTTAGTGTGTCCAACGGAGTCTAAAAAACCATAACGATTTATCTTCCATTTTTTCCATCTTTTATTTTAAAAAAATATTAATGAGCTTTACACTAGCAGCCAAAAATCATAAATCCTGGCCTTTTTTCTTTGCATCTATATTTCCCCCTCCAGTTTTATCCAAATTTAAGGTAATTTTAACCTTGAAAATCTTTTTTGATCATCCTGTCATGATTCTCTGGAACCAAAATATTTCTGTGAATTGAAATATTTTAAAAATGAGTTTCTTGTGACTTTTATTCTTTTTCTTTCTTTCTTTCTTTCTTTCTCTTTATGGCTGCGTTAGGTCTTCGTTGCTGCCTGCGGGCTTTCGCTAGTTTCGGTGAGCAGGGGCTACCCTTCGTTGCAGTGCGCGGGCTTCTCATTGCGGAGGCTTCTCATCGCAATGGCTTCTCTTGTTTCTGAGCGCGGGCTCTAGGCGTGCAGGCTTCAGTAGTTGCGGCACGTGGGCTCAGTAGTTGTGGCTCGCGGGCTCTAGGCGTGCAGGCTTCAGTAGTTGTGGCGCACGGGCTCAGTTGCTCCACGGCATGTGGGAATCTTCCCAGACCAGGGCTCGAACCTGTGTCCCCTGCATTGGCAGGCGGATTCTTAACCACTGCGCCACCAGGGAAGTCCCTCTTGTGACTTTTAGCATTAAACATTCTTGTTTAGGATTTTGTTTTCATCACAATTATTATCATACATGATCGATCAAAATACCGTGTGTATGATATCAAATAATGGACAAGTAAAAGGCACAAATAAAATTCGTTGGAAATGAATCTTTTAATTTGATAGAAGACAGACTTTGGGTTTTTTTTTTTTCAATTATTTCATATGATCATTATTACTCATTGCTGGAATAACATGGAATTTGACCTCAATTTCATTCTCATTTTCCATTTCTGTTGATGTAAAAGCCAAGGAGCCTTATTTACAGAAATGATTAGATGGAATGGAAGATCTGTTATGGTGATGTCACCCGGGGATTTGCACACCTGCCAAGCAAAGTATATGTTCAAAATCACATGCTATTTTATCATCAAAAAAGTCTTTTCTTGCTCTGTCTGCTGACACGTCCAGTAGATCCTAGTCAAATTTGTTGACAGCAAAGACTCAGAAGCTGCCGGAATCAGCAAAGCGTGTATCATTGGTCGTTGGAGTCACACTTCTTCGGCTTTTCACCAAGACCTGTGAAGGGGCGATTAATTATGCCAGTTACTCTTTTACTCAGAAGTGCGCTGTTAACCCATTATCACGGAAGGCAAGAAAAAAAGTGTGGAAGTGGGACCATAGCTGATTTCAATATGGCTTGGCCAACACTGGCGATAAAAAGCTTCCAACATACCATATGCTTACATATATTTCTTTCCACACCCAGAAGCTACGGGCTTCATTCATCCAACATATAGGAAAGTTCCACCATATAACAACATAATCAGTAAGGTCAGTCCCTTACTGACCTTACTGATGATCAGGTGAGAGATCAGATTACCATCAGATGACATCTAACTGCATTTTTTCAATTGCAACAAGTGAATTAATATGCGTCTCTATAGCAAACCTCCTATTTCGGACTTTTAACTCTGAGAAAGGCCATAGGTGGACACATCTGTAAATAGAGAGAAAGGGCCAGACCTCTGCCTTGAGCTGGGAGCCTGCTGGTCTCAGGGACCTCTCTGTCAGAAGAAGTGCATCTTTGTCAACTGTGGGATTAGGGAGACAGGGTCATCGAACGGAATCGTCCTGCCTCTGGCCCTCTGCTCCCCAGGGCAGGCGAAACTGCCTTTCTCCAGCCGTCCTTGACCCTAGCAGAAGGCTGCTTCCAGGTCAGGGAGAGCAGGAAGGAGTATCAGCTGGTACTTCACCTTGCACCTTTGTTTGTTGCCCTGAGGCTTCTGCACCAGAAGAGAGCTCCCGGAGCTATAGCTACCTGGAGAGGTTTGGCACAGAAAGCTGAGCCTTTCTTTTGCAAAGTGGGAGGAAGACCCAGTGAACAGAGATGGGAGGGGTCCATCCTAGGAGAGCACACGCTTCGCAATGGGTCTTCTGCTCCTATTCACCAGGCCAGAGGTGATGGGGGCTTGGGCTGCAGGGGTGGCCCGGGATGGAGTGGAGGAGAAGTTCTGGAAAGGCATTCCTTCCCTTTCTGGCCTGGTTATCCCCTACTCACCTTGCAGACCTCAGCTCGACCTTGACCTTTCAGGGAAGCCTTGCCTGACCTCTGAAGTCCAACCCCCATCACAGGGTGGCCATAGGAAAGTCCATCCTGGGGCTTTTAGAAAAACGAGGTGGTCTAGACTCTGGCACTGGGAAGAAAGGGGCACACCTGGGCCATTCTGGGCAGACGGGGACTCACACGGACACCTTGCCTGTGTCCCATCTTCCACCCACTGAGTCCCCGAGAACGGCCCGTGTCACTGGCTTGTGCTCACGCTGCCTCCAGGCGGGGACCCTGGTGCTCCTGGGGAGGGCGCAGTGCCCTCGGCCCCCCTGGTGGCTGGCTCCTCCTTGGCCAGTTGGGATGCTGGCTACAAGAAACCAGTATAAAGGGCTGTACTTGGCCCTGTGAAAAGGACGCAGGGGACGGAGGCCAAATCTGGGCAGGATCCAGCAACAAGCCTGGGAGCAAGGATGCTTGAGAAGGGTGGCCTGGCCACGGATGGGCTGGTCTGGACCCTGAGCTCTGTCTCACTTGGGGCTACAGTTGGTGCGGCCAGAGCACAGCCTCACTGAGCCAAAAGTGTCCGGAAGTCAGCGCTCATCCAGCCCCTAGAGGCAGTTTTTCCTACAGCTACGGCCTCACTGGCTGTGTCCTTGGTACCCACACTGTGCTGCTCACCAGTCCCTACTCGGGGCACACGGAGCCCAGCCCCCAGGTGCAGGGACGAGGGAACCCCTCCCCCATCCCCCGCCTCCTCCAGGCTTAGTAAACAGCAGGAAGCATCGCCCGCAGTAGATAAACTAATGTTTCCCCATCACCGTTGTTACATTACTGCTGCCACTGAGCGGGGAGGCCACACAGCCTCCTGTGGTCCATTCTTGGGGTCTGTAAGGACCGTCTGACTCTATCCATTACCCTGGCTGTGAGACCTTGGGAACATTCTTACCCTCAGCCTTCCCATCTGCAAAATGGGTAACAATGGGGAGGAAGATTTAAGTTAATGCCTAAAGCAACAGGCACTCCATTCGCCTGTGCTCTCCTGAGCCAGTCCTGCCACTGAGTCACCCCATGGGGCCTTCCCGCAGCTCCAGGCCTGGGATGCTAACCCTCCAGGGCAGCCCAAAGGCCTTCCCGGGCCCCTGGTCTCGATGACAAGAGGCCCTTTTCTGCCTCTGCCGCCTGCTCCTTGACATCCCACGCGCCTGCCTCTAAGCCTGAGATGCGCTTCTAAGCCGGGGCAGACCCAGCCTGCTATTCTGGGGTCTTCTTTCAACTATTTTGGCAAAGACCAAATGGCAGCCTTCTTTAAAATAGATGCTCCCAGCCCGGAGGTCATTCCCTGAGAACCAGGTCAGACCAGGCCCGGACTTCTTCCCAGCAGCTCATTCAAGTTAAACCCAGACCCTGGCATGTTGTAGCTAGGACGAGGGCCCGACTGAAATACCGGCGGCAAACGTGGAGCAGAAGCCAAAATAAAATCTGGCAGACCCCCCAAGATGCCTCGGGCTTCTCAGTTTCACAGACGCTCTGCTTTTCTTTGTGAAATCGCAGGGGCCAGCCAAGGAGGCGGCCAGGAGGCCGGAGCAAATTTGAATCCAGCAGCCATGGCAGCCCAGCCCGCTCCAGTTCGGGGTCACCCCATGAGCACGCATCTGGGGAGCAAAGTCTCCTGCCACTTGAGTCCCAGGAAGCCCACACAGCAACTGAGTTTCTGAACAGAGCGGAGCTCTGATCAGTGAGCCCCACTTCCCCTCCATGTCCTTTGCCAGAGGAACGAGTTTACTCACCTAAATATTTTTGGTCCCTTAAGATCATACACATGTAATAGCGGAGGAGATGTAAAAAAATATGGAAAGGAATTCCAACTATAAAGTGATGCTACGTCTAATTTTACTAAAGATCTCATGCTGCCGCATCCCAAAGACATCAAATTGCGAAACAGCTCAGGTGCGCATCCTGTCACCTGAAATGCTCCATTGACTGAACAGGTTCCACCCCTTCAGCTCGAATGGTTTTCCTAAGTATTTCACCAGGCTTGGCTATGCCCTCCTTCCCATTCTGACCTTGGTAAGATGGTCTCGTGATGGCGTCAGGCCAGCAGGGCAGGGAGTATTTTGCCCAGGGTTGAAGCTCACTAAGTCATTCAACAAACGTTGACTGTGCTCCTGCAGGTGTAGGCTCTGTTCCAGGCACGGGGACGTGGCAGAGATGCCGTCACCACCCCTGCCTCTCGGAGCTGCCTTTCCACGGGGAGGAGACACTGAGCAAGGAGTCCCCCAGGGGGTGGGAATTTAGAAACAGGATCCAAGTTCCTCCAGGTGGGTAGGACGGGGGCGAGGGGCACTGACCTGGTCTGGGGGTCAGGGAGGCATCCCTAAAGAAGCGGCAGCTGGTTGTCCTGAAGCTCTGCTCAGGGTGGGGCAGGCGACCTCGGCCAAGTGCAAGGCTTGGAGGTGAGACCCGGGGGCCTCTGGCATGAAGGGCAGAGAGCCCAGAGGGACAGCCTAGGGGGGGCCGATGTCAAGGGGCTGTAGGGACTAGCAGGGCTTTGAAAAGGCCCCAGGGCAGAGCCCTCTGGCCTCTGTGAGCCCTCGGGGTGGGGGGGATCTTTTGGAGGGGGCTCAAAGGAGTCTGGCTTAGGGGCAACAGAAAAGGCTGTACGTTTCATGCACATTAAACCAAATCCCCAGCAGCTTCTGACACTCTGAGGGTTGTCAGCCCCTCTCCTCCCTGCAGTGTCTGGGTGGCCCCAAGGGTCCAAGCTGGGCCCTGGGATCTGTGTTTGACCTGCTCACCCATGGCCAGCCTGGGCTGCCCTTCACCCCATGGCTGAGGGAGCACATGTAGGAAACAGGGGCTCAGGGCACACAGTGGGATGGAGACATGGGAGGTGGGTCGCGGGGGTCTCCTGAGCCTCTTGACCACAGATTGAAGCGGTTGAAGCACTGAAGCTGGAGTATGGCTCCATCCCGTCTGTCTTTCTGAGAGCTTGCTGCCATGGTGCAGGGCAGGGCAGGCACACAGTTTCAGAAGGAGCCAGGCAGGAAGTATTAGCAGCCTTATGGGCACATGGCCTCTATCCTCGCTGCTCAGCTCTGCCACATATAAGTTAGCCACACGAGCTTAGGGCAAACCCAGACATCTGACGCTGTGATTTTCCATCATCGTTTCCCAAGGCCCCGCCCACGCCTGATTTTGACCGCGTTACTTTGTAGTAAGTCGTCTTTACTGAGTCTTTCCAAAGCCAAGTCTTCGTGGGCCATCAGCTCTCTTTTTGCCTGTGTTCCATCCATGTGTTTTATACTCCTTTAATTTCCCAGTTGCCCTGACAAGGACAGTGAGCCCAGGCGACTCGGGAACAAACCCAGCAACTGTTACTGGAGGGGATGGGAACATACTGATGGGAGACCTGTATGGGGTTCCACTCTGCTAACCACTTGCTGTGTGACCCCGGGCAAGTCGCTCACCATCTCTGAGCCTCAGTCCCCTCCTACCCTCCTGGTAGGGATTCAGCAAGCGTGAGGAAGGTAAGAGCCCTGATCTTTCTTCATGGGCGCCTTTGAGAGCAGCGAGGGCCTTTGTGGGCAGAAGGATCCTGCACTGCAATTCAGCGGAGGAGCCCAGAGCTTCCTCTTCAACACAGATGCTCCGGGCCAGGGTGAAACGGGCTTCTTGCCGAACTCGGTCACAGCCCAGGCCCCCGTGTGGCTCTGCTTCCCAGGACCCAAGCTTCGGTGAGACTGGGCATCATGTCAGCCCGGGATGTTTGGTTTCTCACGAGCCATTGTGGTCCTAGGGGGCAGGGGATGTGGACATGCCAGAAGCAGTGACCGTGCACTCAGAAGGGGCCCGGCCTCCGTCCATCCTGATCACCCAGGCCGGGAATGCAGCAGCAGAAAGGCCCCATGAGATGGAGGCTCTGATAGGTTCTGAGGGGAAGGGCCGTTTCCTCTGACCGAGGACGCAGGTCACGGTGGATGGGCTGCCACAATGCGAGAGGGGCGGCCAGGGGCCAGAGCCCAGGCGGTGGCTCCGGAAGCAATTTGATCTGGTCACTACCTCTTTTATTTTTTTTAATTTAAAAAAAATTTTTTTGAACTATAGTTGATTTACAATGTTTCGGGTGTACAGCAAAGGGATTCAGTTATATATATAGTCCTTTTCAGATTCTTTCCCATGATATGTTATTACAAGATATTGAATATAGTTCCCTGTGCTATATAGTAGGTCCTTGCTGTTTATTTATTTTATATATAGTGTGTGTGTGTCTGTTAATCCCAAGTTCCAAATTTCTCTATCCCCCCATTTCCCCTTCGGTACCCATAAGTTTGCTTTCTATGTCTGTGAGTCTGTTTCTGTTTTGTAAATAATTTCATTTGTATCATTTTTTAAGATTCCACATATAAGCGATATCGTATGGTAGCTGTCTTTGTCTGACTTACTTCACTCACTATGATAATCTCTGAGTCCATCCACGTTGCTGCAAATGGCATTATTTCATTCTTCTTTACAGCTGAGTAATATTCCATTGTGTATATGCACCACACCTTCTTTATCATTTGTCTGTCGATGGAGCGGTCACTGCACCTTTACCCTCCGTGTCTCCCCTTGCCAGACGGAAAAGATCCGATGGCCTTGCCTGTGCCTTTAGGTCTTGTCTTCCTGCACAGTACCCACCAGATGGGACTCCGTCCACTCCACATTCCCCCTGGAAAGCCCATCCCCACCTTCTCAGGAGGCGACTGACTCAACATCGGAAAGTCCCTCCCCCGCCCCAGGGTCCAGCACGGTCACGTCCATGGACACCCTTACCCCAGGGGCTGATAACCGCTGGCTCCCTGGTCCGCTCCTCCTAAGCGTAGGGGCAGCCTGGCGCAGCCAAGGCCTCAATAAATATTTATTTGCTGAATAAACAGACGAATGTGTGAACCATCCTGCAAATACAATTTTTGCTTTCACTTAATAAACATACCCCGTCATTGTCCCACATCATTGCGTGGTCTTTGTAAACTTCCTCACTTCTGTAGAGAGGATGGATGTACCATGGTTTACTTAACCACTCTGCTCTGTTAGGTAGTTTCTGAGGTGTTTTTTTGTTTTTATTTTTTGCTTTTCTATTATCAACAATGCTGTGATGACCATCTCTGTAGATAAACATTTTTTTTCTGCATTTGGGGTGTGATCTTCAGAAGCGGAATCTCTGGATCCAGGCCAAGAATTTGGGGCTTGAAGTTTACGGTCCTCGAAAGCACGCATGTATGCTGACGGCACCGTGTCGGAGGCTGTCCCACATCTCAGCAGCTCTGGGTTAAGTCGGTTTTGTTCTTGTTTTTTTCCTGCTAGGCTTTACTAGTTTGACAGGCAAGCAATGATACTGGATTTTTAATTTTATTTGTTAATAACTTTTCATTTGATAGTAGTTTTAGATTTATAGGAAAGTTACAGAGATAGTACAGAGAGTTCCTTTATATCCCGCACCCAGGCTCCCCATTACAGAATTAACATCTTGCATGAGTGTGTTACACTTGTTACAATTAATGAACCAATACTGACACATCGTTATTAACTAATGTCCAAGCCTTAAGCAGATTTCAGTAGTTTCTCCCTACTGTCCTTTTCTGCCCCGGGAGCCCACATCACATCTGGTTGACCCCTCTCCTTAGGCCCCCCTTGGCTGTGACAGTTTCTCAGACCTGCCTTGTTTTGAGGACCTTGACGGTTTTGAGATGGCTTTTGATTTTCATTACTGTCTTTGACAGTGGCCAGGGCTGACGCTGATTCCATGAGTTGCTTTGCTGTGGGTGTCCCCTTCTCGAGGCCCCTTTATCTCTTGGGGTCTCGATGCTTCCCCCAGAAATCTGAGTGACCCTGAGATAGTGAACACGAACCCTCGCTGAGCACGCTGAACCCCCCACTCTATAGGCACCTGTTTTCCTCTTTTTTAAAAAAAATTAATTAATTTATTTATTTTTGGCTGTGTTTGGGTCTTCGTTGCTGCACGTGGGCTTTCTCTAGTTGCGGCGAGCAGGGGCTACTCTTCGTTGTGGTGCACGGGCTTCTCATTGCAGTGGCTTCTCTTGTTGTGGAGCACGGCCTCTAGGCTCGCGAGCTCAGTAGTTGTGGCTCACGGGCTCAGTAGTTGTGGCTCACGGGCTCAGTAGTTGTGGCTCGCGGGCTCAGTAGTTGCGGCTCACGGGCACTAGAGTGCAGGCTCAGTAGTTGTGGTGCACGGGCTTAGTTGCTCCGGGCGTGTGGGATCTTCCTGGCCCAGGGCTCAAACCCGTGTCCCCTGCATTAGCAGGCGGATTCTTAACCACTGTGCCAGCAGGGAAGTCCCAACACCTGTGTTCTTCTTCAAGTGGGTCTGTTGCTTGGCAGAACTTGGGGATGGGCTTTCAGGTAGATGGTGCTATGGTAGTCAAGGAGCAGAGCCAATACTGACATTGATTTCCTCAGCTCTGGAGGAAATCAAGGGAAGACCTGATCAAGGGGCTGGTGGGAGGTTAGCAGCTACAGGAGTGACACCAGTCGCCTTTAGGGAGCAGTGTGGGTCTCCTTCCCAGGGCAGGCCAAGGCAAGGTCCCCAAACCTCTGCCTCTGCCCTCAGAGCCACAGCCCCAGACCCAGTTCCTGACCACACACAGGACAAAATGCAGAGTCCCCAGCATGGCCCTGCACGGGCTGTCCTCCCTGTCTCCCCCCACCTCGTGCCCCTCTGCCCATGCTCCGGGTGGCCCCTCAGCTGGCCTGGCTGCCTGGGGCCTGGGCCAGGACTCTCCCGACCACAGGGCCTTTGCACTTGCTGCCCCACCCTGCCATCATCACTCAGGTCTCAGCTTGGACGTCTCTTCCCCAGACAGATCTTCTTGGTCAAAGTATTACCTGTTCCCCTATCGCATCACTCTCTGAGCTATACTTTATGACATGGCACATCTGAAAGTAGCTATTTGTCCCTTGTATATCTTATGGGGGCCTCCATAGCATTGGCTGCACAGGTTGGGGAGCCGGCCTGGCCCGCTGTCCTCTCTCCGCTAGGAAGGCGCCAGGCTGGTGTGAACAGGATGTTAGTGAGTATCTGTGAGGGGAGCGAGAGTGGGCGGCGGGCGGGGAGTGTAGATGGCACCAAGCAGGCCTTCCCCACTGTCAGGGATACAGCACCACCTGCTGCTGGGGGAGGCCTCAGCGATGGCCACCGCAGAGCGCCAGCCCTGGGGACAGAACTCCATCCTTGTGATGGGGACACTGGGGTGGGTTCGGGGGTGGGCACAGTGAGGAGGGCCCAGCACTGGACAGGGGTGAGTTTTTCCCAGTGACAAGGGGTTGCATCCTCTTTGACCAGGACTGCAGTTCCAGCCTCATCCCCCCCTCAACAGCATCTCCTGCAGGACCCCAGACTCTTAGGGTGGGCCAGCTCTCAAGAAACCCACCTGGGCCCTTGTGGACATCACATAGGGACTGGAACCAGTGACCTCTGGGTCTGCCTGCCTTGGGGACCCAAGGACCTTCTCACCTGAGTGTCTCACACTGCCTTGTTTACAAGATTGTCTAAGGGGGGTGGGGCATTGTTGTTGTTGTTTTTTTTTTTGCGGTACGCGGGCCTCTCACTGTTGTGGCCTCTCCCGTTGCGGAGCACAGGCTCCGGACGGGCAGGCTCAGCGGCCATGGCTCACGGGCCCAGCCGCTCCGCGGCATGTGGGATCTTCCCGGACCGGGGCACGAACCCGTGTCCCCTGCATCGGCAGGCGGACTCTCAACCACTGCGCCACCAGGGAAGTCCGGCGGTGGGGCATTTTACAGGGAGAAACAGGCTCAGGGGCAAAGCAACTGTCCCATCCACACAGCAGTGAGTAAGAGGTGGAAAGATCAGAATTCACATCCGTGCCCTGACCATTAAGAGCCAGTGCTGTGTGACCTTGGGCAGATGGCTTTACCTCTCTGAACTGTTCCTCAGTGGAAAAACAGGGATGATAATAACAGCACATACTTCTTAGGATAATCCTGAGGCCCAAGCGAAAGACCATGTGCCCAGGGCTCAGTGAGGCCAGCATCTCATGTGGCTGGTAGCCAAGCTGGCAGGACAAGAACTCCCGCTCCTGGGCCAGTGCCCTCCGCCCCCCAGCCCTCTGCCCTCCAGCCCTTTTGAATCGTGGTGCATTCTGTTCACGGGGAATGGAGCTGCCTGGTTCTCTCTGCCAGGGAGACACTACTGAGCTGGAGCCAAAGTCCAGCTGTGTGCCCACTGCAGGCCCCAGCTGAGCCCCCATGACCACTGCCCCACGGAGGGCTGTCCAGAGATCACACACCGCCATTACTCTGCACCCACCTTGCCAGCATCACTCCTGGGGGTGCTGAGGACCGGGCCCAGGAGGAGCCAGACCGGGGACTGAGACCTAACACCTGTCCCCCGCAGGAGGTGGCCGGAGGTAAGAACTTCCAGCACCCACGGGGGGCGGGGGTCAGCTCCTGGGCCCTGCACGTGGCCTCCTTCGAGGGCTGGCAGCCCCTCCCTGCCCTTCCCCTGCTCTGCCCCCCGCCACTTCCTTGGGTTGTGATTCTGAGGAAGGTGCTGGTCTGGCTGGCGGCCCTCTAAATGGCCCCACCCGGGGGGGAGGGTGGGAGTGACAGGTGAGGGCACCAGCCCCTGCCCCTGTCCAGGGAGGGGCCTCTGACGACAGCCGCTCAGGGTCCTGTTGGAAAAGCCTCTATGCATCCCTTGGGCCCTGGGTAGGGAAGCTCCCATGGCCAGGCTCGGGGTGGGACCGGCAGGGGCTCTGACCTCCAGCAGGTGGCCTCGGGCTGGGCTGGCAATAAATCTTAACTCCACTCTTGCAGCAGGGAGGACACCCAATGGGCCACGCATTCTTCTCCCGTGCTCCTGACATTTGAAGAAGCCGCCAGGGAGGAAGGACTTGACGGCTCCGGGAGGCAAACAGGTGGAGGAGGTATCATGGTGTCCACCCTAAGGAAGCAGAGACCCCTGATATCCCTTCTCTCTTTTCTCCTCGGTAATAGAAACTCGGAGTTTTGCCTGCTGTAATACTGTCTGGAGTAAAGACTACATTTCCCAGCCTCCCCTGCAGCTTGGAGCAGCCATGTGACTAAAGCCTGGCCAATGGAAGGTAAGCAACACTAGTGGGTATTCTGGCCAATGGGAGGTAAGCAACACTAGTGGGCGTGGCTTCTGGGAGATGTCCTCTGAGGTTGGGGACATGCCTGTCTTCTTTGTTACTGTTGCAGGGAATGTGAATGGGATGGCTGGAGCCCGAGCAGCTATTTTGTACCATGAGGTCAAACCCAGATGATTACTATTAAGGAAAAAGATGGGAGGAAGCTGAGTCCCTGATGAATGTGACATAGCCTTGTCACCCTGGACCTCCTTTACATGAGAGATAAATGGTTTTATCTACTTTAAAGTACATTTATCTTGAATTTTCTGGCCTTTGTAGCTGAACTAAATTCTAACTCCAGAGGGAAAACAGATACTCTGGGAAGTTTAACTGGGGCCAACATGAGCTATGAATCCAAATCCATTTGGTTCCAAAAGCAGCCTCAAGGTGGGGACACAAAGTGAGCATTGGAAGGACCCAATCTGATGCTGCTGGGGCTGGGGATGCCCCAGACTATGTGTTGGTGAGCTATAGGGGAACTGTTATCCCCACTCCCACTCCAGCCTGTCTCCTTCCAGCAGAAGGCCCGAGGTAGCCCCAGACAATGAGGCCCATATTTCAGTGGCAATGACTTTCTCAAGACCCATGTACCTGGGTGAAGGTAGCACTTTTTGCCCAGCTCTCCACCTGCCCTCTAGCCCACAGAGAGAGAGAGTATGCATAATGGTGGGGGCAGCCACGTACCCCAGGGCCATCGTCTGTCCACAGAGCAGCAGGCACAGCAACCTCTCAGACCCATGCCTCACCACTAGGGACTTGGGGCTTTACCCCTGAGCCTCAGTTTCTCCACCTGTAAAATGGGGATCATAACCACCAGCCTTGCAGAGTGACTGGGACAGTTCAGTGCGGTGATGGGTGGAAAGCACCCAGCTCATAGCAGTATCTTATGTGCTAAGTTAATACATGCGAGCAACCCATGGAGATGTCCCTCTAACTCAAGGGTTCCCAAATGCTAGCGCATCACCTGGAGGGCCGGTTAACACAGACTGCTGGGTGCCTCCCCTGGGAGTGCATTTCCAGCCAAATGCCAGGTCAGGAGGCCACATTTTGAGAACCACTGGTTTAATCAAGGACCCTAAGACAAAAATCTGAAATCGAGGCCCTTTTTAAGACCACCTGAGCCCAAGCGAGGTTCTGGAACCAGGTGGCTGGGCTGAATGCAGGCACTAACCCTCGGAAGCTGTGAAGCTGTGTGACCTTAGGCAAGTAGCCTCCCTTCTCTGAACCTTGGCTCCTCAACTATCACATGGAGAGAATTAGAACACAACTCAGAGCCGAAATTCAGATCAAAGTGATGTGGGAGGCGCCCAATATGTGCTTCTCTTCTTCCTCTTCCTGCTCCCACCCCTCAGTGTTGTCACCACCACCACCATCATCTTGTACAGGTAAACGCCTTCTCGGCAGGGGGAGCAGCTCTCTGTCTCCCGTCCAGTCAGCAATAGTAGGCGCCTGCTGCATACCTTACCCAGGACCCACGCCCACTGCCTGCTCCGTGCTTTGTGGCTGGGAAAGGGGCCCTTTGCCCTCCAAGCATCATCCTAGGCGGGCAGGTGGGGATGGCCTGGCAGACTCCAGTCCTCCCGGGTCTAGTCAGTCTTGAACTGATGACCGACTCCTTCCCGACTGCCTGACCCAGGGTGTGACCCAGCAGGTGCTGCGGGCACGTCACCAGCAGAGGCACCACCTTCGCCCACCAGGCTTGGGCAGACCCTGTGGTCCTCAGTCAGCTGGGCCCACCTGGGGCTTGTCTCTGAGGTCACTGCCACCTGCTGGTGGGCAGTGGTACTACAGTCAGGGGTGCCCTCCAAGACCACTTGGGACAACCCAGTCCCCACCTCCTGTCCCCCACTTGCCGCCAAAACATAGGAGGGCCCAATCAGTCCCACTCTCATAGAAGGACTTGCAGCCCTGGCTGTGAAGATCAAACATTTATTTATTTATTTATTTATTTATTTATTTTTGCGGTACGCGGGCCTCTCACTGTTGTGGCCTCTCCCGTTGCGGAGCACAGGATCCAGACGCGCAGGCTTAGCAGCCATGGCTCACGGGCCCAGCCGCTCCGCGGCATGTGGGATCCTCCCGGACCGGGGCACGAACCCGTGTCCCCTGCATCGGCAGGCGGGCTCTCAACCACTGCGCCACCAGGGAAGCCCCTGATTTATTGATTTACCCATTTAAGGTGTCAATGGGCTTGTATTGTGTTGTGCGGCCATCACCACACCACGTCAGTGTTAAAACATTCTCATCACTCCCAAAAAGAAACCCCCATACCCATCATCAATCTCCCTCCAGCCCCTGGCAACCATCAGTCTACCTTCTGTCTCTATGGATTTGCCAATTCTGGACTTTTCATATAAATGGAATCATAAGTGTGTGGCCTTTTGTGTCTCGCTTCCTTTGCTTAGCATAATGTCTTCAGGCTTCATTCATGCTGTAGTATTTACCAGAACATCATTCCTTTTTATGGCCAAATACTATTTCATTGTATGACTACAGTATTTTGTTTCTCCACTCAGCTGATCGACATTTGGGTTATTTCCATTCTTTGACTACTGTGTGTGCAGGCTTTCAAGTGGGCATATGTTTTCAATTCCTTTGGGTACATACCTAGGAGTGGAATTGCTGGGTTATAGGTAACTCTGTGTTAACATTGTAAAGAATGGCCATACTGTTTTCCATAGCAGTTGCACCATTGTGCCCACCCCTTGATGTCCTGCCTGTCCTTGGGGACCATGCAGGGTAGTAGTACAAGCACTGGGGCCCAAGAGACCTTGGGACCAGCCCAGACCTGCTTTCACTGGCTGTGTGACCTCAAGGAAATTGCTTACTCTCTCTGAGCCTCAGTTTTCTCATCTGCAGAAGTGATGACAGGATGTAGCAGGTGCTGTTGGTGTTCTGTCCATATCCACTTGGCCCTCACTGTCCTATGCACTTGGACCCCAGGGCTTCCTATCACAAGCTCTTGGGTTTCTTCGTCTGAGGAGAGTGGGCCAGACGTTCAGGGAGTAACTGTCTCTGTGTTGGCGGATAAATAGGCCAAGTGCCTCACCCCTCAGTTGGGTGATAGGGATAGGTGGGGGACCAGCAGTGAGTATACAATTACTTACAGATTGCGTCTGGTTCTATGAACGAAAATAACAAGTCACTGTGAGAAAAAATAAAAGGGGACCCCGATTTTGGGTAGAATAGTCACAGAAGGTCTCTCTGAGAAGGAGACACCCTGAGAAGTGAAAATCAAGGAACCAGTGAGGTGAAGAGTGGAGAGAAGAATATTCCCAGATGGCAGCATGTGCAAAGGTCCTGTGGTGGGGAAGAGCCTGGTACAGACCAGCAGTGGGTCTGGAGTTAGGATAGGGAGAAAGAACAGAGGAAGTGGGAGGCAGGCAGGGGCTAGAAGAGCATCCTGGTGAAGAGATGACCCGTTTGAAAAAACCATTAATGCTTGCTGCATGCTTGGAGGTTCAGTCTGCTCTCCTGAGACAGGAATTTGAGCTTGCATGGGAAGATTCATGGAGACAGGAGGTCAAGGAGGAATGTCTTGTAAAGAAAAAGGAACCCAGACCTAAGAATCAAAGGGGTAGGGCAGGTTTCCCCTGACTCTCTCCTTTCCTTCGCGTATTCAGCCAGCATTCCCCGGGGGCTCCAGGGATGGCCCCATCCTCCTTGAGAACCGGGGGGCAGGCTCTGGAGCCTTCTGTCTGGGCAGGAACCCCAAGTCCCGTCTGGCCAGCCTTGCCATTTTGCCCTTGTTCTGCATCCACTCTGAGTGTCAGTTTCCTCACCGACTGGTGGAGACACAACCCTTGTCTCCTAGGGTTGTTTTCAGACAACCTGAGTCATTAGATGGAGGGAGTTTGGAGAACACGTGAATTGCTTGGACCGGGCTGGCCTTGAGTCAGTGCTCAGTGAGGGGGAGATTTTAATCATACTCACCACGACGGTCTCCGACCCACACCACAGCCAGGTGGTGACATTACAGCTGACATAAGAGCCCTGCCACCTGTGTGTCAGGCACCAGCCTCCACTCCTAAGCTGTACTGAATCTTCAAGACGGCCCTGTGACGTTGGTGTCATTAATTGTCCCCATTTCACAGAGGAGGAGACTGAGGCTTGGACAGGGTAGAGCACCTTACCCGGCTCCACAGCCTATGAATGGGGTTTCAAGACTGGGTGGGCCTCGATGGAGACCCAGTTTGGCCCAACTCCAAGGCCTAAGGTCCTAAACAGCCCTCGCGCCATGAAGCCAGTTCTCCTGCCCCATCTCCCACCTCCATGCCCCCAGCCCAGTCTTGACCTTGCCCTGTGCCAGGGTGGCTCCCAAGGGGGATGGGGATGTTGTCAGGTTATCATCTAGCTGGTGGCTGGTTGGTCACAAGGCACTGGCTCTCGAGAAAGGGGTCCTGAACGACGGTGTCCCATTGTCCTGACTGGAGCTGATCTAGTTTTCCTGAAGTTCTCCAGGTCACTGCTCCCAACCCACTCCTTTAGAGAGGTGCCCCTGTCCCCCATAAGGCTGCAAGCTCCCGATGGACAAGCTTAGGCTGTTTTACCTGTGTAGCTGCCCTGCTCAGCAAAGGGTCCGGCATTTGGCTGGTATATGCTCAGTGGGTGGATGGTGGATGGTGGATGGATGGAGAGATGTTTGGGTAGAAGGATGGATGAATGGGTAGATAAATGGATGGATGGATGTGCGAATGGACGAATGTATGTATGGATGTATGGATGGATGGATGTTTGGAGAGATGATGGATGGATGGATGAATGGATGAATAACCTGCCCAAGGCATAGAGTTTCCCAGGAATTCCCGCATTGCCATCAATACTCACTGTGTGTTGCCCCACGAAACTTGCCCTTCACTCCGCACCTTTGAGCCCGTCAGAGGAGAGCACCGCATAGCAGGCATCTTGGGGAGGCTCACTCTGTTCTTGGTGGGTCTCCCAGATCTTGCTGGAAAGCTCAATGCCTGGCCTTCTCCACCCGCTCATGGCTGTGCAGCTATTTTTAGAGACCAGTCACCATTTGTGTCTCCTCAGTGGGTCTGGACGATCACTGTGGGAGCCCATTTGACAGATGAGGACATCGAGGCTGGAATGGGGAGACAGAGCTGATCCTGGGCTCCCACAGCCAATCATGAGACAGCAGAAGTGGCCAAGGCCGTGTTTGAATTGGTGCGTCTGAACCCAACACCTGTGCTGCCTCTCTTCCCACTCAGTAGCCCGTCTCCCAAATCCCATTCCAAGGGATGGACGTGCCACCCGACCCGGGCGTTCAGGCACAAGTGTGGCCGCCCGGGCATTCCAGCTATTGCAGCTGAGAGGGGCTGGGGGGTCAGCTCCAGGGCTATATCTGGCTCTCCCTGGAATGTGGCCCAGGCAGGGTCGCCCTCCAATGGGTGGGCGCTAATTATAGACCCGCTTCTTCACCTTTCAGAGTCCTTCAACCCCCTTTGAACC
This sequence comes from Delphinapterus leucas, assembly GCF_059928025.1. Classification (NCBI taxonomy): domain Eukaryota; kingdom Metazoa; phylum Chordata; class Mammalia; order Artiodactyla; family Monodontidae; genus Delphinapterus; species Delphinapterus leucas. Next base: position 3,809,755 of record NC_143135.1, on the reverse strand, counting down.
CGCCGTGGGGTTCAAAGGCCTGCTCCCAGCAGCTGAAGCTTGGTTACCCAGGGCCCGTCCTGCCTTGCCCATTACAGGCGGAGAGGGACAACAGGGCCATCCAGGGCCGGGGCTCAGGGGCCAGCAGTGGGTCCCTGGTCTGTTGGCTTCACGCAGGCAGCGGGCGGACAAGGCCTGGGCAAGCAGAGTGGCACACAGCCCCCAAGGCCAGTGGCTGCCTCTCCCATCAGCTCTGTGCAGGCAGGGTGACCGACTGGCCACAACCTAAAGATTCTTTTTTTTCCCAATTTATTCAGCACTGTTTATTGGATGCCTCTGATGCTCCTCCTGACTTGTGGTGGAGAGGACAGTAAGGCCAGTACCACGGGTCCTGCAATCAAGGTGCTGCAGCTACTTCTGGTGTTCTTTTACCGTTTTATCCACCGCATTTTACATTCAGCCACAGCTGAGAACAGAACTCGTCCAGAATGTCACAGGTTCAGGGCAAAGGACCCAAAGGGACCGTTTTGATACAAGCCAGGTGGGTCTCTCAAAGGTGGCTGAGGTGATCAGAATGGCCATCGATGTTCTAGATCCATTGAGACAAGTTCTAGACAGTGGGCATGCCGTCCAACAATTTGTATGAGTGTTCCTGGCCTCTGGCGTCCCGTGTTTCTGCTCCTGTGGCTTCCACGGGTGAACACGTTTACTTGGACCTCTGCCTCATCTTTTTAGTTTGCACTTCAGCCTGTGCATTCGCTTCCTCCCCCACTTCACTCTTATGGCGCGGAGGTTTCTCAGAAGGTGGCGCTAAGGCCAAGAGCCATTTTACCCACTTTTATTTTATTTATTTATTTGTTTATTTTTCGTTTTACCCATTTTTAAGCATACAGTTTTGTGGCGCACATTCACGAGCTTGTGCCGCCATCATCACTATTTGTTTTCAGTACTTTTTCATCGTCCCAGATCGAGACTCTGTCCCCAGGAACCGCTAACTCGCCCTCCCCCTCCCCCAGCCCCCGGCCCCCACCATCCTACTTCCTGTGTCTATGCATTTAACTGCACTAGGGACTTCAGTATATGGCATCATGAAGGATTTGTCCCTTTGTGTCTGGCTTCTTTCGCTGAGCATAACGTCCTCCAGGTTCATCCACATTGTGGCCTGTGTCAATTTCCATCTTCTTCAAGGCTGAGTAATGTTCCATTGTACAGACGGATGACATTGTGCTCGTTCACTCATCCTTCGACAGACACCTTTTGATCACCTGTGATTCACCCTGCCATGCACTAGGGTGAGCAAATACCCATCGGAGCCCTGCTTTTGCTCCATTTGAGCCTCTGTACCCAGAGGTGGGGCTGCTGGACCACATGCTTATTCTGTGCTGCACTTTTCAAGGAGCTGCTGTCCTGTCTTCCACAACACCTGCCCCATTTTAGGTTCCCACTTGTGCAGGTTCTGACCCAAAGGCCCAGAGACCCTTGATGACCCCAGACCTGCCCCATGCCCTCCAGTCTCTCCCCCTGCCCCGGCTCTTTCCCCCTTGGCTGGGCAGGTGTGGGGGAGGGAGTGAGGTTGTTGATCCTGGAGCCTCTGGGACGTCCTGTCCTGGCTCAGGTGGCATCACATCTTGGAGCTCAGGGACCTGGTCTCCAGCCTCTGCCGCTCCAGGCATAAGCAGGAGAATCCAGGGTGCTGGGCTCACCGGGCTCCACCCTCGTCCTGATTTCCGTTTCCGGGGATCTTGCCTGCTCCCACCCCCTCCTGCATGCAGCCCCCAGCCCCTCCCCCATGAGGGCCCTTTGGGGACTTGATGTTTCATGAAGGAGAGAAGGCAGCGATCAACACAGGACCAGCAGGTGGGCTTGGAGGGTCCGGGGCCTCCTCAGCGGAAGGAGATGGGAGGAGGGATAAAATGCTGGGTATGCACAAAGACGTCCCGGCCAGAGTGTCGCCCAGAGAGACCCCTACCAGCTTCGGAGTCCTGCAAACATGCCAACCGGACAGAGGGAAGCCAGGCGGCTGGTGGCTCTGGGGTGGGTGGGCCTCGCTCCCCGGGTCAGGGGAAGCAGTGTCTCCCCTGGCAGGGCCCCTGGGGCCTCCTGGGGGCCAGGTGAGGCAGGAGGGGAGGTAGAGTGGAGCAGGGCAGAGGCAAAGCCACCTTTCCCATGAACCCGACTTGGGCCCTGGCAGCTGGTAGACACCTACTCCTTGGGGACCACACCTGGCCAGCCCTCAGGCTCCCTCCCAGCATCGGGCAAGTCACACTCCAGTGTCCCCTTCCGTGAGATGGGTGTAGCTGTGGCATTGCCACACGGGTGACCCCCTCCCCCAACCTGCCAAAGTGCTCGCAGGTACAAGGCCGTCTGCCCAAAGTCCCAGGGACGCAGCAGTTCTTAATGACTTGGGGGCCGGAGCCTGGGTTCCACTACATTTACTTAAGTGCTTGTAAACTGACACATAATGCTTTTTCCCTTTGGGGTTCATTTGCATTTTGCTTAAAAAACAAAAAGCTGGTTTCAGGGGAGTGTCTGGCATTCAAGAACAGAAAGGGATGGGACGACTTGTGAAGGCCCCTCTTTGGAAATCCTCCGAGGCCCCATCCTGAGCACCCCAAGGCCCCCGAAAGCCCGTGTTAGATGGGCCTGCTGTTGGCAGCTTGGCAGACACCGCAGGTTAAGCTTGGGGGCCTGCCCTGCTTTCTCCTCAATCAATAAAAGCAGGGTCCCTCTCCCTTTGGGGGGGGGTCACCTGAGCGGCTAGGCAGCTGGGCCTTTGTCCCCTGTATGAGTTTGCTCAGGCGGCTGTAACAAAGCACCACAGAGCTGGCGGCTTAAACAGAAATTTATTGTCTCCCAGCTCTGGGGGCTGGAAGTCCAAGATCTGGGTGTGGGCAGGGTGCGCTCCTTCTGAGTGTTGTGTGGTGGGGAATCTGGTCCAGGCCGTTCCCTAACTTCTGGTGATCTGCAGCGGTCTTTCCCGTTCCTCGGTGGTGGAAGCGTAACCCCAATGTCTGCCCCCATCTTCACACGGCATTGACCTTGTGCTCAAGTCTGCCCTCATATCTCCCTTCTTACAGGGACACTGTCATATCGGAGCAGGGCACACCCAGCTCTAGCACGGCCTCATCCTAACTTGGCTACATCTGCAACAACCCTATTTCCAAATAAGACCCCATTCTGAGGCACTGGTTAGGTACTAGGCAGGACTTCAACATATGAATTTTGCGGGGGTGTGATTCAACATGTAACTCTCTCCTGACCCACACCCGAAATGAAGCTGCTTGGCCTGCAGAGGGCTCCGGACTGACCCAAACACAGCCTGTCAACTACGGAAAACACACGTTCTCTTGTCTAACTTGTTTTCAATATTAACCAAGATCCCAAATGTCTCCCTCTGCCTTGTTTAGGGCCTGTCAGTTAATGGTGTAGCAATGAGTGCCGGGCTGGATGCCGCTGCATCCTCCTAAGGACACGCGGGGACCAGTTCACCTGCTGAGCCTCAGTTTCCTCATCTGCGAAATGGGAGCAAAGGTAGCACCTTCTGCATCTTATTCCAGATAAATCACAAAACTCAAGGGGGACAGCCCAGCGTGAACTCCTGCTCGTGATCGTACCTGTGAATGTTCATTCCTGCAGGTGAGGTGGGGGACAATTCCTCGGAATCTGACTTGCCGAGGGGGCTGTGGTGGGGGGCAGCGTCCTTGTCTTTATGCCCAGCAGCTCTTTGCCAGGATTTTCACATGTTGCACAGGTGTCGGTGCTGAGCCGGCCTTCCTGTGTGTTTGGCTCGTGTGGGTGACCCCAGCGGGGGAGCAGTGCCGGTCCTCTGTGGGCACAGGCTCAGGCCATACCCCTCACCTGGGCCCCGGCCGTCAGGGAGGGCTGCCCCTTGCAGGATCCAGGAAGAGTGAATGCACTGTCCGTGCCATTTGGCTCTCACCTGGGCCTGCCCCAGGCGACCCCCAGCCACCAGCACTGTTGGGGAAGCAGGCACTGGGGGGCCGGTAGGGATGGCAGCTAGTCGGGCCACCTACTGGCTGCGGCCTCCAGCAAACCGCATCACCTCTCTGAGCCTCGACTTCTTAGGCAAAGGCAGGACCGCTCAAGGCTCTGGTGGTAGGTTGCGAGGATGAAGGAGATGGGGGATGGCCATACCTGGCCTGCAGCCCAAGTGCACAAAATAGTCCACGCAGGGCTTCCCTGGTGGCGCAGCAGTTGAGAGTCCGCCTGCCGATGCAGGGGACACGGGTTCGTGCCCCGGTCCGGGAAGATCCCACATGCCGCGGAGCGGCTGGGCCCGTGAGCCATGGCCGCTGCGCCTGCGCGTCCGGAGCCTGTGCTCCGCAACGGGAGAGGCCGCAATAGTGAGAGGCCCGCGTACCGCAAAAAAAAAAAAAAGTCCACGGAGAGGCACACAGCTTCAGGAGAGAGGGAGTTTTGGGGATTTCTAAACAAAGTAGATCTCTCTCTTTCTCTTTCTCCACACATGTGCACATCTATGCACAACCAGGAACACACATATACATGCATACACTCACGCACACACACACAGGAACGTATCCACACACACGCAAGCACTCAGGGGAATTCACGCGCACACATGCGCGTTAGCTTCTTCTTTCCATCCACACAAACCATCCATCAGTTTCAAGAAAGTCCTGCCTTTCCAACCCAGGGGATTAAAATGCGTCTCTCTCTCAGATTCTCAGAATACAACGTTACATCTGAAAACATCGATTTGGCATGGACTCTGCCATCGTCATAAGCAAATATGTGCAAGTGTGTTTCCTCAGGCGGCATCATTATCTGTTAAATAACAAAGTAGAATAAAATACTTTAATGTTTTGATCACACACATCCCCCGCCCCCATTGTCCCACGGCTGCCCTGCAGGGAGATGCCTCAGTCGGTCGGACGTGGATGGTTGGTGTCCTCCTGGCCGACGTAAACCCACAGGTGTCCCGGTTTAAAGCGGCCCCCTCCGAGCCACGACGCGGGGCCCCTAGCTCCCACGTGACCCTTGTTTGAGAGAAGCAGGAAGGGTTGAGAACGTGTTCTGTTGGCCCTGGAAAGAGCAGCCAGCTCTGCTGTAGCCAGGGGCAGGGCAGAGAAGAGTCGGAGACAGATCCCTGCACACACTGGGTCAACTTTGACCGTGGACACTAGGCGTCCGTCGGCTGGTCCGCACCCTCCAACCAGGCGGCCTGAGCTCGGAGCCCAGCCGTGGGGCAGGGATGCTCAAAGCCTCCGCTCCCCAGGCCGGGGCTAAGCTCGGCCTCCCCGGAACCGCAGCCTCCTCCGCTGTCGCCGCCGCCGTCAGGGCTGGGTGGCCCTGCCTGGAGGCCTGGACTGTCTGCGGCGGAGCCCGGCCGCACCCTGGAGCAGCCTCACCATCTCGTGGTCCTTGTGGTCCAGCACCCGAGGCAGGAACAGCGAGGACTTCTGCGTGCGGCGCGTCTTGAAGCCCCTGCGGGGCCGGCCCTTGCCATTCACAGACACGTACCACAGTCTCTCGGCGCTGGGCTGGCGCCGGGCCCCACGCCCGCCGGGCACCGTGCGGTACAGCCGGGAGGCGTACGTGTTGTAGCCCAGCTCATGGATGCGCTCCACGAATTCACACTCGGCGTTGTAGCTCTCCTGTGGGGCGGGCAGGGGCCAAGGTCAGCGGCACAGAGGCCACGAGGATGTGGGCAGGGAGGGATGCCCTTAGCAGGGGTCTGTGCCAGCCCGGGGCAGGGTGGGGAAGGCGGGTCCCTACCCTCTTGGAGGCGGGTGTCTGGAGGGACAAAGGTGCAAACCCAGAATGTAAGGAGCTTTCACCAGTGTCCCCGCAGGCGGCTGTGGGGTCTCTCCAGTCAGGGGCTAGAGGATGGGCGGGTATGCCTTACGCCAGCTCAGCTGTGGGTGGACAGGCATGCCAAGGGCCATCCCCCAAACTGCTTCCCTCCCCGCGCTGTGCCAAGGGGCAGGGCTGGGGGCGCAGGGAAAGCTGCGCAGAAAGACTGGCCTTCCCTCCTGGGACTGACCGCGGGGCAGGAGACCCTCGGGGCCTGTGCCCATCTGCAGAGGGGGAGGGGAACAGCTACTGAGTGCAGGTGGCCCAGCGGCCTGCAGCCCCATTCTCAGGGGTCACAGGCTGTTCGGGGCCAGATCCACGCATCGGGCAGCTTGGGACCCCAAAAGACCTCAGGAAGCAAGATGTTAAGCACCGAACACCTCTTCCCGATGACACGGGAGCCCAGAGATAAGGCTGGAGAGCTTTGGTTGAAGCTGGGTGGTGGTGCCTCCCCCATAACTCCAACCTCTCCTCTCTGCTCTCCAGACCCTCGGTGGATGCCCAGAGCTCCTTGGGTCTGAGTACGGACTCCATTGCCCGAGACCAACTTCCAGACTTTACAGATGGGGAAACTGAGGCCCAGGGGTGGTGCCAGATCACAGAGGGGTGTGATGCCCTTCTGGCCTGTGCCCACCCCCTGCCCTCTGGGGTGGGTGGGCTCGGGGCAGACCTGCCCCACCCCATGCCAGGCATGCTGCATTAGCATCTTATCCTTCACCCCTTCACCCCCCGCATTGAGTTTCCGTGAAAAACTCAGCGGCTGAACCAACTCTCCTCCCAGGCCACTCTGTCCTGGAGAAGGTACGTCCTCCAGGGCTGAGGCCCATCGCCCAGGGGGCCTGGCGGGCTTGCTCTTTGCTGGGACACTTGGGGGGCCACCAGAGGGGTACAGTCCTGTGAGCCTCAAAGGGCAAGGGGCTCAGGTCCTATGGAAGGAGTTCTCGGGGGCAGGGCATTTGCTTGCATCTTGTAGGGGCTCCTGCGTTGGGGGGTGTCTAAGATCACCTGGAAAAAGGCATCACAGACTCACCGTGACAACAGTTCCCAATGCCAGTCCCGTCCCTGCGGTCCCGCCTCAGACTCTGCTCCACACGTGCCGCCCCCAGAGTCCCCCCAGCCCTGGGCTCCACCAGCTCAAATTCTATTTGTTGCTGTCAGACTCCACCCCCCGGGGGTGCTGCTTTCCCAGCTCGGCCTCGCCAGCACCTGGAGCTGGTCCAGGAGAGCCCGCCAGGGCAGGGCGGAGGCGGGGACCAGGCAGGGGTGCACAGAGTGGCCAGATACCTTCCCAGTGGGGCGACACTTGGAGGGGAGGGCATTTTCTGGTGGGCATTTGGCAGCAGGTACTCAGTGAGAGTACAGGCAAAGGCGTGGGCAGCGGGCGGCGGGCCGCAGTGCTTGCCCTGGAGGGCCAAGGGGTCCGGAGCCTGGAGTGGGGTCACGAGCTGTGCAGTGATGGTGGGACGTGGGGGCAGAAGGTGCCCTGGGTGGTTCCTCCGTGAGCTGAGCTGAGGAATCCGGGTGATAATCTGTGGGTAATGGGGAGTTCCCAGAGGCCATCACATGAGTGGATTTTCATTTTAGGAAGATCCCTGAGCAGGTACCTAGCATAGAGTATGACATATGGTAAGTGCCTAGGACAGTGAGGAATGAAGGAATGAATACCAGATGGATGGATGGATGGAAGGATGGAAGCATAAGTGGATGGATGGATGGGTGGATGGATGTTGATAGATGGGTGGGGGGATGGATGGATGTTGATAGATAGATGGATGGATGGGTGGAAGGAGAGGGAAGGGAGGGAGTGTGGACTGGAAGAGGGAGACCCTGGAGCCCAGGAGTTGGGACGGTCCAGCTGGGAGGTGATGAGGGCCTGAGTTATAAGGGCACTGGCCACAGGAATAAGGCAGAGGGAGGCAGAAATTGAAGAGAGAGATTCAGGAAGTATATTCGAGGACTTGGAGATGGACTGAACGTGGGGCTGAGACAGAAGGACTCCTAGCTGACCTTGGGCTTGAGTGAGTGGCCGGTCTGTTGGGGCGTGCTACCCTCTGCCAGGGTGGTCTCTGTCCTCTGCTGTCAGGACATTTCAGGGCCACCTATAACTCAGAAGGGAGATCAGGGCTGGAATTGGGGGCTGCGAGGGTGCAAGGGCCACTGACTCACAGAATGCATGAGCAAGCCTGGAGGGTGGGAAGCACGGGAATGGCAAAGGCCAGGGAACTCAGACAGCCAAGAGGCACGGCGGTGGGAGCAGGCAAAGGTGGTGGCAGGATGGGGACGGGGGCGCAGGTGGCAGGGATGGCACCCAGGCTGCCTCACTTCCCAGGTTATCTGCAAAGCGGTGAGGCCTTCCCTGCCAGGTGCTCTGAAAAGTTCCACCCCATCCAGCTAGACCTCCTGGCTCTCCCGGGTGGGCCCAAGAACCTCTTCTCCATCTCCAAAGCCACTGCTATCAGCTCTCAGGGATAGAAGCCACAGGGAGATTCTGACCCACTGGGATCCCCCAGGGCGTGCTTTGTTCTGTCCCCCAAAGTCCTGGGCCTGGGTCTTCCATGCAAGAGATGGCAGAGACCTGAGGTTTCCCTCCTGATTCAGCCCTACCTGCCCCACTCTGTGAACTTTCCCAGCATGAACAAAGGCCCTCTCTGGTCCGTAAGACCTGCACGAGCACCGCAGGCCAGCAAGGTGGGCCCTCTCCATAAGGGATGGGAGCAACTGTGGGAGGTCTGAGGCCATTTCAGGGAAGAGGAAGTCAGTTCTCCTCACTTGCCACCAGGGCCGCAGGTCCGGAGGGGTCTGGAGAGCCACCGTCCACCTCAAGAAAAGTCAGACCAGACCCCGGGCTAAGGGCATGTCCTTATAAACCATGACTGGTGTTTGCAGACCCTAGAAGGACATACAGAAAAGGCTGCGCATCCAAGGGTCCCTCCTCTCAGACACAGCTTCTGTCAAGGGGCCTCGGGGGTCAGAGAAAACAAATGGGTACATTCCAACTTCCGCATTTCCTTTAGCAAAGCCGTGAAAACTCTGTGATGAGATCATCTGTGTGAAGGAGGATATTCCCCTGCAATTCTTGCTCGCGCTTTGCCTGACTTCAGAGGGGCTGGGAAATGTTGGTGTGTTTCCCCTGCAAACGCGACTGAATGGAGAAGGGTAATTGCAGGGAGGTGGTCCTCGGCTGCGTCGTCCAGGTGATGTGTGGATGGAAAACCTCTCATTGCTCAGGGAGTATCAGCCAGATTGCAGGTGATGATGAGTTGGAGGCAGCAAATTTCCCAGCACATGGATTTTACTCCATGTATCCCCCGCTCTTGGGGGAGGGACACTGCCAATGCCCACAGAGTTACAGGACACTTTTTGTTGCAGAGACGCAGGCGGTGCATAGCCTGGGCTCCAAAACTGTGTGTCTGGGACCTGGGTCCTGTCTCCCTTCTTCTTGGTTCCCTTTTATGAACTCACAGCTCTTGCCTTTCCACCCTTGGGAAGACCTGGCTGTGCTGTGCCCTGCTTCTTCCCCTCCTCACTCCCAGGAGAGCTCTGGGGGAGCCCACGGAGGAGCTTTTTTTTTGGCTGTACGCGGGCCTCTCACTGTTGTGGCCTCTCCCGTTGCGGAGCACAGCCTCCAGACGCGCAGGCTCAGCGGCCATGGCTCACGGGCCCAGCCACTCCGCGGCACGTGGGATCTTCCCAGACCGGGGCACGAACCCGTGTCCCCTGCATCGACAGGCGGACTCTCAACCACTGCGCCACCAGGGAAGCCCCACAGAAGAGTTTTGCCCAACGCACATCCCTGCTTCATCCCAAGGCCAGCTAGAGTCCATTTATCTTGGTAGAAATTTGGGGGACAATCTCTCCCCTACTCTCAACTACCTTGAAGGTGACCGCAGAATGGCTGGAGGAACATTTTCTAACCGGACAGCACTGGAGAACACAGGATGTGTCTACTCCCCAGCCAAGAGCTGCCTCTAAACAGAAGCAGCCATAAGAGCATTGGTCGAGGGGCCACGGGACCTGGGGTTCCGGTCCCAGCTCAGTCCTGCATGTCCCCGGACAAAGCATTCTACTGCCCACGTCCCCTTATGTCCTCTGATGTGATGCTCAAGGGAGATGGCTGCTCCATCTGTGCCCACCCGCCCCACATGGACAATTGGACTCACCGAAGCATAGAGCCGTCCCTTCTTGTTCATGGCCAAGTACCGCCCGGAGAAGAGCCCTTTGATGGCCACAACGCCCACCTCCACTGCTGTTATCTCCAGGATACCTGGGAAGAGTCAGGAAGGCCCATCACTCCCTCCACCTCCCACAGAGCCCAGAGGTGAGGGCTGAGCCCCTGATGGCCCTGCCCAAAGCCAAGCCCAGCTCTGGGAGGGGGAGGTGAAGGCAGAGGTGAAGGCAGCACACGCCCAAAGGGGGTGACTTTGGAAGTTCAGGGGAGGGAGAAACGCCTGGGTGGGAGGTGCAGGAGAAGAATTCAAACCTGGGAGGGAAATAATAAAACTAGTATTTCTCCACGCTGACTCTCTGCAGGACATGGAGCCCCTTGGAGCCCCTCCGCTACTCGGTGAGCTAGTTTCACGATGGGCCAGACAAGCAAGCCGAGACCGTGGGGCTGTGTGACTTGCCCAAGATGGCGCACAGGTGTTTGAACTGGGATTCAAAGCCCTGCTGCAGATGGCGGGGTCTGGACTCCCCTGCTCACGACAGCACTGGGTGCTAGGAGAGGCCCCGGAGAGGGAGCTGGGCCCTTGCTGAGGTGAGTTGATAATGGAATCCACTGGTGCATTTTGGGTGCCACCCAAACCCGCTGGCAATGTACGTGGGCGTGAGATCATTGTCTCGGGCCTGTATGCAGGTTACAGGATGTTGGCAGGAGGCCGGATTAGACCCCGGAGCTCACAAAGGGAAGCCACCTGCGCTCACCGCTCTCCACTGAATGTAAGAAAGGTGAAATCTCCCCCAACGCCTCCCTTTTGGACCCGAAAGCACTTTTTTCCGGGGGCCTGCAACGAAGCCCCAGGTGGGGCCATTGTCCCCCGAGAATGGCTCCGAGGAAGGGCGGCTGGGGTAACAGCCGGTGCCCTCTCCAGGGGGCGCATCTCTGGCAGTGCGTCTGGCCCCGAACACGTCAGCCATCCTAGGGCCCAGACGCGGGCCGCCGGAGGCTTGTGCGGAGCGTACGGGGGTGCAGGATGCTGGCCTCTCGCGTCCCCGGGACGCAGGCTGCGCGGATTCCGCGGCGCCGGCCCGAAAACCAGAGAAGCGCGCATCTGGATGCGGGACAGGGGCGGCTGCAGGCGCGCGCCCTCCTCCCTCAGCCTATGGGCTGCCCGTCCTGGATGCCTCAAGAATTTGGATGCTCTGCGACTCCAAGGGGGAGGCTGGATTTGGAGAGAAACGAGGTATCGCTACTAGGCGAGCGCAGGCGCTCCCGTAACCCCGTCCTGAGCGCGGGGACATCCTGGCAACATTTGGCTCCCACCGCGCGGCTCCGGAGGCGTCTGCCGAAGACGCCCTCGCACGACTGCGGCTTTCCTGGAGGAAGTAGAGTTTTCCGGCCGCCGCCTTGAATCCACCGCACCACTTCCTGCGCCCGGGGAGGGCGCAGAGCGCGGGTCGCAGCGGAGGACCCCCGAGACCCCGGCCACACTCCCACGCTGCCCACTGAGTTCCTGCCTCGGGCCTCCAGCCCCCCAGCGAGCGGAGCTGCTTCGAGTCACCCCGGCCTCGCGCTCCTGCAAGGAGGGCTCAGCATGAGCCCGGGTCCCCCGGCCGAAGGAACCAAACCTTGGAGCCTCGCGGGACTTCGGCTCCAGCGCAGTCCGGGCGCGGGTCCTGGCTGCTGGGCGCGGTGAAAGTGTATCTGCGCCCCCAGACCCAGGCAGACGCCCCTGCGTGCTCCTAAGCCGCAACCCGTGGCCCCCCCACCCGGGGCCGGGGCGCGCACCCGGCCTGTCTCTCTGCGGCCAAAGGTAGAGGCGGGAAGGCTGGGGATTCCGGTCTGGGGACACGATTCTCTATCCGTGCGGCCGCCTCCCCAGAGCCCCGCTATGTCCGCGCGAGTGTCCTCCGCGCACAGGCGGCGCGGGGCGGCCGCGAGGGCGGAAGGGATGATGGGGCTCCCCGGGGCGGGCAGCAGGAGGAGAAATCGTCAAAATAATAAAGAGGATGAGAAATGCCTTGTCCAGGGCCTTTTCTCCGAAAAACTCCAAAGGGTCAAACTTGGCAGGACCTCCGAACCCAGCCGAGCAGGGAGCCCCCGGACGGCCCACCTCGCACCCCCTCGGACGAACGGGCGGGGTTGGGGGCAGGCTGGGCCAGGCCAGCCGGCCCGACAGCGGGCAGCCACTGCCCCGAGCCCTCTTCGGACGTGTCCCGCGCCCCACCCCAGCTCCACTCTCGCTCTTCTCCCGGACGCTGAGGGAGGCCAGGGGACCCCGGCGGTCTCCCTCTGGCAGCAGGGCTGGTCTGCGTCCCTGGGCACCCTTCGCGCACCAACCCCTCCTGCGATCCTCCCCGGGGATGCCCCGCGCGGCGCCGCGGGGCCGCACACTCACTGTAGGCGCTGTTCTCTAGGCTGCCGTTGACGCGGCCGCTCGGGTGAAGCTGGAGGTGGTACTTGGTGGCGCAGTAGAGCTTGCGGCGCCGGGGCGCCCCGCCGAGGTGCTCGTAGACCCCGCCGCGGCCGCCCGCATCGCGCCGCAGCCGCCCCCCGGGGCCCGCGGCCGGCCAGCCGGGCTCCAGCAGGCCGAGCAGCAGAAGCCAGATCAGGCCCATCGCGGCATCGCGCCCGCCCCGCGGCGGCGGCGGCTGCAGCAGAGCGCGGCGCCCATGGAAGGGACGGCGGCGGAGCCGGGGCGAGGCGCTCGGAGCCGGCTCCGCGGGGTGGGGGGAGGGGAGCGAAGAGGAGGGGCGGGGGCGGGTGGGAGAGAGAAAGAGAGATCCTTTAATTTTCACCCAGGATCGGGTGAAATTTCCGTTGCTGCGCAAAGAGCTGAAAGAAAAGACGGTTGGGCAACAAAAGGCCGACGTGGTCCCCAGGCGGAGGCGCGGGAGGGGCGGGAGGCCGGGCGGCTGGGGAGCCCGGCGGGGCGCGGGGTTCGGGCCGGGCGCCGCCAGAGCACACTCGACCCCCGCGGCCAGCCGTCGAGCCGCGGCTCCGCTCCGCCGCGCGGCCCGCGCCGCCGTGCGCCCTCCCGGCTCTGAAAGGTCCCTTCCCCGCCCCTCCCCCGCCCCCTCCCTCAGACCAATTATGCCTCCGAAAATTATAGACCGAGGCCTCGAGGCGGCCGCCCCAGGCCCTGTCACCCCCTCCCGCCCCCCATCAATCCCAGGGCACAATGGGAACGCCGCCGGTGACTGATGTCCGCGAAAACAACTTGCGAGGAAGTCGCGCTGACAAACGCCCATTAAAGGCGGCGCATAATGAAGGGGGCTGAAGAGCACGGCGGAGGGGAGGGCCCTGGGCGCGGGCGCGCGTGGGGGACCCCAAGGTTCTGACTGCGCCCAGGGCTCCCCGTTGGAGCCAGGACGCTGTTCTCGGCGGCCCGAGGCTTGGCGGGACCGGTCGGGAGGTGCCGTATCCCGTCGCGCATCCCAACCGGGCAGATCGGGAAGGGTGAGGTTTGCGCTTGGAGGGTCCTGTCCCAACAGCAGGTCGGCCAGAGAGCGGGCTGGGGAGGTAGGAGGGGGACGGGAGAGCCAGAGAAAGGGGCACAGAGTCAGAGAGCCCTAAAGCAAGAGAGACAGACACAGAAAGACAGGGAGAAAGATCTCAGAGAATGGGAGAGAATATGACAGAAAGGAAAGAGAGACTGAGAAACAGAGATGGAGACCAAGAGAGCAGGGGAGTGATGCCCAGAGAAAAACATGGGAAGCCTGGTGGCCACAGAGAAGGGAGATGGGAGGAAAGTGGCAAAGGTGGATGGATATCCCGGCCTGGTGGGTTCCAAGTAGCAGTGTCGATGCCCCTGGAGACTGCATGGGGGCCCCTCCCCTAGGGAACCCAGTGAAATGGGGCTGAGCATGGAGTGTTGGGAAAAGCCACATCCCCACTCCCTCTCTTGTTCCCGCAGCCTCTGTGCCCCAGCAGCCCCCTGGCCAGCAGCCAGCCTGATACTGACACCCATGCTCAAGCAAGGGCACTTGCGAGGTCGGGGGGGTGGGGTGGGGGTGGGGTGGGGGCGTAGGGGTGTGTGGGGTGTGTGGGTTGTGGGTTGTGGGGTGCGGGGGGGCTGTAGGGTCCAGTAGTCTAGGCTACAGCATTGGCTCCCAGTCCAGGAGCTCAGGGGTGAGCCAGGTGGGCTGGCATCTCCCATCCCTTCTACATACATCAGGATTTGGAACCTTGGTCCTTCCCAGGGGAGGGGCATGTGGGGAGTGCACCAGGGACTCTCTTGAGCTGCAGGAGGTAGCAGGGCCCATTGGGATATGTCTCACCACCCTGGCCTAACACAGACAGGGCAGCATGTCCTCAGTGAGCCCTTCCCAGTACACTCAGTGCCTGAGTGGCCGCGGGACATCACTCGGTACCCCAGTCCCAGAGAAGGTGGTTTCTGGCTAGGGTCTGTCTTTAGACTTAAAGACCAGGCCACTGATTGCTAGAGCCCGTTAATGGTGGAGCGTGTTTCACAAGGGACAGAGGACAGCCCCCAGGCAGCCCCCGAGGTAGGAGCCAAGGGGAGCCCATTGGAGCTGTGCCCACAGGGCTGGCCTGGGGCTGCTGGTCACTTGAACTCCCAGTGCGAACACAGGAGAGACACAGTGAAGGCTGTAGGTGCCCTAAACGCCATTTGCTCTGCTTCTGGGGGTCAGGTACCTCCGGAAGATGGGAGGAGCCAGCAAACTCCAATAGGGGAAGCTCTGGGTTTGCAGCCTCCTTCCTGCCCCATGCCTGAGGCCTCAACAGTGCCCTGGGACCAGTTTCAAACCTTCTCATGGTGGGTCACCCTGCACCCACCCCAGTCTGCCTGCACCCTAGAACTGGTGGGGGGAGGGGGCTCCACAGAGCAGGGGTCCAAGGGTGGTGAGAGGTCAGGAGGGCAGGAGGTTCTGCTGGGTTTGTTCATTGTTGTACCCTCAGCTCCTAGACTGTGCCTGGCTCACAGAAGCCTCTCAGAACCGATTCCTTGAATGAATGAATGAATGAATGAGTGAGTGGCTTGGCTGCTTTCTAGTCCTGTGACCCTGGCCATTTGGCATCACCCCTCTGAGATGCTGCCTTCTCGTATATAAAATGCCTCAGATAGGGACTTCCCTGGCGGTGCAGTGGTTAAGACTCCGCGCTTCCATTGCTGGGGGCACGGGTTCGATCCCTGGTCGGGGAACTAAGATACCACATACCACGTAGCGAGGCCAATGAATAAAATGCCTCAAATATAGTGAGAGAAACTCAGTAGAAGTGCCCCTGCAAGGGTCCTGCCACCATGTCAGTGCAGATCTGGCCCCATCAATAGGGAGCCACAGTTCATTCTGCAAACCGAGATGCCTCCAAGAGTGAAACAGGGCACTGTGAACAGACATGCCTGGACAGCTGGACCCCTTCCCCAGGTCCCTTCCAGTGGGCCCGGCTCACCACGGCTTAGGGGGATTTCTCCAAGGCAGCTGAGTTCCCCGGGCCCTGGCCGTAGCCTCTAGGCTGAAGGCACAGGTAGTGCCTAAAACCCAAAGCTGCCATCTGCGCCGCACCCCGCCTTGCCCCGCACCAGGCCCTGCGGCAGCCCCATCCTCCGCTAGTGTTGGGGGGCACTCGCCCACCTGCCTGCACCCCCAGCCCACTACCTGCGGCCTCTCCCTCCTGGCCCCGTGCCTCTGCTTCCCCACCCGCTGAGGTTCCTCTTCATCAGAATCTCCCGGGCCCCCGTCTTTCCTGCCCCCCGTCTTTCCTGACCCCCAGACACTCCCACACACTTGGATCTGACTCTGGTTGCCGCTGGGCTGCCAGGCTCTCGGACACTGGGGCCCAGCTGAGGGAAGGGTGCCTGATTTCATGGAATCTTCCGGGCCGGGCAGAGATGTCTTTCGCAGGGTGGTGCTGGGCTGGGTGGTGCGCTCACACATCCCCACCGCGGCGACCTCCCCTTCAATACGGAGCCAGCTTGGGGGGTGATGCGGTAATAGCCATCCTGTTAATTGCTTCCAAATGATCTCTGCATCCATTTGACTAATTGGTCTCTTCCAGACCCCAGCCTGGACACCCTCAGGCTTGGCCCCTGTCAGCCTCACCACTGCTCTGGGTGTCCTCACCCCCAGATCCCCTCCCAACCCTATCTCGTACCTGGGTGACCCCCCGTGACCCCACTTAGGTCCAAGCCGACACCTCCAGCCCTTCCCCTGGAGAGGGAGCAGGGGAGGGGAGGGGACAAAGGACGGTGCTCTGTGATGTGGTCCCAGCCTGCCCACCGGGGTGACTATCAGATGTGGCGCTGGCTTCAGGCCCCAAACTCACTCTAATTACCCCCCACCCTCCCCAAGAGCAGGGGAAAGAGGCCTGGACTGCACTGGACCTGCTCAGACCCAGCGGGCCCTGAAACCCGACCGACAGCCCTGTTCAGCCCCACCTTAGAGGTGAGAAACGGAGGCTCAGAGACATGAAGAGACTTGCCTGAGGTCACACAGCTGGGAGGTGAGGTGAGGTGACAGGAACCTCCACCTGCCTCAGTGTGGGCACCTGGCCATTTGACCCCCCAGTAGGCTGCAGGGTCCAGGGATGAGCAGGGGAATCTTTATTCTCAGGCCCCGTCTTTGCTTCCAGCAAAGTCACAAGCCAAGGAGCAACGGGGATGGTCCTTGAGGGCAGACTCTCCAAGCCCAACCGGGGCCAGTTTTTGCCAATAGACACTGCCTCTGGGTAGACCAATTTGGCTGCCCTCCCCAGCCAAAGCTGCCCCACTCCTAAGGGCAGAGCCTGGTCCCAGCGCCAGGCAGGAGCCCCCAACTGGGGAGCACAGCTCCCTCTTGAGGGTCCTCCTGGATGCACCTGGCTGGGGGCCCCCTTCTTGCCAAATGTCCCAGGACCACTGGGCTGCAGGGGTGGTGACCCTGCTGGCACCCAAGGGGTCTTGAACACTGCTTGTACCCAGGGAGAGTGAGGGCTGCTAGGCACAGGGAGGAGGGGACCTGCCACTTTCCTATATGCCGGCAGGACCTTGGTGTAGGTCAGTTCCAGTACCGGGTCATGGGTCAGGAGCATCCCAAGTGCACAGCGGCTCACCAGCGGGGCGGAAGGAGACCCCAGGAGGGTAACGTGAAGTCTGGGGGCCTAGGGGCTACGACCACCCAAGCTGAGTCTTTTAAAAAATTTATTTTTTTAATTTTAAAGAGCTTTACTGAGATATAAATCCACATACCCTACAATTCACCCCTTTAAAGTGTACAATTCAATGACTTTTAATACATTGTTGCTGTGTAGTCATCACCAGGTCGGTTCTGGAATCTTTTCATCACCCCAAAAGAAACCCTCAACTTTCAGCGGTCATTTACCTATTCCTCCCTCTCTGATCGGCCTTAAGCAACATGAATCTACTCTCTGTCTCTATGGATTTCCCTATTCTGGACATTTTATAGAATGGACTGGTACGTTATCTGTCTCTTTGTGTCTGCTTTCTTTCACTTGGCATAATGTTTCTACGTTCATCCACGTGGTAGCGAGTGTCAGTGCCTCCATCCTTTTCATGGCTGAGTTATAGTCGCTTGTATGGATGGACCACACTTCGTTCATCCATTCTTCTGTCAATGGACCTTTGGCTTGTTTCCTGGCTGTTATGAAGCTCCAAGCTGAGTCTGAAAGGAGGAGGAAGAGGAATTGTTTCAGGATTGAGGGGTGGAGGGGAGACACACTGTGAGCTGCCCCCGCCCCTGCCCACACCAGACCGAGGGCAGCCTCCGACCCCTGTGCCCCCTCAGTGCCTGGCATGGGGCCGCACACGGGGCAGCTGGAACAACCAGGAGCATGGCCTCGGAGACGTGGCCTGTGGCCGTGCCCTCCGGTGCCTGGCCGGACCTCTGCATGCCCCAGTCTCCCCCTCTGTGACAGGAGTGACCGTCCCTCCCCCTGCACACACTGGGTGTGAGGGTTCAGTGAGGGAGTGCTCAGATCAGTGCCCACTGCAAGCCATCAACTCACCCATGGCGACCAGCAGGGACCAGTGCCTCTGCAGCTCACCTTGAAAGGTGACTCAGGGTAAAGGGCAGGGTGATAACCACGCGGCGAGGGCCATATTAGTTAGCTCGGGCCATCATAACAAGTTCCCGCAGCCCGGGGGGCCTCACATACAGACAGTCCCTGTCTCCAGTCCTGAGGCTGGAATCTGAGATCCAGGTGTGTGCAGGGATGGTCCCTCCTGAGGCCTTTCTCCTTGGCATGTAGACGGCCGTCTTCTCCCTGTGTCCTCACGGGGTCGTCCCTCTGTGTGTGTCCATGTCCTGACCTCCTCTTCTTATAAGGACACCAGTCCTATGGGATTAGGGCCCCAACCTAGTGGCCTCGTTTTACCTTAATTACATCTTTAAAGATCATATCTCCAAATACAGCCACATTTTGAAGTAGTAGGGGTTAATGACTTGAACATACGAATTTGAGGGTACACAATAGCCCGTGAGAAGTGCCAGCAATGACGTGTGCCCCCAGGCCTGTGGATGGGGAGAGGTGGAGACAGGGGCTTGGCCTGTGATTTCTACCTGCCGCCCACCACCCCCATCACAGCTTGGCAGAGCTTGGTAAGAGCTATGGAAGCAAACCCACTCCCACAAGATCACCCCTGCCCCACCCTCACCAGGGTCTTTACACATGCTGGTCCCTCCGCCACCCGGGGCGCCCATTAGCCTTTTCCTTCTAGAAACTCCTGCAAGCCCCAGTGCATGGCACTTGGAAGCTCCCAGCTCCCCAGGCACGGTGAGTCTCCCTCACCTCCCACGTGCCATCCTGACTCCGAGGCCCGCGTCTCCCGGCTGGGAGGGCAGGCAGGCCCTGTCTGTCTCTGTCCTAGTGCCACCCTGTGTCCCATGGCCAGGATGGTGGAGACGGCCACCAGGAGCTGTGGGGCGCTGGCCAGTGGAGGCCGTGGCGTGAAAGGTGCTCTCAGGGCGCTGGCAGGGAGGAGTGCCCTGGCCCTGCCCCCAGGGACTGGCATGCTACTTGTGTGCGCCTTCACTTCCCACAGGACCTCTGGGCACGGCTGTCTGACCCCAAGCCTGCAGAGAGAAGGGGATGTGTTCTGGGCCTTCACTGGCTGGCCACCCCCCACCAGCAGACTGCCTGCCAGGGGACAGGCTGCCAGATGGCATCAGTGGACCGGTGGGTTCTGAATCCTAGTCTCTCATCACTGTGGGCCCAAATCCTGGATCAGGCAAGGCGTGAGGGAGTCAGGTCAGGAAGGGGCTGGTTGGGCGCACGCTTACTTTTGTTGTTAGGAAATGTTTCTTATTTCCCAGCTTCAGGAGGCCGGGGAAGGACACTCACCTCCCCTCTCCCTACTGGGTGGGCTTCCCTCCACAGAGCAAGACAGCCCCCCAGGGGTCCCCTGGTATCTCCATCCTGGCCAGCGGCCAGTGTTGCCTGCAAGCCCGCTGGGCCTGCCACGAATAGCCAGTGCTATAACTCCTCACCTGCAGGGTTAGGACCCTGACCTCAGGCATGGTCCAGCCCCTGCCCATTGGCCTTGACTAGTCACTGCTCCCAGCACCCCCCTGGGAGCACGGGCTCTGCCGGACCTTGGGATCTCTGCCCTGGCTGTTCACACCGCCTACAGCACCCAATCCCCTCTCTGTCCCCATTGTTGGCTTGCCTAGATTCTTCCTGTTCTTGGCGGTCCAGCTCAGAGAGTGCCTCCCCAGAGGGGGTGTCCCTGCATCCCCCTCCCCACACTCCCTGGCTGGATCAGGAGTCCCTCATCCCTGCTCCTCGAGTCCGTCTCCCCCACGGGGCCGTGAGGTTCTAAGGAGGCCAGGACTGCTCTGCTGTTCTCTACTTCCTCAGTGTCTCCACCTGGGGCTTGGCCTGAATCAATCCCCCTGACGATGGTGAATGAATACATGAATGAATGAATGAAATCCCCATAGCATCCTTTGATCTGATGACATTGGTCATTTGAGTGAAAAAATGCAGAAAAGAAGTTGGAAATACGGGTCCTGACAATATTGGCACTTAAGGCGGGTGGGCGGGAACAAAACAGCATCACCTCATCTCACCGCCTGGCAGGGTGGGCAGCCCATTTGGAGTCACTGCTTCCAATAGGGATAGAGGGGGTTTTCTGGAACATCGGGTCTGGCAAAACTCCAGAAAATTTGTAGACTAGAAAATGACCCGTCATAAGAACTGCTCATCAGAGGCGTGGAGCTGATTCTGAGGCAGTTTTCAAACGGGACGGAGTTCGTCCAGCAGAGAGGACTGTCCGGGTAGCTGCAAAGAAAAGAGTTGCACTCAGGCGTGTCCTGCAGAGCTGGGAGGCGTGCAAGCCAGGACCACCTCCAGGAAGGACATCGGGCAGGATCTGTGACGATGGTCACTGGAATGCCCCTGGCTCTAGGAATCCCACAGGTGGCACTTCATCTCACAAAGTCCATAAAGAAATATGCCTAGGAACGTCCACTGCAGCCTCATTCACCAGGATATTAACCCAGATACAATGCAAACCACCCCCACGTGGAGACGGTGGCGTGCAGTCGTCGCCGTGACAGAGAGCTCCCCGACGGAAGGCTCTTGGGGTGGCCTGTACGGGAACCACACAGTAGCATCACAGCGTGGGGACTGCAATCCCATCTGTGACTTGCTGGGTTCAAATCCAAATTCTGCCACTTCCTACCTGTGTGGGTTTGGGCAAGTGAACCTCTCCAAGCCTCAGTTCCCTCATCTGCAAAATGGGGTGATTCCCGTGAGGCTGAGATGAATTAGCACAGGCAAAGCACTCGGGGCAGTGCCTGGCATGCCTGGGTACCGGACCTGTGCTTACTGCGTTAGTAGTATTTGCGCACACTCGTGGATACGCAGAATGTTTCTGAAAGATACAGGAAACTGTAGGAGTGGTTAGTTACCTCTGGGAAGGAGGATGCAGGAAGGGATGAGTGGGAAGAGGACGGTTCACTATCACCCTTGGGGTGTTTTCTTTTGCGGTACGCGGGCCTCTCACTGCTGTGGCCTCTCCCGTTGCCGAGCACAGGCTCCAGACGCGCAGGCTCAGCGGCCATGGCTCACGGGCCCAGCCGCTCCGCGGCATGTGGGATCTTCCCGGACCGGGGCACGAACCCGTGTCCCCTGAATCGGCAGGCGGACCCTCAACCACTGCGCCACCAAGGAAGCCCCACCCTTTGGTGTTGATTTCACTGTTGTTTTGATTTTTACTGTGAGCAGGTATTGCTTTGGTGATTCGTAAGGGAGTTGGTACTCGAGACATGCTTAGCCGAGGCCATTTGGCTGGGGCAGAGGGGACAATGAGGGATCAGGATTAACGCCTGCAGAGATAAGAAGGAAGGAAGCGGACGGGGGGGCAGCGGGGTCCCGCCCTGTGCCCTGTACACGCGCATTTTCCTCTGACAGCAGCTCTGCCCAGGAAGGATGCTGCATCTGGTGGGAGCCCAGGCAGCAGGAGCTCGGTGCGTGTGCACGGCGGGGCTGGATTCAGACTCCACAGCCTTGCTCTCTTCCACTCATCAACCGGACCCACGAGCAGGAAATCAGACCCACCAAGGGTCCCCTTGCAGGTTATTTTGGGTGAAAGTCTCAGCACAAACAGGAACCTTCCCGCCGCCCACCTCCGCGCTATAAGTAATGAACTACAGTGTAGACCTCGGCAGGGCTCCTTGGAGACCCCAGGCCCTAGACCCACTCTCCCAATTCACACGCAAAACCCTGACACAGGGAGATGAAAGTAGGTCCAACTCGGGGACTGACGGACGGTGGCATTTAAGCCAAGACCCCACTTGACTTAAGAGGGGCCTTGGGGCCCAGTAGATGTGACCACGGCCGGCTTGAGGCCCACACAATGTAGCTAATTGGCCTCCGCATTTCTCTCTCTTGAATTTTAAATCCTTTTAGCCACAGATTACTGGACAATGGGCTGAATTCTCGGCGCTGTCATTAGGCTGGAGGACAGCGCGGGGTCGCTGTCCCTGGGCCAGCCTCGTTACCGGGTGGTTGAGAGGTGTGGGTGTATCTCCTGGGGACGTGTCTCAGAGCCACGATGCCAATTTCATCCTGACAAAGGAGCCTCTCCCCGCGGCTCAGGGCCTGCAACCCAGAAGGCCCTCAGCCTGCTCTTTGGTGCTCTTGTTCTGAGTGAAGAGCGGGCACCAGAATCCAAGTCAAACCCCGACCTCTGCCCTGTACAGGTACATGTTCCCAGGGCGGAGGATCCTTTGGAGTGTGGGCCCGAGGCCGGGCTGGGCTGCATCGCTCCCCAGAGCGCCCTGCCTTTGCTGGACAATCACCTCGGCCCCTCTCGTTCCTGCGGCTTTTGATCTCACCTGCCTGCAGACTTGCAGCCATTGCCCCCACCCCATGCCCTGCACCCTCTTACCTGACCCTCCCTGACCCGCGGGGTCCCACCAATGCCACCCCCAGGGCGCCGGGCCATGGCATGGGGTGGAGGCTTTGACCCAGTCACACCTTGACCAGTAAAGATGCCAGAGCCCTAGGTCCCTTCCCACTGCCCCACCGCCCGTCTACGAATGTGAGATCACGGGAGTTTGGGGAGCGTAGGCCCCTAAAACACAGCTCCTGGTAAAGGTGGAAGACAAGCGCTTTGCCCCATGGCGGGCACCCTTCCCAGGCTCTGTGCTCCCCACACGGCTGCTGCAGCCTCCCTTATAAATCACCAGTGATGAGTTTTTTTTTTTTTAATTACATTTTATTTTTGGCTGAGTTGGGTCTTCGTTGCTGTGCGCGGGCTTCATCTAGTTGCGGCGAGCTGGGGCTACTCTTCATTGCAGTGCGTGGGCTTCTCATTGCGGTGGCTTCTCTTGCTGCGGAACATGGGCTCTAGGCGCACGGGCCTCAGTAGCTGTGGCACGTGGGCTCAGTAGCTCGCGGGCTCTAGAGCGCAGGCTCAGTAGTTGTGGTGCACGGGCTTAGTTGCTCCGCGGCATGTGGGATCTTCCCAGACCAGGACTCGAAACCGTGTCCCCTGCATTGGCAGGCAGATTCTTAACCACTGCGCCACCAGGGAAGTCCTGATGAGCTTTTAAACAGAGTCTTTCTTGTACCTAGATGAGGCCACATTTTGACAACTTGACTCCACAGCAAAGAGAGATCCAGGGTCCTGGGTGCCTTGTCTGGCACCCGGGGACAACCTGGCCGGGGTACCCACTGTCCCAGCCCTGCTGAGGCTGCCATGGGACTTCGCCGCAGGCTGGTACCTGGGCTCTTTCCACAGTGCCAACTCACAAAGCTATTTGTTTTTATAGAGATTTATTGAGATATAACTCACATGTCACACAGTTCACCCACTTAAGGTGTTTTAGTGGGTTCAGCGGGTTTTAGAGTATTCAGACGCTCAGCCATCACCACTATCAACTTAGAACATGTTACTCACCCCTCAGAAACCCTTCACCCATAAGAATTGCTCGCTTTTCTCCCAACCCCCAGCCGCTGGCCAGTACTCACCTAATTTCTGTTTGTATAAACAAGCCCATTCTGGAAATGTCACATAACAATAGGTGGTCTTTTGTGACGGGCCGCACTTACTTTTTTCTTTTTTTTTTTTTATTGAAGTGTAGTTTCTTTACAATGTTGTGTTAGTTTCAGGTGTACGGCACAGTGATTCAGTTATTCTTTTTCAGGTTCTTTTCCCTTATAGGCTATTATAAAATATTGAGCAGAGTTCCCTGTGCTCTACAGTAGGTCCTTGTTGGTTTTCTCTTTTATATACAGTAATGTGTATCTGTTAATCCCAAACTCCTAATTTATCCCTCCCCCCTTTCCCTTTTGGTAACCGTAAGTTTGTTTTCTATGCCTATGGGTCTATTTGTTTTGTAAATAAGTTCATTTCTATCTTTTTTTTTTTTTTTTAGATTTCACATACAGGCAGTATCATATGGTGTTTGTCTTTCTCTGTCTGGCTTACTTCACTTAGTATGACAATCTCTAGGTCCATCCATGTTGCTGAAAATGGCACTATGTCGTTCTTTTTGATGGCTGAGTAATATTCCATTGTATATGTACCACATCTGCTTTATCCATTCCTCTGCAGATGGACATTTAGGTTGTTTCCATGTCTTGGCTCTTGTGAATAGTGCTGCTATGAACACGGGGCTGCATGTATCTTTTCAATTTAGAGTTTTCTCTAGATATATGCCCAAGTGGGATTGCAAGATCACATGGCAACCCTATTTTTAGTTTTTTAAGGAACCTCCATACTGTGCCCCATAGTGGCTGCACCAATTTACATTCCCACCAGCAGTGTAGGAGGGTTCCCTTTTCTCTGCACCTTCTCCAGCATTTATTATTTGTACACTTTTTTTTGTTTGTTTGTTTCTTGTTTTTTGCGGTACGCGGGCCTCTCACTGTTGCGGCCTCTCCCGTTGTGGAGCACAGGCTCCGGACGCACAGGCTCAGCGGCCATGGCTCACGGGCCCAGCCACTCTGTGGCATGTGGGATCTTCCCGGACAGGGGCATGAACCCGTGTCCCCTGCATCGGCAGGCGGACTCTCAACCACTGCAACACCAGGGAAGCCCTGATGATGGTCATTCTGAGTGGAATGAGGTAATGTCTCACTGTAGTTTTGATTTGCATTTCTCTGATAATTAGCGATGTTGAGCATCTTTTCATGTGCCCGTCGGCCATCCGGATGACTTCTTTGGAGCAATGTCTTTCTGAAGCAAAGCAAAGACACCCTCTTCTCTCGAGCGCCCCCTCTAGCACCCGCTAACAACCCACACATAGTATATTGTGAGAGGTAGGGCCCCAGCTCCCACCTGGTGTGGAGACAGCAGGCTTTTCAGCCATTTCTTTCAAGCTAGACTCTGAAAATCGGTGGGCAAGACCCACAGGGAGGCTCGTAGGAGCGGCCCGGTTCATATCAGGCTGGCTGAATTCCAAAGGAAATAGCACTGATAGTCCTAACAGTGAGTGTAATTACAGCCCCTGTGTGCCGTGCCAGGAGTGCAATTGGACGTAACTAGTTTTTGCAATCTTCACCGACTTAAGCCCTGCAGCCACACTGCTAGATGTGGCAGGGCCAGCGATTGGTCCAGAACCTTCTTCCTAGCTCTCTGTCCTGCAATGTAACCCCATCACTGGCCCTGGGATGGGGAAAGGACAGGAAAGCCCCAGGAGCCAGAGGCAGTACCAGCTCTGGGGACCTGCCCCTGGGAGCCCTGATGGTACAAGGTCATTTTGGAAGATAACCCATGAAGAAACCTGATTTTGCATCACAAACCTCTTGTAAAAGTATTCTTAAAACATCGGGCCTTAATTCCTTCCCAAAAGAAGTTCGTCGCGAGCCTGGCCGTCAGCATCTGTGTCTCTGTGCATCTTCCGCTGGGATGACTCTGCACGGTGCCACCCGTCAAGGTGGCCTTGGGAGTATGCGTTCAGACCACTGGTGCCTCATCTGTGACTGACTGAAATCAGACAGATCAGACCTCGAGGCCACTGACATCCACCTGGAAGACACATACCTACCTGGAGACCCCTGACAGCCACTCGGCACGTGTCATGAGCACTAAGGAGACATGGCCATCTTCACCATAAGCCCCGCCCACGCTTCAGTAGCTTCCAAATTTCCAACAAGGCAAATCTGACATCCACCAGCTATGGAAATTGCTGTCTTAGACCATCTGTGAGATCAAATACAGTCTGAGAACTCCTCTATAAACATTTTGTCATTCTCTCATTCATTCATTCATTCTCTCATTCACTCAACCATTCAACAGCATTTTGAATTCCTGCTTCACGCCAGGCCATGAGCTGAGGATGCAGTGTGAAGAGGACACATTCCTTTCCTGGTGGAGGCAGGGGTGGGTGGGGAGGGCCAGGAGACACCTACCACCAGGGAGAAGGTGGGTGACAAAAGGGAGTGACAGCAACACATTCAGGCCCTTTGGGCACGAGCTGGGGGCCCCCTACTGAGCCTGGGTAGGTCAGGAAGCAGCCTCTGCCCGCTTCATGCTGGCTAGCTTCGGACCCTAACTAACCACTCAGTAAGCATCATGGGTCCCTCCTACACTCCAAATCTCTCTCATTTTATTTTCCCCAA
Source organism: Delphinapterus leucas (assembly GCF_059928025.1). Taxonomy (NCBI): domain Eukaryota; kingdom Metazoa; phylum Chordata; class Mammalia; order Artiodactyla; family Monodontidae; genus Delphinapterus; species Delphinapterus leucas. Next base: position 3,783,750 of record NC_143135.1, on the reverse strand, counting down.
AGAGTTCCACCTTTGGGCATGTCTTCCGTTTCACCCCACACCCCTCTTTGCCTGGAACCCGAGTTCTGTGCAACAGGCAGCGTAGAGACAACTGGCTCCATTTCACAGGTGAGGAAACTGAGGCACAGAACGTAACCAGTTTCCTCAAGAGCACACGGGGGGAGTGGATGAGCTGAGTTTTGAATCCAGGAGCCAAACCCACACACTGCTCCCCGTTTAGTAACCATCAACGAGAAAGAGAAAGCCAAGCAGGCAATGCTATTCTTCTGGATGTAATTTGTAGCCCGCAGGGGGTGGTCACACCCAGAGTTTGACAAAAACAGCAAATCTATTTGCCAGACACTGATATAGTACTTGCTATAGACAACGTGCTCTTTGAAGCATTTTATAAATATTAACTCCTTTAAGCCGCACAACGACCCTAGTGGATTTTCTCAGAGAGGAGAAAACAGAGGCACAGAGAGGTCAAGCAACTTGCCTGTAGGTGCTCAGCGGCCTAAGGGCAGAGCCAGGATTCATAGGCAGGGACCCGGGCTTTGGAATTTGTCTGAACCACCAGGTGCTGCTGCCTAACTCAGGACACCTTGAAGGATAATTACGGCGATTATGTGCTGGGTGGGGAAAAGCTCATGATAAAATATTAAGTGAAAAAGCAGCGTTCAATATTGTATGTGTATTTTGTTTGCAAACAGCAGAAAAAATATAGACGTCCTTTTATACGGAAAGCGTGGTAGCCATGTATTACCTGGGGCCTGGTCCTGGCAGGGGGCAGACGTAAAACACAGGACACAAGAATGATTAGCGTGGAGGAATGGGCGTGAGGAGGGACCTTTTTTCCTACCATGTTGATCCCACCCTATTGTCTTTACAACAAAAATAGCTCGTTTCCCCATGAGTGGGTTTCTTTAAAGTGTCACTTTAAAGAAAATTCCTTTCGGATTCTCCAGGCTCATTCAGGTGCCTGGAGTGAGAGGAAGGGGGCCCATTATCCCGGGCTCGGGACACAGGGACAGGAGTCCCATCTCTGCTGGGCTTTGATCTCAGAACGCATCACCTGAAAGAAAAATGGCCTTTCTCTGGGATGCTAGGACATCCGGATGTAACCAGACCCCACGTGCAGAAATGTGTGTGAGGCCGGAAGCTCAGGCCTCCCACGGACCCCAGTTCCCCAGCAGTGCTTCCACGCAGGCATCTCCCCCAAGCCCCGTCGTAGGGACCCTCGGAGGGTCCTGGACCAGCGAGGCAGTCGACCTCCCCCGAGATGCCCCAGCTGCAAACCCACCAGCAAAAGTGCGCTACCCACGACCACATCCCGAGTTGTCAGGGGTGGGGGGAGGGGGAGGGGTGGGGGCTGCTGCCACCAGTGCTGTTCACACAGGATGGAAGAGCTTGGGGACACTTCTGCCGTAGCCGCCGGTGCGTGGCCGGGGTCGCACACTGAAGCTGCCTCGCTGCCACGATGAGCACCACAGGCCGTGTGGTCCTGGATGCGGCGGCACACGCAGTGGCTCAGAAGTTAGACTCTGGCCTCAGACCTCGCAGCTCTGTGTCTCCATTTGCTCATCTGTAAAATGGAGACATAGCAGCATCTACTTCATAGGGTCTTTGTGACGATGACCCCCCAGGCGCAGTGAGCATTGGAGCAACGTCTGCAACCTTTGCTCTCCAGTCCTTGCTGCAGTCCTGTGAGCTGCCTCCTGTCACCCACGCTTTGCAGGGAGGAATTGACATACAGAGAGCGTAAGTGACCGGCCCGGGGTCCCTCGGGGTGGATTCCTTTCTGAGCCTTTCGTGGGGTCACGCCATCTCCCGGGTTATCACTGGACCCCCAGGTCCTGGGACGCGGCAGGGTCTCCCCCATAGAACTCCAGCAGCTGCGAAACTTCCACCCACCAGCTATCTCTCAGACAAAAAGATCTGACAAGAACAAATGGATTCATTTTTATTTTTACTTACATTTATTTCAAAGGAAAATCCACACCTTTGTGAAGAATAGAGACCAACATCCTTTGCCCTGATTACAATGTAACTATAAAACATTACTATGTAACTATTAAAATAACTGCAGAAAACTGTATCATTAAGTTCTCACCAAGTCGCAGGCTCAGACGCAGGCACTTGCTCTTCCTTTGTAAAGGGGAGGCGGGGTGGTATAAAGGCCAACTGCGAATAAGAAAACTTGAAAGAGAAGGAAGAGAGCTTTCTCACCATTTTATGTGATTTCAGCTACACCATCCTCCCTCGGTCCTCTGGAGTCCCTGTCCCACAGCCAGCGTCTTCCTCATGCCAGCGATGTCCCAAGCCCTGGACCTATGGGCTGGGCTGGGACGACGGGAAAGCGGTACAAGCATCCAAGTCTCTGCCCCGAGGTCCCCCCAGTGGGCCTGGGTCTCGTGCCCCCGCAGGCTGCCTTCTACAAAGCCAGGAGGGCCTCCTACTGCCCCTCTTGCCTCCTTCCTCAGAGGCTTTCTCTTTTACCACCTCCACCTACTTCCTTATTTACAGTTGGAGCCAGAGGCCCAGAGAGGGCACGAGGCTTCTGAAGGTCACACAGCGGGCTAGGGGCCCCAAGGGGCTGGATTCTTTATTTATTGACGATGGCTGCAGCGACCTTAACTACACAGTGATCGTATCTAATCCCCCCTCACCCTGTGCAGAGGTGGAGACCAGCTCAGAGGGTTGAGTGACGGGTGCAGGATTTGAATCCAGGCCTGGCGCCCTGGCCCCCATCCTCCCTCGGCCCCGCCCTCTCTGAGCTGCCCTGCTGGCTGCTCATCGCCCACCCACAGCCTTTTGCTGGCATCCTGTCGGGATCAGTAGAGCCCAGCACACTCCCTCTTCAGAGCATCCTGGACTCCAACCATCTCCGCCCCCCAATTTGTCTGAATTCTGTGGTCTTTAAAAATCATTCATCTTCAAAGCCGGGAAGAGAAAAGGCTCCAGAGGGGCCAAGTGGGCATTGTGAGTGGCTGGGAGAATGTTGCTTAAGTCCCTGAAATGATGACTAATTGGAACCCTGGGGGTGGGATGGGGGTGGGGGTGCTCTCACTGTGGGCACTGCACCTGGGGGAGCCTTCGGGTGGGCAGGCAGGCGCGTCCCCTTCCCAAGCCGGTCCAGCCGCGAGTCAAGGGCACCACAGCACCTGGGGGAGCCTTCGGGTGGGCAGGCAGGCGCGTCCCCTTCCCAAGCCGGTCCAGCCGCGAGTCGAGGGCACCACTGCACCTGGGGGAGCCTTCGGGTGGGCAGGCAGGCGCGTCCCCTTCCCAAGTCGGTCCAGCCGCGAGTCGAGGGCACCACAGCACCTGGGGGAGCCTTCGGGTGGGCAGGCAGGCGCGTGCCCTTCCCAAGCCGGTCCAGCCGCGAGTCGAGGGCACCACTGCACCTGGGGGAGCCTTCGGGTGGGCAGGCAGGCGCGTCCCCTTCCCAAGCCGGTCCAGCCGCGAGTCGAGGGCACCACTGCACCTGGGGGAGCCTTCGGGTGGGCAGGCAGGCGCGTCCCGTTCCCAAGCCGGTCCAGCCGCGAGTCGAGGGCACCACTGCACCTGGGGGAGCCTTCGGGTGGGCAGGCAGGCGCGTCCCCTTCCCAAGCCGGTCCAGCCGCGAGTCGAGGGCACCACAGCCCAGCTAAGTGGTGTCCACAGCCCCAAGTCAGACATTCCAGCTTTGGTTTGGGAAACCACAGGGGCCCCGAGTGAGTCCCACTGGACTTGGGCTCCTGGGTGGGAGGCACTGCAGTCGCGGGTACCGGCTGGGATGGGGGGTTGTAATAACAGCTTTAAATAAAAGACATTTATTCTCTCACGGTTCTGGAGGGCAGAAGTCTGAAATCAAGGTGTTGGCAGGAACGAGCTCCTTCCAAAGGCTCTGGGGGAGGAGACTTCCTTGTCTCTCCTGGCATCTGGGGGCTCCAGGTGTCCTTTGGCTTGTGGCTGCATCCTTCCAGTTTCTGCCTCCGTCTTTATATGGCCTGCTCTATGTGTCTGTGTCTTTATTTTTTCTTCTTACAAGGACATCTGTCATTGGATCAGGGTCCACCCTACGCCAGCATGACCTCATCTTAACTCACCTCTGCGAAGACCCTACTTCTAAATAAGGTCCCCTTCACGGTTCCAGGAGTCGGGACTTGGAGATGTCTTTTGTGGGGACACAGTTCTACCTCTACCCTCTCATGGTGGCAAATCCCTTTGTGGGCATCACCGTAGAGAATCTTTCCCACGCAGCAGCCTGAGAGGGAGACGTGCTAGTGGTGACCGGTGGGGAGAGGGAAAGGAGGAAGGGAAAGATAGGGGTAGGGGATTAAGAGGTACGAACTATTAGGTAAAAAATAATCTACAAGGATATGTTGTACAACACGGGGAATATAGCCAATATTTTATAATAACTATAAATGGAGCACAACCTTTAAAAAGTGTGACTCGCTATACTGTACACCTGTAATTTATATAATATTATACCTCAACTCTACTTCAATTCAAAGAATTCATTTACTGTGCTGAGTCTGTAATGCCTAGAAAAGATAGCTTAAGCCAACTTGGTGTTTTGTTAGTGAAGAGCGTTGCTTTAAGCGTGGTTAAATGTGACGTGTAGAGTACTCACACAGCACCCAGGGGAACGGGATTCCAGGCTGACCTTTCATTATTCATTGGGAAAAAGCATTTAATCTCTTTGGGCTTAAGCCTCTTCGTCTTGGACCATAAATACTCATTAGAATAAGTATTTCCTAAAATTCTCCTATTACACAATGCTACAAAATATAAGTCATTTATTAGTGACAGAAGAAAAAAGCCATAGGCCTGAGCAGATTCAGGGGGCGGGGAAATAGCCTCTACCTCCTGTGGGGGGAGCTTCAAAGCCACGTGGCAAAGGGTTGTGGCTACAGGGACCGGCCAATCAGGCGTGGAGGTGCTGCTTCTTTGTATACCACGTATGCCACGCACCGTCTTGAGAATCTGAAGGATGTTGTGGACCTGCCCTCATCCCAACACCCCCGTGTGTGTACACACAGCATTTTGTGTACGATTTTAGGGTGTTCATGCACCCTTGTTTCTGGCCCATCCGTGGAACTCCCCTGTGTGCCAGCAGGCTCCTCCAGGGCGAATCAGCCCTGGGCATCAGGGCCGCAGCCATCAGGGGGCCGTTGGGAGGCCCTGTTGAGGGCTGGTGGCTAACCTTCTTCTCCCCAGTGGAAGACAGTCCCAGTTCCCGTTGCTGTGTGACAGACAATCCGACACTCAGGGGCACGCACCCATTGTCCCACGATGCTCTCGGGTCCTGTGGGTCAGACCCGGGTGCCACAGAGTGTAGGCAGCTTGTCTCCCCAGGCTTCAGCTGGGGAGACCGGGTGCCTGGGTCCTGGGATCATCCGGAGGCCCCTGGGGGGAAGTGGCTCAGAAGCTGGGCTCTGCTGGGCCTGCCGTGGGGCTTGAATTCCTCCCGATGTGGCCGCTGGGTTCCGGAGGGCGTGTCCCCAGAGCAGCACTGCAGGGGGGTGAGCCGGGAGCAGCCCCCTCGCCTTTCGTCTTTCTAACTCTATTGAGGAGTAATCGACAAATATAATTGCGTAGCTTAAAGTTGCCAACGTGACGACGTGATATACACACACGTGGTGGGATGATTTCCAAGATGGAGATAATCAGCACAGCACGTCCATCTCACACACTGAACTCTTCTGTGTGGAGTGAGAACGCGCTTAAGACCTACTCTGAGCAAAGTTCAGTCTATGACACCGAGTTATTAGCTGTGGTCTCCATGCCGTGCGTTAGAGCCTCAGCAATTGCTCTTCTTGTGACTGAAATATGTGCCCTCCGACGCAGCTCCTTTCCCCCCAACCAGCCCTAGCCATCACCCAGCATCACGCCCACCACTTTCTTCTGGTGAGCCTGAGCCCACCCAGACTCAAGGGGAGGGGACATAGAGCCCTCCTCTCATTGGAAGGTTTCTCAATCACCTTGAATCAATTTCTAAAGCCTGGCAATGACTCTCAGAGGGCAAGTTGCAGGGAGAGGCACCCACTCAGCACCTCCCACTGGGGGTGATGGGAGCTGACGGAGAGCGCTTCCCACACCCGCAGGGATACAGGCCACCACCGCAGGCTTGGCTCCCAGGGCACCCTGAGCCTCCCTGACCCCCGCCCTTCCAGGGGATGGGGTCTCCGTTTGCCCAGTCCTGGTGTACTCCCTTGTTCAACCTAGCAAATGGGGAGCCCTGCCTTCCTGTTTTAAGTAGGCAGCCAGGACAGACTGCCTGTTGCCACGGTCCTTCCCAGCTAAGCAGAGACTCCGGGTCCCTCTGCTGGGTTCTAAGCCCAGCCCTGCCATTCACGGCTCTCCCCCAGGTCACTCAATCCAGAGCCTCAGGGGTCTCGGGGTAAAATGGAGATAATGACAGCTCTTCCCTCTGGGGACGATTAAGCGTGAACTGCTTAGCACGTGGCCTGGGACACAGCAAGTGCCAGACATCGGCTGTTATTATCATCAGAAAGATCAAAGTTTTGAAGTTTCCCCGGACCCTTTCCCACGATCCCCCATCTGCCCTAAATCCATAACCTTCTCTGGAGCAAGGTATCTGCCTCGAAGAGTCTCCCAACAGAACGACCTTTGCTTTGGGGGCAGTTCACCCAGGACTCCTTCGATCCCACACCCCCTGGCCTTGAGACCCTTGGGGCACCTGGTTCCTGTCATATCGAGGAGTTGGCGGCGTCAGTGCCCCCATTTTACAGAGGAGGAAACTGAGCTCAGAGTGTGAAGTGAGTTACCCAAGGTCGCTTTGCCACGGAAAGGAGGCCCCAGGATCAGAAACCGACTGTGTGATCCCAGAGTCAGCACACGTAGCCACTGGCTGCTCTGTCTCTGGCCAATCACAGGTCAACCACATCCAAAAACTGTCACAGAAGCAGCGTGTGGGTCGAGTGCCCTCGATGGGCCAGGATGGCACCAAGCCCTCTTTGCAGACCATCTCATTTCATCCTTCAACAACCCCATGGGGTCTATTTGATCATGACGCCCTCTTAGCAGAGAAGGAGCCCGAAGCAGAGACAGGCTAACTAGCCCCAGGTCCTGCCACGGTTCGAACCTGGATGGCCTGAGCTCACGCGTTATTCATCTCGGGACCATCCCGCACCAACATCCAGCAAGCAAATGAAGGGGAGGATTTAAAAACACAAAGTAACCGCTCTAAAACTAGTGCACACGTGTCGTGGCCACATCGGGTGCTTTGCTAAGTGCTGAGGAGCAGCAGTCATGACCCTCACAGCGCCCTGCAAAAATGAGTAGACCCAGGATCTCACTCTACAGATGAGGGAACTGAGGCTCAGAGGATCTAGATAGTTGATTTCAGGTCCTGTGTATGTTCATTTCCAGGCGGCCCCGCACTGCTGACGGGCAAGCAAAGGGGAAGAGCCGTCTTCTCGCATCTTGTTTGCACGTGGAGTCTCTGTGTCCCTGCTGGCAGACCCCCTGCAGGTTTCTGCCTCCTGGTCAGGCTCCTTCAGCTGCTGGGGGCCCAGAGCTCCGGCCCCTCCAGGCTAGCTCACCTGGGCTCTGGCTGGAGGCCCCGCCAAGCACCTCCCTGCCTGGAAACACCTGGCTGCCACCTCCCCGTGGGAAGCTGCAGACACTAAGGGCAGGTGAGAAGCCAGGGGCTGACTGCCCCCACCCCGAACCCTGAGATGGCTGCCCTGCTCAGTGTCGTCCTTAAGAGGCTGGGGCCACAGGCCAGTCCTCCTGGCGAAACGCAATCGTCCTCCTGGGAGAGGGGCCTCCTCTTGGCGGGTGAGGCCGCGGAGGCCGTCCCACGAAGGGCCCTCTCAGGAGCATCACCTTCCCGCGGCCCCGTCCTCCCCTTTGTTGAGATTCCCACTTAGAATATCAAAGCTGCGGGGCCACAATGCCCCACTGAAAGCTGAGTCACCCAGGTTCTGTGACACCACCAAGCCCTCCTGCCGTCTCGCTCTGAGCGGGGGCTCCTAGTGCCAAATGAAAAGGAAATCCCCGGCCAAGGGTGGGACTGGGCTGCGGCGGGGCCTGGTGAGGCTGGCGCCGCATAAAGGGGCCTTGTTCCCAAATCAAAAGGGCCTGAACACAAAAGGGAGAGAAGAAAGGGCCGGGTGGAGGGGCCAGCTGCAGTCTGGCGCACCTTGAAGGGCACGGAGTGCCAGGCCCGCAGCGCCCGCTGGCGGGGCGGCCCCTCCTCCACCGCTCCCCTGGCAGCACTGGGCTTTTCCAGGAGCCCTGCAGTGGGAGGCAGACAAGCACGGGGTGGGGTCTCACATGGAGCCAAACAGCCGCACCCTTGAGACCCTGGCACCGGGTGTGAGTGGGGGGTGCCCACGGGGGCAGCTGGCGCCAGCTTCCCGCCAGCACCAGCGATGCCAGCACCATCAACGGCACTCTTACCACCAGCAGCACCAACAATGCCAAGAGCATCACAAGCTCCAGTCCTGCATCCGTGAAATAAGGACGATGCCGTGGTACCCACCTTGCAGAGCTGTTGTCAGGATTAAATGAGTGCATCCAGAGAAGGTCCTTAGTTAATCGTGTGGGCAGAGGGCAACCAACAGTTAGGAGGCATTTGCCCTGGGCCAGACTCCACTCTAAATGCCTCATGTGAGGCATTTGCTCCAGAGGGTGACACTCTTGTCATAATTCCCACTTTACAGATGAGGACGCTGACGCCTGGAGAGGTTCGGGAGATTGCCCTCAGCTGGGATGTCGCGCCTCAGAATCTGAACACAGGCACTCTGATTCCAGAGCCTGTGCCCAAAGCAGGCTGCCAGGCTGCCTCTCAAGTGGATGAGCCGGGAGGGCCCAGGGCACGAAGGAGGCCGAGGCCACCAGCAGAGCTGACCCCGAGCCCCTGCCCGGGTCACGCCCAGCGCTGCACCTCCAGGGCCCACAGGATCTATCTGCCCAGGGGCTGGACTCAGAAAAATGCTGCAACGTGGTCTCAAGGCAGCAACGATCCATAGCCTGCAGCTGCCGGCCTGCCCTGTGAATCTCCGACTTGCTGGCACCACAGTCCCAGCCCAGGATTTATCCAATTCCTGGATAAATCAAGGGGATGTATTATGTATCCTGACATGATTCGGCCTGGCTCCTGGGTCAGTGGCACGGTCATTTTTCTCCGTGATCAGCACACAGCCACCAAACTGATGGGCTCCCAGAGTCTAGGCTGTAGCTCCCAGCCTAGGTGACTAATGCATGCTTTTGCCACTTCGTGGCATTTCTCACCAAGAAGCAGCCCCCATGAGACCCCAGGATCCCGAGGTCCATGTGTCCTCAACCAGGTGCTAAGTCTCTGATGCTCAGGACAGCACGCCCTTTGCCCTTTCAGGATGAGAGAGGATGATTCCGCAGATGCCTTCGTGTTCTCGAGTCCAACTTTCCACCCAGAGTCAAGTTCGCCGTGACGTCCCGAGGGGCCAGCCCCGCCTTAGGCTGACTCCAAAACCCAGAGAGCACATGTTTGCAGTCAGACAGACCTGAGTCCCAGTCGTGGTGCTGCCATTTACCAGCTGAGCGGCCTTGGATAAGTAAGTCACCCTCTCTGGGCCTCAGTCCCTCGCGTACAAAATGAGGATGATGGTAATGACACCCATCTCTCGGAGCCGTCATCAATGAGTTAATCCATGTAAAGTCCCTAGGATAGTGTTGGCAGAGAGCAAGCCCTGTCTCAGCGAATAACAACGACGATAATCATAACAGGGGGATGATGGTGACGAGCCCAGTGTTTAGCTTAAGTTCTCAGAAAATTATAGTTGTTGGGAATGGCAAGTTGCCTTGGGCTACAAGGCAAACTTGCCCTTCGGGGCGGAGGTCTTAGCAGCAGCCGGCTCCTCACTCGGGGGGCCAGGTGGGCTTCACCAGCCCAGCCGTGAGCTCAGAGGAGATGGCAGCCCGGTGGCAACCACAAAGATAGCAGCCCGGTGACAACCACAAAGAGCCTCAGGGCCTCGTCCTGGGACTCCCGGGCCGCCTGCACCCTGAGGGCACTTGCAGACACCCTTCTGGGCACCTGAGTAGGTACGGGCTTTGCTCCTTCCTCAGTTCATCTGCTCGCCCAGACCTAGAGCTTCCCGTCTCATCCGGGTACCCGAGCCCCGTGTTGCCAGGAGCAGCCTCCAGCCCAAGTCCTGGCCTTTGAGGGAGCTGGTTATGCTGGGGAGGCGGAAACGGCTCTGCACCCTCTTACTTGTAGCAGCAAAGCCAACTTCTTAGACAACACTTTTAAGCAGGCTTCCCCAACCTGGCCCCCACTGCTCCCCACAGCCCAGGTCTCTTTTTGGTTTTTGTAAATCGCCATGACCAGCTTTGACGTGGCCCTTTGGTGATTTGGGTCATCGACAGGCAGGCCCTGCACAGGGAAGCTGCCCTAGAGGCAGGGAGCCCTCTCATCCCAATGGCAAGAAAGGAACAGGCTCCTCTCTCAAGCCTTTGGGGGGCAAAGGAGTGGTGGTGGAGGGGCTGGCTGGCTATGAAGCAATCCCACAGAGGCCCTGCCAGCACTTGGGTGAGGTTAGGGCCTTGAGGTCCCCTGGGTCACACGGTAGGTGGCAGCTGAGAATGGAACCTCCCAGAGGGAACCCAGCACGGGGCCTTTGGAGTCAGGAAGTCTGGTTTGCACTTCAGCTCTGGCGCTCTCCAGCCTGTGGCAGGTCGCTTATCCTGCGTGAGCCCCAGTTTCCTCATTTTAAAAATGAAGGTGGTGATAGAAAATCAAACCTCCTGACACCATGGCAGTTGAGGACAATGCCTGGCACACAGTAGGTGCTCAGCAGGAGCTGTGATGGTCATAGTGGTGATGACGATGACGACGAAGATAGGATGTCGGTGAAGATGGTGAGATGACGATAATGACGAAGAAGGTGAAGGAGTTAGTCACGATGGTGGTGAAGGAGATGGTGACGATGATCTTGAAGAGGGTTATAATGAAGAGGGTGAAGATTCGGATGTATGGCTGCATAGGCTGAAGATCTACTGCAGTTCTCTCTTTACGGGCACAGAGAAGGGAGGAACTAACCCAAAGTCAAAGCAATTAGTGGTAGAGCCCAACCTGGCATGTTAAGCTCCTAACTCCCATTCCAGTTCTCTTTCCCCTGACCCTACATCCCTTGATACCACCTTGAGCTGAAGCAACTGGTCTAAATCCTTAAGTGTGTCCCCGAGATTCATGATACCCAGAATTAGATGCCTTGGGCTTCTAACAGATGTGTGGAGTCTGCCGGTTGCCTCCTCCATTTCCCTCCTCCCTTTCTTTAGAACAGAAGCCCTGTAGGTTGATATGGCCAATGGAATGCAGGCAGAAGTAATTGGATGGGGTTCTTAAGGAACTCTTTTTTGCCCTTCCCTCCATCTTCCTCCCTCTGTCTGGGATGCCAACAGGGTGGCTGGATCTGGAGCAGCAATCTTGGATCATGAGGTCATGAGAAAGGAAGTTCCATGCTGAAGAGTGAGGAGAAGAAAGGGAAAGGACCAGGGTCCTTGATGACCACAGAACCTCACACCAGTGTCAGGATGCTCAACTGTGCTACAGAAGTGAATCACCTGCCCTGTGGAGCATTCATGCTGGTTCGGGGAGACAGGAAATAAAACAATAAACATGTGAATGTGTTCAAGTCAGGTGGTGATAAAGCCAAAGAAAGGGTTGGAGAGTAGCCATGTTGTGCTGCTTTAGAAGGAGTGAAAGTCCTCTAAGTCCTGCATAAAGTCCATCGGGGGGAGGAGGGTCTTGGAAATATGCTTCGTGTGGTCAAGGAACAAACAGGGGTCAGGGAGCTGGGGTTGTGTGAACACGGAGCTGTACATGGAGCTGGATGTGGACCTCCAAAAGACATGTCCATGTCCCAGTCCTGGAACATGTATTACCTCATATGGCAAAAGGTATAATTAAGCTAAGGCTCTTGAGATGAGGAGTTTATCCTGGACTCTCTGAGTGGGCCCTACGTGCAATCACATTTGTCCCTATAAGAGAGACACACAGAGGAGAAAGAGGGGGAGCTGGGGGCCATGTAACCACAGAGGCAGAGACTGGAGTGAGGCAGCCACAAGCCGAGGGTTGCAGACAGTCACTTGAAGCTGGAAGAGACAGGAGGGATCCTCCCCTAGAGCCTTTGTGCGGAGCACAGCCCTGACGACACCTTGAATTTGAACTTCTGGCATTCGACTGTGAGAGGATGAATTCTTATTGCTTTAAGTCACCATGTTTGAAGTCCTTTGTTACAGCATCCCCAGGAAACTAACACGGGGTGAGTGGCGGGTGCTGAGATCAGAGACAGAGGTGGAGACCTATTGCACAGGGCCTCGTAAGCCACCTCGAGGACTCCAGTGAGAGGAGCGGCCATTGCAGGATCAGGAGCTGGGTGTGGTGGGATCTGATGTGCATTTTTAAAGGACACTCTGGTTGCCAGGTGGGAGGAAATGGGCTGGGAGACATCTGCAGTCATCCAGATACTAGAAGGTGCCCCTGGCCTCAAGGGCCCTGCCCAGGGCTGCCCCACATGCCATCGGGAAGTTGCTTTCGGTGTTCCAAGTGCTCTGGGGGCAGAGAATAGGGCATGGCTGGGCCCCTCTGATTAGCCAAACAGAACAGATGTGTTTTTAATGGGGAACAAGAGGCCATGTGCCCTCCGGGCAGAGACATGGTTGTGTGTAAATATTTAGAAAACTGGGTGTGATGTGTTCATATAAAAAAAATTCCCTTCCTTTTCTTTGAATGACACAGCGGAAACACCCAATTGTTTTCACACCAGCATACAGGCTGGTCAGTGACCTTCGGTGGGCTGAGGCAAAGGGGACAGAAGGGGAGAAGGTGGTCCAGTAGCCTTCAACCACAAGCCCTCCATCAGGTAACAGAAGAACCTGGGTTCAGCTGGCCCTTGGGCACCCCCAAGGCACAGTCACCAATGGGAGCTGCATGGAGACAAAGACCAATGGCTGAAGCCGAATCCTCAGGTAAGCGGTTTTATCAGTCAAGTGGAATCAGGGACCTTGGCAGCTGGGTGAAGAGGCAGAGCTACTGCACCTAAAATTAGTTTGCAGAAGAGATCATTTTTCTCAAAGTGCCTGCACATTCCCCCAATCCACCTTTGCTCACACTACATCACCTCTTCTCTGCTCTTCACCTGTCCAATTCCTGGCTCTAGGTGAGCAGATGCCTAAGGTGGGTGCAGTATTCAGGAGACCCTGGGCTGTGAGTGCAAGAGGACTTCCTTTGGGCCACCCAAGAGGAGGATAAAATCAAGACAGGAAAAACACTTGGGGCATCTAGTTAAGGGGCTGGGTGGAGTTGGAGAGCACAGTGCTGAGCCTGGGGGCCACCCTGTGGTTCAAGGACATGGCTGCTGCACTGCCTACAGTGGGGGAGCTTTTAAGGGCACCGAGGCGCTCTGGCATCGCCCAGACTGCTCTAAGCCATGCCCCAAGCTTGCATGTCCAAGGCCATCACCTCCATGGTGCGCCAGCCCAGACTACCCCGTGACTTCCCTCTTCTTGAGCTCCTTTAGCATTCATAAGACAGAAGGAGAGAGCTCATGAACACCTGCTGTGTGCCAGTCTCTATTCCAGGGCTTTACATGTTTTGTATCACTCTCATCACATCTTGAAAAACAGGAGCTATTGATATCCTCCTTTTGCAGATGAGAAAACAGACTCAGAGAAGTGGAGACTAGTCCAGATTCACACACGCCTGTTTGTGTATCGCACTGTCTTTCCCAGCTCAGAATTCATCTCATTCTCCAAGTATGTATTGAATGCTGTTTGGCACATGGCTCTGTTCCAAGCACAGTGGGTATCATAATGAACATAACAGATGCAAACCCCTGCTTTTGGAAGGAGGCTTCTGGTGCTGGAAATGTTCCGATCCTCAAACACAGGTGTGTTCAATTTGAAAATCATCAAAGTGTACCTCCACCATCTGTGCATTTACTGCACTTAAAGAAGAAAAATTTTTAGATCCCTGCCTTCACTGAGGTTACATCCTGGTGTGTGAGATATGGTAGGCTGAATTAAGGCCCCCAAAGATATGCAGGTCCTAGTAACTTGAACCTGTATGTCGCTTTGTGTGGCAAAAGCGACTTTGCAGATGTGATTAAGTTAAAAATATTGAGATGGGGAGAGTATCCTGCATTATCCAGGTGGGCCCTGATTATAACCAAAAATTTCCTTATAAGAGCTAGGCTCAGGGAGATTTGATTACAGCAGAGGAAGTAGGACATGTAATAATGGAGGCAGAGGTTAGAGTGATGCAATTAAGAAGTTATGAGCCAAGGAATGCAGGCAACCTCTAGAACCTGGAAAGAACAAAGAGTGGATTCTCCCTGGAGCCTCCAGAAGGAACCAGCCCTGATGACACCTTGACTTTAGTCTAGTGAAACTAACTTCAGACTTCTGGCCTCCAGAACTTGAAGAGGATAAATTTCTGCTGTTTTAAGCCATCAAGTTTGTGGTGATTTGTTACAGCAGCAACAAGAAGCTAATACACAGAGAACTTTTATTTTCTTGAACCACTTGAGATAGTTGCCAGTGTGATACCTCACCACCCCCTGACTGCCCTAGTGCATATTTCTTACAAACAGTGACATTCTTCTGCATTATCACAACAAACTATCAAAATCAAGAAATTGATGCTGATATATCACTACACACTTCTGGCTTCACCAATTGTCTCAATAGTGTCTTTCTAGCAAAGCATCCAGTTCAGAATCTTAGTCTCCTTCAGTCTGGAACCATTCTTCAGTCTTCCCTTGACCTTCACAGTCCTGATGTTTTTGGATGCAGGCCAGTTATTATTATTATTTTTTTGCGGTACGTGGGCCTCTCACCGTTGTGGCCTCTCCCGCTGTGGAGCACAGACTCCGGACGCGCAGGCTCAGCGGCCATGGCTCACGGGCCCAGCCGCTCCGCGGCATGTGGGATCTTCCCGGACCGGGGCATGAACCCGCATCCCCTGCATCGGCAGGTGGACTCTCAACCACTGCACCACCAGGGAAGCCCCAGGCCAGTTATTTTGAAGAGTGACTTCCAATTTGGGTTTGTCTGATGTGCCCTCAGGAAGAGGTTCAGGCAGGTTCTGCATTTTTTTGCAAGAAGTGATGCTGCATCCTTCTCACTGCCTCCTGTCAGGTGGTGTGCAATTTCAGTCAGCCCACAGCTGGTGCCATCCACCCTGATTGGTGGAGTCTGCTGGCCTTCTGCGCTGTGATGTTCCTCCACCTTCATAATTAATATGTATTTCAATTTATTTGTTTACTTATTTATGTCATCATGGAGTCATGGTTTCTTATTTTAGTCAATGAATTATAGTACATTTCTATCATTATTTATTTTGACCCTCAATTTGTTCTATATCTGACCAGTGAAAGCCCCTTTTGATGTGTCTTATAATTCTTGGAGCGCTTCCCGCTTCACTGGAATAAGATGCTCCAGGCTCACCTGGTGCCTTCCCTGTCCCTGGAATCAGCCATTTCTCCAAGGAGTCCTGTCTCTCCCGTGGCATCTGTGCTTCTCAGTAAAGCAGGAAGACCACCAGCTGAGTGTGAGGGCAGGGAAGGTGGTGCTGGAGGTTCGAGCAGAGAGGAGGCCCCAGTTTTCTCTAAAAAGAGTGGAGGGGGGAACATAAGAGAGGCGTTGAGAGTAAAGCCAGTTAGTGGGTGACTGTAGTCTGTTCTGTCTTACAAGCATTCTTCATCTCTTCTCCCCGTTTTGCAAAGTCCTTAGGGCCTATGTCTTAGTCAGCTTAGGCTCTATAACAGAACAGCACAGACTGGGCAACTTAAAAAACAAACATTTGTTTCTCCCAGTTCCGGTGACTGGAAGTCCAAGGTCATGTGCCTGCAGATTCAGTGTCCAGTGAGGACACCTTCTCATTGTTTCCTCAATGGCAAAAAAAAAAAAAAAATATATATATATATATATATATATATATATATATATATATATATATGTTGGGGAAAGCAAGCTCTCTCATGTGTCTTCTTATAAGGGCACTAATCCCATCATTGGGTCCCCACCCTCATGATAAAATCACTGCCCAAATGCCCCACCTCTTATCATTACACTGGAGATAAGTGTTTCAGTGTATGAATTTGGGGGGGGGGCACAAAATGTGGTCCATAGCAGGCTATATACCCCAAGTCCTCACTGGGAGCTCACAAGAATAGAAATTCAAAGAAAATCAATCTTTAGGGCACACAAGGGTCTTTAGATCAACTTGCTGAGTCCTCACCACGCAGTTGGAGCTCCTTACCTCAGCAGCTTGATAGAACCATCAGACATCCTTTGAACTGGACTTATAGGGGTTTTCCACCTGGCTGCTTGCAGATTCTTCACCAGCCTGTCCCCTTGCCCCTACCCAAAGACATCAGACCAGGAATTTTTTAGCCTCTGTGTGGATCTGAGCAGGCAATAACTCCCTTGGTCAGAAAAGAGAAAGATCTAATGATAGTGGATGGTTCTGGAAACTAGAAATGCCCTCCCTAACAGGTTCCTTAGGGGGAAGCGAACTAAAGCATCTTCAAACTGCTTCCTGCCTCTCCACTCCCTCTCACCCACTACAGACACCCTTCTCAGCAGGCCAGCAATCAAGTTTACAGCAAGGACACCCCCTGGGAGACATGGACCCAAAGCCTGTGCTTAAAAGGGGAACTCATATATAAGTAATACATATATAATTATATACATAAAAAGTACACACCCCTTCTGAAGTCACAATTCACCATTCTATTTTCTCTTCAAGCAAAAGAAGGGAGGAGATGGATGTCATTCTCTACCTCCAAGTTTTGGGTCCCTCTCCTTGGAATGCCAGCCTTTTCTGGGAATACTCATTCATCCTTCCAGGCCCGGCTCCCTCACCTCCTCCTCTGTGAAGTCTCAGGGCTCCCCAAGACCACTGTCCAGTTCATTGATTCACTGGAAGGGCTCACAGAACTCAGCACAGCTGTTATACTCATGGTTCCATGTTACAGCGAAAGGATACACATTAAAATCAACAAAAGTGAGAGGCTGGCGGGGCAGAATCCAGGAGACACCAGGTTCCAGCTTCTGGTTGTTCCCTCCCCGGGGTCACATCCTCCCAGCAACCTGTGTGACAACACGCCTGGAGTCTTGCCAACCAGGGAAGCCCACCCGAGCCTGGGTGTCCAGGGCTTTTTTGGGGGGGTCAGTCACATTGACGTGGAACTCCTTGGTCTCCAGTCCCTCCAGAGACCACACTGATAGAGCGAGACCAAAGGCCCAGGTGCACACACTCTTCCAGGGAGGATGCTCCGAGTGCACCGAGGTTATCTCCCAGGAGCCAGAACAGAGTGCAGGGTTGGATCACCCAAGTCCACCAACAACCCTTGACCACACAGAAGTCTCCTTTGCTTCCACCCCTTCCAGCTCCCACCTCTGGTCACCCATCCTGCCGTTCCACCAGCTGCCCTCTATCGACACTGATCACCCAGACAGTCATCTGTGCATCTCCCTCCACACCAGGATGGATGGAGACATTCCCATGTCTCTTGACCCCATCCCAGAATGTTCTGCAAATCTCTAAGCTTCCTTTCTTCAGGATTTTCCTAAGACAAGGCCTTACCCTTGCGTACCTGCCACTGAAGCTGAGTCAGCCTGGGATGTGGGGGACATTCATTCATCAGATGGTAGCTGTGTACTTCCCAGGTAACAGTCCTTGTTGAATAAGACATACCCCTCCCCTCACAGATCTTCCAGAACAAGAGTGTCGTTATGCTCAAGCCTCACCACTTCCAGGAAGCCCACCCTGATTGCAACCCCTCCCAGGTCTTCAGTGACTGGTCTGTCCTCCAAGCTGCCGTAGACTGGCCAACAGGACCCAGCCCCCAAGGCCACCCATGACTGTCCCAGCTGGGTCAAATAGTCCTTTTCCTGGGAATTTGGAATAGGGAGACAAGAATTATAGCCAAGCTCTGAGGGGAACTTGTCTTAGGACATGACCTAGAGCCACCTTGGGCATCATTTTTGGCAGTCAGCGAGGGGAATGTGAGTAAAAGTTGGTGCGCGGGGTAACAGTGGCAAGAGCCCCTGTGGCCTCGGAGAGAGCGTGGCCAGATTCCTGGTGACTTCCCAGCTCAGGGCAGTGGGCCCCCGGGCACTGGGAAGATACCCCTTTTCCGTCCAGGTAGCTTCATCTGTCTTATTCCTGGTGATGTAAACCTAGATCACTTAGTGAAGGCAGTGCCTGCCAGTTTCTTTACTGAAGTCACTACTTTTCCTGTTGTACTTAATAATTATTTGGGGGGAGATACTTTGAGACTATGAAAATACCTTGTTTCTCCTTGAAATTTTATCCACTTATTTGAGCCTCTATCTGTGGATCTGTAACAATTATTACTGTATTGTTCTAATGGTGACTTTCTATTTTCTCAATTCTTTCTACATTTATTAAATGGAATTCTTTTCTAAGGAAGAGCTGTCCCCTCTTCCCATAACTTATTTACTCCACCCAGATTTAATGTACAGGTGCATTTCCTCCCCTGCTGCAGGGCAAACTTTCACGTTAAGCAAACCTTGAGATTCCTGTCTTGTCCACAAACTGACCCCATGTGTCAGCCAGTGACAAGCCTTCGTACATCCTACAAAATTTCTCTGATGCTCTCACAAATAAAAGCTTAGACTGTGCTCACAAATAAATTTTTTTTTTCAATCTGGGAGAATGTTTTCTTGTGTAAAAAACGTACAGAGAAGGGTATGGGGAAAGTAATTGCAGGAAGAGGGAATAGCATACACGGTGGCTTAGAGGAAAATTGTGAAATCCAGTCCTTAGCTGGAATCTGAGTTGCTTTCTGAAGATGATACCATTTACACACCATCTCTCCTACTTCTGGGCTGGTCCCCTCTTTAAGACCCTTTTTTTGATCCTCGTGGTTGAGTGACTGCAGAAATGTTTCTAATTGTTTTGTCCCTGAATCCATACCTCTGGATGCAGAAATCCCCATCAGGGGGCAAAGTGTTATTTCCTCGACCCTTGAATGCCACCTTGAATCTAGGCTTATCTTGTGGCTTGCTTTATCCAGTAAAGCACTGGCAGCAATGACCAGTTGGCAGTTATGAGCCTAGGCCCCAAGAGGACCGTACCATGTGGACCAGCCCAGGTTAGCCTGCTGGAGGAGGAAAGACATGTAGCCCCATTGCCCCCGTCACCCCAGCTCAGAGCCAGCCCACCATCAGACATGGGAGTGAGGCCATCCTAGACCAGCCAGTCCCCAGACAACCCACCAGATGACTGCAGACCTACAAATGACTCCAGTCAGGATCATTGAAGCCTGATCCAGATCAGCAGAACTGCCCAGCTGAGCCATGGGTAGGTTTTTTAAAAACAGAAACAAATGTTTATTATATGAAGCCACTGAATTTGGGGATGGTTTGTTACACAGCAACAGCTAACTGCTACAGTTCTTAACTACTCCCACATTCAAAACTAAATTCTATAACACTCAAAGAGATGCCGTGTATGAAGCTGTCTTCTGGTCCAGCCTGTCATAGGGTGCGTGACACCAAGAGGGATTAAGTGACCTGCCAGAAAGGAGACAGCAAGTTACAGGCAAATACAGGGACAGAACACAGGACCCCAGCCTCCAGTCCAGTGTTCTGTCAATAACACCTTCTGCTTTCCCTTAACCACTCTGCTTCACCAAATCTCAGTTTTCACATCCTCAAACTGAGACTCTCTAACTCTACAAAGTGTCCCTCAGGGTTCACCTGCACTGACCCAGGGCTGAACTTGGCAATCCAGGACTGCTGCCCACCTGGGGCAGGTTCCTGCTTAACCTAAAGAGAGGTCACCCTCACCATCTCTCCCTCCCCTTTCTCCTGGAGGAAAGAGCTGTGCTCTGCCAGCTGCTGCTTTGGGAGGGGCCTCAGACACTGCGGGCAGAGATAGTCCTGAGCGCACTTTGCAACACTGTAAATTAATGATCAATAAACGATATTAATCATGGGAAAGGCTTTTCTCTGGGATGATCCATGTCTAAATAACAGTAACAATGGCAGCAACAATAACAGTAAGTACCACTTATCGAGGTCCTGAGCGTGTCTTGTGCTGTACTTCACTCCATGCTCATAGCAGCTTACGATAGAGCAGGCATGGTCCCCATTTCACAGGTGAGGATGCTCGGACGTGCAGAACTTGCCCAGTGTCACACTCGATCACCCCTCAGAGAAGCTTTCCCAACTGCCCTAGTGAGAACAGAGAGCCCCCATTAGTTTTTTTCCCTGCCGCCCGCCCCCCCCCACCCCCAGGATGGGCACCCATGAGCTCAGTCTGTCCCACTCACAGCTGCACCCAGAGCCTGTGTAACCGAGCAGGACCATATGGGGCCTTCCCGGAACAGACCCCCCCCCCCACAACCATGTCCTCTGCCTGTCTCTTGTCTGTAGAAAAACTTTATCCTCCTAGGCCTTCTCCAAGTTCCACAGAATAAACATAATCAGAGAAGTGAGAAAACGCAGAGAGAAAGGAAAACAGTCAAACAAGACAAAATAATTAATGATAGTTTAGCCATTAAACAAAGTCAAGGGCCTTTAGTTCCTCCTCCAGGGCTACAGATCGTGTTCCGAGCCACATCCTTGAGCTGTTTTGCAGTTACTGAAACCCCCACCAGGTGGAAGAAGTTAACTCCATGCTGCCCACGAACACGTAGACCCCAGACTGGTGGGAACAAGAAGGTTGATGACGTTGACTCCCAATTACCTCACCACCAACCAATCAGAAGAGCATCCATGAGCTGATCACACACCCCACAACCCCCCTCCCTCACCCTGTCTTTAAAAACCTTTCCCTGAAATCCATCAGGGGAGTTCAGGCCTTTTGAGCGCTAGCTGCCTGGACTCCTTGCTTGGCGCCCTGCAATAAACGCTACATTGTCCTTCACCACGACCCGGTGTCAGTAGGTTGGCTTTACTGCACACAGGCAAGCGGACCCACGTTTGGCTCGGTAACACCCGGAGTGTGGCAGGGGCTGCATGGAGCCTGGCAGTGAGTGGTCTGCTGGGAAGTGCTGGGCCCGGAGCCCCCTGGAGCCTCCCACCATGCAGCAGGTCACGGCTGCCCCAGAAGAGGAGGGGCTCAGCCTGGGGAAGTCAAGTCTGCAAAAGCCAGCAGAGCTGCCAGCAGTCAGGCCCGGGCTGTGCCATGCTCCAGTCGGCCTTCCTGGGCCACGACAGTGCGGTGGAGCAGGAGACCCTTCAGCGCCAGGGTCCCTCAGATGCCCTGGCTCCTTTTCCACGCAGAGCCTTGAACTTGCCGACTGTGGGCTTGGCACTGGGACCTGCTATTAAACAGTCCTGCGTGGGAGTCTGAGATGGTCTGAGTTGGTAGCTGTAGTCGCCCTTGTTTTTCTATTTTATTTTTGACATTTATAAAGGGATTCCTCTTATAATTCAATCTGTTTTTTTTTTTTAATTACATGAAATATTGACTTGGTTCCAGAGTCAGATCTGCCACACAAGGCTGTATGAGTTTGCTATGGCTGTTGGTGTCTTAAAAAAGACAAATGGACTCTCGCAGTTCTGGAGGCCAGAAGTCCCCAAACCAAGGTATCCACAGGACTGCTTTCTCCTGAAGCTCCAGGAGAGAATCTGCTTGCTCAGCTTTTTCTCCTTCTACGGGACACCTGCATCCTTGGCTCGTGGACTGCCCCCGCACCCCGTCGCTCTGACCTCTGCTTCTATGGTCACAGCCCCTCTCACTCTGGCCCTCCCGCCTCCTCTTATAAGGATGATCTCCCCACCCGGGATCCAGAACAATCTTCCCATCTCAAGATCCTTAACTCAATCTCACCTGCAAAGACCCTTTTGCCTGGTAAACCCACATATTCACAGGTCCGGGCATCAGGACGTGGGCATCTTTGGGGGACCATTATCTTGTCTCCCACAGGAAATACAGTCGAGGAAGTCTGGCTTACATCCCTGTGCCCTGCCCCCGAGAGAGGTAACTATTCTTTCACTTTACACACAGTAAAATCTACTCCTGTGGTGCCCAGTTCTGTGGGTTTTGACACACGTGTAGACTTGTGCGCCAACCCCATAACAGAGGTCAGAATGTAGTCTCTTGGGGCCGGGAGGGACCCTTGGGGGACCTGATCTAGTTCTCCCAGCAAAGCAAACCCAAGGCAGGTGTCTCCTAGGTTTGCTTATCCCCAGGCTGGAATCAAATGCCCAGTAAGAATGGCCCTCCTGGAGGTTGCATTTAATGGGAACAAGGCTAAATCGATCTATGATACAATTCATCGCTCAATGACCGCGCATGGCTACCGAGCACAGCGGGGACCCAGTGCTGCCTTGGATTATGGCTGAGATGGCAGGAACCCCTTCCTCTCTCCTGGAATTCAGCAAAGGCAGCTCTAACTCTGGCCCTGGGTGAGGCAAGGTCCGCCCCCCGGGCCCCGGTTACAGCGGGGCTTTTTGAAACCTCATCAAAATGAAGCGTGGCCCCGTGCAAGCTGGCCGGGGGCTGGTGGCCCACGGGGATGGCATTCCCAGAGACAGCAAGGAGCCTGTGGCCCTTTTCTCAACTGCCGAATAAAAGCTGCCGACCTCAGCGCCACAAAAAGGCAAGAGGGTGAATCGGTTCTGCAGGGACTGCAGTTCCTTTGAAGGGCCTGTCACTGGCACCGGGTGGTAAGAAAACATTTTGTCATGCACGTCAGCAGCCTTTCTCTGGCCTCGGGTGGCCCAGGAGCCACTCAGCGCTCATCCATCAAGCTCATGATGAAGTTGCAAATTGCCGTCTTAGAGCGATGCTCAAAAGCCAACTACTTTAGCCCGTGTCCAGGAAGCTGTCACAGGCCTGTCCCCGGGGGACGGGCTCCCCCAGGAACCTTTCTGTGGGGGCAGAATGCGGAAGGCTTGATTGGTCGCTAAAGGAGCTACAGTGACCACCAGCAGCTCTGTGCTTCCCTTGGGGTCATGCTGCCTGTCCCATTGCTCCATTGCAGCTAGAGGTGCCGAGCCCCACCCCCATGATGCTTAAGGCCCCACATCCTTGTTAATTTCAGAGCTGGCCTCGAGAGATCTACCGGCCGGGCTGCGCCTCTGGGCACCCACCTGGCTGCCTGCACTGGCCTGGAACCTTCCTTTCCTCCACATCCAGGCTGTGGTCAACTGAGAAGCCCAGCAGAGCCACTGCCAAGCCCTTCCCTGACATTTGATCTGACAACGATGATGTGGACTGTGGAGGGAGTCGCTTTGCTCATTCTGGCCCGAGCCCCCGCACACCCTGTTTCACTGAATCCTCAAAACACTCAGGAGGGAAGAAGTCTTGTCTCCCATTCCACAGGTTAGAAATGGAGAGGTCAGCGTGCTGCCCCATCACACAGCAAGTGGCAGAGCCGGACCCAGACCCGCTCCGAAGCCCAGGCACCGCATCGTCCCTTGAACCGTTGCATGATTGGCTGTGAAGTGGCACCCATGTAACCACCACCACCCGGCAGAGAAGAGATCAGCGTCTCGCGTGACCCTCTCCCTCAGGGTGACCGCTGACCCCTGTGGTCTCATCCCAGTAGGCTACGTGAATGGGGTGGGGACCTTCCTCCATCTTTCCTCTGAGTCCTTTCTGCCAGGGTCGCCCTCCAAGGCCGGGTCCCCAAAGCCACACTCAGAGCGCAGGCCGGGCAGAGCTGGTGCCTGGGCCTGGCCTTCTGGTGCTGTGGTCGTTAGGAAGGGATGCCCTCCTTGGCAAGTCATCAGTCTGTTGGGGTTTGTGTCCCTGGGGCCAGGAGCGTGGTGACAGCGCCGGCCCTGGACTCAGCCCTCACCTGTGGGCCCTGGACAGGATCACGTAGACAAAGAGAGACAGAGCCGCTGAAGACGCTCCTGGCCCTGCAGGTTGACCAATTCCAAAAGTACAAACACTGCCATGTGGGAGGTCTGTCTTTGTTTATGGACCTTAAGAAAAATTCAAAACCACACTTATACACCAAAGATGAGACGGCGTTGCCCGAGCCGAGAAGGAGCTGGAACTCGTGAGTCTGCGGTTCATCCAGGTGGCCTGAGCACCTTTCTCTATCTTCCATACGAGTGGGAAAATCTACACATTTCTGCTTTTCTTAGCGCAGGGACAGGAAGTCAAACCCCACTGAAAACGTCCCCACCACTGCCCCCCTTGGAGCACGATGTGTCAATAGCCATTGTGCTCATATCTGTGCATTCTGAAGGCTGGGCGTGCCTGTCTCCCACCCCCAACGTGTAGCCCAGGGCGGGCGGGAGGGAGACGATGGGCGCAGAGGAGGGCAGAGCAGAGAAAGGGGAGCTGGGGGAGGGGCGGATGGAGCGGCCAGGGTGACGCTGGTCAGGACAGCGACCTCTAGTCAAGGCCTAGATGTTGAGAAGAAGCCAGCTGTGCATGGGAGGTGGGTGGGTGCAAGAAGAGGCGGGCAGAGGCGCCAGCTAGGGTAGAAGCCAGGCCGGGCCGGGCACGTGCCCGAGGTGGGGCCTGAGCCCTCGCGTCTGGCAACGGGGCTGGGGAGGTGGCTGCCACACGGGGTGGGCAGGGGTGGGAGTTGAAGGTGCTGGGCTTTGGGGTCGGAGCCCTGGGTCAGCACCCCACCTCTTCATTTACTGACAAGGAGGGTGGTAACAGTATGGTCTCTGGGCATTAGGAAGAGAGATGTTGCCAGCCCAGAGAAGGGCAGCTTTCTACCCAGGGTCACACAGTACGTGAGCATAGAGCTGGGTCCTCATCACTGCCTCTCTCCCCGCCCAGACCATGAAACAAGTGGCTGAGGGCACTGAAGGAAAGAAACCAGGACCAGAGCTACTGAGGCTCCTGACTGAGGGCAGCCCAGAGGGAGAGGGAACCCGGGGCTCCAGGAAGGAGGACCAAGCTCTGGAGGTGCTTCTATCCAGATGCTGTAGCCAAGCCGCCCGCGGGCCTCCGTAACCTCCTACAGGAAGTCTGCCCGGACCTCCCCGAGCTGGTGTTCCCATAAGCTCCTGCTGTTTACCTGTCCATCTCTCCTGCCAGGTCATGACCCCCAGGTGTTTTATCTCCAGTCCCTCCAGCTCCACCCAGCAGATGTGACACTGAATAGTGGACGAGTGAAGTGTGGCGGCATCGCAAAAGGGCTCACCCTGGACTCCGACCCGTCAACCCCGAATCCCCTTTTCTGTCTGGAATGGGAACTGACCACCAAAAACTCGATTTCCCAGACCTTTGCTGGGCCCACCGCCAAGTGTGCAGCAGTGGGAGGGTACGATGGTGGGAGAGGCAAGGACCACGGTGGCCTCTGCCCCCTCTGAGGACAGGAGGCTCGGGGAGAGGGGAGGGCCCTTTGCTCCGTGCTAACCCATCCCTCCCTCACCTCCACCTGGAGATTCAACTCCCCCGGTGACCCCAAGCTTGGCCTCCTCTTCTCTGTGTCTCAGTTTCCCCGATTCTTTCCAGCTTTGGAATTATCGGGGGGAAATTCCAGAAGGACAGCAACTGGAGGCCTTGTAGGGCTCAGATCTGCCCTTGTACTTCCTTAGCTTAAAACCCTCAACTGTTTCCTTCCTGTTAAAATTTGAACTCTTTGGCTCACTCAGAGGCACCTTCCAAGGTGTGTCATGGCTTAACTGTCAGCTTTTCCCACCCTTAGAGGGACACAAAGTAACGGTGCATCTTACAATCAGTGGTGTCTTATATTACATGAAATACGGCAATGCCAATCAATCTGACCAGTCCCATTAGCTCATTTAATCCCAGCAACAGCCCTAGGTGGTACTTTTACTATTATTATCCCATTTTACAGAGGGGCTCAGAGAAGCTAACACCTCACCTAAGGCCACACAGCTGGGCTGCCCATGCAGTCCACCCCAGGGAACTTAGGGTCAGGCGCCCTCTTGGGGGACGTGATGTTTTCACCGGGCCTTGATGAATCCTACAGTTCCTTGCTGGAGGAGTGGTAGCAGAGGCGGCATTGGGATGGAGACATCCCCCGATCAAAGGACAGAGGCAGGGTCTTGGGAGACATTTAGGGAACGGGGCGGCTGTAGGGGGGCTGGCGTGTGAGGGGATGGCTGGAGTCCTAATCGCAAGAGGCGTTAGGTCCACATTATGCTGGGCCTTGAATGCCAGTGCGAGAAAGAGATTGTTGGGGAAAGCCATGGGGAGCCACTGAAGGCTGTAGAGCAGGGGCGTGACAAGGCTGGAGCATCGTCTTAGTGGCTCCTCTGTTTTCGGGCTAAAAGGAAGCTCCTTTTGCTGGCAGGCCAGGCCTTTCCAGATGGGGTCCCTGGCAAGCTCCCCCCATGCTGGTGCTTCCTTGGTCCCTGAGCCCACAGACCTACTCCTCCCAAAGGTCAGGCCCGTCCCTCACATTGTCACCTGCTCCAACATCACCTCCCGGGGCATCCCTCCCTCACTGCCCAGTCAACATGGAGCCCGTCCTCCCCCGCCCCTTCCCCTCCCACCGTCCCCGGTCTTACCGCTGACCATCCTGGAAGGGTCCTGTCTGTCTTTACTGTCCACCAAGGCCCCGCCGAGTGGAAGTTCTAGCAGCCTGGGCCCCTCTCTGCCCTTCTGTCACCGCAGCATGGTCTAGAAGGAGTGACTCAGCCAATGATGAAGGTTTGAATTTACTCCACCGGCAAGGGCCCGTGTGTGTCTATTGTGGAGCACTAGGTGGCACCTGGCTTGGGTACAAATGGGCGTGGAGGTCCCACCAGCCCTTTTCTTCCCACCCCCCACCCCACCTCGTTCCTGCTGTGACAGCCCATGAGGAGCCTGGGGTGAGATGTCAGCTGGTCGGGCGTGGTCCCAGCCAGGCACTGACCAGGAGGGCTGGATGGGCTGGGCCCCCAGCAGGTGTGCCGGGGGTTTTGCATCTGTGGTCCCTCTGGTCCCCCAGCTCACAGGTGAGGGAACAGAGGCCCAGAGGGGAATTGGCTGAGCTTTCACTAAGATCCCAGCACGGGCTGAGGCTTTTCTCTGCCTGGCCCTCGCAACCTTGGGCTACAGCAATGGTTGGGTTTGAGTAAAAGGCCCAGTTTCCTGTTGAGGACGATCAGTGAGGTCTCGGCTGGCTAGCCCTCAGCCGCAGAGCCGGGACGCCAGGCAGGATGGGCACCCACCGCAGCCAGGTCCCGCGGGTTTCTGTTCCCTGGGCCCAGGTGCAACCCCGGGCGAGTCCCCACACTTCACCAGCCCTGTCTGTGAACCAGCGGGTGCCGGCGTGAGGCTGTCTCGGGGCTGAGGCTTGCGTGCCACACTCAGCAGAGGGCTGGGCTGAGGCTGACATCATCACGGTCATCACTGTCACCCCATCATCTGACCCACAGAGGAACTGACTGCAAATAGGGAGGCTCCTTCTGAGGGTGTCCGAGTCTGGAGCTGCCACCCCTTACACGGAAGGGGCGGGGACACAGGCCCCTGTGGGCATCCAGGGTACCTCCGGCCCCCCCCTACTTGGTGCGGGGGGCACGTGCCCTTTGAATCAATGGGAAATGACTTGCCCCTTCTCCCACCCACCTCAAGAGCCAGGTACCCACATGAAAAGGGCTCGAGTGGGTGAGTGCCTGCCTTTGTCATCCGCTGCCATTAGGGCCGGAACTTTTCATGGGAAAAGTAACGCTTTGGCTGCCTGAAAGGCAGGGGGGCGCTGCGCGGCCTGGCGGTTCCAGGGGCGACCGACCTGGAGTCGTTTGAAGTCCACCCGTTATCTGCCTCTGGGGCTGTTTGGCTTCTGCCGGGGCATAAACAGGGTGATTGAAGTGGGCGGCTGTGTCTTTCCGGACGACAAAAGTCCCCTCGTTAATTGCCACATCAAATGATCGGGAACCCCCCAGTGGAAGCCCTCAAATTACTGTGAACACACACTGCAGCCCGAAGGCCGCAGCGGTGCCCCAACCCCGGCCGCGGCCCTGCTCCCCCCAGATTAGGTTACTTGCGCAGGCGGAGGTACAGGAAGGTCCCTGTGGATTTGTTCTGCTTCACTGCCAGCCCGCTATGCCAGCCCCCGGCCCAGCCGCAGCCCCCATTGTCTCCAGCCTCCCAGCCAGCACGCGGCCCACCCTGCACAAAGCCCCAGGCCGCGGAGGGGAGGTGCCCCCCCACCCCGCGGTCACGCCCTGGTGACGGGGTGCGGCTCCCAGACCAGCCCCACTCTGGCCGCAAAGGGGCCGTCAGTCTCGGCACCTTCAAAGGGGCCATCACGGAGCTGAAGGGACACCAAAGCCGCAGCCGCGTCGGCCCGCCACCCCTCTGGGCTCTTAGCTGTGCCTGACTGGTGGGGGCAGGGAGCCTGGCCGGCCAGTGGTCAGCACCCTTCACCGTCCTATTCCACACTGGGAACAGGCACCCAGTGGGTCTGGCCCCTTATCTATCCTGGGGACACTCCAGGCACCGGGCTTCAGAACCCATCACGCCAACACCTCGCCCGGCCCTTTCAGGAGGCACCAGGGTCATCACCTCCATTTTACAGACGGGAAGACTGAGGCTCAGGAAGCTCAAGTGCTTTGATTCAGGACATGCTCTTCATCTGTGCTCTGTGGCTGCTCACAGGCTGGTAAGGGAGAGACCCTAGTCACCCAGTGGTGATAACTAACTCTGACTTACCAATGTCCACACAACAGGGTGTGTGGCAACCACTTATGAGGGGCACATACGGCTCCTGGGGGGCCTGGCTGGCGACGGTCCCTGCCTACCTAGTACTGATTTCCATTTGCTTAGCGCTGACGTCCCCTTGGGTAGCTTGGATAGCTTCCTCCACTCCTGGGGTCCAGACACCTGCCTCAGCCGTCACGCATCAACTCAGTCTGAGGTGGAGGCGGGGAGACGAGCTAACTACAGAAGTGGGAGAGATAAGAGCCCGGAGGAGAGGACACAAAATCGAAAGCAGTCTGGCCTGATGGAAGGAAAGGGCATTCACCAGGTGAGGGTGGATGGGCAGGACCGCTCTAAACCACGGAGCACGCATGTGCCAAGGTCCTGCGGCATCAGACTGTGGCCCGTAGCTGGGCCCGGGGATGGGGGAGGGCTGTGAGCTGAGTACCGAAGGCGGCGGGGCAGGATGCCGAGGGCCTGTGGATCCACTGTGCTAAGGATGTCCCTCTCAGAGTGATAGGATGCTATGTGGGCTTGGTGGCTGCAGGAGTGATAGATCAGGACCAACTTTCAAAAGTGACCTCTCTGCTCTGCTGTGTTGTGAGCCCAGCTCTCGGCTTCTCTCAGGAAGCCCCAGCGTGTGTGCGCCGAGTACCCACTGTGTGTGAGGAGAGGCGGCCCACAGGTCCGGGAAGGAGGGGAATTCACAGGACGGTCCCAGCATTCCTGCAGGAGTTGGCGTGGATAAGCGCTACAAAGACGGTTCTCTTGTCAGGGACAGACACCAGATCTCCCGCATCAGACAGAGCTGAACGCAGCTGGTTCTGGGGGGCGGGACGTGGACCCTAAGGCTTTCCCGTGGCAGGAGACCAGGCAGAGGTTCTAGTGCATCCTGCCATCAGCTGGGGTTGCGTCACTGGGCATCAGAGCAGCCAGGACAAGACGGTCGGCGCAGACTCTGACACACAGTGGCTCTCACCAAGCAGGAGCCCTCGGAGCCTTGGACGAGCTGCTTCCCTTCCCTGAGTCTTCCTCTTGTAAGGGCGTGGTGGCATGTCACTATTTGAAAGCGTTCTTTGGCAGGACCTCCTGTTTCCCAAATGAAATGGAGCATTTGCAGGCAAAGCAGAGTAAACCAGAGGTGCTCTGGGGACAGCAGCTCTCTTGTCCCCTCCTTCTCCGTGCTCCCCAGCCGGGTACGCAAGAGGCACAGATAGTCTTCGGGGCTCTGACGGCCCAGGACTCTGCCTGGAAGCAGGTCAGCACCGGACAGAGCAGCGCCCCGACTTCCGCAGCCTGGGTTCCCGCCTCACTCGCTCTGCGATGTGGGCGAGGAAATAACACCCAGGTCTCCCGGGCAGTCGTTCCCCAAGGCGCTGACCACTGCCCAGCACTGCTTGCTCAGACATTTCTCCATGAAAAAAAACCAACATTGGAAAGAAGAATGAGCATCTTTTCAAGTGCTTATTGGCCGTGCGGATGTCTTCTTGGGAGAAATATCTGTTCAAGTCCTCTTGCGTGTTGTTCTTTTTGTTGTTGAATGGTAAGAGCTCTTTATATATTTTGGATATTTAATAACTTTAACAAGGGTCTTGCATTGTCACTTTGCCAACAGCCCCGGAGTCAGGCCAGGTGGTGGGGCCGTGTAGTGGCTTTGCAGGTGGCTTGGCCGGGCCCTGGCTGGTGTGGGCTGGGTGGGCAAGCACGGGCGGGTGACCCTGGTCCTGTCCAGCAGCAGCAGGGGGGTGGCAGGGACACTCTCTGGGTGTTTCAGTTTTCTCATCTGCAACTACAGACATAATAACAGAATCCACCTCGCAGCGCTGTTTCATGGAATAAATGGCTTCACGGACATAAAGCAGTGGAGAGCCTAGCACATAGTGACTGCGCAATTAACGTTCAGTATTATTACTATATAAACTGTACAGCGCTCAGTGCTCTATCGTCAAAGGAATGTCCACTAAAGTATAATTTTTGCCTCCCCAAATGTCATAAACTTTAAAAAAAAAAAATCACACTACCCAGGATTAGCAAGGCACCAGGGAAACAGTTCCTTTCATGAAGCAAAATAAAGTTTTCTTTTTAAAAATCTCCTTAAAATATTTAAATGGCTGCTTAAAGCAAAGATAATTATAGATTATTCTGGGCGGGGGGGGGGGTCACAACATACGTAAAAGTAAATGTATGAAAACCGGAACACAAGAGATGGGGGAGGGATATTGTAGTTAGTTTCTCACTCTGCATAAAACTGTGTATGATGCCGTGGTAAGCGGGGCTACACAGACTTCAAAGCGAGCGCTAAACAAACAAGCAAACAAAAAGAAAACAAAGAGGTAAAGCTAGTAAGCAGATGGAGAAGGAAGAAGAAAGGCGAGACGGAGAACAGAGACAGAAAACACCAGCAAGGCATCCATCAGCCCAGCCATCTCAGGGGCCACGCTGAGTATAAATGGTCGAAACGCTCCGAAATAAAAGGCAGAAATGGGGCTTCCCTGGTGGTGCAGTGGTTGAGAGTCCGCCTGCCGATGCAGGGGACACGGGTTCCTGCCCCGGTCCCGGAAGATCCCACATGCCGCGGAGCGGCTGGGCCCGTGAGCCACGGCCGCTGAGCCTGTGCTCCACAACGGGAGAGGCCACAACAGTGAGAGGCCCGTGTACCGCAAAAAAAAAAGGCAGAAATGGTCCAACTGGGTACACGGGTGAGACCCGACCATTCGCTGTGCACAGGTTATCCAGTTTAAAGGTGAAGACAGAGACACGAAAAACAAGGATGGAAAGTTAGCTGCCGAGTTCCATCTATCTGGACCCCTCACGCCACCTGGAGGACCCGGGTCCCTGCATATAAGGATCGCTTCGAACACACATTGACACACACCGCGGGGCTCCCCTGTTTGCGTGATACTACACTTTGAGAAACCCACAGGGAATACAACGCAAGGAGTGAACCCTAGTAAACCATGGGCTTTAGCCAACACTAATGTATCAGTCTGGGTTCATCGATCGTAACAAACGTGTCCCACTAATGCAAGATGTTAATGACAGGGGGACCTGGGGGGTATAGAACGCTACATACTATCAGCTCTATTGTTCTGTAAATCTCAAACTGCACTAAAAATAATAGTCTATTAATTATTGAAAAGCAAACCAATCAACTGAAAAAGATGGTGCCCAGCATCCAAGAAGCGGAAAGGGGCCGGAGCTTGACCTGGGAAGCCGAGGAGCCCTGGGGCTGCAGCTAGCTGCTGGCTTTCTGTTTCCCAGCCAAGCGCACCAGGGCTACTCGCACACTTAACATCACTTCATGGCATTGATTATCACAGCTCCTCCCCATTTACAAGTAGCTTATCAATAAACATCTTGTGGGCACTTTGCTGGGGGGCCTGAAGCTGCTGCAGTGGCTGGAGGAGCTTCCAGAACCTTCCAGCCCGGACTGTGGCTCAGGAAGGCACACCTCAGCATGGCCGTGCCCACGTGGGCTCGGAGGTCCAGCTGGATAGGCCGTAAGGGTGGCCTCTGCTAGCCAACGTGGGGGATGCAAGCCCCGCCCCAGTCTGGTTGGTCAGCCACTCCGGGTCCCGTCTCACCCTGCCCTGCTCTCCAGCCCCTGGCAGCCAGGAGGCAAGAGGTTGGAAACAAGTCTTTGACGCTGTGTGAGGCTGGGCCAGTGACTCAGCCTCTCTGTGCTCAGGTCTGATTTCAAAGGTGGCCCCTAGGGCTAAGGAGGAAGGGTGTGATCGGCACGTCTCCAGAAGTGAATAATAAGAGGTGTCTTTTTCTTGGCAGCCCATGTGCCCTGGTTGTGGTGTGGGGAGAGGGGCAGGGAGGACCACCCCTCACCCCACCACCAGGCAGAAAAATCAAGAGATGAGAACAAAGTGTTCCTAGCTGTATAGTTTGCCAGGGCTGCCATAACAAAGCACTGCAGAGTGGGGGGCTTAAACAGCAGGCATTCACTGTCTCCAGTCCTGGAGGCTGGAATCCCAGATCCAGGTGTGGGCAGGGCTGATCCTCCCGAGGCCTCTCTCCTCAGTGTGTAGAGAGCCGTCTCCTCCTCCCTGTGTCCTCACGGGGTCATCCCTCTGTGTGTGTCTGTGTCCTGACCTCCTCTTCTTATAAGGGCGCCAGTCCTATGGGATTAGGGCCTCACCCTAGTGACCTCATTTTACCTTATTTGCTCCTTTAAAGACCCATCTCCAAATACAGCCACATTCTGAGGTGCTGGGGGTCAGGACTTCAACACAGGAATGTGTGCGGGGGGAGACACAGTTCAGCCCAGGACGCCAGCAAATTCCTAAAATACCCCCATGAACCTGGCCCCAAAAGGGAGGATGGTAGCCAGCCACCGAGATGGGAGCCCAGCTTGGGTAAGGGGTGGGGGGCTCCTGTAAGGCTGCATCCTGGGTTGCGGGTGATGACACTGCAGAGATGAAAGAGGAATGCCTTCCGAGTCCGGGGTCTATCTCTGGCCCTACCAGATCACCACGCTGCCCCTGTGTCCATCTGCCCCTGCTCTCTGCCTCTCTGTCCACATCTGTAGAATGGGCAAACGTTCATTCAGGCCTCACTGCGTTTTTGTGAAGGTGCAGTGGGCTCAGGACAGCCAAGCAGATCTCAAACGCCAAGAGAAGGTGAGATGCTTAATATTAATTAGATCTGGGAAAGGCAGATGGGTCAGGTGGTCATCACGGACAAGCGCGTCCCCTCCGCAACCTCCGTCTCTCCGTGACAGTTCTGAGACAGAGCCATCTGGGGTGTCTAGAGAGCAGACAGTGGGGTTGGACCCGGCTCAGGCCTCCACGTACCTAATGCCACCCTGAGAGCTTCGCACTCTACCTTGCTTTGCACTACCTTGTGGGGGAGGCCTCATTTCACAGAGCGGACAGCCGAGGCTCAGGGGTCACCGGGCTGCTGGCAGGTGGTGAGGGGGTTTCCTGAGCACAGGCACCCACTGCCAGTGTGATTTGCCAGGGAGATTCTGGAGGGGAGGGAGGTCTGCTCCCAAGGGATCCCATGGTGTCAGGGGTCCCCTGGCACCCGGGGAGCAGTTCAAGGTCGACAGGCTGGCAGGTACAAGTGTGCACTTGTCTTCACGATGCCCGAGGAGAAGCAGGGCTCAGAGCCCTGGAGGGGGGTGTTTTATCTGCAAAGGGCTCCCTAAGCTGCAATCGGTCACTTTGCTCCAACTCCAGGGAACTTTGCGGTCCCTGCAGCTGTGTTCCAGAGGCCAGGAGGGGCTTTCATCCTGCAGAGGACTCCTGCTGCTTCGCCACCAGGCAATGGAAAGAACTTATTTTAGGAAAACGGGAATCCACCTACCACTTAGTGAAGAGTCCGGGCTAATAGTGAAGCTGTTCTCAGTTTCTTTCTTTAGCTATTTATTAAACTGGCTCAAACTGGAATTAATGGCTGGGCCAGCCTTGCTCGGCTCCTCCTGTGTGTGTCCCGGGGGCCTCCACAGCCATTTCGGCCTGATTAAAGGCTCCACCAACCCACTGCCTCACTTGGGCCCACAGCTCGAAGCAACAGGCCGGGGAATGCCTGGCCCGTGGCTTGCAGGCCTGACTGCGGCTGAAGAGGTTGTTTTTGCCTCAAAATCCATGCCCTGGGCCCCCGCCCGCACTACCCATGCTGCTGAGCTGCTCCGTGAGCACCCGCCTTGGCCATACAGAGCAAGCACCCTGAGCCAGCTGGCCCCAGCACCCACCCGGGGGTCCTCCCGGCCCCGGATGCCCTCTGCATATCACCCCACTGTTGGCTTCGAGGCACTTTCCACGGTTTGAGATGGTCCCGTGTATCCATTTGCCTGCCCTTCCGGAATGTAGGGTCCGGTCCAGGAAGCCAGGGCCTCTTCTCCCCATTTGCCCGGAGTCTCTAGATGCTAGGACACTGCTGGGTATACAGCTGGCGCTCAGTCAGTAGGCATTGAGTTTCTCACTCCTAGTTGGAAAGGGAAGGTGTCAGAGACCAGCCCAGGGAGACTTCAGTCCTGACGAGCAGCTCTCAGGGGGGATCAGAGATGCTGTTCAGGGCTGTCAGCCCAGCAGACAGGTGGCTCCCCACCCACCTGGGGCTGCAGTGGGGAGGACCCGCGATCCTCTGCCATGCTGCCCCTCACAAGGGACCCGGTCAGGGTTCAGGCAAGAGTGAGGGTGTCACCCCCTCACACCCGCCATGACGGCTGGAATCAAGAAGTCAGGTGATAACAGGTGTCGGGGAGGATGGCTCGGGAAAAGCCTGAAAGTTCCCCAGGGCCCTGCAATTCCATTCCTAGGAATGCAAACGTAAGTCCACACAAAAACTTGCACTTGAATGCTCACAGCAGCATTGTTCAACACAGCCCCAAAGTAATCAACTAATAGAAGGAGAAACAAAACGGGATATTACTCAGCCATAAAAGGGAAGGAAGCCCTGACATACGCTACGACGTGGATGAACCTTGAAAACATTCTGCTAAATGAAAAACGCCAGTCACAAAAGACCATGTAGTATAGGACTCCGTTCCTGAAAAGTCCAGACCAGGCAAATCTGTAGATGGAAGGTAGATTAGTGGCTGCCCGGGGCTGGGAGGAGTGAGATTTAAGAGGGATGATAGCTAAAGGGTGCGGGGTTTCTTTTTCACGTGCTGAAAATGTTCTAAAATGGACTGTGTTGATAGTTTCACATAACTGTGAATGTACTGAAAACCACTGCATTACACACTTCAAGTGGGCGAATCGGGGCTTCCCTGGTGGCACAGTGGTTGACAGTCTGCCTGCCTAATGCAGGGGACGCAGGTTCATGCCCCGGTCCGGGAAGATCCCACATGCCGCGGAGCGGCTGGGCCCGTGAGCCACGGCCGCTGAGCCTGAGCGTCCGGAGCCTGTGCTCCGCAGCGGGAGGGGCCACAGCAGCGAGAGGCCCGCGTACCGCCAAAAAAAAAAAAAAGGGTGAATTGCATGGTATGTGAATTACATCTCAATAAGACTGAAAATACAAAAAGAAGGTGAGCCCTGTTCAGCCTCTGTGCTCCTGTGTATACCCAATCGAAATACATGCACACGTACCCCAAAAGGCATGCACTAGAATGTTCTCTGCAGCTTTGGTTAGAAAAGCCCCAAGCTGGACCCCACCCGAAAGCCCATGGAGAGGTGAGAGCATAGGTAAGCCTGGTGTCTCCGTGCAGTGGCATACCGTGGAGCTTTGAGAACACATGGCCTGTAGCCCACCCAAGGACGGTCAGACAAACGTCAAGATAATGAAGCCAGACCACAGAGCGCAGACACCGGATGATTACTTCATGCGAGGCAAAAGCAGACAAAACTCAGATATGCTGATGGGGTCACGATCGGTTCCCCTGGGGCGGGGTGCTGGGTGCTGGCGGTGCCTTGATCTGGCTGCTGGCTTAGAGGGCAAGTCACTGAGCTGTGAACTTTTCTGTGCGTGTATCACATGCCAATAAAAAGTTCTCAAAGTTAAGGTGAAAACCAAGCATGTGGGACCAGGGTGGAAGGCAGATTTGGGGGTCCGGCCTCCCACCCGCCAGCTGGACTCAAGCCCCAGTTTTTCTGGCTGAGTTTGGTTGGTTATGGTTTTTCTCACCTGTACAGCATGGGTGATGACAGCATCTACCTGAGAGGGCTGTTCTGAGGACCAAGGGAGATGCTGCAGTTAGGAGTTGAGTCTGGTCCAACACAGGGCCAGGATCCCCTGGGGCCAGGTGAGCTGCGGCCCTTCTGACTCGGTCAGCCGGGCTCCCTCTCAGTTCCTGCAGAGGATACTAAGGGTCTCTCCCTTCTCATAAATGTCGACGTCCTGATCCCAGGAACCTGTGAACTCGTTACCTTATGTTGCAGAGGTGAATTGCAGATGTGACGGAGTTAAGTTAAGGGGAGATTACCCTGTATTATCTGCATGGGCTCAGTGTCATCACAGGAGATCAGAGTCAGAGAAGCAGACATGACTGCAGAAGCAGAGGTCGAAGTAATGAGGCCACCAGCCAAGGAATGCAGGCGGCCTCCAGGGGCTGGAAAAGGCAAGAGAACAGACTCTGTCCTGAAGCACACGGCCCTGCTGATGCCTTGAATTTAGTCATCAAGCCCACTGAGGACCTCGACCTCCAGAGCTCTAAGAGAATCAGTTCGTGTTGTTTGAAGCCACCCAGTTTGTCACCATTGTCAGAATGGTCACAGGCAACCTGTGCGCTGGGCCTCTCCCATCTCACCTGTGTCTGACTGGGACATGCCCAGGGCCGGACCCAGCACCCAGTCTCATCATGGTGGGCCCTCGAGGGGCTGTGTAAACCGTAAAGCCCCACACTCGCCACACTGGCTGGGCCAGTGCCCTGGCTCCCTGCCCTGCTGGTGGAGGAGGGACCGGGGAAGACCCTCGGGTTGCCCCAGCCCAGAGCGTGTGCCCCTCACGGCGACAGAGGAGGAAAAGCTGGGTCCCCAGCGGTCTGGTCCTACTGGTGCCCCTTGGCCTGACAGGGAACAACAGGCTCCCAGGGCTCAGCCAGGACACCTGCAAACACCCGCCACCGTCGTGACTCCACTCAACACACATTTGCGGGGCTCCTGCTCTGCCCCAGGCTTGCTAGGAGGGTGGGGACACAGAGGGGAGCAAACCCCAGTGGGATCTCTCCCCCAGCGAGCCCAGAGTCCAGCTGGGAGGACAGATGCTGATCGCATCATGAAATCTGGGCTGTCAGGGATTTAGGAAGGGATGGCTGGGCAGGAAAATCTGGGAAGACTTACCTGGGGAGGTGATAATTGAACTGGGGAGGGCGTTCCTGGGATGACAGAGCAGGAGTCTTGTGAGCCGGCGGAGGGGGGTTGGGGACGAGGCTAAGAGAGCGTGGACAGCCGGGATTCTGAGACTGACAGAAGGCTCTGGAAGGCTATAAGCCAGGGGGTGGGACGGGCAGTGGGTGGGTGATATGACTGGTCTGCTTTGGGGAAGACCACTCTGGCTGCCCCGTGGTGACCAGCTGAGGGCAGAGTGGCTCTGGCCAGGCCAGGCAGGGAACCTTGGTGCTAACCCAGGGGCTGCCTTTCCCTGGAGGAGGCGGGGCCCACCACCCCCACCTGGAGGCCTTCCCTGGGTCTGGGAGCCCGGCTGCATCCTGGGAGCTGGCTCCAGAGAGACCTGCCTCCCGCTGGCCCGCGTGGGCTGGGGGCGGGGCCTGCAGGGAGAGGCAGATACCAGCAGCGGGGCTCCAAAAGGCGCCAACTCTGCAGCCTCCAGGGGCCCGGCCCCCGGTCCGCCCTGCCCCATCGTAAACCCATTCCCACTCCTCCCCCGAGGCTCACTGACCTGCAAGCAGGTGCAAATTGGGCCCTGCCGGGAGACAAAATGGCTTTGATGAGACAAATGGTGTTTTTTTGTTGAGGGGGCATTGGAACGGCCCCAGACACCCGGGCATGGTGTCCTTCGGGGACCCAGGCCCAAGAAGGGCAGGAAGGGTTTCTTTTATGAGCCCTCCCCTCCCCCGGCCCCAGTCTCCAGAGCAGCTGCCCCCATGACCGGCCAGGCCTCTTCCAAGAGCAGGGGCCTCGGCTGGAAGGCCTGGCCCTTGCAGGGCCCAGAGATTAGGGCCTGCTGCCCCCGAGGATGGGGCTTCGAAAGAGAAGGAACAAGGATTCTCACAGCGACTAAAGTGCTCTTGAAAAAATAAAAAATCTCAAGCCAGCAATGATGGATCTCAGGACCTTTTCCAGGGTCTCAAGAGAAGCAAGGGAGGGACTTCCCTGGCGGTCCAGCGGTTATGACTCTGCGCTTCCACTGCAAGGGGGCCTGGGTTCCATCCCTGGTTGGGGAACTAAGACCCTGCAAGCCGCACAGCCAAAAAAAAACAATGAAAGAAAGAAAAAAGGGCTTCCCTGGTAGCGCAGTGGTTGGGAGTCCGCCTGCCGATGCAGGGGACACGGGTTCGTGCCCCAGTCCAGGAACATCCCACATGCTGCGGAGCAGCTGGGACCGTGAGCCATGGCCGCTGAGCCTGCGCGTCCGGAACCTGTGCTCCGCAACGGGAGAGGCCACAACAGCGAGAGGCCCGCGTGCCAAAAAAAACACTCAGTAATAAGAAAGAAAAAAAAAAGAGAAGCAGGGAGGCAGAGGGTCCCAGGTCCTCCCAGCGATGCCTGGCCCTGCAGCCCACCTCCCTGCCCTCTCTCGGAGTCCCAGCCCCATCAGAGATGCCTCATTTGTTAAGGGGGATCCGAGCTGACCAAGTCCTTTCCCGGGCACCTTGGATGCCAAGACATGGGCAGGCAGGATCGGTCCCTACCCATTTCACAGATGGAGAAGCTGAGGCCAAGAAGATAGGACAACCGGGTCCTTCCCCATCCTCTTCCCACTAGACATTGATCCCTCCCCATCTCAGGGGATTCCCATCCATCCCACGGTAGCTGCAGAAAGGGAGGTGGGCTACTTTGGGTCATTTTGAACTGAAACTTCCCCCGCACCCCCAGTCTAGGCACATCCTTGCTAACCTTAGCCTCCTACTGAGAGCCCCCTTACCTCTCCCACAATCCGTTCCCCAACGGCAGCTGGTGATCTTTCCAAACACAGCACACCACGGCCCTCCCACCACCCTCACCCTCGGCCTTTGAGGTCCACCTGACGGAGCTACGACCCCTCCAGCTCCCATGCAGCAGCCTCCTCTAGCTCCTTCCGGCCGCCCAGTCTTGCCACCAGGAGTTCACAGGCCAGGGCCACCCTGCTCTCGGATTGTGTGCTCATTGTCACAGGGTTCTGGAGGGAGGACCTGTGGCCTTGCTCTGTAGCTAGACCCAGGAGTGCAAACCGGGACAAAGCTGCTAACCTCTCAGCCTCCGCGGGGTCAGGCGTGAGGGCTGACCTCCCAGCCTCATTTCTACCGCTCATCTCGCACATGCCTTCAAAGACATACTGCCCCTGCCCAAGCATGAAAGTGGGCAAGAGAGCCCATCCCTGCCCCTCCTCACTGAGCCAAGGCAGACTGGACCAAAACTCTGGCCTCCTGAGAGGGGAGAGAAATCGCTCGTCACCAATCCATTCAAAGCTGACTTACGGAGCACCTACTGTGTGCCAGGCACTGTTCACAGTCTTGAGAATGCAGATGTGAATTGGACAAAGCCCCTATGCTCCTGGATCAGGCAGTTCCTGAACTCCACTCAGGTCTGCTTAGCTCAACCACTAGCACCTTTAGTGATAACACTACAGGCCCGCTCACAGGCCCATTCATTCTGCCCATTTTCACAGCTCAACAAAGGCATCAAGAGCACGAGCTTTGGCGGCTGACTGACCTGGCTTCAAATACGGGCTCTCCACCGACAAGCCGAGTGACTGGGCAAATTATAAAAATCATCACCACAACAGCTGAAACAAGTAACGCACCGGGTAGATGCCAGGCGCCGCTCCAAGTGCTCTACATAATGGGACCATTTCGTCATCTCAAGCCTTATGGAGCAGGCACCGTTGTCATCACATTGTAAGGAGAAGGAAAGGGGGTGCGGGGAGGAGTCTGCTGCTCATGACAGTGGGCCCCCCACTCTGAGCCTCGGGTCCAGCCCCAAAAGCCTGCAGTGGGCACGTGTTAGTGTCCTGGGGCTGCCATACAAAACCCCAGACTAGGGGGCTTAAAACAGCGGAGATTTCTGCTTACGGTCTGGAGCCCAGAAGTCCAAAATCAAGGTGTCGGCAGGGCTGAACTCCCTCCAGAGGCTCTGGGGGAGAATCCTTCCTGCCTCTTCCAGCTTCTGGAGCTCCAGGGGTTCCTGGGCTACGCCCCTCCAGCCTCTGTCTCTGTGCTCACGTGGCCTTCCTTCCCTCTGTGTCCGTGGGTACCTTTCCTCCCTCTGTCTCTTATAAAGACACCCATCGTTAGATTTAGGGTCCACCCGGGTGATTCATGATGACCTCAGCTCTAGAGCCTTATCTCAACTCCATCAGCAAAGACCTCTGTATCAAATAAGGCCACATTCGGGGGTTCCAGGCGGACATGCCTTTTGCGGGCCACCAATCTATCCTCTCCAGGGGCCTTCTAAGGTGTAGGGCCTGGGGCCCCCTTTGTCCAGATCTCAGGACGGTGCTCCTGTGGGCTTTGAGGTTCACAGAGGAGTTCGGACCTTTGTGCTGAAGGCCGACATTTTTCGGGTGAGAAGCAAGTTCAGTTCAGCATCCTGGACATTATCCCCAAGGACTTCATAACTTGAACGGGTCTGATCGAGAGGAGCTGGGAGCCACAGACTCTGGCTGTGAAACCGTAAAAGACCACCAGGGAGGCCCCTCCGAGTGTACCTAGCCACAGCCCAAACCTGGAGAAGCCTGAGCCGACCAGGAGGCACCCCTGGTCTTCTAACTTTAGACCAGCCTTCCCTGCTTCTGCCCCAAACCCACCTGGCTCAAGGGTCCACCGGAACGACCGAGTCAGACCAGAAACCACTAGGTGAGGGTCTCTCCCGCCAATATTCTAGATACCTCTGCCCCTAGCCTTGGCCAGGTGCAGGAGCACAGCGGTGAGAGGCCACTGCCGCAGGCTTCTCCAGACCCTGGCATTTCCATTCAGGGGCGGGTGGGGCAGTGGGGACCAGCAGCCCCCTCCCCAGGAGGCATTCCCCTCCCGGGTGTCCAGTCTCCAACCAAATGTTTTTGATTCTACAGGAAGTAGAACAAGGGGCTAATCTGAGTTTGATTTTTGAAGCCAGGCCTTTGATTTAATACTTATTCATTTAAGTAATTAATGCCTCTGAGTCTGGGGTCAGAACGTATCTCAGTTTAGCCCATCTCCTTCTTTACATCCAAAGACAGACCTCACAGCACTTGGTACCTCCAAACCATTCATTTATACCAATTGGGACATTCCAAGGGCCCGGACGCAGTTACCAAATAGGACTTTGCAGAGTTCTCCACCGTCGACCATTAAATCCCATCGTCCTGTGCAGCGTCCCCGGGATTTTGCCGCCAGCTCCTCCCACTCTGGCACAAAATCTGCTCACAAGCCCGGTCCTCTTTCCCAGGTGGTGTCTGGAGAAGGTCTGGATATAGAATGTTCTGGGACATGTTTTTCAAACCCAGACTTCATTCCATCAACAAATATGTATTAAGTGCTAACTGCCTGCCGAATACTAGGTAGATTCTGGAGGGGGCAACTCTGGTCCCGAAGGAGAAACACGTAGACCTACAAATCCACAGGCGTGAGCAGAGTCTGAGCCCTGGGGCGGGAGAGGATCTCAGGGCAGGGCCGGCTCAGGTGAAGATGACCCACAGGTGGGGACATGGCGAGCTCAGGAGAGGAGGGGGTGACACCCACGTGAGGGCAGAGGTGAGAAGGTCAGTGGAAGGAGGGGAGGCAAGACTGCAGTGCCTAGGACCGAGTTTCAGAGAGAGATTCTGGAGGGTTTTTCATACACGAGTTCCTAGGGGAAAAGAGATTATTTTTTCTTTCTCTCCTCTCTTTTTTTTTAAAGTACAGGATGGAACTAGCTCCTTGACTCGACCTTGAGTCCTGCTGGCAAGTCCACCTTATCCTGATCTTACTATGGCTTTCACGTCTCACCATCTCGTGTGCAGTCAGCTCACAGGGCCGGGGTCCAGCATCTGAGCGCCCAGGGGTTCACAGAGTAGGGTTTACACCATCACGGCTTCTGTTTTATAGGTGGAGAAAGAGCGCTGGATTCAGGGCAGACCCTGGATGGCACGGGCGGCTCTGGGATGGTGTGGCAGGCTGATGTCACAGTGGGACCAAACTGCATTCAATGCTGATCGGAAAAGAGGGGTGAGGGGACAGAACCCGCAGCCCCTCCCTCAAGCACGGGGCCGGGTGGGCCAACCTGATGGGCCCCCAGAAGGGAGGCCCCTGCCTGCGGACCCTACGTGGAGTTCGGCCACGGGTAGTTTTCCCAGTAAGAAGATAACTACCTGGTCCAATGAATTCCTTACGCCCACAAGGAGCCCATGCATAAACCCAGCAAGGGGGAGAGCAGGGAAGCCAACGCCGGGCAAAGCTGGGGTGTGACCGTCCTTTCTGATCACTCCAGATGCCCAAGGGCTCAGCATGAGCAGAGACAGAGGGGGTGTGGCTGCTCCCTCCCAGGGAGAGGGGGACTTCCGGGGACCAAGCAACCCACTGCCGGGATCCAGGCGAACACCAGGGTGAGGATTTCCACCACATTTGTTCCCTGATGCACCAACCTGGCTTGTGATGGGCGTGCAGAAAGGTTCGTGGATTGAAGGAATGAAAGGTCTCCTCCTCTCTTGGAAACAGACAGGCAACCACCACTACCAGCCATGTTCGGTATCAGGCAGGTATGGACACGATGCCGTCTGGCCCTCAGGCAGGGCTCTACCCTGAGCTACAGCACTGAGCTTCATAGCCAGTGAAGCCCTAGAGCTGGGGGGATTTTGTGGGTGCCTGTGTTACCCCAGCACCTAGAGATTCCAGTAGGTTTCTTCAGAGCATCAAACGGGTAGATCACTCCCCAAGCCCCTGGCTTCCCACTCACAGGCTTGTAAACCATCCCTGCTCCCTGGGACCACCAGGTACAAGCCGACAGGCTGCAGGAGCAGAGGGAGAGCCAGGATCCACTCTGACGGGGTCAGGGAGGCTTCCCAGAGGAGGGGGCTTTAGAGGAGGCCCCCGCCCCCCGCAGCAACCGAGAGGCAGATGAAGCATCTCCTGATCAAAACTAGAATCGAACCAAAGGAGTCGTTTGTTCATTTCACCCCATAAACTGACTCAGATCCTGGGTTGGGTGCCAGCCCTTCACTTCTTAGTGGATGGTTCAGGGTAAGTCACTTAACCTCTCTGAGCCTCAGTTTGCCCATCATAAGACAGGTTATCATAGAACCTGCCCAGAAGACTGTCCAAAGAATTCAATGACCCTCAGAGATTGCTAGGACAGGACCTGGCAGATAGGGAGAACCTCTCTGCCACTCAGGATTCAGCACCTATTGGTCACAAGGTCAAAATGCCTAGTAGAGTCCAGGTCCCATGCCCAAATCCGGGACCCCGTTGAACACCACCAGGACCTGACCCGAGGGAGCTCAAAGTGTCGTCAGGGAGACGTCAACAAGGGATGCCTGCACCACGGAGCCCATAGGATGCCCCGCCCAGCTCTCACCTCAGGGCGGCTCTCTCCTGGGGACTTGGTCTCTGAGCAAAGTCCTGAAGAGTAAAGGCACCAGCTGGAGGAGGACAGGAGGGGAAGGACAGCTAAGGAAAGGAGACAGGACTCCCTGCTTCCAACACACACATGCAGACACACACGCGTGGACACGAGTGCACACACAAGCATGCACACATGCACAGGTATATACAAATGAGCACGTACCACGCGTATAAATATGCACATGTAAGCACAAAGCCGAAATGCACACGTGTGTGCACGAGACCAGAACATGCACCATGCACACAAACACACGTCTGTGTGCACGTGCACACATCTACACTCACGCGAGGACCATACACACCTGTGCACAGGTACACAGATGAGCATAATACACCAAGTATGCAAATATGCACACACACACAGGCACAGGCCAGACCACACATACGTTTGCACACACACGCACATATCCACACACAGGTGAACAAAGACGCACATACACACAAGAGCATACGCCATCACACAGAGACCCACACACGCAGGTATGCACAGGTGTGCCCGTGCCCACATACACATACAAGCGCACACACCCAACAGGAAGGCGTCTCTTGCCCTCTGCGCCAGGACAACAGAATTACCTTCAGCCCCATAAGCCTAAGAACATCTTCAAACGTGGAGCAGATCCCTCGGTCTTCTTAGGTTGCAGATAAACAGAGCAGAACCTCCCAAACCCCACAAAACAGTGCCATCTTGTGGTGGCAGCGGGACCAGGCAGTGACCGGTGGCGGCCTTTCCTTTGGGCAGAGTTTTTCCTAGAGCCACTTTCAAGGTGGGCTGACACCAACTGAAACCCTGGGTGGAGCCGGAACCCTAGGGCAGGCGCTCAGCCACTCTTTTATTTGGGAGAGGTCAGGTGCTCTAGTCTGTTCTAAAGCCCCCCTCCCCGG
Source organism: Delphinapterus leucas (assembly GCF_059928025.1). Lineage (NCBI taxonomy): Eukaryota > Metazoa > Chordata > Mammalia > Artiodactyla > Monodontidae > Delphinapterus > Delphinapterus leucas. The sequence goes on along the minus strand of NC_143135.1, from coordinate 3,739,207 downwards.
CTCCTGCCGGGCCTGGGGTCACCTGGGCACTGAGTCAGGCCCTGCAGGGGATTTGGGGAAGCCTCCTTTTCTCCCTGGGGTTCACATGCCTCATTCGGAAAATGGGGCCACATCACACCGATGCTCGCCTCTGTCTAGAGCTGCCCCCCCTGCCCTGGGACTTCCCCAGAATGGATGGGGCCACCCCTACACAAGGCTGGAAGCAGAGGCTACCCAGGGTCTCCTCTTGGCCATTTAGAGGTTAGCTGGGAATCAGCCCCAGGGGGTCCCTTGCTCCTCTGCAGACCACCAGCTTCAGCATCACCTGAGAGGCTGTAAGAGACGCAGGATCTCGGGCCCCACCGAGAACTTCCAAGCCCAGGGGACTTGGGCAGCGCCCTCCGAATACCCTTCAGTAGCCCTCACCCCCTCTGGGTGCGCATCTGGATAACCACGTCTGTGCCTCTGTGCTCTCACCTGTAAAATGGAACCAAGATCGGAGCCTGTCCATTAGAGTCGCTGGAAGGATTAGAGGAAATATACTCCAGGCAAAGTGCTCGGCCCCGGCGCCTGGTCTCCAGAAGAACTCAATAAATGTCAGTGAGTAGGGGCGGGGGTGGCTTTGCCCCATCGGTTGACCCCCCTCCCCAGTTCTAAGTACATTTAACTTTGAGCTTCACCTCCAGAGCTTGGGGAGACGCCTCTGGAAGACAGAAGCAGGAGGCTGGGACTCCTGCAGCCCCGCCGTGGACCTGGCACGTGACAGTGCTGCATCCAGGAACCCCGGTTTCAAAGGCATCGGAGGTGGGAACGGCTTCCCGCATTTCCATAATTCACTGCACACCAATTAATCTTTCACTGTCGATATAAGCGTGAGTCCTGCGGCGGCTCAATTCCCTCCCCAGGAGGACAGGCCCTGCTCAGGCTCCGAGGGGTTTTCTTTCATTTGGCATGATGTTAATTTCCCCTGAGTCCCCTGGAAAGAGGTTTTAGAGCAAGACGTGAAGCTTGGCAGGAATCTGACATCTGAAACAGCCGTGGCGACAAGAGGAGGGGTTGTGACATTTGCTAATTGCCAATCGAGCTCTAATGTGAGCGCTGAGAGGCTTGGAAAAAAGTTTCCATCCCCCAAGCCTGAGCTGGTTCCCTGGCTGGAGATACACCCACCGGCGCACCATGCTTTGCCATTGGTAAGTATCCTTCCAGGATCTAAGAGAAATAACAAGGAAATTTCCTTTTGGAAAGCCAGAGAACCCTGGGAGGCTTGGTTCCAGAGCACCTCTGCTGAAATACAGCTGGGTGAGCGAGGGCAGGACCCTTCTCTTCCCCGAGCACCTGTGAGGTGAGGGTCACGGCATTCCCGGCCCACCTCTCCCAGGCCCCGGACCCCAGACCCCAACCCCTGGCTTTCGGCTGAAGTCTCTCCCTTGTCAGAGGATGTGCAAAGCCAATTTTATGGGCCTCAGAGACCTACCTCCGAACCTGATCCCCAGAGTGGGGCTGCCTGCCATTAGCCCTGCCCCGTGGTCTGCCTACCATGGGTCTGGTGGACCCAGAGCCAGGACAGAGCTTTCAAACCAAAGCTCTGTGGTCATGTGCAAACTTGGCTTTTAAAAGCACTGGATGTGTTAAGTGTTCGGGGTAGAAAAGCTGGAGCAGCCCCAGCACCTGCATCCTTCCAGTGGTAGCTGTTTGGGAGGACAGGGCTCTCAAAGTGCAGAGAACGCAGGCCACGCCTGCTGACCCTACACTCTGTTCAGCTTCAGACGCTCCCAGCAACTTCCAGTAAGAACCGCGGTGACGATGTCCCCGAGCTATTAAGTGCAAACCAGATAGGGCGGCGCACCCCGGCGCTCACGCTTCTGTTGAAGGTGTGTGTGCGCACACTCAGGATGGGCTGGCAGCCTGGCAGGGCTCTCTGGTGACCACAAGGGTGGCCTTAGCCCCGCCAGTCCCCACCAGCAGCTCCGAACACAAGCTGAGTAAACCCTTTGCCACAATTTGCCTGACCCGGTGCCCTTCCACCCAGACTGCTGCCCCTAAGCCGTCCCCCCAAATAGAAAGTCCCCTGATGTGAGCTAGACGTACGACAGCACCTGTTACCTGCAGATCTGGGGGTGCGCTGAGATGGGGCTTACTCTGGGACCCCCCTCTGTCCGTGCAGCCTTGCCGTCACCCCCGACTTCACAGGCCAGTGTCCTGCTCCAAGGGGAGTCTGGGGCCCTTCCCGAGAGCGCCGGGCACCTGCATCATCCCCCCTCGGCCCTGGCAGCCCCTGAGCTCTGGCTCCAGAGAGCCGGGGTCCCCGGGGAGGCAGCGTGCCTAATTGCAGTTCCAGCTCATTATACAGACTAATGAGAGGGAAAGCCGGAGAAACAAAGAGAGAACGGACGTGTCTTAGCCTCCACTGGGGACCCCGCCGGGCAGGGATCTTTGTGTTCTGTCCTGATTTCCTCTCCCGTAACCTCAAGACTATAGAGATCAGCAAAACGACAGCCATGCCAATTACAGACCCATGGCGATTGTAAACACCTACTGTGTGCCAGGTTCTGTGCTAAGCACATCATCCCCAGAATCTTCTGGAATCTTCTCAATAGCCCAGAAGCAGGCTCTGTTATTAGCCCTGTTTTATACCAACTGAGGCTCTGAAAGTTTCGACAGCCTTCTCAAGGTTATGTAAGACCCACCAGCCGAAATAATAACCGGTGAGTTTATTGGGGGTTAAAATCCTGATATCTAAGACTGAGACGCTTGCCCCGCCCTCTGTCCTCCAGCCCCGCCTTCGCGGCCCTGAGCCCAGTCCCAGGAGTTCAAGCTGATAACCTAACAGCGGGCCCCGGAGCTGTTCTGTCTGGTACGGAATATAAACCACCCAGTGGGATGTGTTGCCATCTTGGCTCGGTGCCCAACTCCTGGGTCACGGCCCCGACGCCCTTTCCAGGAAAGCACGCAGAAGGCATTGGGCCCCAGGGAAGGGAAAGGCAACAGAGGTTAATGACTTGCCGTGGGTCCTGGCGCCCTTGCACGGCAGGACACTGCCCGCCTTTATCTTGGCCACAGCGTTCTTTGAGCAACAAACCCAAATCTGAGGCTATAAACAGTTGGCCTTTGTGCGCGCGGAATTGCTTTCTCCGGGCCTGCTGATCCCTGACCCGGTTTGTTTGTTTATTGGGAGTATTTTTAGCGTGCACTCTGTTACTCACCGACTTTCCTTTTCAATCCTCTGTTTGAGTAGAAAGGAAACGGAGAGTAACACGCACGTCACTTGAAGACTGAGGTAACTTTCGGGCGATGCTCTCTAGGCCACCGCGGTCAGGCGTCCGCCAACACCAGCCCCGTCACAGCTGGAAGATGGGGCTCGGCCCTTGAAGGCACAGGTGTGTGAGCTGAGCGGGGCCCCGCCAGAGGCAAGGGTCAAGGCATCCAACCAGGGACCAACCAAGGGTCCAGATCCAGGAGGGGGAAGCGGTCATCGCTATCATCTCTCCAAGCGGTGCTGGACCGGGAGCCTTGGACCCCAGCGGGACCCCTGCGTGAGTTCCAGGGATGACGTTTCATGCAAGGCTGGGTATGATCCCATGCCGCCACTTCGGAGAAGGTTCCCGGCTTCCTCCTGGTCCTTGAGTCCTTGACATGAATACTGACCCTGCTACTCTGCTCTGCACCCCAGTGCCTCGGTTCCCACACCTGTAAAATGGGGGTTAACAAGAGTACCTACTCCATAAATTGTCCAAAGGGTTAAATAATGTGCCCAGGCACATGGTAAGCGCCTTGCAAGGGATGACAATTATTATTACTGTTGATGTCGCCTTTGTTATTGTTAGTTACAGCTCTACGTACCCAGGTGGAAGCAGGAGGCCTCTCCCTCTGAGGGGGGATGGAAGGTAAAGGACGGTGAAACACCTGGCTACTGCCCTGGGGCCAGGAGGGAGCAGTTACAGAACCCAGAGAAAGAGGGGGCTGTGGAAGGGGATGCCAGACAGGAGCCGTGGCCTTGGGTCGAGGTGGGGCCCTGCCGCCCCCAGGGACCCTGCAGGAAGGAAGCCAGCCCGTCTCTCCTTCCTCACCCAGATCTGTCACTGGCACCTCCTACTTGCTGAGCCCAGCTGGAACCCAGAGGCCAGGAAGCCAGTGAGCATCTGCCCCCTGGGGCAGAGAAACAGGGTGGGGAACGAGGGTGGCTGGACCTGGCTGGGCAGGTGGACAATGGTCAGCATAGCTGCAGGGAGCCTCGTGTGCCTGGGGGCCACCCACCTGGCAACCCCCGGTTCTGTAGCCCAGGGGGACTCTGGGCCTGGGTCTGGAGAAGCTGGAGCCCTTGGGCCAAAGGGACCGGGCCTGGCCTCTCCTTCCACAGGCAGGGCCGCTCCTCGCCCAGGGCACGTGTGGACAGGCTGGGTCATCAGCCTTGGGAGGGACTTCAGTGGAAGTTGACCTTTTGAAGCAAAAGGCTCTGTGCTCTGAGTCAGTACCTCCCAAGCAAGAACGTGACAGTCAGCAAGTAACAGGGACTGCAGTCTGGCTGAGACAGTCTGTGGGACAGTCCCCAAGGAAGATGGCTCAGGCAAGAGCCATCCCCCAGGGCCACAGCCGTGACCACCTCTCAGCCTGACGCTCCTCTTTGGTGCCGAATAGCAGTTAGAAATCAGATTCCCAACTGGTCCCGCCGTCACCCTCCTGTTGGAAGAGTCGCTCCCCGAACCACTTTTGCAGGTGGAGAGTTTTGTGCCGGCCTTTCATGCTAATGAGCAGGGGCCGTCAAAGCTGGGTGCGAGTTGAAGTTTTGAAAATTGCAGAATAATTTTCCCGAGATGGTCACAGTCATTGCAGAGATGCACGGATCCATCTTACAGCTGGAGATTGTGACAACCATCCCAACCAGGGATAGGAAATTGCTTTTGGCCTGGTTCAGGTAACCGCCCCCGCCCCCCGCAGGGGCTGTGGTCCTCACCCTTTTAGCTTCATGGACCCCTTTGAGAATCTGATTAAAGCTAAAACACCTCTACTCAAAACAGAGCAATAGGCTGGTCCATAATTTTTCGTTTGTTTTGTTTTTGTTTTTGGCCGCACTGCAAGGCATGTGGGATCTTCCCCAACCAGGAATGGAACCCGTGCCCCCTGTAGTGGAAGCATGGAGTCTAAACCGCTGGACCACCAGGGAAGTCCAATAGGCTTGTTCATAGACAAAGTATTTTTGTACATAATTTCAAGCGTCCCAGACTCTAGCTTCCAAGTTTGTGTCCTGGGTGCGGGCCTAGGGGGCTGACGACAGGGTCTCACAGGCTCTGTCTGTGCGAGTGAGACCCCCAGGATGCCTTCCTCAGCCTTCACCCCCACCACCCAACAAGGCTCACTCACTGTGATGGTTCATTTCACGTGTCGCCCCGGCTGGGCCGTGATGGCTGTGGTTTGGTCAAACGCTGCTCTAGGTGTGTCTGTGAAGGGCTTTTGTAGACGGGGTTCATGTGTTCCATCAGTCGACTTTAAGTAAAGGAGATTAACCTTGACTTTGTGGGTGAGCCTCATGCAGTCAGTTGGAGGTCTTCGGAGCAAAAAACTGGGGTTTCCCAGAGAAGAAGGAATTCTGCCTCAAGGCTATGACATAGAGACCCTGCCTGGGGTTCCAGCAGCTGGCCTGCCCCACCGGGCTCACAGTTGGCCACAACTGCACAGGCCATTTCCTCTCTCTCTCTCTGGGGTGGTGTCCCTTGGAGCCCCCCCGCCATGGGTTGGTCTAGTAGACTTCCCACCATCAGTACCAACCTACCCACCCAGCCCAGGTCTGGGGGCCACCCACCTCTCCCCACACTTCCTCTCAGGCCCCAATCTTAACTGCATCCTTCTTAGGACTTAGGTCATCAGCTGACCCATTAGCATAAGGTACCCTGACATTTAAGGAATACACCCTATGAATAGCCATTTGTTTCTCTGGTTATCTGAAGCACCTGCCTGGTGGTGACTTCATGCCTCGAGGCAGAGGATGGAGGGTCCAGAGGCGCTGAGGGAGTTGAGGGACTTGAATGGTCCAGCTCCCCTGCATCCCTGATACCGATATTTTGAAGAGAGTCGGTGGCGGGGGGGTCAGGCAGGCATGTGGATATCTCTGAGTTGGTCACATGCCTCTTCTCTGCCTGTGTCTCTCTTGCTTGATTTATTTCACTTTATCCCTGCGTCCCACTCCTTTCCCCATTGAACTGCCTTTGCTCCATGGTTTAAAACAAGTTGTCAATATGCTTAGGTCTTGTTACAGACTTTCTATTCTGCCCCACTGATGTATTTGTCTGTCTTTGTGCCCATATGGCACTTTTATTTGGGGTTTAACTTGGCTTTCCTTTTTCTAGTTTCTCAGCATCCTGGATCATTGATTTGAGACCATTCTTCTTAAATATAGGCATTAGCGCTATAGATTTCCCTCTACGCGCTGCTTAAGCGGCTCCATAAAATTTGGTATGTGGTGTTTTCACTTATTCAGTTCAAAATACCTTCTATTTTCTGTTATGATTTCCTTGTTGACCCGCGCATTACTTAAAACTGTGTTATCTAACTTACAAACACGTGGGGATTTTCCAGGTATCTTTCTGTTCCTGATTTCTAATTCAATTTAATGTAGTCAGAAGACATACTCTGTGCGACTTGAATCCTTTTTAAATGCATTGACGTACGCTTCATGAGTCAGGATATGGTCTACTTAGCAAACGTTCTATGTGCGCTAGAAAATGACTTATATTCCATTTTTGGGGAGTGGAGCATTGTGCAGATATAAATTATGTCCAGCTGGTTGATAATGTTGTACAAATCTTCTGTATGTGTCTGTTCTGATATTAATATAGCCACTTCAGCTTTCTTACGATTCGTGTAAGCATGAAATATCTTTTCCCACCCTTTTACTTTTAATCTTTGTATTTAAAATGAATTTCTTATATACTCCATAGTTGGGTTTGGGGTTTTTATTAGACTGATAATCTCTTCCATTTAATTAGAGTATTTTAGGTCATTTACTTTTTTTTTTTTTTTTTTTTTTTGCGGTACGCGGGCCTCTCACTGTTGTGGCCTCTCCCGTTGCGGAGCACGGGCTCCGGACGCGCAGGCTCAGCGGCCATGGCTCACGGGCCCAGCCGCTCCGCGGCATGTGGGATCTTCCCGGACCGGGGCACGAACCCGTGTCCCCTGCATCGGCAGGCGGACTCCCAACCACTGCGCCACCAGGGAAGCCCGGTCATTTACATTTAATGTGATCGATGGGTTTACGCCCATTATCCACAGTCTACTTCCAATTGGTATCGTATTACTTCACGTCTAGTATAAAAATCTGACAATGGTATATTTCTATTCTACTTCTCCCCTTTATGCTCCTGATACATTTTATTTCTACATATACTATAAATACCACACTGCATTGTTATTACTTTTGCAATATAATTAGTTATCTTTTAAAGGTATTTAAACAGTAAGAAACAAGTCATACATTTTCTCACGTAGTTATCTTTTCTGGTGCTTATCATTCCTTTATCTAGATCCTGAATTCTATCAGGTATCACTTTCTTCCTGCCTCAAGAACTTCCTTTAATATTAATTGGAAGGTGGATCTGCAGGTGATGAGTTCTTTCAGCACTTCTATATCTGAAAAAGCCTATATTTCACCTTTGTTTCTGAAAAATATTTCACTAGGTAAAGACTTCTAGGTGGGGTTTCCCTGGTGGCGCAGTGGTTGAGAGTCCGCCTGCCGATGCAGGGGACACGGGTTCGTACCCCCGTTCCGGGAAGATCCCACATGCCGCAGAGCGGCTGGGCCCGTGAGCCATGGCCGCTGAGCCTGCGCGTCCGGAGCCCGTGCTCCGCAACGGGAGAGGCCACAACAGTGAGAGGCCCGCGTACCACAAAAAAAAAAAAAAAAAGACTTCTAGGTTGACAGATTTTTCTTTCAGTGCTTTCAAGACGCTGCTGCACTGCCTCTTCTTGCCCCAATTGTTTCTGAAAAGAACTCTGCTTCACCCTTCTCTTTGCTCCTCTGTATACATCTTTTTTCTCTGTCTGCTTTAAGATGTTCTCCATCTCACTAGTTTTGACCTATTCGATTCTAATGTGCTTTGGTATCATTTCCTCCATGTTTCTCACGCTTGGGGTTCACTGAGCTTCTTGGATCTGTGGGTTTATACTATTTACCAATTGTGGAAAAATTTCGCTCATCATTTCTTCAAATAGTTCTCCTTTACTCCACCTCTTTCCTCACTTCTGGGGACTCCAAGTACATATATATCATACATGTGTATCGTACATACATACACGCACTGGTTTCATATCTAACAAATCAGACGTGCATTTGCCTTCTAGCCAAGTAGAGAGCTCCAGGAGCAGACCTAGATCTCTCCCTCTGCTATAAACATGTTCCACCTCTCTTTTCTGAAAGTCGCTAATGACCCCCTCAGGCCAGGATGGCTCTACCTGTGCAGTCCACCACGGCAGCCACTCATCTCCCTGTAGCTATGGAGTTATCGAACTGTGGCAAGTCCACCTGAGGTGTGCCATAATGTAAGATACACACCAGATCCCGGAGGCTTGCTGTGAAAATAAGAATGTGAAGTATCTTGCTGATAATGTTGTAGTGTAGATTACATGTCGAGTGGTAACGTGTTGGGTATATTGGATTAAATAGAATAGGTGATTAAAATTAACTCCACCTGTTTTGTTTTACTTTTTTTTTTAATGTAGCTAGTAGAGAACTTAATATTGCCTATGTGACTCCCACTTTATTTCTATTGGACAGCAAACCAACTATTCAGACAAGCCCTAGGAAAGTGGAGGATGGAAAAATAGAAAACCCTTCCCACCCCGGTCTGGATACCAGCCAACCTCAGCCATCCTGCTTGGTTCCAGGCCACTACCACACCCCCTGCCACCCCCTGGCCAGACGGCAATAACGATGAGAATGTCAGGGTGGCTGTGGGGAGCTGGATCCAACTCAGAACTGGCTCCGGGGTGGCTGGAAGAGTAGCGTGAGCTCCTGGTAGCCAGCCAGGGTCAGTAACCAGCTGGGCATGTTCCCCGGCCATGACCGAGGTGCCTAGAACCTGCTGAGTCATAGGAGTGAGACATTCACAGGCCAGACTACAAGGAAACTCCTTCTCTGCAGCTTCCTGTTTTGACAGTCTGAGTAATGTCACCTGCTGGTCTCATCCCTGGGGAACCCAGACTTGGGGGCTGCCACACGTGCCCAGGTTACCTCCAGTGCCAGAGAAGGTGGGGAGGGAGTTTTTACATTATATTTTAAAATCTGACTTCTTCAGAAAGGAACCAAGTAAAATGTAGCAATCATTTGTATTTACCACCCAGAATTAACCACTTTTAACCTCTGAAGCTTATTTACGTCGAGTCTTTTAAAAAATGTATTTACTTTCCGTAAATCATAAAATGAATATATACATTTCTTTTACAAAAGAAAGAAAGAACAAAAGACTACATTACAAATCAAATTAAAGCACCTTCCCTTCCTCCTTGACCCCCATCCTAATTTCCTCTCTTCACAGGGAGATCCCCATTACGTATTCTGGGAATCTCTCCATTCCTTGAAAAATATCTATTGCCACCTACAACATTGTTTGGGGTTGGTTTTTCTGCTCATTTTCCCAAAGGCATCACACGGTGTGTGCTGTCCCTCCTGCAGCAACAGGCCCTGGTGCGCCTCCCTGCTTGGGTGGGGGAGAAGCCAGCCTCTTCCCATCCCACTGAGGCAGTTTGGCTGAGTCTACCCAGCTGGGCATGAACACACCCTTCCCATGGGTCTAGGAATTCATCTTCCTTCCAAGCCGAGGTTCCAGGCTGCTGCCCCTGCATGGTTGACAGAAAACGATATTTTGGTAAATTACGACAAGTCATGGGATGGAATACTATGCAACCGTCAAAAAGGATGAGCAAACTCTATCTGAGCAGATGCAGAGAGCTCTCGGTGAGTCGGGTGAGCCCAAGCAGCGTCAGGGCACCAGGCATTGAACGCTTCTGATGGATCATAAGAAGTGAACAGACCTTAACTCTGGAAGACAGGTCTCGGGTCTGGGGGTGAGGGGAAGAGAGAATCTTCACTTTACGTTTTCTGATCATTTGATTATTTTTTTTCTAACTACACAGGCATGACCTACTTGTATTTAAGGACAAAGAAACACATGTCTGAAAACAGCAGCTAGGCTTCACCCAGAGGCTCCGTGGGCACCCTCTTCACTGCCACGGGACTTGGCCCCCACAATGCCGCTGTAGGAATGGGGGTCCCCTGTGGAGAGCCTGGCCTCCAGAGATGCTCTTCCCTCAACCTCTTCTAGGGGGAACCCCTGAGCACTGTGCCCAGGTATGTCGCCCAGGGATTGTTGAACCAGGTAAGGGGGGCCAGGGGGCAGCCCCGTGAAGGGCTTTCTTGGTGGAGCCGATGGACGGGGTGGGCAGACGGTCGGGATTTGCACAGTCAATGCCCAAGCAGGTTCCCAAATGCTGTGGGCCTAGGGAGCAATCCCAGGTGTGCCCTGTGCCAGTGGGGAGGCTTGTGCAAGTTCTGTTTTCTCCGTGGCCTCAGTTTCCTCCTCTGAAAAACAGAGGCAGTGAGTCTCCCTCACAGGCTGTTGGAAGGAGGACAGAGGACTCGCCGTCTCTCGTGCGTGACACAGGGGCCGGGCGGTGGCTGCCGGAGCCACCACCCGCCCCTCTCGCCCCATCATGTTGCTGAGGTCCTGTGTCTGTGTCCCACAGGCGGCGGGGGGGGGGGGGTTACCTCACTGACGACCTCACTCTCTCTTGTCTTCTCCACCTCCCCTTTAGAAAAAATGTACCAAGAGAAAGAAATGCCCAGAGCAGAAACCCTCACAGGTGGTTCAAAGGCATCCCCTGGGTGCTGACAGCTCAGAGGCCTCACCTCACCCCACTTAATGAGAACCTCTAGGGATGGAACCCAGAACTCTCTGGCTTAAGGAGAGCCTGGGGGTTCCAAGGCACATCACTTTGAGAACCATCCCAGGCTGTCAGACAGAACATGACGTGGGTGATGAATCCAGGTCACACAAGACCACCACCCTAACCTGGAGCTGCCTGGCAAGCAGTGACGCACAAGCATCCCGAACACAGGGCCAGGGTTCTGGGAGAGCAGTGATGACAGGACCCCTCCCGCCCCGTCAGCTATCCCCACAGCCTCTGACTTCCATGGGGTGTCTTTGTCTCAGTAGCTTCAGCTTGAGGTCGGCATACTCAGCATCCAGAGGGGACACCCGCTCCCCGTGCCCAGATGGTTCTTCAGGGGACCACCCACCCCTCTCCAGGTCCCTGGGGGCGCCTAGGCTGGCCTCACCTGTCTTGCTCCAGGTCCATTAAGCATATGCGCCGCGGGGCCCTGTGGGATCAGCTGCATTCCTGACCTTGAGGCCAGCGGGGTGCCCTTTCTCCTAGGGCTTCTGCGGAAACCTGGTGGGGACCTGCTCTCCTTCCCAGGACTCAGGTGGGACATGCTAGCCTGGAGCTGCAGGGGCGTCATAGCGGGTGGGAGTGGAGGGTGCCTGTCACCGTGCAGAGTGGCACAGGGACCAGACATGGAGAATGACAGGAACCAGACGTCCTTAACGCCCCTTTGAGGGGGTTTCTTCACTTGCGATCAAGGGAAAAATTAACAAATAAAAACAAAACACAAAGCCCACTGTCCAGAGCCCCTCCAACTGGAGAAGTCACCGCAAACATCACCAGGTTTCAAGGGGCCCCCTCCCCAGCCCAGCCCCCCGACCAGAGGCCTGCTGTGGGCGCCCACCACACCGTCCCCCTCCATCCCTGGGGAGGGGCCAGCTCAGGAAGCTCACCAGTGTGTCCTCTTATCTTTTGCAAGCCCAGCTGGGCATCCGCTCCACGGGGCCTGGTGCTGGACCAAATTTAAGGAGCCGGACGCTATTGTCAGCTTATCTGGTTGTAAAGGCCTGTCTTATCTCCAGCCGCCTCTCACTGCCAGTCACTGATTTATGCTTTTACAAGGGCAGTTTGTTGCTCCTGGGGAAGGAGGCGCGATCTCCAGAGGTGCCTGGGAGAGAGGGCAGCGGCCGGGTTTCTTCCCTGTAAAGCGATGGCCCTGTGCCAGCCCTGGCTCAGCAGCTGTGTGGGCCCCGTGGGAACCCGGGGGGGGAGGGGCGGGGGGAAGGCCATGAAGGGCTGGGATGACCCAGGTCACCAGGCCCGCTGCAGAGCCAGGGGAGGTGACGGAAGGGGAGACTCTAGGAGGGAGAACTCTGGGGGGTGCCCAGGCCCCCACGTCTCTGCTTGTTCCCCCTTTCGGTCCCCTGCCCCTCTCGGCACACCTGCATCCCACTAGCTCACCCTCCACTACCCTGACTGTGGAGGTGGGCAAAGCCCTGGGCCTGGAGGCCAAGGTTAGACCCTTCCTTGGTGCCTCCACCGTCCTCCCAGCCTCAGTTTCCTCCCCTGTAAAGTGAGCATAAGATGCTGAGCCCCCAACTTCCAGGGTGGCTGCGGGGAGCCGCAGAAGGTAGCAGCATCCAGGGTTCTGTAAACCAGCCGGTGTGGTTCTGACCCACGTGGCATCCTTCATAGAAAGTTCTAGGAGGCTGACCCGTGGTGCCTCCCTGCAGGATGTTTGCACTCTGAGGCAGCTGGCAGGGGCCAGGCTGAGCCCCAGGGGTGCGTGTTCTGCCAGGTGAGAGGTTTCTAACTCCAGGACCCTGGATTCATTCACTTAACAAATATGCATTGAGCATCTATTATGGGGCACACATAGGTGCTGGGGACCCAGCAGAGACCAAAACAGACACAACCTCTACACTCCAGTAGGAGTGAACAGACGCTAAACATGACAAATACATAGACTGTATGGTCCACTGCGTGGTGATAAGAGCTAAACAGGAAACTTCCAGAAGATGGGCACGTCTCGGGGGTTGGAGCATGAGTTTTTTTATCGGGTAGCCAGGGAAGGCCTCACCAAGCCAGTAACATCTGAGTCAAGACCAAAGGAGATGAGGAAGTGAGACTCTTCTTCCTAGGAAGAGTGGTCCAGATAGTAGTCATGGCATGTGCAAAGGCCCTGGGGCAGGGGCCCGGTGTGTTCAGAGAATGGCCAGAGGGCTGGAGGTAAGGGGGTCAGTGAGAAGTTCAGAAGAGGAGATCAGAGAGGTAAAGGGCCAGCATATGGAATTGGCTTTGACTCTGAGTGAGATGGGGCCTGGCGGATTTTGAGCCCAGAAGAGATAATGGTCTACTTGCTTTCTGAAAGACTCACTGGCTGCTGAGTGAGCAGTAAACAGAAGAGACAGGACAGAAGCAGGGAGAGCAGCTGGGAGGCTCTTACATCATCTGGGTAAGAGTGGGTGGCCCTGGGACAAGTGCGAGTGAAATGGAGCATGACCATAGAAGTTGGTGGGAGAGGGTGCTGGGTCTTCGTGGAGGGTGGAGTGGGGTTTGCAGGTGGATGTGCCTGACAGGGTGAGACGGGGAGGGACGCACAGCCCCGAGCCCGCACTGGGGACCAGTACCGTCCCAAGCATGTCACATGCCCTTGACTCCTGGGATCCTTCCTCCCAGGGAAATGCAATCATCCCCACTTTCAGGATGGAGAAACTGAGGCACCAAGAGGCCACAGAGCTGCAGTACATTTCAGAGCCTGGGCCCTAAACCGCAAGGCCGCCAGCTGCGTGCAATGTTAGCGTAGCTCTTCCCAGGCTCGGCAAATGTTCCCTAGTGACGGTATGTCTGTCCACGTCTTGTATTAAGATTCTGGGGATCCTGCCTCAGTCCAGACGGAACTCTCCATTTACGCACGTGGAAGGCCAGGCCCCGCCCCGGCGGTCACGAGGGCGAGCGTGTAGGTCAGGGCCCAGCAGACCTTCTGTAAAGGCCCAGAGAGGGAAGATTTTCAGCCACACAATCCTATCACATATCTCAATCCCCCACCTTGTAGCTGGAAGGCAGCCTTGACAAGAGTCAATGAATGGGCAGCCGGGCTCCAAGAACACTCACCGATGGATGCTGACTTGGAAGGTCGTGTCGTTTTCATGGGCCGTGAAATAGTATTCTTTTGACTTTTTTTTTCACCCCTTAAAAAATGTAAAATCATTCTTAGCCCATGGGCTCTACGAAAAAGGTGGAGAAGGATTTGAACTGTGGCAGGGATTTGCAGCCCCTGTTGGAAGTTGTCACCCAAACTGCTACACTGCGGGAGAGCAAGGAGGCTGGTGTTAACTAGCGATGCTGGTGGGACAGCACAGCTGCAGGCGGCGCGGGTCAGGCATGCGGGTAGCGGGGTCAGGGGTGCGGAGGTCGGTGGGCAGGGGCCAGCCTCCAGCCGGATGTACCAAAGGACCTGAGGTCAGGTCCAGTCCCTGCCCCACCAGACGCCCTCAGCCCCTCATTGCTCCCAAATCTGACAATGACCTCCTGGGGTCGTCAGTTTCTTATAAAACATCACTGATCCCTTACCATGCACGTGCCGGGTACTGTGTGCTGTGTCCCGCCGGCCCTTCCTCATTTCGTCCTCACCCGCCCTCTGTGACTGGCCCACGTGGAGCACGCATGTTCAACAAGCTGTGTCCACAAGGGAGGGGACCAAATGAGAAAGAAAAATGGAAGAGAAGGTTTTGAAAAAGTGTTTTTAAAAAACACAACACACGCGCGAGCACAGATGTTCCTGGAACAGATTTTATCCTGTAACTTTACCTTTATCGTGGACTTCATATCAGGGGGTGTAGTGGGTTGATTTATATCCTTGACACCGCTCCAAGATATGCCCATGCCTTAATCCCCAGAATGAATATGACTTTATTTGGCAAAAGGTCTCCGCAGATGTAACGAAGGGAAGGATCTCCAGGTGAGATCTTGCTGGCATAGGGAGGGTCTGAAATCCAGCAACGAGTGTCCTTATGGGAGACAGAAAAGGAGAAAATACACGCAGACACAGGTGATGAGCCCCCGTGAAGACGGAAGCAGAAGCTGGGGCGATGCGGCCCCGAGGCCAGGAGCGCCTGGAGCCCCCAGAATCCGGAAGAGGCAGGAGCTTCCCCGAGAGCCTTCAGAGGGAGCGGAGCCCTGCCCACACCTCAATTTCAGACTTCAGGCCTCCAGAACCGGGAGAGGATACGTTTCTGAGGCTTTTAATCTCCTGGTATGTGGTCACTTGCTACGGCAGCCCCAGGACACTCACACAAGGGTCGTGCACCATAATCTTCACTTTGGGTGCGGGGCCAGGTGCGTGCAGGTGCGTGCAGGTGTGGGGAACAGAGGCCTACAGAATCGACCTTGCAGGGTAACCAGAAGGGCCACCGGGCTCCATCACTCAGCAGGCCAGATGGGCAGCAGGTGGCCTGGACTTCAGATTCCCAGCTTGGGCAGGTCCCGGGTCTGCCCCCAACATGCTGTGTGACCCACCCAGTCCCTTAAGCTCTCTGAGCTGCTACCTCTTCTTCATGAAAAAAATACAACTAGCTCCGGAGTTTCTGGGAAGGAGTCAGATGCCCAGCTCTGCAACCGCTCCGGCCCAGACAGGCCTGGCCTGCCTGCCATGGCCGGGAGGGAGCAGACACTTTGAGGAACATGCGGGGCCAGCTGTGAGCCGGGGTCGGGATCCCACATCTGGGCCTCTCCTGGGTCAGGCCAGGGCCATCTGAGAGCCTGGGTGGACCCAGACAGGGTTTAGGGAGAGTCAGTACCCTGATTGGCTGGGGCCGCTGCTATGGCGACCCTCTGTCCCTCCGTGTCCAAGCAGTCCAGGCTCCCGCCCACGAGCACAGAAGGGCATGCAGCCCAGCGTGTCCTCATCCCAGCCCCGGCTGGAGGGTAGACCCAAGACAGTGCTTCTCCTCAGTCCCCGGGGCCACCGGCCTGGGGATGCAGACAGCCCCCTCTGCTGGGGTCCCTGCACTCTTTCTCTCCCTTCCCCCCACCCCACCCCATGGCACTCCCTCCGGCCGCCCTGTGCCAGGAGGACGCCTTAGAGCCCACGAGCGGGTGGGAAGGCCACTGTGAAAACGGAGATGCTGGTGCCTGGCCTGGGCTGGCGGTGGGGACCGTGAGTAGGGGACATTTTTAAGATCGAGGAGGTCGAGCGCCGGGGACAGGGGATCCGTGAATGTGGGTGAGGTGGGTGGCGCAGGGGGCACAGCTTCATGGCTGGAGAGAAGAGGTGGATGGGGCGTCTTCTGCTGGGAGGGGGCTCAGAAGAAGCAGGTTTGGAGGTGGGATGCTGGGATCCCCTTTGATCATGCCCAGCTGGCTTTGGGGCAGACACCCCTGTGGGGCTGCCAGTGGAAAGTTAGGTAAGTGGGCCCAGAGCCAGGGGAGGCCTGTGCGTCTGCCGTCCCTTCTGCTAGGTCTCCACCTCCGACTGTTCTTCCCAGGCGATTTGACCCTGTCCTCCCAGCCCCGTGCCAGCAGCCCTGTTGGGGCCTCGTGTGGGGCTGACCACAGAGCCTGCACCTTGGTTGTTCTCAGGGATGCTGGGTATACAGTTGGCACTCAATACATGTCTAATGAAGGAGAGTCTCGCCACAGAGATCCAGGGGACGCAGCACCCTCCCGGGCAGCCTTCTGGCCAGTAGGGATTGGCCTGGTGTCCTTTCCCTCACTCCTCTGGCCTAACCCAGAACCCAAAGCAACTGCTATTCCTTTTTCCAGGGTCACTGCCCCCAAGACCCTAAAATCCAGCCTGGCTCCCTTCAAGGAGCACCTCCTATTTGCCAGGTGCTGTGAGGCTGGGGCAGGGGAAAGGGGTGGGGTCACCGTCTCCGTGCTGGACCCAGGACGGAGGTACAAGCTCGCCCAGGGGCAGGAGGAGGGCCGGGTGCCACATCTAAACGCGGTGTGTTATGAGGGACCCACTGGGGGGCTCCGAGGGGCATGGGAGCCTGTGTGGACTCTGGAGCACGGGAGTACCGACCTGGAGAGGGAGGTCTTGCTGGAGAGCAGCTCAAGCCTCCCAGGACGGGCGGCTGCGGCATTACAGACATCTGGGGTGAGAAACCCCCATGCCTCTCTCCGAGTCCTGGCAGGGCTGGGTGAGGAGTGAGTGAGACGGGGGTGAGAAACGTCCGTGAGCGGAGATGAGCTGCCCTCTCGGACGGGGAGCTCACCCCCACACGCAGCACACATCTGCAGTGCCTCCTGGGCTGACCAGCTCTTTGAATTTGGCCCCAGGGACGAGGTGACTGCCGCCCTTAGGAGAATCTGGCCTCTGTTAGTGACGACAACCGCCAGGGAGCTGAGAAGGGGCCCTGCTGGGTGGCGCCTCCCACTGGTGGGCCCAGCACAATGTCAACCACCTTGCTCCCGGCTGGGCCCTGCTTCTGCCACCACTCAGGCCCCAAGTTGCAGCTTTCCAAACAACCCTTTGGAGTGAGAACCAGGTCCAGCTAGGAAGGGACACCTCTAACTGACCCAGGATGCCGCCAGTGCCTCTGGGACCCCGCCCCGCCTCTTGTGTCCTGCCAGGGGGCACACAGAGCAGGCTGTCCTGGCCCCATCGTATACATGAGGAGCCTGAGGGTCAGAGAGGTTCCAGACCTGGGTGGAACCCGCAGGAGGCTGGGCTCGAGTGCAGGTCTCTGAGCCCCATTCCAGGGCCCTTCCCAGTGCCCCCCATCATGCCAACCCTGCCCCCCAGGGCAAGGCTGCCAGCAGGTCCCCAGAGGCCGTTTCTGCCGTCCACGTGCCTTGATCTCTGCTCTAGAGCGGCTCCTGGCGTTCCGAGGTCCACCTGTGGCCCAGCCTAGTGTGGGGCAGGCCTCCCGCCCTTCTCCCGAACCCGGAGGGGCCAGGGGCTGGGTGGCAGTCCAGGGCTGTGGGAGGCTTAGCAGGAAGGAAGCCCCTCGCCCTCAGAGCTGCCCCCAAGCCTGGGAGCCGGGAGGGGGGGCACCACCCTCTGAGCCCTAGGGTTGGGGGATGAGTGGGAGGGGGCAATCCCCCAACCCTGCCGTGCTGGCGGCAGAGGCCAGCTTCCTGGGGGCCAGCCGCGCAAGAGATTCCAGCAGCGTCTATGAGTGAGGGGGCGGGGGTAGCGCTGCCCTCTCGGGACTCCAGTCCCCAGGCAGGTGCTGCCCCCTGGTGGGAAGTCTCTGGAACCGCGGTGTGGGCATCTGCAGTTTGTCTCAGGCCAGGAGTCCCTCATTCCGACAGAACATCCCCCGGGGGGCTCCTGTCCAAGCAGGGCCCCTGCTGGTATCTCTGTCTCCTGGGGGGTGGAGGGTGTCAACTCCTGCCCAAGAGACTCCCAGGTGGGCACCTGCCAGGGGGCCTCGAAGGACTCCAAGAGCCCCCTCTCTGGGGCAGGGTCACTGGGGGCACCGACAGCACCCTGCATTCACAGGTGAACAGTGTCTGCTCAGCTGCCCCAGGTACCCAGCGCTGGGCCAAGCTGGGGGCGGGCAGAATCAGCCCCCTTCCTGAAGCCCCTGTCCCTACAGCCCTGAATGCGACTCTGTGGGGCTGCTCCCGGGGTCCCACTCAGATGTGGGAATGTGGGCTAGACTCCGTGGGAACAGGTGGCGCAGCTGTGGCTCAGACCCAGGCCGAGGTCCCCCGGTCCGCCCTTCTCCCACCTGGGCCTGGGCGCTGGGAGAGTCCAGTCGATGGAGAAAGCCCTTCCGAGCACCTGTTGTGAGGGCAGAAGGGGTGAGGAACCACCCACACTCCGAGAGGGAGGCAGCCGGACAGCAGCCCGAGCCCACGGCACGGTGGCCACCAGCCCCAGCCTCCAGCTCGGCTGCAGAAGTGCATCCAGGGGTGGAGCCTGCTGTGCAGCCTTGCCCTACGAGTCCCCTCACCGGGAGCAGAGGGGCCTCAGACTGAGCACAGCCGGGCACATCAGCGGAGCCCAGGAGTCACCCTGAGTCAGCACACGCTCTCCCGCCGCTGGCCCAAGTCCATTCCAAGGCTCTGTCGTCCCCACCTGGGGCGGGGGCTCTTGTGGCTCCATTTTTCAGATGCGGAAACCGAGACGTGGGGCGACCAGGCAGCTGTTAGGTGGGGGCCGGGGTGGGGTGGGGGAGTTGGGGCGCCTCCGAGGCCGCCTCTCCTGCACGTGAGGTGGGGTCAGGTTTGGAATTTCCTGTTGCTCTTCACCTTTGAGTGGTGTCGGCGGCCAGGCGGTGCCAGGCTGGGAAGTCTCTCTGGAGGCTCCACACCCAGCACACCTGGTATTTTTATTCCCGTGTAAGTCTGATGCCAGGAGAACGTGGTTAAAGCCCTGCTGTCTCCTTCCATGCCCAGGGTCAAGGGATCCCTTATCTGGCGAGATCTTATCTGCATGTCCTTGCTGGATTCTGGAGCTGGCTCCTGGAGGTACAGGAGGCCCCAGCGGGCAATCCAGGGTACCAAGGATTGGCCCAGAGGGGTGGGGCCTCCCACCTCTGTCCCCTCCCCCCAGCACCACTTCCCTGAGGCCTCTCCCTCTTGCTCACCTGCCCACCCTCCACAGCACTGGAGGTGTCAGGCAATAAAAGGGAGATAGAAAGCAAGTCAGAACAAGCAGGAGTTGAGCAGAGAGGGGACAGGGCGGGGAAGAGGAGGGGTAGGCTTTCCAGGGCCCCAGGGAGCTGTTTCAGCCCTGGGTTACACAAACTGGCTCTGAGCTTCCTAGCAGCCAGGGCAAAAGGGAAAGAAGTTGAAGGAAGGTGGAGTCAGAATAGGAGACTGGTCTCATGCACAGAGCCTAGACCATTCCCTAGATGTTGTTTCACTAATCCTTTCTGCCCTCAGCCTTCCCTGACATGAAACTTCTTTGAAAAGATCGAGACAGTGCAAACGTCACATTCCACAACAGGGCATGCGTGCACACTCTTGCATGTCTGTTCACATGTCCTTTCCTCCAGCAAACACTCACTGGGCACCTACTATGTCCAGGCCTGTGCTAGGTGCCGGGGAGATGGTGGTCGGCAAGACAGGCGTGGCCTCTACCCTTGGGGACGGGGTCCCCTACCCTCAGGACCTCATCAGCTCAGAGGAAGATGACAGTAAACAAATAATGCAAAGGAAACCAATTCCATGTCATCAAGCATTTGATGCCTCCTCCTTGGACCTGGAGGAGCTGAGGTCCCGGCACATCTGAACAAGGGGACAAAGTGAAGAAGGATTAAGCCGTTGGGACTGCAACAGAGATGGGAGAGTGAGCGCCTGGAGACCAGGGCTGAAGGGAGGGGAGGAGGGGGCGAGGGGCTGGGGCCCCGGAGACATGTGGCCAGGGCAGCGGCGTGCTGTGCCCCGCACCCAAGAGGCAGAGGGGATGGCAAACTCTGCTCTCCCTGCAGATTGCGGGCACCGCTGTCTGCAGGACCCCTGCCCAGCCTTCAATCGCTCTATGCCTCAGTTTCCTTGTCTGTAAGAAGAGCTGGTGTGGGGATTCTGTAGTCAATACGGACAAGGTGCTGAGTTTGGTGTCTGGGCCGTGCCGCGTGCACAGAAAGCAGGAGCTGAGGCTGTTTCTGGGGACTCTGACGTTGAATGTGAAGTTTCTCCTGCTCTGTTCTCCCCGAAACTTCCGGCCCAATGCAGGCTCACAGCCCTGGGTCAGGATGGTTTGGAGGATGAAAAGGGAGCTGTGTGGGGCGGGGCTGTCTTGTGAGTAACAGGGCTCTGCCCCACGCCCGGGGGATGCCTAGGAGACATCCCTCAGGTGGAGGGGCTCCGGCCACGCTCCATGGCTGGGGTGGGTGAGGGGCGACATCAGGAACGATCAAGAATCACCAGCAGCAGTTCTGCGAGAGCAAAACTGCATTTTCATGGAATCCCGTGTTATCCAATGACGCCTCATGCGAAAACCTGGTTTCAGTGGGGGAAAAGGAGGCAAGCAACGGGAGAAGGTCAGATTTGAAAAGCAAATTGCATCCTTCTGTGGGAATTTCAATATTGCAGGTGGGTTTTGCAGCAGTAAACCTACTTTTGCAAGGCCAGAGGAAAGGACTGCATTCACCAGAGCTTCCCTACCCAAATCTAAGTAGCCTGTGACTCCATCGACCTTCCAGACTGCAAGGACATACCCTTTAAAACAACCCCCGCAGTACTTGCTCCCAACTCCTCACTACGGCCTCCACGCCCCCCGACTAGTCCCTGCCCACCTCTCCATTACCTCATACCCGCTCGATGTGCCCCTCACCCTGCACCAGCCACTCTGGCTTTCTCGCTGTTCCTCAAGCATGGCGAGCTAGTTCTGGCCTCAGGACCTTTTGCACTTGCTGTTCTGGCTGCCCGGAATGCCTTTCCCCCAGAAAGTCACCCTCCTGCCTCTCAACCTCCATAACGCTGCCTCTGGAGTGCCTTTCCTCAACGGCAAGACCATTCTCTGCTCTGTGTCCAGACCCCAGCACATAATAGGACTCAATACCTACTTGAGTATTGCATTGAACAAAGACACGAAACACTCATTGTTTTACTTTTAAGGCCGCAAATGGAAATCAATTGCAACCCGGTTCCTGGACTCCTGGGCTTTCTCATGCTCCAGCCCCGCTTCCCCGACCCAGGGGGAGCCAGCTCCCAGCCAGCCTACGTTGTGCTCCGAGCAACACAAACCGTATTCCCTGATTGATCCATGTCTCCAGGTCTGGATCTGACCCTGGGGGCTGTGGCTAGCTTAGCACTCTCCGAAAAACTAGACCCACCGCTGGGGGGCAGCATGGTGTCGTGGGAAAAAGCCGGAAGCTTCAGGGGACCTGGGTCTGGATGCGGCCCCTGCCCCTTGATGAGCCTGGTGACGCTGGCCCAGCCACTTCTGCTCCCGAGCCTCGGAGTTTCCCTCCACAAAGTGGGGCTAGGACTCTTCCGTGCCAGGCAGATGCGCTTGCTGGCCGTGGAGACAGGGCGTGAAAGGCCAGGACCCTGTGCCACCCGAGATAATTTCAGACAGACTGGGGACCATGGCTCCCAGGCCTTTTCCAACATTCAAAAAGTTACAGGGGAAAAAAGCAACAGTTTAAAAATAGGACACATGTACAAAAGAACGTTCTATTATTTCCCACTGGGTCTCTCTTGGCAGGCTCTGGCTGGGAGGAGCAGAGACAGGCCATGGCGAGGCCATCTCGCTATCAAGAGCTCTTTGGGGGCTCTGGGTCCTAAGCCCCTGGCCCCCAGCCTTTGCCCCCTCCTTGGACAGCCAGGGAAAACTGAGGCTGCTTCAGTGTCCCCACAAGACTGCCTCGGGCTGGCTTTGGGGTCTGGGCAGAGGGGGAGCTCGTGACCCCCTTCATTCAGAGGACGGTAACCCACTTCCTAGAACGGGACCTGCATTCATGTCCTACGCTGCTGTCACAAATGGCCACAGTCTTACCGACTTGAAACGATGCGGGTTTATTCTCTTGCGCTTCTACACATCAGACGTCTCCCTGGGCTAAAATCGAGGCATCAGCAAGTCTGGTTCCCTCGGGAGGCTCCGGGGAGAACCCATTCCTTGCCTTCTCCAGCTTCTGGAGTCGCCCACGTTCCTTGGTGTGTGGGCCCCTCCTCCCTCTTCAAAGGCAGCAGTGCAGCGTCTTCAAATCTCTCTCCCTCCCTCCAGCCTCTGCTTCAGCATCACATCTTTTCTCTGACTCTGACCCTCCCGCCTCCCTCTTGTAAGGACCCTTGTGATGACGTGGGGCCCACCAGGGGGATCCAAGAAAAGCTCGCCTCTCCACTCTTCAAGTTCATCACACCAAAAAAGTCTCTTTTGCCACATAAGGTCACATATGTGACCTGGGTTCTGGGCATTAAGATGTGGATATCTTTGGGGGGGTGTCCTTTTTTCAGCCTACCACAGACCCTGTGCACCGTTGGTGCCCAAGGGGCTTATTATAATAGTAGGCACCAGCTGCATGCCGTGGGTATTGCCCTCCTGAGGATTTCTATTCTGACACCGGTTTTTTGAGGCAGGTAGTATTATTCCAGATCCCAGGGCACTGGCCATGAGTATACAAACACTCAGCTAGCCAGGACTTTCTCCAGGCTTTCCTGGGGGCCCGCTGCAGCATGCCCTTCACCCCACAAGACTTCCCCACGAGGCATTTGCTTAGGGCCCTGGACCATTAGGGTGAAATCTTCGGGGGAGGGTGACCCTACAATGCAGGTGTCTGGGACGGTCATTCCACCCCCTGAGCCTCAGTTTCCCCATTTGTAAATGGGAAGGGTGGGGCTGGGGGGTCACGTGGGAGACTGGGGTTAAGTCTGGATTCTGTTAGCTGCAGGCAGAGGGCCCAGGCCAGGCGTCTGTAAACAGGCCAGCAGCCCTGCCTTCGAGGGCGTTGGAGGATGACGTGTAATAATGTCCCCCCACCCCCCAACACAAGGCCACTGGGTCACTCAGCCTCACTCGGGAGGTCTCGTGTGAACACACTTTCTTTCTCAGCCTCCGAGGGCCTTGCCATGGAAAATTTAATGTTACAGGCCGATTGACAGAGGTTCTTTCCACCACCAGGGGGCAGCATTGCCCCTCACTGCTGAGCCTTCCTTGGGGGACCCAGCTGCATCCACCCCAACCGCCAAGGGCAGAGGCCTCTGGGGTCCCGGGTGTGGGCTCTGAAAGCCTGCCTGGCCCTTTCCAGACACTATGTCCCTGTTCCCACCTAAGGAGTGGCTCCCAGGATTGACTAGAACCTTGAAAGGCCCTGGTGGGCTGTCCTCCTGGCCTGGGTCCCTGCTGTGAAATCCTCGGCCTTTATGCTCCCCAACCCCCTTCCTGAGCCCCCCTTCCTTGACCCCGTCCTGACTTCCCCCCTCCCCCAGGCTGCTTTCCTCCTGGTTCACGCCAGGCCTCGCCCAGAGCGGACTGGGGGGCCCTAGCGCCCGGATGGTGGAGCCTCCAAGGGTGATGGCCCTCCTGAGCTATGTTCTGCTCACAGCCCTTTCACTTTAGCTGGCCCGGCTCCCTGGTGCTCCCACACACGTGCACACACACACACGTGCACACATGCCCAGACACACGGCACACTCACACACGTGCACACACCCACTCACATGCACACACACGGCACCCCAGCGTTCTAGGATCCTCTCTGTGTCGTCACCCCCGGGGTTCTTCCTCCCCAGGGACACCCGGAGGCTCCCTGTGTCCTGAGCTCCTCCTGGGGTGAGGTCCCCTTTCGGGGTGAGTCCTCCCTCGGGGTCCCCCTCCCCCCTCCAGCCTTGGAGCCCCTCCAGAGCCCCCAGCAAGCCGGCGTGTGCCGGACCCCCCAGGAGGACCAGCTTGGGCCCTTTTCTTTCTTTTCGTCTGTTTCCTCAGCCGCAGCAGGGGTGCAGCAGGGGCGCAGCAGGGGTGCAGCAGGGGCGCAGCAGGGGTGCAGCAGGGGCACAGCAGGGGTGCAGCAGGGGTGCAGCAGGGGCGCGGGGAGGAGTGGTGCCCCCTCCACCTCCCGGAAACTTGATGCACACATCCTGCCCCACAAAGTGTGTCTGCAAAGAGCTTGCAGCCCGTGAGCCTCCCAAGCCCTGTGCCATCAGTGGGAGATGGTGGGGAGCGTCCTCACGCTCTCTGGGATGGACCGTCTCTACGTTGCACCCGCAGCGCATGGCTGGGGAGAGGTAAGGCAAGGCTCGGTCCAGGCCCCGTGCTGGGTCCCTGGCCAAGGGTAGGTCCTGCAGCCCCAGGCATATCTGAGCTCCATCCCCCTCCCCAGGAGACAGGGCAGAGCTGCCTCCCCAGGGGCCCGAGGAGTCCAGGGCAGCCTCTGAGGTTCTAGCTCACAGCTCACCTCCAGTCATGAGATGCTTGTCCTGTGGGATCCGCTACTGAGACGTTGACCTCCTCCCCAATTCCGACAGGTTGGGAAGGGGCACTGGGTTCCTGGGTCACTCACAGCTTCCTGGTTTCTCAGGACCCCACACTCACCACCACCCTTTGTCAGAAGATAAATGTATTTCCCTTCAAAAGATATAGCCGGTGACCCCGACAGGAAGGGGAAGGAGGCCAGGCTCAGACTGGGAGGGGGAGTGGCCAGGGGGGCAGAGGGCACCCTGAGAGCGGGCTGCAGGCCGGGGATTCTCGGCCTGCGGGGCCCCGTCTGTGGCCTTGGTCTTGCTGCCCACCCACGGCAGGCCTCCAAGACCACAGGAGCGCTAAGCCCTTGACCAGCGCTCTCGGCTGTGTGCCCCCAGCCAGGGACCCTGGGGGAAGCGGGGCTGGGAGAGCCAGGCCCCTGGCCCGCGGTGGCTCCACAGTCCAGCTGAGAGATGTGACTGAACAAGAGGGTGGGCGTGGCTTCCTGATGGGTGGGTGGATTCAGCTGCCGGAAGGGGTGGCACGGCACACGCCCAGGGAGTGCAGGGCACCACGGGGACCAAGGCCCAGAGGCTGGAAAGTCCCCGGTGTGCTTAGGGATTAAGGAACAGGGTATGGGGCCAGAAGCAAGTGTCTGCATCGCTGTGCCCACCTGAGAGCCGGACTAGGGTTTGAGCAATCCTTTCCAGATGACGGGTGTGTGGAAAGCCGGCTCCTTATTTCCGCAGCCTCGGTTTGGGCACGGTGCCCTCCAGGGAGACTGACGGTAATGCTCCAGCAGCACCTCTAACTGTCCCCTGCCCCAATGTCTCCTCCGCGTGGCCTCACCAGCTGTCACCATCCCCCATCCTGCTTCTCTAAGAGGCCGAGGTGGCCTCAAGCCAGCTGCTGGCTCTGGGCACAGCTCCTGGACTCTCAGGGCGCCCAGAGCTGCACGGCCTCCAGGTAGAAGCAGATGGAGGCCTGGGACCTGAGAACAGACAGAGCGTGTCCCCAAACACCTGCTCTAGGAACAGCATTCTCGGGTTGGTTCTGGGAACTTGCCACTCCAGAAGGCCCAGGGGACCCGAGGCTGCTGGGAATGGCCTGGGGGAGGTGGAAGGTGGAGCTGGGTGCCCTGATCATGTCCTGACGCCTTCCCTGCAAGAGGCCTCTGGACTTAGCAGGGCACCTGGACTGAGGTCCCACAGGGATGTGAACGCCCTGACCCTGACCTTGACCCTGACCCTGACCCTGAGCGGGGTTGTGTAGTTCCTGGTGGCCAGAACCTGCTCCTCTAGGGGCCCGTGTGAGGGGGCGTCGGAGGGCAACAGAGGGTCAGGGTTCTCAGCGGCCCCTTTCCACGCTAAGAGGGATTTTAGCGTCTGCAGATGTTATGGTTGAAATGTGTCCCCACAACCCACAACCCCACAACCCCCATTACCTCAGAATATGACCTTATTTGGAAATAGGGTCGTTGCAGATGTAATTAGCTAAGATGAGGTCGTACTGGGGCATGGTGGCCCCTAAGCCAATATGAGT
This sequence comes from Delphinapterus leucas, assembly GCF_059928025.1. NCBI lineage: Eukaryota > Metazoa > Chordata > Mammalia > Artiodactyla > Monodontidae > Delphinapterus > Delphinapterus leucas. Next base: position 3,713,016 of record NC_143135.1, on the reverse strand, counting down.
GGTGTCCTTATAACGAGGGGAAACAGAGACAGACGCTCACACAGGGAGAGCCCATGTGAAGACTGGCATGACACAGCCATGAGGAAAGGAGCCAGAAGGATCCAGGAGAGAGGCCTGGATGGGCCATCCCGAGCAGCTTAGGGTAAAGCACCAGCCCTGCCCACACCTTGACCTCAGGCTTCAAGCCTCCAGAACCATGAAAGAAGAAATTTCTGTTGTTTAAGCCACTCCATTTGTGGTACTTTGTTTCGAGAGTCCCAGGACACTAATGCAGCAGATACGGAGAACCCGCCGTTAACTCTGGTTACCCCGGACCTGTGAGATAGCAGGTGGTGGGTGGGGGCAGAAAGGGATTCATTCTTTGAACCCCACCCTCTTCAAGAGCTGCAGTAGCATGGGGCATCTCTTTCCTCCTGGAAGCTGCCCCCTAACTCCCCAAGATCCCCCATCACCCCCAAGACCAAAGTCCCCTCTACCCACAGACAAGGGGTTCCCTGGGGCATTGTTCTCTTGGGGCTGCAAGGTGTCCAGTCCATAGGGACATGTGAGATGACAGCGCCTCAGTGGATTGACGTTTATGTAGCTGGATGTTTGGTAGATAGATGGATGGATGGATGGATGGATGGATGTTTGCTAGATGGATGGATGTATGTTTGATAGATGGATGTTTGGATGGGAAGCTGCTAGTCTTATGGCCTCACTCCTCTGTCACTTTGCCTGGGTATGAACACCATGGGAGGCACTCTTAGCGCAACAACCTTGTTGGCCATGAGATGCAGACTGACACAGGCTGTTGGGTTTGTGTGACTGCCCTCCAGCAATTTCCGTGCCAGTTGCCAGGTGAGATTTTTCACTAGTTCCCTGGCTTCGAAATGTGGAAAAACAAACCACATCCTCCCCAAGCCTGTCCGACCACAGCAGCCATCGCAGCCGGCATCCCGCCCTCCCCCAGGTGTCCCGCGTCGGCCACACTGGACGCCGGCCTGAGGAGAGAGCCCTGCCTCGCCGGCGCATGTGGCTGGCCCAGATTTCTAAACTCGGCTCTGACAAGCATTACATTTATGACAGAGTTTATTTAAAGGAGGAAGCGGCAATAAAGTGCAACACCCAGGAAGTGATGAGCTGAGAGCTCCGAGGCAGACACAAAACAGGTACCGACAAACACAGGACACGTTATTTAAAATTCCCCCCGCTGACAGATCGGACGGCCGAGTGGGCCAGACACCGCTCGGAGGAGATGAAAAGAGCTTATTTCCTTCCTCTGGATAAACATGCCAGGAGCCAGATCCTTCCGTGATGATAAATGGTTTCCTCCTGTCATCAGTGCGGGGGGTCACGCCTCACGACTGGCCAGAACCTGTGGTCCATCAGGGGCCCCGGAAAGGGCAGCGACAGGAAGGTGCTCCTGCATGAGAATTCCCACCAGCCAGGCCTGTCTTCAGGCACCAAGATGTGCTCACCTCACTCCAGACCCATCACAGTTCTCAAAACACGGGAAGATGCAGAGAGATTGGGTGCAGGGGGTGGGTGCAGCTCTGACATCCTGCCCGGGGCCGGGACTGTGGGATTGAAGGGCCGCCCTGGACAAGATTCTAGAAGGAAAGGAGCAGGGGCAGGGAGGCAACTTCCCTGTTCCATGGGACAGGAGGATGCCGTGGGCCCTCATCTGGGAAGTGAGGACCCAGCTCTGTCTCCCCAGGACCAGGGACCGGCTTTGGTTGGAGTCTGAGCACCAGGCCTGGTGGGAAGGCAGTCACCCTACACCAGACAAGCATCGCTGCCCAGGCTGAGACTGTTTCAGGAGGAAATTGGTTTGAAAGATAAGCAGAGCCTGGAGCAACCCGCCCCCCTCCGACACACACACACACACACACACAAATGGTGCTTTCAAACAAAATCCAGTGAGGTTATTTATAAAAGGCCAAATTGTTGGCAGATGCACCACCTCCCGGGGCTGGAGGAAAGGAAGGAGTCAGATCCCAGCTCGAGGCTTGCAGTGATCCATTTGCTGCCCCATGCTCCTCTGCATCAGAGATGCATCTGTGCTTTCCTGTTCCCTGGGCTCACCTGGGGGTGGGCAGAAGAAGCCAGGACAGAGGCCTGGGTCTAAAGAAAACTCCCTCCCCGCCCTCCGGGGGGCAGCATCCCGCCTGCCGAGCCGTCTTCCCCAGGGCAGCTCCTTGCTCTCCAGGGGTAGGAAGCAAGAGTGCGCATGGGAAGGAATGAAACATTGGCACCGTTACGGCAGGGATGACCCTGGAAACCATTTTGCTCAGTGAAAGTAGCCAGACTCAAAAGGACCACACATCGCCCAATCCCATTTATATGAAACATCCAGAATTGGCAAATCCATAGAGACAGACGCAGATTGAGGGTTGCTGCCAGAGCTTGGGGTTAGAGAAAACAGGGAGTGATTACGTAATAGGTGTGGGGTTTCCTTTGGGGGTAATGAAAATGTTTTGAACCTGATAGAGATGGTGGTCATACCACACAATGCCACTGCACTGTTGACCTGAAAATGATTAATTTTATGTTATGTGAATTTGACTCAAAACTTTTTAAAAATGCAGGTGGGGATCAGTGTGGCCTCTGGAGCGATCTGCATGGCACCAGCTGGCTCCTCGGCTCAGACAGGTAGCCACGTGTGCAGCCCCCGGAGGAGAGAGGCACACACGTCACCACCTTCAATGGCAGCTGCTCATGCATCGGACAGTCTGAGTTCTAGGCCAAAGAGATGGTGGTATTTGGGGACTCGAGCCCCGCTCCACTGCTTATGGGTGACTGGACCAGGTGACTGGCCTTCAAGAATCCTGTCTTCACATCTGTAAAATGGAATCCACAAAGACACAACACCAGAACGCACAGGGCCCCGGATGCAGCTGGAAGCCGGGTTCTGCTCACGGGCCATTGCCCTTAGCCTTGTTCCCACGTGGTGCTTCTGACTGGGGTGTGGACGAAAGAATGTCGCCCCCATATTGGGAAACAAAGGATGCTGCAGCAGTCAAGACAGCAGGCACTGCAGCCGCGACACCCCACTGTGCACCCTGAAAGGACTCAGGATGGAGCAAAGCGGGATGCTGGCCCTAGATAGCTGAGGTGCTTATCAAAGGGATGATTTCAATCAACCCAGACTCTTGCATCTTCCCAGACATAAAAAAAGTGCTAAATTCGTTAACTTGAGATGTCTGAGTTTTCTTTAATTAACAGTAATGTCTTGATGTACCAACTACCTGGTTTCTGTTTCAAAACCCCCTGTACATCCTGGTTTCGCCCCTGCCTCTCTGGGGCAGTTCCTCAGGGCTGTCTGAGAGGCTGCCTCTGGGGCTTGAGTTCTCAGCAAGTCCGCCGAATAAAACATAAACAACTTTTCGGTTGTACTTTTTTTTTTTTTTTCAGCCGATAGGGGTCCTGTCTTACCTTTCCTGCCAGACAGTCATGGTCCCAGAAGCCAGGCTGTGTCTGACTCATCCCGCTGTCCTCCACAGCCCGGCTTCCCAGATTCCAGGCTGCGGACAGATCGCGTTGGCGTCTCCCGGGCACCTGCTAAAAATTCAGATTCCTCTCCTGCTTGACTACCTGCATCAGGGCAACTGGGGTGGGGCCTGGAGATCTGCATTTTAGCAAGTGCCTCTGCACAGCCAGGAACCTTCTACAGTAGGTGGGAAGGGGGATTGGAGGGGGCAAGGCGTTTCCTGGGATTTCAGTTGTGCAGACAGCCTGAGCTCTGTCCCCTGGGCTGGCAGCAAGTGGGCCAGAAGAGGCCGCCAGGAGACCCTGTTTTGAGAAATGCTTTCACTCCCTTGACACCCAGCGGGACCCCATCCTTGGCCCCAGCAGGAAATGGTCCTCCCGGAGACCAAGGGTAAAAAAACCAGAAAGCTATTTAAGAAACTTGTCAGGCTTTATTATTATTATTTTTTAATACGAAAAGAATGTTCAAGGCTTCCCACCAAGGAATAATAAGATTAAGGAATTTAAAAGAGGTGGCTGGTGACATACATTGTACATACTCCTCGTGGGGGAGCCGCCGGGGAGCCCTGTGAGGGCTGAGCTTCCCTTTGTAGCCGCGCTCCGGGATGGCAAAGCCGATTCGGATGTAACCGGGGGGATGATTAACACGCTCGCCTGCCAGGCCCTCGCAGACCCTTCCAGCCGCTCACCTTCCCTGGTGATCCAGCTGCTGCAGGATGTAAGAGCGATAACGGCTAAGACAGACTGGCCTCTTTCCTCCTGGACACAGAGCCGGCCCACGTGTCCCAGCCTCCCTGCACTTAGCGTGGCCTCAGCCTGTGGGTGGAGATTCCGGCCCAGAGGAGCATCCCTGGAATCCCCCATCTGCAGAGGACCCAAGAGGAAGATTCTGAAGCCCTAAGAGGGCCACAAGCTGGAAGGAGCCTGGATCCCCAAATGACTTCGTGGATCAGACCCTCTGTCCTTCACCTTCCTGCACTGGATTGTGATATGAGAGAGAAATAATCTCCGCGGTGTTAAGCCCTCCACATTTGGGTCGTTAAGGGCAGTGGCTGGCTCACCCTGTGCACTGACGCTCATAGCTACAAGTAGTCAAACTCTTGTCACCAAACAGGGTTCTAAGCACCTTTGGCGTATATATATATATATATATATATATATATATATACAAGAACCACAAGTCTGTTCTCTATGTCTGCTTCTCTTTCATAGATAAGTTCATTTGTGTCATATTCTAGATTCCACATATAAGCTATATCATATGGTATTTGCCTTTCTCTTTCTGACTTACTTCACTTAGTATGACCATCTCTATGTCCATCCATGTTGCTGCAAGTGGTATCATTTCTTTCCTTTTTACGGCTGGGTAGCATTCTATTGTATCTATGTACCGCATCTTCTCCATCCACTCATCTACCTGTGGACACTTAGGATTTGCTTCCGTGTCTTGGCTATTGTAATAATGCAGCTGTGAACATAGGGGTTGGCACTCTTGGTATATTGACACATTTAATACTCACGCAAGAAAATAAAGCCCTGGGGGGTGGGGGAGAGATGGGGGTGGTGTAAATGGCCCAAGGTCACACAGCCAGGATCCGGGGGGCTAGCTTTTGACCCCTCAGCTCCCCCGTTAGAGGAGAAAAGCAAGATTCAGCAGGATGGAAGGCGCTCACCCCAGGCTGCCAGCTGGTCATTCTCGGGGAGCAGGGATTTGAACCGCCGTCACTGGCTCCAGAGCCCACGGCCCTGACAGCTTGCTGTTCTGCTGAGGGAGGTGGGAGCTGTGTCCTGAGGTGGCCATGAGCCCCATCCCCACTGCTGTGCAACCTGGGGAGGGGTCTCAGAGTCGGGGAGCCAGCCTCCACCTTGCCACGGCCAGCCAAGGGTCTCTCTGGGGATGATCCCACTTCCAGTGGGGGCCCGGGTCCCAGAGAGCTAGGCCCCTTCCCACGGCAGCCCCAGCTCCACCGGCAGCCTGGGTTCAGGGTCCCACCCTCCAGGCCTGGGGTCCTGCGCCCTCCCTCTCCCCACAGAGCCACACACTAAGGGCTCAGCCAGCTCCCTCCCGAGCCCACGGCACGGCCAGGTGAAGTGGGACTCACGTCGGTCTATCTGGGCTGCAAACTCCTGGGGGGGCGCCGCCACCCCTGCCCCCCACTGCCCCAGTTGGGCTCATCATTCCAGACAGCAGCTAGGGCCACCTTAAGTGAAAGGGACATTTGTTGGATGGAAGCCCAGCATCCTCGGGACCCCCTCTCAGGGGCCCAGGCCCAGGCCCCCCAGGTGGGTCTCTCTGCTTCTCCTGCGTGTAGCCCCACCTTACCTCCCTCCAAGTGGGCACCCCACCCAACCTCACAGCACCCCTGCCTGGAATGTCCTTCCCAGTGCCCCAGATGCCACAGAGCCCTGCTCTGTCACCTCCGAGAGGCCTCCCGACCCCCCCGCCCAGGGATACACCCAGGTCTGCTCCCCCCCATGCCCTCCCTCTCCCAGCAGATTATCTATTCATTTGTCTACTGTCCCCCATCCCCCCCTTAGGTGAGCCCTAAGATGACAGGACTTCATGCACCTGTTGCTTTGATGTGACCACAAGACCCAATCAGGACCCTGGCACGAAGGAACAGAAGCCCAGCATCCACCGTCTAAAAGAAAAACCCGTTAAAATCGCCACGATTTTTGATACCCTGTTACTGTGTCGCTCTGTGGCGCCAGGCCTGGGGAGCAAGACTCTGGACACAACCCCGTACACGGAGGGCTCTGGGCCATGCCTGGTAGGATGGTCCAAAGGTTAGGGGCCGCAGGAAAAGGGAACACTCTGGCCAGGCTCCAGGCTCCCTGGGTGTGGCCTGCGGTCCAGCAGAGGCCCGCACGAGGCTGTGTCTTGAGCCACACAGAGCAGGCGGCTGCGCCTCCAATAATGATTTCTGATGCCCTAAAGTCTTCATCAAACACCCCATAGAGCTGCCTGGCTTCATACTTTGCTTTACGCAACTCTCATCAGGGCTCCAGGCGGATGAAGGGGGACCCAGCCTGACCCTCCCAGGACCCCTGCAACGCTGGTCCCCCCATCCAGCAGGAACAAGGCCCGGTGGTGAAATACAGGCGAGGTGGCATATCCAGGGTCACAGGAGACTGCCGGACCACCCCAGCACAGGACCTCGTCCCTGGAAACGTCCCTCCACGCCTCCCGGCTACTGGTGAATGGCTGCTTCCTCTGCAGCACAGTCCGAACTGGCCAGGCCACAGTTTTCTCCGCCACCCTCTGCACCTGCCACCCTCCAGACACACTGGGCCCTCAGCCCTCACACCCCAGGCCTTCAGCGGCGGGGGCCCCTCTGCCCACAGTCTCCCTGCCTCTTCTTCACGGGGTGGTCCCTTCTCAGCCGTCCAGTCCAGGCTTAAATGTCACCCTTGCAGGTGCCTTCCCAACACCCTCTCCACCGGGCACCTCCCTGCCCTCTCCATCTCTACCTTTCACTTCACATCCCACCCTGCCCCACACTTGGTTCCTCGTTCACTTCCGGAAAGGACGCTGAAAGCGACAGTAGGGGGCTGAACAGTGGCCCCCCAAAAGATCCATTCACAGCCTAACCGCCAGAACCTGTGAAGGTGACTTTATTTGGAAAAAGGGTCTTTGCAGATATCATTAAGTTAAGGATCTTGAGATCATGGTGGATTTAGGGTGGCCCCAAATCCAAGGACTGGGGTCCTTATAAGAGAAAGGAGAGGGAGGTTTGAGACACAGACACACAAGGGGAGAAGACCGAGTGTCAATAAGGCAGAGACTGGAGGGATCAGGCCACAAGCCAGGGATCACCTGGGGCCCTCAGAAGCTGGAAGAGGCAGGAAGGACCCTCCCATAGAGCCTTCTGTGAGGATGCAGCCCTGCCGACGCCTTGATCACAGACTTCTGGCTCCAGAACCGAGAGGGAATCACTTCTGCTTTCATAAGCGCTCCCAGACTGTGATTGTTTGTTGCAGCAGCCCCAGGACACTCACAGAGAGCTTCACCTGCCCTTTCAACATTTTGGCCACAGCCCTTCCTCCCTGCAGGGGCCTGAGCCAGGGTGGCCCTGAGTCTGGGGAGAGAAGACTTAACCTGGTTGAGAGACTGAACTTTTTCTGTGGACCAGACGGGACATTTTCGTCTCTGAAAGGCAGTCGTCGTGGGTGAAGTAAGACTATTCCTATGGCCGAAAGGCACCAGAAAGCTACAGCATCAAGGATTTTATGGGACCCGAAGCTTATACATTTAGCGGAGGAACACTTGAAGAAAAAGAATATATCACTAGAAGGAATTTGTTGGGACTTCCCTGGTGGTCCAGTGGTCAAGACTCCGTGCTCCCAATACAGGGGCCTGGGTTCGTTCCCTGGTCAGGGAACTAGATTCCACCTGCTGCAACGAAGATCCCGAGTGCCACAGCTAAGACCCAGCACAGCCAAATAAATAAATTAATTTAAAAAAAGAATATATAAGGAATTTGTTGTCTATTGCTACCTAACACACTGCTGCAAGTTTAGCCGTTTAGAAAAAAACCCATGTGTAATCTGACAATTTCCCTGGGTCAGGAATGCAGGAGCAGCTTAGCCAGGTCCCCTGCCTGGGTCTTAGGCTGGAGTCAAGGTGTTGGCCAGGCTGCGTTCTCATCTGGAGGCTGCCTCAGGGAGAGGAGCCCCCAAGCTCACTCAGGTTGTCAGCAGCTTCCTTTCCTTGCTGCTCTAGGATTCAGGGCAGCTGGTTTTCTCAAAGCCAGCAAGAGACAGCCTCTGACTTCACCAGAGGCCTGGGCCCTCTCAAAGTCTTGCCTGACTAGGTCATGCCCACCCAAGACCATCTTTCGAAGAACTCAAAGTTAAGTGGTCTGGAACTTTAATGACTTTTGCAAAATCCCTTCGCCTTGGCCCTGTAACTTACCGTACTCACGGACACGGTAGTCCATCAACTTTGCCGTATTCTATCCAGCATAAATAGGTCACAGGATCTGCCCATGCTTGAAGGAAGGGAATTATGCAAGGGTGTGACACACTGGAACCACTCCTGTCACCCTAGAGCGTGTCCACCACATAGAAATCGCTTATTTTTGCAAACTTTACAAAAACACATGACCTTGTAAACACAATGCCCAATTCCCTCCTGGGCCCTTGGAAGCCCCTGGCAAGTAAGATGACCTGAGATTGAAGTTGCATTAGCTTCGCAAAAAATCCACACCTGACTGCCGGTCAGGGAGGGGACTTCTGACAGGACTGTTTGAAGAGTTGGGTAAAACAAAATCCTTTCCCAGGACCTCAGGAGGCCAGTCTGTTTGATAAGCTGGTTCCTGTGACTGTCTCCCTGGTGGTCCCCAGGACCCGGCCCGTGGAAAGTGCACCCCCAGGGCACCCTGGCATTTGGGGGGACTCACTGCTCTGATGTGTACTCAGTTTCTGGGTCTGGCTGGCCCTATTCTGTGAGCACATTCACCCAGACACCCAGGAGCCAGCTCAGGCCTGACTGTGCTACCTGTAGAGCGAATGCAAGACAATGAAAAAAGGGAGGGGCGGGAGGGAGAGGAGGGGCGGGTCAGAAACCGCTAGGGATGGGCCCTCAGGTCAAGTGTCCTGTAAGGCCTCTGGTCCTCTGGATTAGGACCCACCTACCTGCTCCTCCCTCAGCCCTGAGAGGGGCTCAGAGTCACGCACACCGCATTTGCCTGCAATGAGCTCAACTTCTGTGGCCTAACTTCAGCTGGTGAACCATAATGCCAGGAGCAGGGCACACCTGGTGAACCTTAACACCTTGGACAGGTGTACACCTGCTTGACATGTTGCATCTGCTTTCACTGCATGTGCGCCCCGTGCAGGAACCACTCTTGAGCCCACACATCTGAGCCCGCATACCTGAGCCTGTACACCTGAGCCTGCACACCTGAGCCTGCTCACCTTGGCTGGGGGAAGGTGAAAGGGGGGTGGCGGGACACCAGGGTTCCCAGCTCAGCCTTGCACTTGCTTCCAGATCTCAGATAGCCCCTCGGTTTCCTTATCAGCATGCCACAGGGTGTGAAAACAGTGTGTAGACCCGGAGCTCTTGGTTCAAGCACAATTTGGGGAGAGGGTCTAATGTAGAACATAGATTAACCTAGAGTTGCCAGACAGAGGGTTCTGGACAGCAGGAACACTCTCCACCTGGCCTCCCTCTTTCCCTTCTCTGCTAAGATGATCTCTGAGGTTCCCTCTCACCAGAACATTTTATTTCCTAAAAGAGAAAATGTACAGGACGGCCAAAAGACAAACAAACAAAAACCAACCCAAGACAAACAGCACAAAACCCACCTGCAAAGTGTCAGGTTTTGCTTGATTTTTCCTTCTTTTAGCATCTTTGGGGGGAAGGTGAGCTGCTGGCCACGCAGCTGGCATCCTGGGTCGGTCGTTTTGTCCAGACCTCAACAGAGCTAGTCAGACCCTCCTGCAGGGAAGGGAACTAAGGGCAAGCCGAGAGATTGTGAATAAGCATTCCAACTCTGCCTTCAGATGTGTAGTTCTGCCCGATTCCTGTGGTCCTGAGAAGGAATGTTGAAAGCAATAAATGGTAAAATGGAAGCCATGCAGTTATGTGCCCAAGTCCCGTTGATCCTAAACAGCTCTTAGACCCTCCCTTACTATATGCCCCCTCCTGCTCCCCACTTTCTAGGATCAGGCCAGGGTCCCTGTGCTCCCCGACCACTGCAACAGCCAAGCAGACGGCCTTACCTCCCTTCCCACCCCTTCTAGTCCACTGTCCACACAGCAGCCAGGAAACGACAGGGGCTTGTTTGTGTCTGCCAAGAGCCAGATGCAAAGCTAAGACTTGACCTAGAAGAGGTTTATTGAGGGACGCAGCGGGCGAAGGAGCAAAGAGGCTTCAGACCACTATGCAGGGCTGACACCTCCAGAAGGAAAGAGGGAGGACCAGAGGACCATGCAGGGTGGGTCTCCAACTGAAGCATCATCCCAAGAGAGTTTCTGCCAAGCTGACTCTTTGGAGGGAAAAAGGTAGTTAAACCAGAGAAATTAATCAAGAAAAAGGGAGAACATATACACATACAGAATAAGACAATACAAATAGAGAAACACTGACAGAGAAACTGGAAAGAACCACAAAAGAATGCTTTGATCAACTCTATGCAAATAAATTTGTAGACTTGGATGAAACAGATCCTTTCTAAGAAAATATAAATTATAAGACTTAAGCCCAGATGAGACAGAAAGAGACGATGACCCAATTACCATAAAAAAGAAATGACATTCTTAAATAGATAGCTCTAGCTCATGCCAAGACAGCACCAGGCTGTGTTATTTCAGATGGGAATTCTAACACAGTTTTAGGGAACAGATCATTCCAATACCGTTTAAATTGTTCCAGGGCATGGAAAAAGTAGAAAAGTTTCAAAAATGTTTAGAAAAAGCTAGTGTAACACTGATACTAAATTCAATAAAGATAGGACAAAATTTTGAAAACCATAGACCATGCAAGAATCTGAAATAGAATATTACTGAACACTACAAACCCTAATGAATATAGATGCAAAAACCCTCAATGAAACGCTGGCAAATCAAAACCAGAAACATATAAAACAATTATACAGTATGACCACATGACATTTATCCCAGGAATTCCGGGTTGGTTTGACATATGAAAATCAGTCAAAGTAATACACCACATTGTTAGAATGAAAGATAAAACCACAAGTTCAACTTCATAGATGTGGGAAAAGCATTTAACAAAACACTCTTTCATGATGAAAATACTCAACAAACTATGAATAGAATGGAATTTCCTCAACACAGTAAGGGCATCTGTGAAAAACTCACATCTAACATCAATTTAATCATGAAAGACTGGGTGCTTTTCTCTTAAGATCAGGAAACAACCAAAGACTTTGATTCAACATTGTACTAGAGGTTCTAGCCAGAGCAATTAGGCAAGAAAAAGAAAAGCCATCCAGATGATAAAAGAAGTGAAACTCTCTCTACTCACAGTGGATATGATCTTGTGTATAGAAATTAGGAAGGAATCCACTAAAAAAACTATTTGAACTAATAATAAAGTTCATGAGTGTGTCAGGAGACAAGGTCAATATACAAAAAGTCAATTGTATTTTTACATACTAGAAATGAACAATATGAAAATAAAATTAGGAAAACAACACTATTTGTAATAGCGGCAAGAAGACTAAAATACTTAGGAAGAAATTTAATGAAAGAAGTGCAAGACTTGTACACTGAAAGCTATAAAAAGTGTTGAAATGTAAGAAGTTGAAGTTCTAAATAAACGGAAAGACATTTCATGTTCATCCATCAGAAGATTTAGCATTAAGATGGCAATATTCCCCCAATTAATCTACAAACTCGATGCAATGCCTCTCAAAATCAAACCTGGGTTTTGTTTTTGTATTTTTTCAGAAATTGACAAGCTGATCCTAATATTCATATGGACCCAGGATAACCAAAGCAATCTTGAGAAGGAAGAACAAAGTTGGAAGACTCACACTTCCTGATTTCAAACTTGCTACAAAGCTACAGTAATAATATAGTGTAGCACTAGTATGAGGATAGACTGGTGGGACAGAATAGAGAGTCCAGAAGGAACCCTCACATTTATAGCCACTTGATTTTTGGCAAGGGTACCAAGACCATTTGATGGGGAAAGAATAATATTTTCAACAAATGGCACTGGAACAACTGGATATTCATGTGCAAAAGAATTCAATTGAACCCTTTCCTCACACCATACACAAAAATTAACTAAACATGGATCATAGACCTAAATGTAAAAGCTAAAATTATGAAACTCCTAGAAGAAAATATAGGACTAGATCTTCATGACCTTGGGTTAGGCAAAGCCTCCTTGGATACAACACCAAAAACACAAGCCACAAAAGAAAAAATAGATAAATTGGACTTCATCAAAATCAAAAACTTTTGTGTTGCAAGCAATATCATCAAGAAAATGGAAACACAACATACAGAACAGGAGAAAAAGATTTGTAAATCATATATCTGATACAGAACTTGTTTCTAGAATACATAAAAAACTAATATAACTCAACAATAACAAGACAATCCAATTTAGAAAGACAGGTATTTGAATAGATATCTCTCCAAAGAAGACACATAAATGGTCAATAAGCACATGAAAAGATGCTTAATATCATGAGTCATTAGAGAAATGTTAATCAAAATCACAATGAAAAACAACTTCTCTCTCACAATGATGGCTCAAATTTTAAAAAAAGATAATTATATATATTATATATATATATATATATATATAATGGAATACTACTCAACCATAAAAAAGAATGAAATCTTACCATTTGCAACAACATGGATGGACTTGGAGGGTGTTATGCTAAGTGAAATAAGTCAGACAGAGAAAAACAAATACTGTATGATATTACTTATATAGGGAATTTAAAGCATACCACAAACAAGTGAATATAAGAAAAAAAGAAACAGACTCATAGATACAGAGGACAAACTAGTGGTTACCAGTGAGGAGAGGGAAAAGGGGAGGGGAAAGAGATGGGTAGGGGATTAAGAGATACAAACTACTTTGTATAAAATAAATAAGCTACAAGGATATACCGTACAGCACAGGGAATATAGCCAATATTTTTTAAAAACTATAAATTGAATATAACTTTTAAAAACCATGAATCACTGCCAAAGCAATCTTGAGGGGAAAAAAACGGAGCTGGAGGAATCAGACTCCTGGACTTCAGACTATACTATAAAGATACAGTTATCAAGACAATATGGTACTGGCACAAAAACAGAAATATAAATCAATGGAACAGGATAAAAAGCCCAGAGATAAACCCACACACCTATGGTCAACTAATCTATGACAAAGGAGGCAAGGATATACAATGGAGAAAAGACACACTCCTCAATAAGTGATGCTAGGAAAACTGGACAGCTACATGTAAAATGATGAAATTAGAACACTCCCTAACACCATACACACACACACAAAAAAACTCAAAATGGATTAAAGACTTAAATGTAACACCAGACACTATAAAACTCTTAGAGGAAAACATAGGAAGAACACTCTTTGACATAAGTCATGGCAAGATCTTTTTTGACCCACCTCCTAGAGTAATGGAAATAAAAACCAAAATAAAAAAATGGGACCTAATGAAACTTAAAACATTTTGCACAGCAAAGGAAACTATAAACAAGACGAAAAGACAACCCTCAGAAGGGGAGAAAATATTTGCAAACGAATCAACAGACAAAGGATTAATCTCTAAAATATATAAACAGCTCATTCAGCTTAATATTAAAAAAACAAACAACCCAATCCACAAATGGGCAGAAGACCTAAATAGACATTTCTCCAAAGAAGACATACAGATGGCCAAGAAGCACATGAAAAGCTGCTCAACATCACTAATGATTAGAGAAATGCAAATCAAAACTACAGTGAGGTATCACCTCACACCAGTTAGAATGGGCATCATCAGAAAATCTACAAACAACAAATGCTGGAGAGGGTGTGGAGAAAAGGGAACCCTCTTGCCCTGTTGGTGGGAATGGAAATTGATACAGCCACTGTGGAGAACAGTATGGAGGTTCCTTAAAAAACTAAAAATAGAACTACCATATGACCCAGCAATCCCACTACTGGGTATATACCCTGAGAAAACCATAATTCAAAAAGAGTCATGTACCACAATGTTCACTGCAGCTCTATTTACAATAGCCAGGTCATGGAAGCAACCTAAATGCCTATCGACAGACGAATGGATAGAGAAGATGTGGTACATATATACAATGGAATATTACTCAGCCATAAAAAGGAACGAAATTTGGTCATTTGTAGAGATGTGGATGCATCTAGAGACTGTCACGCAGACTGAAGTAAGTCAGAAAAAGTAAAACAAATATCGTGGGCTTCCCTGCTGGCACAGTGGTTGGGAGTCCGCCTGCCGATGCAGGGGACGCAGGTTCGTGCCCGGTCCGGGAGGATCCCACATGCCACAGAGCGGCTGGGCCCGTGAGCCATGGCTGCTGAGCCTGCGCGTCCAGAGCCTGTGCTCCACAATAGGAGAGGCCACAGCAGTGAGAGGCCCGTGTACCGCAAAAAAAAAATATATCGTATATTAATGCATATATGTGGAATCTAGAAAAATGATACAGATGAACCTGTTTGCAAAGCAGAAATAGAGACACAGATATAGAGAACAAATGTATGGACACAAAGGGGGGAACGCAGGGGCAGGGTGGTGGTGGGATGACTTGGGAGATTGGGATTGACATATATACACTAATATGTATAAAGTAGATAACTAACAAGAACCTGCTGTATAAAAAATAAATAAATAAAATAAAATTTAAAAAAATAAAAATTATGAATCACTATGTGGTACATCTGAAACATATATAACATTGTACATTAACTATACCTCAATATAAAATATATATATAACATATATAACATATATAACGTTGTACATTAACTATACCTCAATATAAAATATATATATAACATATATAACATATATAACGTTGTACATTAACTATACCTCAACATAAAATATATATATAACATATATAACGTTGTACATTAACTATACCTCAATATAAAATAAACAGACAATAACACAAAATTTTCAGAACTTTTGGCTTCTTTGTCTGATCCAACCCCAGGCATATCCCCGTCCCCGCCACACAGACACACACACACACACAGACACACACACACACACACACACTCACACACACATATACATTTCCTAGCGAGGCCCCAGAAGCCACGAGCCCGGCACCTATAGCTCGGGGAGGAAGAGCCAGTGAGGTGCGTGTCCACGGCCTCTCTCAGGAGACGCATCTCCCCAGAGAAGACACAGACTCCCCCCTCCCAGCATCCTCCAGACAGACTCCCAGGGGTGAGTGGAAAGTTTAGAGATTCAGGTTCCTGAAAAGTCAGCCGATCTGCTTTCAGGCCCCGCTGCCCCAGGATTGACCTTTGGAAGCTCTGAACACCCATCCTCCCAGCTTGAAACCGCCAAGTTCCCTCAAATGCCATAAAACTCAATGTAAACAACTTTGCAACTCTAACCACGGGTGTCCCGGTCACCCTGAGAAGTTGCTAGGATATTATCTTGGCCGGGAAGTCTATCCGCCAAGTTTGAAGACCAATGGCGTGGTTTCACAGTAGAGAAAGTGGACGGATCTGCACAGAACAAAAGTCCCATCTTCCCAGCCAGCCCTCGCGCGGTGTCCAGCCCTTCTGGGTACCCACAGGAGAACACGGCAGGGCACAGCTTTCCTGAACACCAGGGTGGGCTTGGATGTGGATTCCCGGGCAAACGCCCCCAAGCTATCCCCTTGCGCTGCCCTCTCCCCGTCCTGTGCCGTGCAGTGAGAATGGGTCACTCAGTCCTGGGAGAGACCGCAGTATGGCCGAGGCCAGGGCACTGGGCCGATTCCAAGACTCATGAGCGCAGCCATCCCAGGCTGTGTTTCCGGCCACAGTGTGTTTTGGGGCAGTGGTCCCAGGATTTGCCATTTCTCAAAGCCTGCGTGGATGGCCTGGCTGCCGCCAGCATCCGTCCCCCAGAGACAATGCAGTGAAAAGGCAGCTCTGTGCTGAGGAGTCAGGGTGCCCAGGGAGGGACAAGGGTGCCCAGCAGACCAGTCACCGGCTCCCAGTTGATCCTGAGCCCCCGTGGGGAGTTTTCCCTCTTCCATCTTCTCAACTCAAGACAGATGGGCGTTAATCCATCCGGTGGTGACTCCTCAGGGCCTTTGCACATGCTACGCCCTTTGGCCTGGTTGTCCTGGCCCGAAGTCAAAGCCATGTCCCCAGGGCAGATCCAGGTCAGGAGGCTGCCTTCCGTTACCCCCGTGACAGCAGGGACCACATCAGGCTGTAACTGCCCTGTGCTTGGCTCTGTCCCCAGTGACATGGGTCGTTCCTGCCTGCGTTCCTTTTTTTTTCTTTTCTTTTTTTTTTCTTTGGCCGTGGCATGAGGGATCTTAGTTCCCCAACTCGGGCTCGAACCCACACCCCCAGCAGTGGAAGTGCAGAGTCTCAAGCACTGGACCACCAGGGAAGTCCCCTGCCCGTGTTTCAATTCTTACTCTCCCTTCTTTCCAAAACCGCAGCTCGGTGCCCGCAGCAAATTTTTATTAAAGATGTAAAAACAGTGGGCTAGTACTCTGAGCCCCAGAGGGGCTAAAGTCAGTGCTGGGACCACCGGAGCCCCAGATCCATGAACCAGTGAGGCTGGGCTGGGCTTCCCCCGGGACAGGTTCCTCGCCCTCAGCACTGTCCAGATTTGGGGCTGGAACATTGTTGTGGGGCCTGTCCTGTGCCTGGAAGGATGATAAGAGGCATCATGGCCTCGACCCACTAGACGCCAGTCTCACCCCGACTCCAGACAGCCAAAAATGCCTCCAGACACCCCCTCGTGTCCCCGGGGGACAAAACAGCGGGGCTCCCCACCCCAGCCCCAGCCCCATTGAGAACCGCCGCCCCAGGGAGGCCCACAGGAAAGAGGAAGGCGGAGAATGAGGGTCCATCCTGATGTCGAGTTTGCTTTCCTCTCCACTCCTCTCAACAAGAAAGGAAGCTCCAGGGGGCGGGTGGGGCAGGGCGGGGCCAGGTATGCTGTGCTGGGAGCAGGTGCGAGTCCTGGCCCTTGACCCCATCCACCTGTGACCTCAGGCCTCCCTCCGTGGGCCTGTGAAGGGATATAACTCAGACAACGTCATCCAGGGAATAAAGGAGCTTTCCTGCAAAGAGGCTCACAGAGGCCAGATGCAGGAGGACCGGCTCATCAAGTAAAGCCACGGCGGGTGCCAGGCTCCCCGGGCCCACCAAGGGGGCAGCGCCAGTGGGTCTGTGGCAGAAAAACAGCGATCTTCTCCCAGGCCCAAATCAACACGGGCAAGGACCCTGGAGAAGCCAGCAGAGCAAAGGTCAGGGCAATTAGGATTAGGGAAGCTAGGGGCCAGGCCCAGGCTACTCTCATGCTGGAGACCAGGACTCCACGGTGACCTGCTATGACCTGGTTTATCTTAGAAGGGCAGTGTTCTCCAAACATCGCAGATGTGTCCTTTCCTCCCCTCTGCACCCACACTGCCCTGGGGACCATCACTTCCTGTTTGGACAGCTGCCCTGGCTTCTTACCTGCCTCTGCTGGGACCCCCTCCAATCTGCTCCACCCAGAGAGCAAACTAGCCGTGACCTGGGGCTGAAACCTTTGGTGGCTTTTGCTTCGCAACTCGTGTGATCACCTCTGGGAGGAGTTCCTTGGCCTCCCTGGCAAGGACCGGCGCCCCTGTGGCGTATACCCTCCTGGCTCCGGGGGCCTCGCCATCGCCACAAGTCCCAGATGACAATGTTCACTGGTCTGTGTGCTTTTTCGGAACAATGTCCATGTTCCCCATCAGACCTGAATCCCCAGGAGGCCAGGAATGTGGTGCTTTGGTCCCCGCGCGCATTTCTAGCGCCCATTGGAGAGATGAATGAATGAAACTGATACGGACGAGGGCTGTCTCTCTTCTAGGGGCAGAGGGCCAGATTCCAGACTGTGGTGACTATCGAGGCACTGCCCAGCCCAGCCATTGACCCCCCCCCAAGCAGCTTCTATTCTAGATGGTGAAGACAGATTTGCCAGTGACACATGGTGACCTCCAAAGGCTGGTGCTGGTGGACGGGGACCAATAGGCGGGCCGGCAGGATCTAGAGACCTTAGGGAAATGCTGAGGACACGCAGGACCCACCCCAGAGAAGGGCAGGCCGCTGCTGGCCACCAGGACACTGCATGAGCCCAGTCACTGCTAAGACTGGAAGGTGGAAGGTGGATGACGCTGGTCTTGTAGGCTGTGTGCAGGTCCTTAAAGGGATCCCGAAAGAGGAGAACTTTGCGTGTGGAATTCCTACTGAACCTGAGTGGGCCAGGGACATGGCCACAGGCAGTGGACGGTCCCGCTGGGCAAGTGATGGATGTGGAGGGCAGAACACTTTCTCTGCGTTGGCGCCCCTCCCACCTCCCCCGGGGACCAGACTGCAGGGAGGTGGGGGTCTGTATCAGAGCCTCGGCCGTTTCCCACGCTGCCTCGTGCAGTAGAGACACTGGGTCCCAGGGGGAGGCTATTCCAGGGACTGACCCAGGCCAAACCCGGAAGCCAGTGCTGGGAGTCTCTCCAGGCCCGGCCCTGAGAGAGAAGCAGCAGAAGCCTCCCGCTGAGAGGCTTGAGCCAGCCTCTAGCGAGGCTGCCGTGTACCCCAGACTGGCGGCGGCAGTGGGGGGGACCCCGCCCTGGGTGAGCCCACGCGGATCATGGACCCTGGACAGCCCTTCCTGATTTCATACCTTCGGGCTTGTCACTAAAAACCTTCGGAGGTTCTTTCCCCACCACCCCGGGCTTCAGTGTTTGAAGGTAGGATCCAGGTGCGAGGCCTGGATTCTTCCAGCATCAGCGAAGGGGTGAGTGACCATGTAGAAATGTGCTGCTCTCCTCGCATGCGTGGGGGGCAGATTAACACCCATCCTGGTAGAAAGGAATCTAATCTTGCCCTGTTAGGCAGCTTCTTGGTAAACATCACTTGGAATGCTTCCACCCCCTGACCAGCAAGTCTTTTCCTGGGAAACGCCGTTGGCACCTTCCGAGAAAACAGTCCCTCTTTTTAATTTGCCTCAGGGGCCTGAGGTGGGTGGACCGGGCGGTGCCTGGGATGGAAAAAGCACTGGCAAGAGGACCCCAGGTCCCTGCTCAGCTGGTCAGCGTTCAAGGAAAGGCTCCCAGCCCAGGTGGGAGGAGGGGCTGGAGCACAGGGGGAAACTGAGGCAGAAGGGACCACCCAGGGGGAGTTCGGGAAAGGCTGCCGTTCTCCGGGGCTGGAGCGGCCGAGGTTCTCGTTGTGCTAATTCGAGGCAGCACGGAGCACGCCACCACCCTCCACGGCCAGGGCTCTAGGTCTGGCCTCCTCTGCTCAGAGGGCCCTGGGGCTGGGAGAGGATCGTGTCCCCCAGACCGTGGAGGAATCCACTCTCAGGACCCCTGCCTGCTCTCTCTGGGGCTCTTCTGCTCCTGATCCAGGAGGCATAATGCAGGGGTCTTCCTTGGTGCTCACCGGCACCTTCTCCTGGGACACCTCCTCCCACCTGCTTCAGGCATCACCTCCTGCCCGGGATCAGGCTGGCTTCACTCACCTGCTTACAGGTCTCACTTGGTGGAAGCCAAGAAGCAAATCAAACCTCAACTAACCACCGCTTCGACAGCTAAGGGTCCCAGTGACGCAGGGCTCCTGCCCCCCAGAACCTGAACAGTGTGAAGCAAATCAACAAAAGAAAGTCGCAAGAAAGCAATTCCAAATCAGAATCCACAGGATTGGGGCACGTGCCTGTTGTCAGCCATTTCTGTGAGGCTGGTCCCTGGGATGTGGGCCTTTAGCCTCAAGGGACCTCAATCAGGAAACACTCATTTCCTAGAGGAACCTAATCAGGGATAGGAGAGATGGCACGTGCTCAGTGACTATTTACTGGATGAGAGGAAAGAAGGAGAGAAGGGACGAAGGAGAGGAGGACGGAAGGAAGGGAGTAGGAGGGGAGGGAAGTTGGATTGTAGATGGGTAGCTAGATGGATGGAGGGAGGGAGGGAAGAGGGAGGGAAGGATGGATGGATGGATATGTGGCTGGATGAATTGATGCATGGGTATGTGGGTAGATGAATGGATGGATGGATGGATGGATGGGGGTGGGTAGGTGAGTAATCAGGTTCCATGCTTCAGAGAGGCTCCAGAGAGGAAAACCCCAATACTGTAGAAAGATGTTTCACAATAATGCTGTACGCAAGACCAACAAAATTTGCCTCCACGTGGCAAGATTTGCGTGTGGTTTTGACTTTCCTCTGTGCTCTTCTGTGTGTAACAAGATGGGACCCCGGGGGCTTCCCTTCCCTGGTGGTGCAGTGGCTGAGAGTCCGCCTGCCGATGCGGGGGATGAGGGTTCGTGCCCCGGTCCGGGAAGATCCCACATGCCGCGGAGCGGCTGGGCCCGTGAGCCATGGCCGCTGAGCCTGCGCGTCTGGAGCCTGTGCTCCGCAACGGGAGTGGCCACAGCAGTGAGAGGCCCGCGTACCGCAAAAAAAAAAAAAAAAAAAAAAAAAAGATGGGACCGCGGGAGCATGATGGAGCATCGGCACAGCTGCTCACTGCCTGCCAGGCGGGAGGACTTTTGTCTTTACTGAGGGGGAGAGAAGAGGCCCCGGGGAAGACAAAGAGGAGGTCGCTCACGGCCCCAAGGTGGGCAGCTGGACAAGAGGGTCTGACAGAGGCAGCAAGTGTCTAAAGGGAGGTTGGGGGCTGTTTGCCATGGGTGAGTGAGGCTCCTCCCTCACGACCTCCTCTAATGCTGATCACATCCCAGAGGCCCCAGCACCACCCCACGGGGGGTTAGGCTCCAACATGTGAATCTGGGAGGACACGACAGCGTCTCTCCTGTGTTCCCTTGTGAAATTGCCCGAGCAGCCTAGAAATAAAGCCGCCGAGTTTAGAGACCTCCGGACTCCCCCGAGAGCTACACGCCCGCGTCGCACGCACTGTGCGTGCTGCACGAGGGCCCAGCTCAGGGCGTCGCTCACGGCTCAGACCTTGCAGGTCTGCATCTTGCTCAGCTCTGTCGGGTGGAAGGGGCACCTTAACCTGATTTGCATAACATTGCCATGTGGCCTGGAGGCCCCCCGCGAGAGCACCCTGCACTGGTCAAGGGGACACCCACAAATCCAGACTCCAGCATTTCCACATTCTACGATTACAAAAAGAGATGAAAATCCAACGTGGTTCGTGGTCCTCGCCAGGCACGTCAAACATTCTGGAACATTCCAGAATGTTCCAGAAACCCCAGTTCCTGCTGCTCCCATCATTACAGTACCTGGAAATATCCCCAGGCTTCAGCTTGTGCTTCTGAGTAACGATGATCCCAGCTGACCCAGGTGTTCTTGGCACAGAGAGGCAGCCCTGCCTCACCCCATCCAACCATCCTCCCTGAGCTGACCCTGGGCACCTGTACTTTTAAAATCTCTCCAGATGATTCCGATTCACAGCCAGGCTGGCTCCCCAGGTGGGGCTGCGGTTTCTCCTGGCTGCCAGGCCAGCCTCCTCCCCACATGGTGGGCTGTGCGTCATGGCTGAGCAGGGAATTCTGAGTCGACAAACAACCTCAGCAAGCCACCCTCCCCACCGCCCTTTGGAGGGTCGGGGTGGAAAGGCTTCCGGACTTGCTCCCATCCCCGCCTGCGAACAAATGAAGGGGAGGGCCCGTCCACAGCCCTGCCCTGGCCTGGCCTGGCCCCAGCCCAGGACTCTCTCTGCAGATCTGAGCCCCGCCATCAGAGCATCGGAGAGTGGACACAAGTTCACGCCTGGGTCTGCTCGTCAAGGGGACCCTGAGTCACTGGGTGTGCTCGGAGAACAAAGACCAGGACAGGGAGGGGCCGGAACCTCCAGGAGTCTTAGGCTGGATGGAAGGAGACACAGGGAGCCGCACAGCTATCTCCTGACATCTTCAGGGCTGACTCACAGCAGAGAGCAGGGGGAGGCTTGTCTTTCCGCAGGATAAGGAGTGGCTGTGATAAAGGACAGATTTTAAACAGTTAGAGAAGCGGCCGTTTCATACCTGCGCTGCCCAGCCACCTCTCCAAGGACTGAGACCCCTCCTAGAAGTGTCCCTATGGCGAGAGATGACACAGCCCACGCAGAAGGGGGGACCTGAGCACATTTATTGAAGGGAACTATTGTTACAGGTGTGAACAGAGAAAAGAGAAACCAGAGACGGGGTGGGGGGCGGCCTGCCCAGGACCCCCAAGGCTGGCAGCAGTGGGTGAGGAGCCCTGCGTCCCCAGACCAAAGTGGCAGGGGAGGGGTTGCCAGAACAGGATAGAGCTGCAGCTGTAGGACAGCCCACTTGGGTAGAGGAACTTGACTGCCGCCAGGGAGGAGCCGGGACTAATTCCTCAGCCTCTCCTTCACCTGCTTCTGCCAGGCTCTCCCAGCGGCCAACCCGACCGGAAGCCAGAGGGCAAGGCCAGCTGTCCACACGCCACCTGTGCAGGTCAGTCCCTCGGACACAGGGCTGAGAAGGGTGCAAGGAGGCATGAGGGACCCCGGGGGGTCTGACCCGCGCTGACCCGGGATACAGGACCAAGATCCCTGCCCCCCAGGAAGGTGTTGGTCTTGGTGACCTGCCGTAGCCGCTGGTGGAGGAACCGGGGGCAAGCTGAGTCCTGCCCCTGTGGGTGAAAACACATTGGTGCCATCGGCGAATTTGCTTGCCGGTCGGGTCAGACTTGTCACGTGAGAGTCACCCCTACGGCCGAACATCAGGCACCCCACCGGCGACTCAGACAGACCAACCCTCTCCTGGATTGGGACAGCAGGTCTGTGGAGGACAAACCAGGGCAGGAGCGACCAGGCACTAGGGGCTGGCATTTTTGAGAATGGATGGATTCCCCCTCCAAGTGCGAGGCAAGTCAAGTCCTTGCCTCCGCCATCAATGGACTCCAGTCTGGCTGCTGCAGAGAAGAGGGTCGGGGGGCACCCGCTGTGGTCCCCGGGAGAGGTGGGGGAGGCATGGTATCAGCCCACAGTTCAGCTCAGTGAGGCAGGTGAGAGACTGAGGTTGCTTTGGAAGGTCACGAGCCCTGGAGGGGGCTGGCTGAGCTCCACTGGGAGAGGGCTGTTTGCTTCCAGCAGGAAATCCCATCCCTGTTTCTGTGCTAAACTGTTAGCAACCTGCCAGGCTGGCCCCATGCACTTGTCCCCCGTGACGATGTGACCAGCACCCACCTAGATACAGAAACTCACTTCCTTTGTAGTTTCCCATTCTTTGTTCCATCATCCCCCATCTTAGCCAGAAGTCTAGAATCTTCCTTTTGAATCCTCCACCAATGTGAACGGTCCAAGAACCTCGGGAGCCCAAAGGATTGAATCAGCCTCCAGGGCCCACGTTGGACCCACGTTGTTTCTGCTGTTGCCACACGGTGTCGCTGTTAAACACTGGTCCAGAGCCTCCTTGCTGCTGGCCTGGGGGTCCCCCTGCTCAGGTCCTTGTGGCATCCCACGCTCAGGCTACAAACAGCCTATGGAGTCAAGGGCTTTCCACTCCTCCCCAGCTGGAGCCCCACCTTGGCAGGACCAGACCCCTCAAACTTTGGCTCAGCTGAGGGCCTGCGGGTGTGGGATCCTTTTGACACTTGTGGGTCCTTTGTCCCTCTCTTGTCTGTGACCTCACCTGTCTGGAACCATTCCCATCCATCTGAGAGCATCGCCAGGGCGCCAGGGCTTCCATTCCATCCCCCAAGAGGCTCCTGCACCCTGGACATGTCTGCCCACCTCTTCCTCAGCACCATTCCTCAGGGGCGCTGGAGGGAAAAGGCCAAACCATTTAATCCCCTCCAGACCCCACTCACAGAACCCTTGTCTACACCGATGCCCGCTTTATCTACATGGTCGGAAAATCAAGTGGCACTTAACAGCAATAAAAAGTGGCATTTCACCCCATCTGACACCCTGAACTCTGGTGCGGACCGTAATTGCTTGAATCGCGGGCCTTGGGGGTGGGTCGGGGAGGAGCGGGGTAAGCGGGTGGGGGAAGGGTTCCTTGGGTGCCTCACGTGTCCCAGTGCCCCCTTGCTCCACCCTCCCCCGGGCAGCACGCCTCCCGCGGTGCTCTGG
This sequence comes from Delphinapterus leucas, assembly GCF_059928025.1. Classification (NCBI taxonomy): domain Eukaryota; kingdom Metazoa; phylum Chordata; class Mammalia; order Artiodactyla; family Monodontidae; genus Delphinapterus; species Delphinapterus leucas. The sequence goes on along the minus strand of NC_143135.1, from coordinate 3,688,835 downwards.
GTGGGATCCCCAAGAGGCCCTATCCTCTCCGTGCTGCTCATCTACTTTTGGGTGTCAGAAAGAAAACCTACTAAACAAACTAATTTATACTATAGTGACAATGACCAATAGATAGCGGACCATCTAAGAGCTCTTAATTTTCTAAAAAGGTAGTCCCTGAGCCTAATTACTCCCTGACTAGCAGGCTTCACACCTGTGCCAAATCAAAAGCAATGCGGGGGTGTGCTGGGGATTCCTGAGGATACGGGCTTAGAACAGGGCCCCCTAGAGCCACATACTCCATGCCTCTCCTCCACCTTCTCTGGCTCTCTGGATCCAATGTTTCTGTCCTGGCCCCTGCGGGGATGGGGAACCCAGGTGGGAGCAGCAGGGAAGGTGACCCATGGGACTGAGCTCTGGGTAAGTCGAGGGGGACGCCAGCCCCATAGCAGCGACCCTAACAGGATTGCCCTCTGTGGACCCTGAACTCCCCCCAGTGCCATCCTGAGGCCCTCGCCGCCCCCAGAGGATCTTCTGGCTTCACTGAAGTGACCTTGGCCCGAGTCGAGCTGCCAAGGACCAGCATCTGTTGATCTATTTATATTCATGGACAGAGCTTGCCTTTTCCCACAGAGGAAAGCCCCCGGGGCTCCACCTCACAGAGGCCAGGAAGCCAAAGTGTCCCTTCCTGCCCTCCCTGGGGCACACACAGACCTCGGAGCCTGGGGGGCACTCAAATGGCACGGGATCAGCCCTGTTTGTGAACGCCCCACGACTCCTCTGTGGCAGCCCCTGTGAAGGGCTCCCTGACAGGCAGGGGCACCTCCTGGCAGGACCATAGCTCCTGGCATCAGGGAGGATGTGGTCACCAGCCCCTACCCCTGGTCCTCGGTCGGCTGGGATGAAGGGCGGGTTGTCTGACGCCAGCTCAGCCCCGAGTCCCAGGCTCCCCTAACTCAGGGTCAGTCCAGGTGTGCAGGCTGGACAAGATTGCAAAGCACCTACAGAGTGCGGGTCCCCGTGTCCACCCTCCATGGTCGGGCACAGGGTGAGGGCCGGGAATGAGGTACTTCAGGGCTTTGAGCCTCGATTTCTGCACCTGAAGACTAGGGTGGCAAGGGTGCCTCCCTGCAGGGCAGAGTCAGGAGAAATGAGCCGATGGGAGCCAGGCAGAGGGGCTGCTCAGTAGACGCCGTGGTCGTCTGAGACCCTGAGCTTGGTCCTGGCTTCATCCCTGTTCGCACAGCGAAGCCGCTGCTCACAGACAGTTGTGACAACATGAGGAGAGGTAAGAGGAGCGAGATAGAGACAGAGGCAGAGAGACAGCAAGAGAGAGACAGAGAGAGCTGGTGAGCTGTGGAAGCCCAGAGCATCTTCCTAGATTGGGGGGGCGGGGGGCGGGAGGGAAGGTGCCATCCCCCCTGAGAATTCCTGGCTGCAAAGGAACCAGGCCTGTGCAGGAAGCAGGAACGTCTTCTGGGCCAAGGCAACAGCACGCACAAAGCCCAGAGACTGTGCTCCAATGGCAAGGGGCTCCCGGTGGGAGAGAGAAGTGGTTAGCGCCGAGGAGGGAAAGACACAGATGAGGCTGGAGCTGTGGGTGTTGAGGGGCCGAGGGGCCTGGAGCCTGTCCAGGAGGGCAGGTTCAGTCCTGTGGACAGTGGGAAGCCTCTGAAGCTGTGAGCCAGGGGAGCCTTTTGGATGGACCAGGCCACAGCTGGGAGCAGTGGTCCTGCAGCCAAACAGATCCTACAGACCACAGTGACCACTGGGGCCAGAGATGCGGCAGAAACCGGCTGCCGTGGGAGGAGGAGGGCCGAGTCCTGGAGGGAAAACCCATGAGCCCACCGTTCTCCAGGGGGCAGGAGGGGCTGGGGGAGCAGAGGTCTCGGAGTCCCTGCCTGCACAAGGGGCCCCCAGCAGCAAAGCGGTCTCAGCGTCGTGGCGGGAGTGATTTCACGCGTTCACTGCAGAGCTACTGGAGAAACGGAAATGAAACCAGCAGGGCAGCTATGTGATCTGTGGGGTCCTGGTCCGAAAAGCAGTGGAAAAATGCCCACGGAGGTGCCAAACCACAAAGCCTTTGTCTTTCCTCTGCGATGTCTTTCTCGGCTTGTCATGTTTTTTTATTTGCTGTTTAATGTTGTTGTAAAGTAGAAAAGAGTTGGAATTTTAAATTATGAGCATGAATTTTATTGTTCATCTTGATCTTGTGCGGTGCCAGCTTTGAATTCAAATATAAGAGCATGTTAAACAAGGAACACATGTATAGCACAGGGAACTCTACTCGATATTCTGTAACAACCTAAATGGGAAAAGAATTTTTAAAAGAATAGATGTATGTATATGCATAACCGAATCACTTTGCTGTACACCTGAAACTAACACAACATTGTAAATCAACTAGACTCCAATATAAAATAAAAAAATTTAAAATATGTATATATTGGAACAACCAAGAACTACTGACTGTAGAGCACAGGGAACTATAGTCAATATCCTGTAATAACTTATAATGGAAAAGAATCTAAAAAAGAGATACATATATATATATATATATGTGTATGAATCACTTTGCTGTACCCCTGAAATATTGTAAATCAACTGTCCTTCTATAAAAATATATACTGGGAGGAAAATAGACCATGTTAACGTGTGTGCGTGGAATCACGGAAATTACAGTTTGCGTTTCGTAGCTCATACACACGTGTGCATTTTTGTCCTCACCAGAGCAGTGGAGACACGGCACACACTGTCTCCACTGTTTCTTTCCCCGTCTCTCCCCTTCCTCCTGCATCATGAGTATTGGAGCAAGAACTTTGATACAGAGAGGTGACAGGGGTAAGAAGGGGGTGATGGGCACCTTGGCTGTGTGTGGTTCCTAGACCACCAGCACCGCCTCCCCGTGACTGAACGGAAGCTGCCCTCCCGGGGCTGTGAGGGTCCCACCTTCTCAGAACGTGGTGACCCTGTGCTCCCTGGGATTTCACTGGACTCCCCGTCGTGACGCCTCACAGCTCGCAGGGGAGGGTGAGCCTGCATCTGGTGCCTGGCTCCCGTGCCAGAGCACACACTCCATCAGACTTGACCTCAAAACCCAAATTCGGTAAAGGAATAAGAATTTGAAGATAGAGACAGCCAAGCATTAAACCAAGCTCGGGCCCTCTGAGCTCGGGGCTCTTGTGACGGTGGGGCCCCACGCCCCGAAGCTGGCTCTGCCATCAGGTCTTCTCCCCACTGTCTCTTGGAACCCTTGGCCTGTGCTCAGTGCTCGAAACAGGAGGTCTCTGGATTCTATGTAGGTCAAAAATCCTATAAACGATACATTCCTTGGTTAATGAGCACAGTTCCTTCCCAATGGGGTAAAATTAGGGGCACATCTTCTGTTGGTTTTTTTTTTTTTTTTTCCTTTTTAACATCAAGATTTCTCGACCTAGCCAGGTCTTATTTTAATTCAAATCTGCCTTGATCCAAATCCCCAAAGACCACCAGCAGGAGAGTTTTCAGCTTCCTTGAGTTTTCTGTGCTCCCTCCATAAGCCGCCTCGGCAAAGATGAGGGGCTGTGTCTGCGGGGAGCTTTGGTGTAACCGAGGGTGGGAGGACAGGGGAGGGGGAGGCAGAGAGTCGGGAGAGGGGCTAGGCAGGGGACCGAGGGGGAGGCACAGGGAAGAGGGACGATCTGATTGAGGGTCTGCAGGAGCCCCCCACTCACCCAGGCTGGGTCAGGCCAGGTCAGGCCAGTGCCCGCTCCCGGCAGGACAGATGAGGGAGCTGCAAGACCCCCTGCTGGGCCTTCCTCACAGCCCATTTTTAAGGAGGAGCATGTGTTGGTGGCCCCTTGTGTTTGTAGATGTCTATATCATCGGGGAGCGAGGCTTGCGGCATTTACTTATCTTTTCAGCCGTAATGCATGAGCTCCCGGAGAAGAGACTGAAGGTCCGGGCATCGCTGGATGCTGGCATCACCGCTAAGGACCAGGCAAGGGCTTCAGGCATGGCTGTCACTAGGTGACAAATGGGTCTATTCTAGAGGGAGGCCAGCCTCAGCCACCTCTGATTCCTGGAGTGGCTTGGGAGGGAGGTGCAGAAGGGGACCCCACTGGAAGACACCTCTGTGTCCTTACCACACTTTGTCCTCACCACAGCCCTGCCAGGGACCAGTGACAGCTGATGCTCGCCTGGCCACCGTTTTGAGCACTTACACTCACAAACTCATCGGCTGCACGGTCGCCCTGGGGAGGAGGCGCCCTTATTACCCCAGTTTATAGATGGGGAAACTGAGGCAGGTGGGGCTTAAGTGGCCAGTAAGTGATGGAGCCAGAATCTGAGCCAGGCTGCCCAGGACCCAGGTGGCACTCAGGACCACGTGCCTGGTGTTGGACATCATGACCCCTGATTTGCAGGTGAGGACACTCGAGGAGGCCCAAGGTCATACAGCTGGAGCCACACCCACGTCTGGCCGAGCCCAGGCAGGACTCCTTCCTCTCAACTGGACGGTGCGGACGGCTGGCCCTCCGAGGAGGCGTGGACCCCATGGTCACAGTGAGGAGAAGAGCGACCCCGTGCTCCCCCCTCAGGGCCCCCTACTCGCTCTGCTTTCTCTTAGCGGGCAGGCCCCGAGCCCCCTTCCTTCCTGTGTCTGGCCAGTCAGCTGCTGTTATAACTCACACAGCTCTCACCCCAGCCCCTGAGGAAAAGCCAAAATGTCCACAGCTCCTGCGGCCCCCGGTGCTTCTGCTGCGAGTGACAGAAACCTCACGAGATCTTAGAGGAGAGGGGAGGCAGGTCACGTTGCTGGGGAGGTCAAGGTGTCCACTAACCCCATACACAGCTGCCTCCTTCAGCTCGGCCGCCCCCTGCACTGTCCCCAGGGGCTGGCAAAGATACACCAGCATCTCCAGGCTGCGTCTCACCCAGGCTCCCAGCCACTGGACCAGCTCGGGCCACGCCACAGGGCCATCCCCGGACCTGTCACTGTAGCCCAAGACTGCCGGGGCTCAAGGTCCACCTGGGGCGCCAGTCACCCCAAAGCTGAAGGGGGAAGAGGCTCCACCTGGGCCTCATGACTGGAGTGGGGAGGGTGGCCCCCGTGGGCCCAGGGAGCAAAAGCTGCACATCCCAGAAACCCCGGGCGCGGTCTCGCCCACTGTGGGCACGGGCGGACGTGGAGGGGCCATGAGTGACCCGTGCCCGCGGAGCCACGCAGCCATTCACAGCAGGCTGTTAACCGATGCTCTCACTGGACACAGATACAGAACGGATGAAGCCCCCGAGCAGCTCCTGGAGACTTCACCTGCTTAACCTCCGTGCCAGCCCTGACCTCAAGACCCCGGCGGCTTCCCCCTCAAGACGAAGACCACTCACACCAGAGGATCTGCAAAGAAAACCTTTTGCTGTAGGTTTCTTGGGTGATCCAGAGCAGGTGTTTACATCTCACAGCCAGGAGTGTTTTCTGCCAAATCCCAAGAAGGTGCGCGTCTGCATCCCAGTCTTCCTGTCCGCAGCCCACCGTGGGGTCCTCCTTGCCAACCTTCCCGCCTCCCCCGCAAGACCGCCGCTAGTGTGGGACCGAGCCTCAGCCTCCCCAAACCTCAAAGAGATTTTCTAAATTGTGGTAAAATCCACGTAACATAAAATTCAGCGTCTCAGTTTGCACAGTTCAGTGGCATTTAATGAATTCACGACGTTGTTCAACTATCACCACCATCTCGTTCCGGAACGTCGTCATCACCCTACCCATGGCAGTCACCCCCCAACCCCCTCCTCCCAGGCCCTGGCAGTCACCAATCTGCTTTCTGTCTCTACAGCCCTGACCATTCTGGAACGTCGTAGAAATGAAATGATACAATTTGCAGCCTTTTGCGATCAGCTTCTTTCCCTGAGTGTCATGTCCTCAACGTTCATCCGTGGTGTAGCACGTGTCAGAATGTCATTCCTTTTCATGGATGAAGAATCTTCCATGGCAGGGGGAGACCACAGTTCGTTCATCCGTTCCTCTGTTGGTGGACATTTGGGTTGTTTCCACCTTTTGGCTATTGTAAGGAAGGCCGCTGTGGACGTTAATGTAAGAGCTTTTGTTTGAACACGTTTTCACTTCTTTATACCCTAAAAGTGGAGTTGCTGGGTCATGTGGCAATTCTCTGTTTAACTTCTTCAGGAAGCAAACTGTTTTCTGTAGTGGCTGTATCATTTTATAGTCAGGAAAGGGGTCTTTGAAAAGCTGGCCTGCAAAATTACAAGTCCCTGGCACTTGTAAGCATTGGCTGGACAGTGGAGGGTGAAAGGGTGGTGGTCGGAAGTACAACCTATGCAGACAATGACCTAGATTCAAATTCTGGTGTGACCACTTGCGGGCTGTGTGCCCTTGAGAGGCTTACTAAATGTCTCTGAGCTTCACTTTCCTCATCCGTCCAATGGGGCTGTTGTGAGGGCTAAAGGGATGTTGCAGCGTCTGGGTGCACAGCGAGTGCTCGACAAACCTCTGCTGTCTGTTCTCAGTACACACGCCTCATCTCAGCAGGAGGGGAGACGGCCCAGAGAGGTCAAGGAGCTCGCCCAGCCACACAGCAGCCCCCGACGGCGGCCGGGTCTGCCAGCTTCTCCCCATCACACGCAGCCCCCCACGTGGTGCCAGCCTCCCACCGTCACCCACCACAGAAACTGAAGCTCAGACACAGTGCTGCGAGCAAGTGTCTAACGCCCATAAAATCCAAGGAACTCAATTATCCCAAATAAGGTCTCCTATGCATTTCTCCAGGAACCCAGCCCAGAAGGCAGAACTTGAAACATATCTTAGAAGGGAAAAAAGCGCCGCTCTTCCCCTTTCCTTGGGTCTCTCTTTATAAGACAGCGGAGATCGTATCTTGAGGCCCAAACAAAAGCGCTTAGTGGGACGCCCGCCAAACCCCTGCAGCTCCGGCCCCGTTGCCGACAATTCAAATTAACTGCATAACGTGTCGGAAAATGATGAGTGGGGTTCAAGTTTAATGGGCAGAAGGAAACCCACTATTCTTAGTTATTGGAAGGGTTTTTGGAGAAGGAACTGCTCTCAGATCTGATGTTTGCATCGTGCCTGCCTCTCCAATTCATCTTTTAATAACAGGGGTTTTTTAAAGTTTCCAAAGGGATGTTTCTGGAGACCCAGCATCCTCACCTCCCCCTGGAAGGAGCCCAGCAGGGCCGGGATGGGTGGCCTCGGCCTTCCCACCTCTGACTCCCCACTACATCTCAGCGCTGGGACAGGCCCAGATGACCTGACTCTAGGTCTCAGCCCCACCCCTTACCTTGTAGGGTGGCTTCTGCCAAATCGCTTCATCTCTTCAGGTGTCAGCTTCTTCACCAGCCAAACTGGTGCAAGTGGGCTTCAACACTGAATGAGAAAACGAACTTCCTAAAAGTGCCGCCTACGTTGGAAAGCTCGTGGGAAACTCATCCACGTCTTTGCCGTCACCCAGGCCACCTTGCTGCTTTTACACATGTAGAGGCCAAGGGAGCAGATGTTCCATGTTAAGCTCACACGGCCAGCCTGGACCGTTCGGAGGGCTGTCTCCAGGCCTCTCTGCCCTCTTCCACTCTCCACCTGGCCCCGGGCCTGCACCCAGCCGTGTCCTGTGGCTTTTCACTCATTTTGTCATGACCGAGTGCCTAGGAGTAAGGACCATTACATCACTTCGTTTGACAGACGAGGAAACTAGTGCCCAGGGAGGTAAACCTTGCCCGAGGGACAGCCCCCTTGGGCTATGGGGGGGCCCAGCAGCAGGGCTGCTCTCTGATGAACATCTAGAGCACAGGCCCCACCTGCCCGAGAAGCAAAAGGCTGGACAAGAAGCAGGTGGTCCAGGCACTTATGTCTGCTTACCTGGACTCGTCCATTGTGGCCCAGGGATCGGGAGCCTGGGAAGTTCGTCAAGGCTTGGGCACTGAAGCAGCCGTCGCAGCGCATGGAGGGCTATTGAAGGCTTATCATTCACTGAGACTTCCCTTACCACCTGCAAAGAAAGTGCCAGGGTCCTCCTCATGGCCTGCACAGCCCTGCCTGAGTCTCTCTGTGCTGCTTCCTCTCCCTCCCACTCCAGCCATGCTGGGCTTCTTTCAGACACATTTCCTTAACGTGTCAGCTCCTCCCGGCCACAGGGCCTTGACACATGCTATTTCTGCTGGCTGGAATTCCTCTTGTCGTTACCTCTTCACCTAGTTAAGTCCTGTTTGACCTTCCAGTACAAGCGTCAACTTCATTCCTTGCTGTAAGGGGTTGAATGGTGTCCCCCACAAGATATGTCCAAGTCCTAACCTCAGTACCTGTGAATGTGACCTTATCTGGCATGTGGGTTTTTGCAGCTGGAATCAGGTTAAGGATCAGAAGATGAGCTCATTCTGGATTCAGGATGGATTGGGCCCTAAATCCAATGACAAGTGTCTTTTTAAGAGACAGAAAGGGAGAAGACACAGGGAGGAAGGCAACGCAAAGATTGAGGAGAGATCGGATGGATGCAGCCACAAGCCCAGGAGCACCAAGGATTGCTGGCGGCCCCCAGAAACTGGGAGAGAGGCCTGGAAGAGCTTCTCACTCAGAGCCTCCAGACTGTTAAAGAATCAATTTCTGTTGTTTTAACGCACCCAGTTTGTTGTAATTTGTTACAGCAGCCCTAGGAACTTAATACACTTGGAAAGCCTGTCCAGTGTGCCCAGAGTGGAGGGGTTCCCTGAGGTGTGAGACTTGCAGTGCCAAAGCCAGGACAGTCCCAGGCAGAGTCAGATCCAAGGTAGGTAGGGAAGTCCCAGGGCATACAGCTGGTGCTCAGCTCTGGGCAATGCTTCTTGGCATGAAGAGGTCGCCAGCAATGATCACGCTGCATGGGAGGTGGTGAGCACCTCATCCCTGGAAGCATTTAAGCAGAGAGGCTGGGGGGGTGCTGTGAGGCCAGGCTATACTGGGTGAGAGCTGCAATCAACACCGTCTAACATCCCCTGAGTCCCAGGATTCTGTCAGAGGCCCATTCTGCACGCAGAATACAGTCAGCCTGGGTGGAGAGGGCACAGTGTAGGGCGGGGGGGGGGGGGAGGGCTGGGCACCCAGACGTATAGATTGAGGACATTGAATGATGACAGCCAACTCAAAGGAGTTACGGCAGGGTAAGGGCAAAACGAAGGCCCATCATCAAAATAATAATAAAAGTTGGACCCATTTTAAAGGTGAAAAAACAAAGGCGGCGGAAAGTTAACTAACTTGTCCTTCACTCTGGATATCGGAGATAGGGTCGCTACCTTACCGTTGTAGGGATCTTCACAGTTCACAGAACACTTTCATGCACCGTCTTAAGCAAAATGGAAATTTGTTTCTTCTCCATGTAAAGATCCCGGGGTATGTGGTTAAGGAAACATGCTCCCTGGTTTCAGAGACCCAGGCTTCTTACCTTTTGCTACTCTGCTTTGTGAAGCCTCCGTTCCCCAAGCCACTTCATAGTCTAAAATGGCTACTCCTACTCCAGCCATCACAGGTCTATCCCAGCCAGTAAGAGAGGGAGAGGAAAGGGGAAGGGCATCCTCTCTTTAGGATACTTCCCAGAAGTTGCATTCTTGTGTGCCATCATAATAAATGGCAGGTGAAATAATAACATTCTGGAAAACTTGAGTGACATTTTCTCATTCAATTATTTACTTAATCCCACCAACATCATTTTAGCACCTACCATGTACCACTGGCAGCTCTACATATATTCATCTATGTATTTCTCACAACAGCCCTCTAAGGCAGGTCCCAGTAAGCCTATTTCACAGATGGGGAAACTGAGGCTCAGAGAGAACTGACTTGCCTGCAGCCCCACCAAAGGACACAGCAAGTCTGGAGCCAGAGCCCAGGGCCGTCTGATGCCAGGCCCGGCTCCACCATGCCATCACTTCAGGCACCAGAGCTTCCTTCGCACTCTGAGCCACACTGGGAGTCACCGCCCCTTTGTGTTTCCTCTTCGTTTCCTTGTGATTCCCACTGTCCGATCCACCCCAAATCACCCCTTGGAGGGAACACCCGGGTGTGGAGAGTGGTTGACTGAGCAGATGACCTCTGGAGACAGCCGCATTTTCCACGGAAGCTAGACTTTCACGGAGGGAGCATGAGGGCCTCTCCTGTCCCTGGACCAGGGGACGAGGCAGCTGGCTCTACAGGGGGACTTCCTCCAGGCTGCTTCTGCGGGCAGAAGCGCCCGCTGCATGGCTGCTGCTGAGCTCCTGGTTCAAGGCCTGGGACCCCAGCTAGCTGCCCTGCAACACACCAGCCTGTGGTCCAGCCCCTTCTCTGTGAGCGAAAGGGCCACCCCAACTTCAGTGTCCAGGACGCGTGGCAGTGCTGAGCCCGAGCCTGGCATCCCAGTGGCACCAGCCACAGCCGATATCTTGCTCCTAGTTTCCCTGTCCGGGTTTGGAGCACTCCCTGGACACCCCAGAAATCCAGGGACACCCGACCTTCTGGAATCCAGCTCTGCGACAATGAACGTCGTTGTTTCAAATCTGTGTATCCATATGAACTTCAAAGAAATGGGAGGTTCTTCCGACGCCTGGTCTCCTGCACCTAGACACCTAACCTACTGCAAGCCCGCGGGGCCCAGCTTTGGATTTGGGGAGCACGCTCCCCTGGCTCGGGCAGCACCCTGGGCAGCGTCTGTAAAAGCTGCACCAGAAGCCCGTCAGTGCCAGACCCCGGGGGGCCCCATCCAAAGGGGGCCCTGAAGCCCCAGCAGGTCGACGGAGGTGGCCCCACATCCGCAGCCCAGGCGAACGAGGACGTGGACCTAATTGTTTCTCACACAGTCAAAGGCAAAGAGGCCTCTGCAAGTGATCACTTGGCTCTGTGACCAAATAAGGCAATATTACATTTCACTGTTTACAGCGGCACGAAGCGGTGGCTCAAAGGGCACGGGGAGAAATGCCGTCCACGCTGTCTCTCCATCCCCAGCATCCAATAACTCTGTCCAAAGCCAGTTATAAGTTCCTTATAGAAACAACCATTTGTCACTTTTTAAATACACTAACAAACCCCAGAGGTGACCCAGTCTCGCCTCCAGGCAGCCGGGTGGTGGAACCCGGCTTTGAACTTCCACACGCATGATTTAAAGGTCCTCTAAAAATTGTATCCCAAGGCCTGAGCAAAAACAGACTCTTCTACAAGAGCCAACTTCAGGGCTTCATTCGTGAGGTGCCTTTTTCTGCCCTGAGAATTTATTTCAAACTTTCTTTTGCAAATAAGACCATGGCTGCAGCAAAGAGCTGCGGGTGACCTTCTTGTCCCGACAGTATTTATAAAACGAGACGCATGATTGGCAGGGCCGAGCCTTAGTAATCGGTATTAATAATAAGACGAGTGTAAATGTTGTAAGCCCATTAGGAGGCTTTAAGTGCTAAACAAAGCTTCAACTTGCTAGCATTTGCACCCTGAGTGTGGACCAGTCTAACCTACAGCTGAGAAAATTGAACCCCGGGGGGATTCTGCAGCATCGACGCAACCCGGTGCTGTCTGCGTGGAACACGTTTGGAGCCCAGGATGGGGACGTGGCTCTTGCAAAACGGGGACAACAGGAGAGCATCAATCTCACTTTCAAAATGGAATTTTTGAACCTGACTTTCTCCCCACAAGACCCCTTGCACTGCTTGCTGTCAGGAATGCAGGCTACTTTCATCTCGGCTCTACCCCAAAGCAGCCTTTCTGGACAAAGCAGGTGCTCAGGAAATGTTTTCTGGAAGGGAGAATGAATGAGTGAATGAATGAATGAATGAGCGAGTGAGTGAATGATGAACGAATGAATGAAGTTTATTATTGTATCTCTCGCCAATGGCAGCCTCTGATGTATCACCCTTGAATCTCGTGCAGGAGGGGTTTGCAGTGGCCAAGCAAGCCGGGACCAGCTTTGGGATAAAATTCTCAAACCCAGAGTTGATTTCTGGGGAGACCAACAGCGATCAGTCCTCGTTTTCATGCCCTAACACCCCCAAGAGTCCCCGTGTGGTCCCAGTTTCTCCTTCCCCCAGGGAGAGATCTCCCCACATTGCCTCCCCGCCTCCGCCACCTGTCCACCCCCTCACGCCCCTCCTCCAATCAGGAGAGTGACCGTCACCAGGCTCGGGCTCTGCGCGGGGTCTGCACCGACGGTGAGCTGGAACATGGGCAGCTGGCCTGGGGCCCGTGAAGGGGAGCTCAGTGGCCACACTCAGGTACCGCTTCTTTCAAACCCACCTGCCTAAAGGAAGCGTAATTCACCTTCCCAAGTGATGAGTAATATCTCGGGGACCGAATGCAGCCTTTTTAAAGAGCGCATCAATAAAAGTCAGACCCACCTGGACCGAGACTTATGGCCTGCCCTGTGGCTTTGGCCAAGTCACCTGACATAAGTTTTCCTTCAACACCTGCTGCGTGCCGACAACACCAGCGAGCAAACCAGGCAAGGATCCTTGGCTCTGAGACACGGCCCGGTGACATGAGAGGCAGCCAATATTTATTGAGCTCTTACGGTGTGCTCAGGGACGGTGCTCAGAATTTTTCCTGCTTTGCCCCACTTAACCCTAGCCACGCCCTGCACTGCAGGGACGGCTTGAGGAAACAGAGGCCCCAAGGGAAGAAATGATTTACTCTTTTTCTCCCTTGCTGTCAACCAGACCTGTTGCTGGACAGCCACCTGTCTGGACCTCACCCCCTCACCCACGAAATAGAGACACACAACCCTTCATTTGCAGGGCTGGTGAGAACATTCAAAGAAGGAGTGTACATTGAGTGCCTGGCACAGCATGGGGAACAGAGCAGACTCTTAGGGGAGTGCAGCAGGCTGATCGGAAGGGGCTGTTACTGGTCAGGGGGTTAGTGTGAGCTGTGAGACGGGACCACTCTCCTTCAACAACCCTGACTTTTCAGAGCTGAAAATGTAGGGATAAAGGGAGACAGGGTCCCTGAGCACTGAAGCTCCCCTTCAGCACATAGTCAGACTGAGTTGGCCCTGATGGGGTGGGTCACCCAGGACCACTGTCAAGGCTGGCAGATGCCATGCAGGCCCGGGTCCTTTGGGATCCCGGGGAAGTGTCTGAGCTGTGCGTTAATGATTAACCCACGTGCTCTGAGCCGTCTTGCCAGCTGACTCATTTTGCAAACTCTGCTGGCCCACCAGAGCGGCCTCTACCCCCTTGCCTGAGACACCGGTGCAGAGGTGTCCCGACCAGCCGCTGGGAGCCAGCGCCCACCTGAGGCCAGTGTGCAGGGCACACTCAGATGGAGGAGATGGCGCTGAACCCTCTGCTGACGAGCAGGGAGCGGGCATCCATGGGGTGGGGGCCTGGGGCACGCTGCTCCCTGCCAGCCCAGCCCCGGCTGGACATCCCACCTGCCCTCTGGGACCCTGGACGGGTCCAGGGAGGACCCAGGGAGCACAGTTTTTCGTGGTGTCCAGCCCAGCCTGGCTGGGGAAGCATCTCTGGGGTGGGCAGTCCAACAGTGGGTATGTCCATGCAAGACCCTTCCTAGGAGGGAAGCCCCTTCCTGAGAACAGTAATCACAGCCCAGGGCTTCTCAGCCTGGGCGCTGTTGAATTTGGGGCGGAGTCACTCTGGGCCCTGTAGGGCGTTTAGCAGCATCCCTGGCCTCCACCCACTAGAGGCCAGCAGCGCCCTCCTCTGTAGCGACAACCCCAAAGTGTCCCCAGATGTTGCCCAGCATCCCCTCTGAGAGCTCCCGCGTCGCCTGTACGGAGCACTAGCTGAGCGCGCGGCACTCCACTGAACACTCGGGCCGTGACGCGGCTGAGCTTCACGGGACCTCACGAGGTTGGCCCCGATGCAAGTTGCCTGACCCTCCATGCCTTTGTTTGCTCGTCAGTTAACGGGGGCTAAGAATAGCGTCCGCCCTGCAGCACCCTGGGCTGGGAAGCACTTGAGTTGAAACATGTCAAGGGCGCTAAGCACAGGGCCTGGTCCTCGCCACGTGCTGTTTTGATCCCATTTTACACGAGGGGGTAAAGCTGGGGCCCAGAGAGGTGAAGTCACTTGCCCGTGGCTCACACAGCTCGTGGCCTCAGGGCGGTGAGTGACCCTCTCCAGGGCCTCCTCTTGTAGCCACCAGGCTGCCCTGTGCGCAGGAAGAGGGGACAGGTATGGGGGCCTGGTCCCAGCCCTGCGCTCTTCCACACAGTGGCCGGGCAGCTCCCTCTGTCTCGGGACGAGGCCGCTTGTGCTCTGAGGGGTTCCGTCTGCCTAGCAAGGCCCCGCCAGATGGGCAAAAGGACCAAGGACGGCTCACCTCACTCTCCCAGGCCGTTGGCGTCCTGCCTGTGGCCCTTAGGGACGGGGCCTGCTTGCCGCGGGCAGCAGCCCTGAGGGCCTTCCCGGCATCAGGGACCAGGCGGATCGCTCTGGGGCGAGCGGAAGGTATTTCTGAAGATAGGGTCCTCCTCTTGCCTCATAAGGATTCGGTCAACAAGTCCAATACTTGGATCCATCTGACCAGCCCCACCCTCCGTCCTTGGATTAGCGAATGAATGAATGACATCACTCCGTCTATGAGTGAATGAATGGAAGAATGAATGAGGCGGCGGACTTACCACCCCTGGCCCCCACAGGGAATTCCAGGAGCCGAGCCGGGGCGTGCTCTCCTGTAGGACAGAGGGGGTGGGAGGTGGTTCTCGGTGGCCCCCATTCTGTGCTTCCCCCCAGAGGTCAGAGGTCAAGTCTACAGGGCAGCTGCCCTCCCAGAGACGTCCTCAGCCAAAGCCAGAACTGCCCCCAGGAATGACCCTCCGGCCTCCTTTGGGAGACAAGTCCCAAGGGCGGAGGGGACAGAGTGAGGATTTGCAAAAAATGAGCGAATCAGCTGGAAAAGGGTTAATTTTTATTTTTGGTTTGTTCTCAAAGTGTCTGAGAGTCAAGCCAGAGGAAGGAGAAATGTGAGTTGAGAAATCGAATGTTCAGAGGGGCCTTCAAATACCTGCCAAGTGTCGCCAGAGCTTGGACATCCCTTCACTGAGGCTGTCCTGGGCCCCGTCTCCTCCTCGGTGACCCCCAGGCAGTGGCATCGCTCTGCCATCCTGAGGAGGGAGGGTGGGAGGGGCCAGCCTGATGCACACAGAGGAGGACGGGGCTTCCACTCCGGGAACTGTGGGAAATGCTGAATCTCAGAGCAACTACAGGAAGAGAGGGGGCAACTGAAGTCAGGAACGAGGGGCTGCCACTGGGGTCCTTTCAGGGAAGGGCTGGGATCTACATCTGCGCCATCTACTTCTAGAGGGGATGAGCATATAGCTCTCCAGGTTCCCTGGGGGTGCCTCCACCTCTCCCAGGAGTACTTCTTGGGCAGGATTTCTCTCCAGGAGTGAGTGATACTCCTATGCTAACTGCAATGCCCATGGACTTGCAACCTGGCCTTAAGTACCTTCCTGCTGGCAGCACAGGGCTGTAACTTGAAGGGGTCCCCTGGGAAGACCCCTTGTCGTGCTGCTGGAAGCTGCATCCTTCAGTCTCCATTCCTTTGTCACTAAGCCCTAGGTCCTCAGAGCCTTCAATTATAAAGTCAGCACCTCCAAAGAAGAGCAGTTAGACATGTATCAGTCAGTCACACCCTAGTATAAACAAGGTTAGTACCAGCCTTTCTTAGGGACTGCTGACTGAATGGAAATGGGCACCACTGCAGGATCTTAGACGGCCGAGGGACAGCAAGGGGTGTAGGGGACATGGGAGGGTCCCTGGCAAGGGATGGGGGTGCATGGCTAGCAGTAAGAAATTCTCCTTCTCCAGCTGTCACCAAAGACACAAGATTTACCTTTCAAGGCCACATGTGGTGACCTCCTCCCAGGGTGGAGGCTGGGAAGGGCAGTAGGGAGACCACAGGATCCGGTCTGAGGCAGGGCTGGACCGCGGTGCCGGGACTGCCTAGCTGGTGTGACCTGGGGCAAATCAAACTCTCAGCTCTCAGCTTGCTCTTCTGTAGATTGGGCACGTCCCACCACAAAGGACTCCTAAGGAAGACAGGATGGCTGTGGCAGTGTTTTCCCTGCCAATGCTTTTCGTCTGATATTGGAGCCAGGAAGGGACCACTCCCTAGCCACTGCCTCTATTTCCTCTTCAGAGTGAGGCCCTAAGTATCTGACTCTACTGAGAAATTGTGTCTCTCTTTTCACTAAGCGGAGAAGTCGTGAAATGCCACTGTGGGCTTGTAGGGTAAGGAGAAAGAGGCGGCTGGGGAGCTCTGCAAGACCCCAGTGGCAGGAGCGTGGCTGGGATGACTTATGTCACTCCCCATCAATCAGAGGAGGGGGTCCCTGTGAGGAGGGAGGAGTCGCCGAAGGTCAGAGGCAATTACAGAGAGGGGGGTGCACTGCAGTATCCTTAGGGTCTCAAAGAAAATCTTTGCCAACAGGAAATGCAGACAAATAGGAAGGGAGGGAGGGAGGGAAGGAGATCTTGAAGGACCTTCTTGCTCCTGGGTGGAACCCGGGAGGGATGATGCTTCACGTCAGAAGCCTGATCAGGGCCTGGTGGATCAATGCCCCCAACTGTCCCAGAGGCTGACCCTCCAGGGAATTGTTTTCTCAGGGCCACAGGGGTCACCCACCAGGCCCTGCAGCGTGTCCCTGAGGAGGGCGAGGCAGAGAGCGGCCGCAGTGGCAAAGGCCTTCAAAATGTCACCATCCTCATGGATTAGTGGTCACGTGAACAGCCTGTTGGGAAATGCTCTCTAGGCCACGGTCTTGACCAGCACTCTGGAGGTAGTCCCTATTTGTTTTAGCAATTACTCTGTGCAGGTCTGAAGTGGCTGTTTATATAAGAGAGGCTCTGTGACCTCGGACAGTTCACACCCCCTCTCTGGGGCTGTTCTTTACCTCTATCATGATGAGAGGGTTGCAGAAATAGCCACATGGCAGGGAGAAGAGACCCAGGGAAGGTCTCTGTTGGTTCAACAGCAAGGGACAAAAAAGCTATCTTTAAAAAGTAATTCTCTCTCATATAAGAGAAGCCCAGAAGTGGGCATTTCGGGATTCTAGGGCTGGTAGGGGGCTTCATGAACTCATCAGAGACCCAGGATCCATCTCTCAGGCTGCTCTGAGAGACATCCTCCTCATGGCCCAAGATGGCTGCTTGAGCTCAAGCCATCAAATCTGCATTCCAGTGCAGGAAAGAGAAATGGCAAAGAAGGATACTCTCCCTCCCTGGAAGTTGCCCACACACTTTGACTCACTCCCACTGGCCATAGCAAGCTGCAAGGGAAGCCTAGCCATGTCGTCGTTTTTCTGGGTAGTTACATGTCAGCTGAGAAACTAGGAGTTCTTTTACTAAGAAAAAGGCAAAGAATAAATACTGGGAGGCATCTGGGAGTCTGTGGCACAGGTTCAGGATGAATCCCTAGTCCTGGTGCTGGCCGGCCTTCAGCTGGCAAAGGACCTGGGTGTCCCCTCCTCACTCTGCACCTTGGTCACTCATCTGTAAAATGGGACAGTGGGTCCCCCCAGGGTCTCTTCTTCAGATAAACGACTCCATTTAACAGAAAAGTGAAGGTGAACTCAGAGAAATGCTGGAGTATTTGTCTAACAGGCTGTGTTTGGAAATGCTAGCTTATCTCAGTCTCCAAAGTAGAGTGAGCGTGGGTGCCTAGACTTTTTTTTTTTTTTTTAAGTGAATACATAGACATTTGGATACATATTTTCCAGTCCTGGCAAAATATGAGGGTTATTCCAAATGCACGAGCAGCGGGCACTGAATCAATTACGAGACAAGCCTCACAGACAATGGAAGAACCTCATTTCCTGGGTAGGTTTTACACACACACAGTGTTTCTCCCCACTTTGGAAACCGTATAATGCTGTCATTAACATCCTATGTGTCATCTTCCTGGAGCTGTAAAACAGTCTGAGACCCTTTGGGTTTTCCTCTCAAGTCCACACTGTATCGTGATAAGATGTTTCCGTGCACATACGCTGTATCAACATTTACCTGTGATTATGCCTGAAGATGTGGTTCATAAATCCAGGAAGATTCCATGTCCTTACTCTATGCCAGCATTCCTGAGAGAGTCAGGCCAGTTGTGAGACTAAAGCCAGCTGCCCACAGGGCCTTTGCACAGCCGTTCCCTGGGCCCAGAATGTTCTTCCCCAAATGCCTGCACAACTCCCCACCTCCCTTCATCAGGTCTTGGGCAAACACCCCTTCCCTGTCCCCTGTCTCTGGCATCTTTTCATTCTCTCTCCCCTCCCTTTGCTTAACTTTTCTTCAAAGCCCCCTCATTCTCCAGCACAACACCGTTTGCTTATTCTCTTTCTCCTGCATAAGGATGTGGGTCCATAGCAGCAAAGACTTTTCAAAGCCCTCTACCCCCAGCATCTAGACTGGTGCCAGGGCAATATAGGTGCTCAATGAATATTTATCGCCTGAAGTCATCCACTTTTCTAAATATTTTCTATTGGTGCTTAGAGACTCTATTAAAAATGAAAATACTTTTTTCCATGTATCTATTTTTTTTAATTTATCTGATGGAAGTAGAGTTCATTTACAATGTTGTGTTAATTTCTGCTGTACAGCAAAGTGATTCCGTTATACCCATATAGACATTCTTTTTCAGATTCTTTTCCGTGATGGTTTATCACAGGATCGTGAATATAGTTCCCTCTGCTCTACAGTAGGGCCTTGTTGTTTATCCATCCTATATATAATGGTTTGCCTCTGCTAACCCCAAACTCTCAATCCGTCCCTCTACCCCCCGACCTCTTGGCAACCACAAGTCTGTTCTCTATGACTGTGAGTCTGTTTCTGTTTCGTAGATAAGTTCATTTGTGTCATATTTTAGATTCCACATGTAAGTGCTGTCATGTGATGTTTGTCTTTCTCTGTCTGGCTTACTTCACTTAATATGATAATCTCTGGGTCCACCCATGTTGCTGAAAATGGCGCTATTTCATTCTTTTTCATGGCTGAATAGTATTCCATTGTATATATGTACCACATCTTCTTTATCCATTCCTCTGTTGATGGACACTTAGGTTGCTTCCATGACTTGGCTATTGTAAATAGGACTGCTGTGGACATTGGGGTGCATGTATCTTTCTGAATTACAGTTTTTTCCAGATACATGCCCAGAAGTGGCATTGCCGGATCATGTGGCAACTCTATTTCTAGTTTTTTAAGGACCCTCCATACCGTTTTCCACAGTGGCTGCACCAATTTACATTCCCACCAACAGTGTAGGAGGGTTCCCTTTTCTCCACACCCTCTCCAGGAATCGTTATTTGTAGACTTTTTAATTATGGCCATCCTGACCGGTGTGAGGTGGTACCTCGTTGTAGTTTTGATTTGCATTTCTCTAATGATTAGCGATGTTGAGCATCTTTAAGATGGAAGTACTTTTAACTCCCCGGTCTGGCCATGGTGGGGGTTATCCTTCTCAGGTGGTATAAGATGTCAGAGCACGTGTTCTACTCTAGCAGAAGCGTTTTAGATCCCAGCTAAAGGACTTTAAGGTGGCTTACCAAGACCTTTAAAATTCCTCAAGAAATAAAATAATTTGGAAGTTTGCAAGGAAAGTGAGGCTCGGGGAAAATAAGGTTCTGGAAATGAGATGATTAAAAATAATATTCAGCACTTACTGAATGGCGGCTGTGAGCAAGATATGGGGTGTCTTCCCGGCCCTGGCTCACTTGTTCTCCACAACGAGGCTGGGGGCAGGCACTGTGATGGATCCCATTTCACAGATAAGGAAACTGAGGCCCAGAAGGAAGAAGGCCCTTGCCCGAGATCGCCAAGCTGGCAAAAGGCAGATGGGTATGAGTCAGCAGTCTCTTAGCAAATGGGACCCTCCCCCTAGTGCTACTGGCCCTGACGCCTGTATCGAGGAATGTGGGACCACCTGCGGGTGGCACAGGGTCCTAAACGCCTGCTCAGGGCACCTCCCCTGAGCCTCCCAACAACCAACCCGAAGAGCGAAACAAGAGCCGTTACACAAGTCAGTGTCCACGAAATAAGACCAGTTGCTCAGAAGGAAGATGCCCAAGACCAGCTGCTTCCGGGCATGAGTGCAAGTTTCACCTTCCGTGGGCCAGGATTCCCGGCTGCAAGCAACAGAAGCTGAATCTGGTTCTCCATCTGGAAAAGAACATGATGGAAGGCCCTGTAAGAGGCAGGAGTAAAGACAGCCTGGGAGGCCACGAGTGGGCTGGGCAAGTGTCCTGCCCCCAACGCTGCCGCAGGACACCCTGCCACTGCAC
Organism: Delphinapterus leucas; assembly: GCF_059928025.1. Taxonomy (NCBI): domain Eukaryota; kingdom Metazoa; phylum Chordata; class Mammalia; order Artiodactyla; family Monodontidae; genus Delphinapterus; species Delphinapterus leucas. Next base: position 3,668,640 of record NC_143135.1, on the reverse strand, counting down.
ATGGCTGCCATAGCAATGGGCCAGTGCCACACTATTCCAGGAGAATCCTAACGCTGCCCTTTCTGGTCCAGAAGCCGAGCCTCTCATGGGCATATCTGATTAGCCAAGCCTGGGTGACATGCCCATGGCCCAGTTGCTAAGGAGACAGACCTGGAGGACTTCCCACCCTCTTCCACAGGAGAGGGTTCTTATCCATCAACATCACACACAGAAGATCTCCCAATAGGAAGGGAGGTTAGGTGCTGGGCAGCCCCCTCCCCCAAATGACCAAAACCCACCACATCCTCTCTGAGGAGTCTCCCAGGACAGCCTCTCATGGGGCCCACTGAGAACCACAAGCTCTAACTGCCTGAAAAGCAGGGAGTGAGGGGCTGGTGCCTTTCTGTGTAAGTGAAGCCCCTGAGTGAAGCGGGGGGTGTGGGGAGCTGAGCAGACCCAAGGGTAGGCCCATGATCCCCCTTCAGGGGCCATTTGCGCCCCTTTGACACAGAGACTCATGGGTGCCTGGGGATCATTTGGTCCTCGGCAACTTGCAAAAGCAACCTTATCATGAACGTGGCAGCTCTGGGCACCCCTGCTCTCCAGGACCAGCTGCCCCAAACAGCCTCTCTGGTCCCAGAACCAATGTCATCCCCATGAGCCAGTGAGAAGCTGGGGTCGTCTACCAGGTGGGGTGACTTGCATTTTAGACAGTGTGTTCCAAATTTACTGGCTGGCAGGGACAGAGCAGCTGACCGGTTTGTTTGTTTTAGTTTGTTTTCTTTGTTTGGTTTATTAAGCTGTCCACGTGGTTGGGGTCAAAGCACGCACACGCTGTGCTTTGCAGAGCCTCTGTGAGCCCCGCCCCCTCGCGGCCCTGCTCTGCTCTGTGCCCAGAGAAGAGGACAGGGGCCAGCTGCTATGGACTGTGTCCATTTGTCCCTGCTACCTTCTGGATTCTGGACACGGTTGGCCATCGGGACCAGAGGACAGGAGAGGGACACTGGACATCTATTCTCCTGGCCACTCCCGCCAGGCTGGGCCCCTCTGCTGAAGGGTCTGCCACACCCGCACCAGGCAGCCCTTTCCTCCAGCCCAGCCCCTCCCTGGTCTCTGGGCATCAGCTTCCCACTGTCGCCAGCGTCTCGGTGCCTCTTCACCCCTTGCTGATTTCCTCTCACCCGACCACACCTCTGTAAACTATTCTTTCATTAAACTTGTCATGGGCTGAATTATGTCCCCCCCACCCCAATTCATATACCAATGCCCTAACCCCCGGCACCACAGAATGTGACTACGTTTAGACCTGGGGCCTTTAAAGAGATGGATAAGGTGAAACGAGGTCACTGGGGTGGGGCCCTAATCCCATAGGACTTGTGTCCTTATAAGAAGAGGAGGTCAGGACACAGACGCACACAGAGGGACGACCCCGTGAGGACACAGGGAGAAGACGGCCGTCTACACGCCGAGGAGAGAGGCCTCAGGAGGTCCCAGCCCTGCCCACACCTGGATCTGGGATTCCAGCCTCCAGGACTGGAGACAGTGGACCCTGTTGTTTAAGCCGCCCATCTGTCACATTTGTTACAGGGGCCTGAACCGATTCATACAAAACCCCTCTGGAGGGAGCCGTCTGTTTGCTGCCAGGCCCTGACTGGTACATATCACAGCAATTTCGTATCGAGGGCTGGAAGGTGCTAGGCCAGGTGCTCCCTGCATGGGTTCACTTCATACTCGGCCCCACCCTTGAAGATGGGCGCTCTGGTGCCCCTGTTACCCCAGACCACGGAGCAGAAACTAAGGCCGAGTTTGAGAAGACGTCAAAGTGTGCAGAACCAGGACCGGTCCCCGGGCAGCCTCGCCCACACCCCCGTCTCCGCGGCTTCTCTTACCGAGAGAGGACTCGCTGTCCAGGGTGAAAACACAGCCACCCCGCTCGCCCAAAATGGTCCTAAATTCTTTAGACTGAAATTAAAAGTAGGGGCCGGAACACAGCTCTGGGTGCTTCCTGACCTGTTACACCAGCCCTGGCCCAGGTGATGACACGGGGGTCCTGCCCGTGTGCATGGAAGCAGCCGGAGGAGGTCCTTCAATCCCAGAACAACTCCGGCCGCCATGATCAAAGACCACGGAAACGGCCAACGTGCTGCAAACAGTTGGATATTGGTCCAGACCCCGCGACGTGGCCATGGAAGGGCAAGTCCTGCCCCGAGGACCCCCTCACTGAGCCGGGCGCTGAGGGCCAGGCCTGCCACTCACCAGCAAGGCCGCCTGTGCTTTGGGCAGGAACACGCTGACAGCTGCAGTGGGAGTGGCGTGGGCAGCAGCGGGACACAGCGCGTCACAGCAGCTGCAGGGTGGGCCCGACCAGCAAGCTGGCCCAGCATCTGACGCCCGCCGCCCGCCAGGGTGGCCCTGAGTCTTGAGGGCTGATGTGGGCTGATTCTCTGAGCGTGAGGTTTTTAAATCAAATGTTTTGTAAGCGAGAGCATAAGGGTGGCCTGGGGACATGACTTACCCTCTGCTTTTCAAGGACAAAGGAAGCCGACTCCCGGTCCGTCGGGCTGTCCCCCAGATGACTGGCCCTGTGCACCCGTCGCCAGTGCATCGTGGGCGGACTGTGTCGCGGCTCTGAGCCCTCTGCAGATAGCTGAGGTCAGAGTTTCACTTTTCCTTCTCAGATTCCCTTCAAATGTCTGGGAAAGCGTTATCTCGAGGGTCTGTGAACAGTTCTGTCTCTGAGTGGCAGAAAGGGGGAAGGAAACCCCCCAAGGGGCCTCAAGGATCCCTTCCCGGGGCCTTCAGGGAAGAGGCAGCCGGGTATCCCCACGGGCTGTGCTGCTGACGTTTTCTTTGGGAATCAACATCCCCCAACCAACCCTGAAGAAGGGGTTGGCATTTGGGGCACAACTGCCCCCTTGTGCAAAAGACCCCGCGTGACACTGAGGCTTGCCCTGCGGATCTAGCTGGGGCTGGCCCTCCAGCCACTGGACGGGCCATCTTGCCCGGCAAGTACCTGCGATCAGATGGCGCTGTCTAAGCTTTTGTAGGCCAAGCACCTGAGAAAGGCTGAGCCTCAAGAAACAGATTCCCTGGGTGATGACAGACGCCTTCTTGATTGCTGTATTTTTAAACTAAACTCCATGGGAAGCGATCCTTCTCTAGAGACCGTTTTACCATCAACTCCTGAGTAAAAGCTTGATATCTCTGCTGAGGACCCATTGAATATTCTTTGGGCCTTTGGGGCTGAAAAAGCACCAGGTGTGTTGAATTACAGATACATCTACCATCCTCAGATAACTTAGAGACCATCTGGAGACTGTCATCTCCCCTCTGGTTTATAGCCAAGAACCTTGGCATTGATGTTATTTACTCTGAAAAAAAACAGGCTGGTTTCTTTGACGGCACATTGAGGGTAAATGTTTGCACCATTAATTAGAGTCTGTTTAGTTCCCCAAACTCAAACAATATGGGCAGCCTTTAAGGGTAAACAGACCACAAGATGTTAGTCATACCTGGAAGACTGTGGGCTGAGTGTCTTCCCTTGGGCCCCTCGCCCACTTCATCCTGCAAACAAACAAGCGGAGGAAGGTTGAGGAGAGGTCAAGGAGCCCCGAGCCCGGATTTTGGACGGAGAAAATAAAAGGGACTAATTATGGGTTTTTTCTATTGTTTCCATAGCCTTCTTGTTCCGTAATAATGTGTTGCCATGAGTGTGTTGGGGCTATCCGTGAGAATTCCAACTTCTAGAGAAACAAATGGAAGTTTTGTACAGTGCATTGGAAAGAATTCTGGGGTTAACTAGAAATTTCTAGAATCAATTGGACCTGGATTTGCCTCCCAGTTCTGCCACTCGCTAGCTGTGTGGACTTGGGCAAGCCGTGCTCCCCTCTGGGCATCAGTTCCCTCAGCTGTATGTGAGAAGCATAACTCAGACCTCGCTTGGTTGAGGTCACCCAGGTAAAGACAACAAGGCAAATATTGAATTCTGGCGACCTCGTGTTGCCCGAGATCTCTGAGGCTGAGGCTGCCCTCCTGCGTCTAAGGGGGAAGATGGCCAGTGGTGGGAGGGTCACAGTGTCGGATCACAAAACCTGTGCAATGCACCGAAGCGATCATTATTATTTTTGGTATTTCCCCTAATGCAGCCCCCCGGGCCACAAGTGCTCTGCAGACCTGCTCGGGTGCAAAGGGAACCAATCTAGGGCGATGGGGGGTCACAGACGTAGTGAGAGCGCAGTGCGGTTTTCACTTCCCTTGCAGACATTTGCAGCAGGTCAAGGAGAAAGTCTCAGCCTGCTGCCAGGAGGTCCATGCAGTCTTTACCAGGTGGTCTCCCAGGCGATGGTACCATCTCAGGTTCAGGGTCCCTGGGGGCGGAGCATCCAGGTAGACCTGAACATTGTTGTATTTTTATTGTCCTTTATTAAACTATCACCTTCTGTTTATGGCCAGTGATTCTGATTCTCCATTTCCAATAGTGATATTGGATACTTTTAAAATAAAGTTTGAGGGCTTCCCTGGTGGCGCAGCGGCTGAGAGTCCGCCTGCCGATGCAGGGACGCGGGTTCGTGCCCCGGTCCGGGAAGATCCCACATGCCGCGGAGCGGCTGGGCCCGTGAGCCATGGCCGCTGAGCCTGCGCGTCCGGAGCCTGTGCTCCGCAAGGGGAGAGGCCACAACAGTGAGAGGCCCGCGTACCGCAAAAAAAAAAATTAAAAAAAAATAAAATTTGATAAGCCCTATAAAGGAAGGACATCCTGATACACGTTACAACATGGAGGAACCTTGAGGGCATCATACTAAGTGAAATAAGCCAGACGCAAAGGGACAGATACTATATGATCCCACTCGTATGAGGTCCCCAGAGGAGTCAGATCCATAGAGACCGGAAGTAGGACGGTGGGCGCCAGGGACTGCGGGAAGGGGATGGGGAGTGAGTGTTTAATGGGGACAGAACTTAGTTGGGGAAGATGAAAAGAATTCTGTGGATGGATGACGGTTACATAACATTATGAATGTACTGAATGCCAAAGAACTGTACACCTAAAAATGGCTAAAATGGTAAATTTTATGTTATGTATGTTTTACCACAATTAAACAATAAAAACAGTCCCCAAAAGTTTGAAAAAGTGAGCTGGATTAAAGGAAAATATGAAGCAAACCATAGCCCAGGGGATCACTGCTCAGGCTCAAACCAGGATGTGGGACTCTGGATGACCGGTGTTTAGGAAACTGGATTTCTACCTTAGAGCACATCAGTTCCGGCACAGACTCTGGAGTCAGGCTGCCTGAGCTCGAGTCCCAGCGCTATGCTTACCGCTGTGTGACCTCGGACAAGTGACTGCACCTCTCTGAGTCTCGGTTTCCTCATCTGTAAAGTGGGAACGATAACAGAATGGATGGCATAGAGCTGATATTTATGGAGTGCCTGGAACAGGGCCTGGCACACGGTAAGTGCTTGTGAAATAGACTCCCGAGGGGAGGCACCCAGCGGCTGCCTCTTCAGCAGGCCCCTCTGCAGGTTAAGCTCTCAGAGATAGACTCGCTTCAGCTGTAGGTCCCCTGCATCAGTGCCGGGGCCCAGGCTCACTCTAGCAACTGCGTGCCCCCGTCAGGAGCCCCTGGTATCAGCGGCAAGCAGCTGCCTCCAGTCTCCAGCTGCAGAGAAGGCTTGACTGGTCTCTCCCCAGCTCACCGTATGCTCTCTAGTCCCCCTGCCCCCTCCCCCTCCCCCTCCCCCTCCCCCTCCACCCCCCTCTTCTCATAGCCACTGAGCTCTCTGCCCAGCCTTGCCCGGGGCCCTGTGTCATAGTGGGACCCTCCCCAGCCCCTGCAGGCACCTTAGTGAGACCCCTTAGGTCCTTTCCAAAGACACCTTGGAAACAGTCCAAAGGTCCATCAATGGATGAATGGATAAAGAAACGTGGCACAGCCAGACCACGGAATATCATTCAATCACAAAAAAGAAATGAAGCTCTGAAACGTGCTATACCGTGGATGAGCCTCAAACACATTATGAATTATGAAAAAAGAAAATTACGAAAAAAGAAAACCACTGTGAAAGGAACGGGACACAAAAGACCACATGTTGTATTATTCCATTTATATGAACTATAAGAGATAAATCCACAAGAGACAGAAAGCAGATTGGTGGTTACCAGGGGCTGGTGGTGGGGGACAGGGAGTGACAGCTACAGGGTCCTAGGTTTTACCCAGAGTGATGGAAATGTTCTCGAAGTACACAGTGACGATGGTTGTACAACACCAGGAATGTACCAAATGCCACTGAATTGTTACTTTAAAATGGTTAACTTTATGTTATGTGAAATTCACCCTGATACTATTTTTTCTTTTTTTTTTGCAAAAACACCTGCTCCATCCTGCTCAGTGCAGCCGCCTGGGACCCACAGTGTGCCCGGCCCTGCCTTCACATTCATCCCTCACCCGACCCATCACTGCCAAGCTGGCCTGTTCCAACTGCCCCGCACCCCCCGCCATGGTCCCCAGGTCAGGGGCCACTGCCGGCTCTGAGCTGCCCAGTCAGGAGCGTCCTCCCCTGCCTTTCAGGGTCCGCCACATGTCCCCGCCCGCCTCATCTGAGGATGATACAAATAACAAGACCCTCTAATCCAGGGCTTACAACGCGCCAGGTTCTGGGCTGGAAGTTGGATTCTCTTTCCAGCTTCCCCAAACCTCCAGAGGTAGCTACTGCTGAGGCCCTTTTTACAGATGCACAAACCGAGGTGCCGAGAAGCAACTTGTCCACGACTGGGTGCCAGCCCCTTTCCATTTCCCCCGAGAGGCCCCGGGCTTAACTCCTCCGCCACCTTGCTTATCTCCTCCGGCTGTACACCGGCTCTGGGGGGCGGGGGGTTCATCCCCTGCCAAGCCTGAGAAGGGGCCCTACCCATGGCGAGGGATGCTCAGAGAACCAGATCGAAATCAAAACACACTTCCCGAGACTACCAGAAGTGAGTATTCAAGTGACCCGTGACCCCGGACGTGTTCTGAGAATGAGTGACAGTGGGGGCAGGGTGTATGTGACAATTTGGGCGTCTCCCGGTCTCTCCGAGGGGCATGAGTGACTGCAGGTGATACACGGAGGGGTCTGCAGAGGCGGGTGGTCTTAGGCCCTGTGACAACGCTTGTCAAGTCAGCTCTGGCCTCTGACCCACTCCTGAGCGGCATTTGGGGGCAGCGGAGACCCAAATGCTGTTACTTGGTGGCCTTCAGTCCTGTCTGATAAGGCCTGGGGAGGGTTGAGCCTGTCCCAGCAGGGCCCCGGCCTCACCCTGCAAAGCCTATTTTAAACCAACCCTAGGGCCTGAGTGCTGGCCCCAGCTTTGCTGCGAGCTGCCTTTCCTCCCTCCCTCCCTCCCCGCTTTGCCGAAAAGGGAAACCATTTTCCATAATTATAAGCATTGTGCGGCATGATTCCTGTATCCGGTAACGATGGCTCCGGCGGGGGCAGGCGTGCCCCTCCCCAGGACAGTCCACTTGCCCCACTCTGCTTTTGACAGAAACATCTTCCTGATTGCACAGGGGGCTCCCTGGCAAACGAGCAGGGGCCCCAGGCATCCGTTCTTCTAGGGCACTCGCTCCCCTTTCACGCCACACGGGAGCCCGGTCTCGCCCCAGCCTGGCAGCATTTACCAAAGCCGAAAGCAATCTTTGTAAGAAGGCGCCAGTTCGGGTATTTACTAAAACATCTTTTAAAACTTGATAGGATGAAATATCTTTGTAAAAGGGTCTGGATCTCTGACCGGCTCTTCCGCATATGTTGGACACAGCTGAAGGGTTTCATCAGAATGCAGCTTAATTGGAGCCAAGAAATGAAAAGAAGAAAAATGGCTTCAATCGGAACGAATCAACATCTATTAACGGCGGTTTAAAATATTTCTGCTAATAATAATACATTAAATAGTCTGCCTTTAGAAGCTGGCTAACTAGACAATAGCCCATCTCTGCCCCCAAAAGGTAAACAATGATGGTTAAAAATAGCCCCAAGACTTATTTACATTTTTTTCCTCCTGAGCATTTTTGGTTTATAGTTCATCATTCCAGAGGTTAGAATTCTAAAATTTTCTCTGTGTATTTACACAACTGAGCTATTGCTATGTATCACGTTGGCTATCAGACTCTTCCAAGAAAAATGAGTTTGTGTCTGGACTCCCGCACACCAATGGTCTGGGTCAGATGACTAGGCTCTGCGAAATGCACATGGCCCCAGCAAGGGCCCCTACGGTGCTTTTTCTCCATCCAGACCCCTCGGCCATCCTAGGTTTACATGTGGGGTACGCAGCACACAACTTGGGGCTTCTTGGCAGCCTCTTCACGGGATGAGACTTCATCCATCCACAGCACCCCACCAGGTGCCTCGTCTTCCAATTTTTTAGTCCAGACTGAAACGAGATAAATACAAAGGACGATTGCAGGTCACCTCTCTCCCTGACCCTTTGGGAAGAAGGAGGCTTGAATCTCCTCTCTGTACACAGCACTTTGGGTGGGGGGCAGGGAAGAACGTCCCAGCTGGAGACATTTCTTTGTGGTTTCGCTGCTACTACAAGCGTTTCCGCCCAGAAGAGTACGCGTGGGTACCAATGCCAGCAGGCTTGGCAGGGGTCAGGGAGGACTGGTCATCCATCCTCTATGCGTGAAAGCATAGATTCCTTTCACGTGGATGTGGTCTGTCTCCCCAGGGTGGCTGGATGTGTCTCCACCCGGAGCCAGGCAAAGCCGGGGGCCCGTGGGGTGTTTACTTGGCAGGTGATCCAAGGGTCCCCGGACCAGGTGGGCTCCCGGCACCAGCCTGGCTCTTCCTCAGGGTGTGAAAAGTGGGAGATGGCCTTTCAAAAGGTCAGGCAGGCTGCCCCGTCCTGCCACTGCCCGTGCAGTGATCAGGGAGCAGCTTAAATTAACGTTTTGTTTAAGGCAGTTCTGCCTCAGAATTTATAGTTATTTACCTGGAGGTGTCACGGGTGTGAGGTTTGGAGAGACAGGAGGCGCCTTGCCTAAGGCTCTCCGCACTCTCCTGATGCCCACATCTCTGCTGCCCGGGAGGGTGCTGAATTGTCCAGACCTTGCCTTCTAAACAGGAACAGGGCTGCAGAGTGGTACCTCCCGGCTCCCAGCCCTGAGCCAGGCTGCAGGATGTGGGTGGGAAGTCCCTGCCAGCACCCCTGGCTGAGTTCTCTTAGCCTCGCTTAATTAGAATCCTCAAATAACACAGTTTTCTCCGATTTGGGGGGAGTTCTCACTTTATCCAGATTCCCAAGTTCTGCATAGGTTGGTGTTCAAGTTCAGGCCAGGCACTTGCCCTGTAACCTCCAGATCTCCTTCCCATCCCTGGGCTTCACTTCCTCCCTCTTCTGACAAATTCAGAGTGATGAATTGGGGTCCCGCCTGGGGGAGGGACCTGTGCACTCTCCACTGACGCCCTATGCTGTGCCAGCCTCTCGGGGCTGGATCGCTGCCCCCTCCCCCCAGTCAGCACCCCTTCCCTGGGGCCCTGGCTGGGGACCCGTCAAGCACAGCCGCTCAGGGCCCCACTGTTCGCCCCGACTGATAAGACGGTCCGGCAGCTGGCGGAGACTCGCCCCGCAGAGCGCAGAGCGGGAGGCCGGGGGCGGGCGGGACCCGCGGGCCGATCGCTGCGGCTGGCCTCCAGCGTCCCGCGCCATCGCTCGGTGTCCGGGTGGCCGCGGGGGAGTCGCGCTGCGCACGGGGCGGGGCGAGGGCGGTGTCCGCAGGTAGCCCCGGGGGGGCGGTGGCGGGGAGCCGGCCAGGACCCCCAGCCCAAAAAGCCGAGGGGGCGGAGCGGCGCGGCGGTGCGCGTGGGCGGTCAAGTTTGGCTCCTGCACTTGCGGCTTCGCGTGCTGCGTCTGGGGAGGCGAAGGGGGACCGTCCCCTCCCGAGTTGGGCTCGGACCCCGGCCCTCAGAGTCACTGCAGACCTCTGGGGGTGACTTCATCACCCCCTTTCCTGGACCCCGTGCGTCCGGGGCGCACCGGAGCCGGGCAGCGAGCCACGCCATGCTGGAGGGCGACATCGGCCTCGAGGGGCTGCCCCCCAAGGAAGCCCCCGCAGCTGGTGAGTATCCAGGGGCGGCGCAGGGGGGCGAGGGCCCCGGGCGTGGCGGCAGCGGCGTCGGGGACGTTCGGGGACAGCGGCTTCCCCGGGACCAAGGGGCACTCAAGGGGCAGGCGACAAGGACCCGCGTCTCCGGTGGCGGGGACCGTCCCCGGCGAGGTTTTGTGGGGGGGGCTGACTTTGTCGGCCGCAGGTCACTGGGGGCACTCACAGACAAACTGACGGCGGACAGCTGGACCGCGGGCCGGGCGGGGCTGGGGGAGGCAGTGGCCCCCTGGCGGGCAAATGCCAGGCCTGCCGTGCGGTTTTCAATTCCTGGGAGAGCATCTCCAGCCGTGCGCGTCCGAGGCCCTCGGCAGATGGAAGGTTTTCGGATGTTTTCACAGGCGCTATTAATACACATAATATTTCCGTGCTATTCTAGAGATTTATTTGCGATGTAAAGTGACTACTCTGACTTGAAGTCATGATGGAAACTGCGGTGGAACTTGGGGGGGACAAACGAGGCTTGGACAGGAGTTGGGAGGGGGAGTCCCTGGCTTCCTTGGCCCCTCCCTGCACATAAATCACGACCCTGGCTATTTTTATACCAATAATTTTAAAATAAATGACCCAAGCAATGTTTCCTGAATGATTTTTCCCCTCCCAGCTCAGAGGTTATTAAATAAAACCTCAGAGCGGGACAGTGACAAGGGGCTAGAGCGGGCACTCGGCCTTATTTAATTATACAGCTGAGTTCCAGCCGGGAGCGCCCTGGTTAGGATGCTGTGCCCTGCAATCAGAGCCACCTGGAACCAGGAGCCGCTAACTATAGCACGGAGCACTGCTTCTTTTCCCTTGCTCCTCCCTCCTCCCCCCCCCATGCCCCCATCTCTTTTGGTGAGGGTGGGCTGGATTCCCATGGAGCAACTTATCCTGATGTCTGCTTCTTAAAGAGCCCCAATTTGGCTTCTTTCTAGAAATGACACTGTATACTCATCAGATTCTTCCCAGGAGGAAGAGAGAGGGGGCACTGCCAGCCAGAGGGGGGAGGCCAGACCTAGGAACAGGAAGGAAGGGACAGGCTTGAGAAGTCAGCCAGAACGGTTCTGGGCACACTGGCCTGCTTGCACGAGTGGCTTCTTCCAGCTCCCGTGTGGACAGGATGAGTTCTGGAACCAGCTGGGCACAGGAACCCCAAACTCAGCATCTCTGAGCATCTAACCAAGCCCTTGCCTCCCGCTGGGCACGGAATTAAGCACTTCACCCGTTTCATCCTCAGCCCAACCCTGTAAGCTGGGAGCGGAACCTTGCCCATTGTGCAGACAAAGAAACTGAGACCACACAGTTAGTACATGCGGCTACCAAGAGTGGAGCCCAGGATGTCGGGTCCAGCTCCCAGGAGGCTTCTGGCTCTCCCTTACCCCACCCCAAGCAGAATCAGCCATTGATGCCGCTGAAACGGATTCCTGCACACTAGAATGTACTAGCTGGGGGCTTGCTCTTTGGTTTTGAGAGCCTCTAAATTGGGAGGGGGGGGCAGGCCATATCTCCGATGTGAGGATCGGGGAGGCTTTCCCTAACGGAGGGTCTGATCCATCAGGTCTGAGCCGTAATGATGGACAGACTCCACTCCTAGAGCAGACCTGCTGCTCCCTTCACCTGCATCTCCACTCTGTGTGGTGGGCAGGGGTCTCGCCCCCTTTCTCCTGCTCTGGGCTTTAGCAGTGACAGGTCTAAGACCCCAGGACCAGTGCCCCAGCCTCCATTCCTGGGTTTGCCACTGGGCATACTGTTCCACCACAGCTGGCATGCCAGAAATGTGGGCAAACTGACAGCATGACACTACTGTCTAGCTCATTCGGTGTAATTAAGACCCAGAGGCTGCATCGGCGCTCGCAGGTAAATAGGAAGTAGTAAAGCCGGGGAGGTGGAGGATAGAAAGGGACCTTAGTCCTCTGCTTTGTCTCCATGCCAGGCACTGATGCCCTGAGAGGGGACGTCCTCGCAGGGGGGTTCAGCTGTGGAGAACCCAATTCTAAATCCCAGCTTTGCTGCCTGCAGCTCTGTGTGACCTTGCCCAACTTACTCAACCACTCTGTACCTTAGCTGCCAACCCAGAGGGTTTGTGAAGATGACTTGAGTGTATAGCCTTTCTGCTGGAGGGGCTCCGCTCTGTGCATGAGTACCGCCCCCACTGCTGTCATCCCCTGTTAATGCCCCTCTCCATCTTCATCGCTACAAGCTTCAGTTCACAGACCCAGATGTGAAGTCCTACCGGATGTTCTGAGACTTATCCCAGGACCGGCTCATTCTTGCTTCCCCGGAGCAATCGATTGTTACAGATGCCACCTCCCTCTCTGCCTTCTTTAGAAGCTCCCTCGTTATTTATTAATAAGCTATTTATTCATAAGCCTGTGGTCAGCACCTCCCGCAAAGGCAGGTAGGATTAGGACGAGGTGGGGGTGGGCACCCCTTCTCCAGGACACGTCTGCCTGGCTCACTCCTGTTCATCCCCCAAAACCCTGCCGGGGAGTCCCCTCCTCTTGGAAACTAGCCTAGGTGCCTCTCTACACTGATGGCACCCTGGGCGTGGAGAGAGGAAGGGAGGGCTGGTGGGTAAAGATGGCTGTTGGTTGAGCAGTTCACTGTGTGCTGGGCGTTGTCACATGTGAGCCTCACCTACTTTATGAGATGCACACCACCATCTCCCCATTTATGGATGAGAAAACTAAGACATGGAGAGATTACTCAAGGTCAAACAGCTGATAAATGACAGATGCAGGATCTGAATCCCAGGCGGTCTGGCTGTGCATCGTCACCACGCTATGCTACCCGCTCAGAGAGGACGGGAGAGCTGTCCCTCCCGAAACTTTCCCTAACCTCTTCAACAAACAGCTACAGGTAGCCTGGCACTGCGTCCTCGGGGCTTGGGACACAGCAGGGAACAAAGCAGACGCAGGCCCGGCCCTCATGAAACATTTTTGACCACGTAGGAGAATTCAATATGTCATATGTTGGCTGGTGATGTGTCTCATGAAGAAAAGCTGAATAGAATAGGGGGCGATTTTAAATAGTGTGTGCCAGGGAAGCCTTCATTGATGGGCAGCCTGGGAACGCACACCTGAAGGAACAGCACTCGGGACAGAGGGAACAGCCAGTGCAAAGCCTCACACCTGAAGTGCCCGAAACATGCCCGTGGGCTCACGGAGTCTGGAGGGAGTGGGAGAGGCAGTCCAGATTGTGATGTGCCCCTGGCCACTGGGCTGGGTGACATGGGAGCTGCTGGAAGGGTCTGGAGCTGACCAAGGTTTGGGCAGGATCCCTCTGGCTGCTTTGGAGAACAGGCTGAGTGGGGAAGGACAGAAGCTGGTCCGGGGACTCTTGCAGTAATCCAGGCTTGAGATGCTGGTGACCTGGTGCCGGGACCTGTGGAGGTCAGCGTCTGGGTATATTTTGAAAGTAGAGCCGACAGGAATTGCCCACACATCAGATGGAGGGTCTGAGAGTAAAAGAAAAATCAAAGACTGCTCCAAGATTCTTGGATTGACCTGTTTGGAGAAACAGGTATGGGTCGGGGTAGGTGAGGAGTTCATCTTTTTGTTTTTTTAATTGAGGTTAAATAGACATAACGTTTTAATCATTTTTAAGCATAAAAATCAGTGGCATTAAAGTCCATCCCGCATGTTGGGCAACCATCACTACTATTTTTTTTTAAATTGTATTTATTTATTTATTTATTTTGAGCTGCGTTGGGTCTTCGTTGCTGCGCGCGGGCTTTTCTCTAGCTGCAGCAAGCGGGGGCTACTCTTCATTGTGGTGCGCAGGCTTCTCATTGCGGGAGCTTCTCTTGCTGCAGAGCACGGGCTCTAGACGTGCAGGCTTCAGTAGTTGTAGCGCACGGGCTCAGTAGTTGTGGTGCACGGGCTTAGTTGCTCCGCAGCACGTGGGATCTTGCCGGACCAGGGCTCAAACCCATGTCCTCCGCATTGGCAGGCGATTCTTAACCACTGCACCACCAGGAAGGCCCCACTATCTACTCCTAAAACTCTTTTTTTCATCCGCAAACAGAAACTGTGTATTGATTAGGCAATAACTCTCCATTTCCCTCCCCCAACGCCAGCCCGGGGTAACCTCTGTTCTACATTCTGTTTCTATGAATCTGACTATTCTAGATACTTCACAGGAGCGAAATCACACAGTATTTGTCCTTTTGTGTCTGGCACATTTCACTTTACATGTTTTCAGGGTTCAAGGTATCAGAACTTCATTCCTTTTTATGGCTGAATAACATCCCATTGCATGTGAGACCGCATTTTCTTTATCCATTCATTCAATGGACACTTGAGCTATTTCCCCTTTTTGGCTGTTGTGATTAAAGCTGCAATGAAAATTTGCATGCAAGTGTCTGTTTGTCCTGTTTTCAATTATTTTGGGTATATACGCAGAAGCAGAATAGCTGGATCATATCTTTAACTTTTTGAAGAGCCACCAAAGTGTTTTCCACAGCCACAGCACCTTTCTATATTCCCTCCAGCGGTGTAGGAGGGTTTCTATTTCTTCAATCCTCACTAACACTTGTTAGTTTTGCTTTTTTGTGTGTGTGACAGCCATCGTAGTAGTTGTGAAATGGCATCTCATTGTGGTTTTGATTTGCATTTGCCTAATGATTAATGATGTTGAGCATCTTTTCATGTGTTTATTGGCTATTTGTATATAGTCTTTGTAACATACTCAATTTCTTTGCCCATTTTTTTGTGGGTTGTTTGTCTTTTTGTTATTGAATTGTAGGAGCTCTTTATATATTCTGGATATTAAACCCTTACCAATTATAAGATATGCAAATATTTCCACTCATCCTGTAGGTTGTCTTTTCACTCTCTTGATCACGTCCTCTGATGCCCTTGTACATACAGTGAGCTTCTCTTCTGTGCTGTCATGTGGCTGATTGAGAAACCTGCCTTGTACCCCTGCAGTTTGATGCATAATTCAATTCAACTTAGAGGTAGATGACTCTCTGTCTTTGGGCCAGTTACAGGACCAGGAGCTGGAGATACAGGGTAGCCACCGTCCTTGCTCTCATGGAGTTTACAGCCTGTCTTGATTTACACTGTGGGGTACATTGTGGAAAGGTCCTGACTCTGGCTAAGTAAGCTCTGTGTGCCGAGGCCACATCCATCCTACAGCCCTGCCTGTTTCACCGCAGCTGTCACTTCCTTCAGACACACAACAGGTCAGGTCTCAGGTAACTGCATCCATAATGTCTGCCTCCCTGGATGGATTCATTCTCTAGCCCCAGCACAGGGCCTGGCACGGTGGGGCTTGGTGGAGGGATGGAGGGAAGGATGATAGCTGACAGTTTTTGCCAACTCATTCTGTTTCAGGCACTGTTGTGAGCCCTTTGCATACATCACCTCCTTTAATATTCACTTGTGAAGTTGGTAATATTGTTAGTAATATTATGAGCCCCTTTTGACAGATGAGGAAACCAAGGCACAGAGACACCAAGCAACATGTCCATGCTCACACAGCCAAGGGTGCCCTGTGAATCAGTCAGGGTAGGTGGGGGGACCCTAGATTCAGACCAGAGTTGTGACAGCTGGCCTAGGACCAGAACTGGGTCCCCAGCTCCAGACTTGGGGTCCTCCTCAACTCATCTAACACCTCCCCAACTCTCCAAAGAGAAGGCAGTCCTCTGAGGGGGCTGGTCGGGGGGTGGAGGTTCTGCTGCTGCTGACCGATAAGATCTTCCTCTCCAGAGCCTGCCCTTGCCTGGCATGGGCACCCCCAGCAGCGGTCACGGCCCCCGGCTTCCAGCACCAGGCACCTGTGTCAGGGTTTTCATGCTTTGCAATGAAGTATTAAAAGCCTGCCGACCCTCAGAAATCCATTTGATGATGGTCGCGGGGCCTTTGGGTAGACAAACGCCTGGTTCCTTGCATTCAGCCCTCAGAGGGCCTGCGTGCACATAGATGTCTTGCCTGGTAATCCAGCCTGCTTTCTTTTTGCAACCCGGGGGTCACCTTTCTCCCCTCTGGGCCTTGCACCGCGATGCAGTCCAGCTGGGCTCTGGGTTCCCACACACACAGCCAAACCCACCAGGCCCCACCCCCTCCAGTCAGCCGAAAGCTCCTCCCTCCAGCTGCACCCCCATTTGCCTCTGGGGGTGGTGTACAAACATTCCCGGTGACACCCAAGATTTCATCCTTTCCCTTCACACCCAGCTGGAATGATTTCTGCCCACGTACGTCCTCGGGTGTAGAATGATTTTTTAATGCATTTACACGGCACCTTCACTGCAAAAGTCTGAACACGCCGTTGGGGGTGGAAATGGAGCTGTTGATGTGAGCTGTTACAAAGAAGGCATAATTGGGCATAATTTTTATTGCATTGTGTTTCCTGGACGGAGAACGGCCGGGGTTTGGGGGTACAGGGGTAAGGCGGGTGCAGAGCAGCTCCAGGCCGCGCTCGTGTTCCTAATGCAGACTCTGCTCTTGAGGACTCTGGGCTCCGGGCTGGAGCGGAAGCCCATGGAGCATTCCTTCCCCCTTCCAGTCCTGTCCTCAGGCCAAGGGGGCTCAGATCCCTCCCACCTCCAGGGTTTAAGCGAGTCACACAGCTGTGCGTGGTGCTGGCAGCCCTCCACTCAGGCCCACATTCCGCCCTCTACCAGGTCCATCTGATGCCAGTTCCTGTGCGTGTCTCAAAGCTGCCTACGGCTCCCCGTGTCTGTGCTGCCCTCTCTTCAGTTCCACTGTTGCCTCCGCACTGGCCTGTGTCCACCTTGCCCCCCTCCTGCCCCTGTAGTGGACCCCCGCCAGCCTTCACCCAGCCCTGGCCCACAGGTGGGGCTCACCTGCCTCTCCGATTCCTTCTCACCTCCAGCACTTGCCCTCAGCCTCACTGACCTTCCTATGGTCCTTCATCCTCTCTTTCCTGCTCCCTGGGCTCTTGGCCGTTTCTTCTTCCAAGCTCCGTCGCCTCCTTCAGGAGGCCCTTCCTGACCCCAGTGGCATCTCAGCAGCAGGCTCCTCTCCCCTGAGCACTTACACAGCTGCCCCCATATCTGCTGCTAGCAGTATTCTATCAGTGTCGCTCTCCCTGCACTCCACAAAGTTCCAGAAGGACAGGACTTAGTTTTTTTTTTCCAATTTGATTTTGCACCACCCGTTTGTCCTTAAACCCCCGAGATCAGAGCTGGAGAAGACCTGGGGGTTGCCTGGGCCCGATCAGCGTTGCCCACTGGGGCTCAGGACACCCATGCACAGTGTTCATGTCTCAGGCGAACTCCTGGGAGTTAAGCATGCCATTGTATTTCATTTGTGTGCTATATGAAAAAGGAGTGATTTTAAGTGAAAAATACTTCACTTTGGATATTGGTATAGCATGGAAAGTTTTCCCCTTGATTGATAGATAGATGATAGATAGATAGATAGATGTGTAGAGGCAGGTAGGTGATAGATAGCTCAACATAATGTGTTTTGTATAATATATATAATCTCTCTATATAGAGGTAGATAAATATATATATATGAAATTTTTTTTTGGCTGCACTGGGTCTTCTTTGCAGCGTGTGGGCTCTTCGTTGTGGCACACAGGCTTCTCAGGTTGTGGCACTCGGGCTCCAGAGTGCGTGGGCTCTCTAGCTGAGGTGCGTGCGGGCTCTGGAGTGCGCGGGCTCAGTAGTTGCAGCTCACAGGCTTATTGCCCTGCGGCACGTGGGATCTTAGTTCCCTGACCAAGGATCGAACCCACATCCCCTGCACTGGAAGGCGGATTCTTAACTACCAGACCACCAGGGAAGTCCCATATATATATATGAATTTTAAATTGTCATCCGGAATTCCCTGGTGGCGCAGTGGTTAAGAATCCTCCTGCCAATGCAGGGGACACGGGTTCGAGCCCTGGTCCAGGAAGATCCCACCTGCTGCAGAGCAACGAAGCCCGTGCGCCACAACTACTGAGCCCACGTGCCACAACTACGGAAGCCTGCATGCCCAGAGCCCACGCTCTGCAACAAGAGAAGCCACTGCAATGAGAAGCCTGTACACCAACCGCAACGAAGAGTAGCCTCCACTCACTGCAACTAGAGAAAGCCCCGCTGCAGCAACGAAGGCCCAACGCAGCCAAAAATAAATAAATTTATAAAAGTAAAACAAATAAAATTGTCATCTGTATGACTGGTCTGGGGTTATCTTGTCTGAACTCTCATCATTATCTTGCATGATGCATTTTAAAAATCAACCAGTTGACACGGGGAGGGGGAAGGGTGAGCTGGGACGAAGTGAGAGAGCGGCGTGGACATATATACACTACGAAATGTAAAACAGATAGCTAGTGGGAAGCAGCCGCATGGCACAGGGAGATCAGCTCGGTGCTTTGTGACCGCCTGGAGGGGTGGGATAGGGAGGGAGGGAGGGAGACGCAAGAGGGAGGAGATATGGGGTTATATGTTTATGTATAGCTGATTCACTTTGTTATACAGCAGAAACTAACACACCATTGTAAAGCAATTCTACTCCAATAAAGATGTTAAAAAAAAAAATCAGCCAGCTGATTTTGTATGTTCGTGACCTGTGTCTGCATGACGACTCAGCGTTGGGTTCACTCTTCACCAGCTCTTCCCCACCAGAAACACATGGCAGACGTGAGCAAGGCTCCTGCCCAGCCGGTTACAGTTGGGTAATTGTCACCACTGTTACTCCGTCTCTGTTTAAATAATTTTTTCTTTTACAGCAGTTTTAGATGCACAGAATTATTGCAAAGATAGTACAGAGTTCCCATATAACCCACACCTGTTTCCCCCGTTGTTAACATCTTGCATTATTACGGTATATCCTCACAACGCACCAACCAATATTGATATGTTATTATGAACTGAAGTCCACACTTTATGCAGACTCCTTGGTCCTTTTACCTGACGTCCTTTTCTGTCCCAGGATCCCATCCATTTAGTTGTCATTTCTCCCTAGGCTCCTCTTGGCTGTGACTCTTTGCTTTTGATGACCTCGGCAGTTTGGGGGACGACTAATGCAGTTGTTTTGTGGATGTGCCTCAGCTGGAACTTTCTGTCATGATGAGACTGGGATTGTGGGTCTGGGGGGAGGACCACAGAGGGGAAATGCCTTCTCATCCCATCGCATGAGGGCATACGCCATCAACACGGCTGGTCCCTGGGATGCTGCCTGCTCACCTGGCTGAGGTGAGGTGTCAGGCTTCTCCTGCATGAAGTTACTCGTTTCTTTTTTTTCACATTGGTGGTTGAGGTTCTAGAGATTTCTTAATGAGCTATCGATTTTAGATTATAGCCATCAACTTATGAAACCATCTTAAGCTGAATTTACTAAATTTTTATCATATGTGAGCTCTTTCTTAATTAGTATTTTAACATCAGCGGTCCTTCCACCACCGACAGTTGGGGTTATATATTAAACAGTATGTGACTAAGAATACAAACAATTTAAAACTCTCACTTGGCCAAAGCTCCAAGAGTTGCTAGGAGTGTCCAGCTGAGCCATAAATCGAGTCTTGACCTCAACTGACCACCTCACTTCCATACAGAGGCCTCCAACTTCCATCTCAAGGGGGAAACCTTTAAATAATTATATCACTGATTTTAATAAATAGCCATTAGAACAGGTGTTTTTCTGCCCTTAAAGAGGCTAATGAATGTCCTGGATCCCTTCCAGAGAACCAAGAATGAGAAATCCAGGTCCAACCCCCTCATTTTCCTGGTGACAGAAGGAAACTGGGGCTCAGAGAGGTTGAGTGATATTCCTAAAGTCACACAGCACTTTGGTGACAGAGATGGGACCAGAGCTCTTGTTTGCTTACTCCAAGTCTGGTGCTCTCTCCCCTCTTCTCAAATCTAAGGAGGAGGTTAGAGTCAAAGGATGATTAACTATGAAAGTCCCTTGAGGAGGCCACATTGGAGGCCAATCTTTGACAAGTCCAGCACCAACTGTGTTTCCTGCTGCCTTAGAAGAGACACCTGTGTCTTGTGTCTTTGGCTGGTGCCAGATGAAGTTCAACCTCTAAAGGACAGTGAGTCTAGAGAATGCATGCAGCTCCTCGAGGGCTGGGGTCCTGGGGGGTGGATGACGCCCACATGCTGAAAGGCACGAGGGCATGAGACCTGAACAAGGAACAGGAGGTTCACCTCCCTCGACTCAGGCTCCCTGGGAGGCGGGTGGTGGGTGAAACCACCTGCAATGTTTAAATGTCTGCTCCTATCACTGTTCTTTTGGGCGGGGAGGAGAGGAATAGCCATTGTATTTGAATCTTTATGAACTTGCCATGCCCACGAGGAGAACGTGGATGGCCCCCAAAGCCTTACCTGGGCTGGTTCACATTCCACCCTTAATTCTCCTTTGTCCTCCCATCCCTCAAATAAAAGATTATAGCCAGTTTATACCTG
This sequence comes from Delphinapterus leucas, assembly GCF_059928025.1. Lineage (NCBI taxonomy): Eukaryota > Metazoa > Chordata > Mammalia > Artiodactyla > Monodontidae > Delphinapterus > Delphinapterus leucas. The sequence continues at coordinate 3,648,177 of NC_143135.1, read as the reverse complement.
TGGATAAAATATAAGAAAATAGCATAAATTAACATCAAGATGAAAGGAAAAAAAATGAAGGAAGCCAAAGGTGGAGCCAGCGAAGAGTGAGGACTGAGACCAGGTAGAGTTCGCCTCAGGCTCTGGACCCGCTAGTCTTACCAGCCACAGAGCCACAAAATGAAAGTCTACTGGTGGCTCAGGAAAGGCTGTCCCCCAGCCACCCCAGATGGCAGCCCCGGGCCTTTGCACAAGCAGCCTCCTCCCCTGGAGCCCTCTTTTTCTATCTCCTTCTCATCTCTGGCCTTCGATGTCATCTGACGGAGACCTTTTTAGCCTTCTCCATCCCACTGGGGGTGCCCGTTACCCCCACTCCTAACACCAGCCCCTCTCCTTTGTAGCTCCGAGCACATGTCTTAATTAGATGTTGTAAACTGAGGTATAATCCACATAGAGTAAAACGCCCAGATCTCAAGTGCACGGTGCCATCAGTTTTAACACAACTTCCTATGCTTGTATAACCCATATCCCGTTAAGATATGAAATAGTCCTATCGCCCCCAGAAAGTGGCCTCACACCTGTCCCCCATCAGCCCCCAACCCCCACCACCAAGGACTAATTCTGCCTGTTCTAAACTTCCTATAAAAGAAAGCGTAGGGTGAGGACTCCCCCATGTCCAGCTTCTGGTGCTCAGTCATGCGGAGCAGTAGTGGGTTTGATGCTGGGTACATCCCATCACGTGGATGGACCACAGCCTGCGTATCCATCCTCCTGGAAGGATTGGTTGTTTCCAGTTTGAAGCCTTTATGAATGGAGCTGCAAAGAGCAATGCTTTTTATGAGCATGTGTTCATTTCTCCAATAAATGCCTCCAGCTGGAATACGGGGGTCATATGAGGAAAAGTGTGTTTAACGATTTAAGAAACTGACAAACTGTTGGCCAAAGTGCTCCCCATTTTCCATCCCCCCAAGTAGGGTCTGAGAATCATAATTTGGTCTCATTTATTGGACTCATTGACTAGGTAGCCCAGGATAGCATCTCTTGTGTGTCCTGAATCCTCAGCATGCCCACAGTGCCAGGCACATAGTAGGTGCTCAGTAAACATTTGCCGAATGAATGAATTCCCCCTTCTACAGCTCTTTTCTGATGCTAATTGTCCAAGGACCTGTGTGCCTTGCTGAGGATCAAGTGGGCCCGAGTCCCCACCCTTTTGTGAAAGTGGAGATAGTGAGAGTCTGAGTGAGGGCTCTCCCACGTCCACTTGGAGACACCTGGGGGGTGTCTGATAACAGTGGGAAGGGTTTCCTCAAGGACAGAGGGCAGGGGAGTCCCAAGTGTCCTCCATACAGCCCAGCCACAATTGTTGTGTTCTGAAAAGGCTCGGGGTCGGGTGTAACCAGACGCTCACCTCTGCCAAAGTGAAATCTCAGGAAGGCACTTACAGAGAACTCCCGGCGGGCTCTCCATGACAAAACCTCTGTAACTGTAACTCAGCCAGATTACCTGCTGGATGCAGATATTAAAATGGGGTCAGAGCGACGCAAAATGAGCCCTTGGGGAGAAAATGGATCGGCACAAGCAGCTCGAAGTCTCGTTTGTGTGTTTGGGCTAGTCTTGGAGGAAGAAAATGAAATGTGTCACTGCTCCTGGGAGAAAGCTTATCAGTGTGTTCTCAAGAGATAGGCCTGCTTCCCAGGAACCCGAAAATCACATCAGGTGATTAACAAGCATCTTCAAAGAAAGGGCCTAGTAAGCACATGAAAAGGCCCTCAAGTTCATTAGTCATCAGGAAATGCAAAGCGAAACCACAGCTCGATGCCATCATATACCCATCAGAGGGGCTAAAATGCAAAACGCAGATGGTGCCACCCTCGGGCCAGAGCGCGGGGCCAAGGTGCTCTCACAGGCTGCTGGCGGGAGTGGGAGTTGATACTGGAAACTCAATAGTTGGGAGTCACTGCTGCTGAACCAAGCAGACTTGGTGCCCGGCAGACCTCTCCCCACGGGACTCAACTGAGACGCACGCCGCCCTTGGTCGTCCAGAGACACAGATAAGGGTTCCTCGCAGTACTCTTCATGATGGCCCCAAATCAGGACCCCCCAGATGCCCACCAGCCCTGTGACAGATACACACCCGTGGTCCTTTCCCACCATGGAGCCCTCTACATCCCTGGGGTGAACCACCCACAGCTGCTCCCAACATGGGGAGGAATCACCAAGGTCGCGATGAACATAGGAGGCCAGACACTAAAGAGCGCACACTGTAGGCTCCCACTTATAGAATGAACAGAACTCCATCCAGCCCCGTTTATAGGACACACAACAGCAAAATGCATCTGTGAAGACAGGAATCAGGATAGCGGTTTCCCTTCGGGGGTCAGGAAGGGGGCTTCTTGGTGCTGGCCACATGCAAGTTTTGTTACCAAAAACGATATCTCGTGTGTGTGTGTGTGTGTGTGTGTGTGTGTGTGTGTGTGTGTAGCTCCTGTGAGATGTTTTTAAGACATCAGGAGAGGGCAGTGGCAGAACTCACCCCTACTTCAAGCCACCTAAAGCAGCTCTGCAGGAAAGCATTCTCACTGACCATGTAATTCCACCATGGAATTATGACCTGGCTTCTGTCTTCAAGGGGTACCCTGAGTTGAGCTTAGCCTGCTGCCAATCCCCCCACAAGGGTGAGAGACCAATGCCAGGGCAGTTAGAACAAATGTCAGGCAGCTTCTGGGGGCTTCTCCTACAGTGCTCTGTAGAAGGGCTTTGGTCAGAGACCTGCTTCTCTTGTACAACACCAGTCTGAGAAACCCGGGCTCGCTCCTTATCAAGCAACAAGTTGCATGCATTTTAAGTGGTGCGTCCAGTAAACTAAGAAGTCTATACTAGTGGGAGGTTAGAGATGAGAAAAGTGCCAGGCCCTTGAGTTCATGAAAGAGAACAAGTTGACAATGATGAAGTCACCACTCAGAGCCACCATAAGAAGTACGTTATTTATCTTGCACTGCATAACAGACAACCTCAAAACCTTGTGTCTTAATGCATATTTATTATCTCAGGTTCTTTCCGTGTCTCAGAAATTCAGGAACAGCTTAGCTGGGTGATTCTGGCTTGGGGATCTCTCATGAGGTTGTGGTCAAGATGTCATCCAGGTTTACAGGCATCTGAAGTTTGTCTGGGGCAGGAGGGTTGACCTCCAAGCTGGCACGCTCACAGGGCTGTTGGCAAGAGCCTCAGCTCCTCACCACAGGAACCTCTCCACAGGCTGCTTGAGCATCCTCACAACATGGCGGCCGGCTTCCCCAGAGCAGGTGGTCCAAGAGAGAGTGAGGAAGAGGCTGAAATGCCTCTGGTGGCCTAGTTTCAATAGTTCCATGCTGTCATTTCTACCTTATTCTGTTGGTTAGAAGTGAGTCACTAAGCTCAGTCCACACTCAAGTGGAGGGAGATTAGGCTCCCTTCTGAGTAGAGGGTCTCAAAGAATTCGATGACATATTTTAAAGCCACCACAGCAAAGACCTAGGGACAGCAGTGTTCTGGGGGCTTCATTCAGCTTAGACTCTGTGACCCACTGTGGGATGGCACCAACGCTCCCTAGGCCCACCCACTTAGAAAGTGGCCTCAGCCGGCTGTACCTCTGGGGCCTAAGACCTCCTGGGTGTCAGCCGCCATGTCCTCACTCTGGATATCATGCTCATTCTCCTCTAAGCATCACACACCTAGAAGCCAGGCTCCTGGGACCACACCCATCCTCTCCCATGAGTTGATGGTAGCATAATCATTTTTTGAAGCAATATGACGTTCAAAAATGTGCCTTCAATTTTATAAAGTCTCAAGTAGCCAATTCTTTTCTTTTTTAACTTTTTATTTTATTTTGGAGTATAGCCGATTAACAATGTTGTGACAGTTTCAGGTGCACAGCAAAGCGACTCAGCCATCCATATGCATGTATCCATTCTCCCCCAGACTCCCCTCCCATCCAGGCTGCCACATAACATGGAGCAGAGCTCCCTGTGCTATACAGTGGGTCCTTGTTGGTTATCCTCTTTGAATACAGCAGTGTGTACATGTCAATCCCAAACTCCCTAACTACCCCTTCCCTCCACCCTTCCCCCCCTGCCAGTAACCATCATTTCATTCTCTTAAGTCTGTGAGTCCGTTTCTGTTTTGTATCATTTCTTTTTAGATTCCACATATAAGCGATATCGTATTATATTTGTCTTTCTCTGTCTGACTTACTTCACTCAGTATGACAATCTCTAGGTCCATCCATGTTGCTGCAAATGGTATTATTTCATTCTTTTTTTATGGCTGAGTAATATTCCATTGTGTATATGTATCACATCTTCTTTATCCAGTCCTCTGTCAATGAATATTTAGGTTGCTTCCATGTCTTTCAGGTAGCCAATTCTGATCACGAGTGCCTGGTCACGTTTGCTAAGGTTTTGGCAACGGGGCAGGATATAAAAAAAAATTGGGCCCAATCACACACGCAGGCTCATTCCATGATTGCCAGGACACTGCAGTAAAAATCAGTCCTCCATCCTCCAGAAGACTGGCCCAGGCTTGTTCACAGGCAGTAGCCAGGTCCAGGATAGAGCGAGGGCACACGGAGGCCCGGTGAGGTCCGTCGCGTTGTCTCATTCCATTGGCCAAACCAAGTCACAGGGCCAGGCCAGGCTCAAGCTACAGAAACACCCTCTTCCTCTTGACGGGATGCACTGCAAAGTGGCATGGCAAAGGGTGCAGCTACAGGCCAGGGTGGGAGAATCGTGGCCTCCTGCAATCCGCTTCATTTGTGATCTTCTTAACTTGATGCTGAAGAAGACATTGGCTAGAACTCAACATCTCTGCCTGCCCAAAACTTTTAAAGGAACAAAAAGGACACCTTCTTAACAGGGTTAGAGATATCTATTTCAAGCCAGGAGCCAACATCACATTGAATAGTGACATGTTAAAAGTGGTCTCATGAAAGTTGGGAACAAGTCAAGGATGCTGTGATCAGCTCTGTTAATTATCAATGTCCTGAAAGTTCTAGAATGTGCTATTAGGCAAGAAAATTCAATAATAATTATAGGTATTGAAAGAGGGATATAAAATGGTCACTGACTGAAGGTGATATGATGGCCTACCTGAAAAACCCAAAAGTATCAGCTCAAACATGGTTCGAACTAACAGGACAGCTCAGCCAGGGAGTCAGATGCCAACAGCTCTCCAGAGTCAATGTGTGGCCAAATCAGGGGCAACTGCTGGAAATTACAGTGGAGAAAGAATCCAATACAAAAGAGCAAGGTGAGGGGTGTGAAATAGAAATACTCTAGGAATAAATTTTAAAGGAATAAAATACCAATATGAACAAAAAAGTAAGTTCTACTGAGGGACAAAGGACGGAAGGAAGGATAGATGGATGGATGGGTACATGAATGGATGGAGGATGGGTGGATAGATGGTTCGATAGATGGACTGATGGATGGAAGGAAGGAAGGAAGTTTGTACAGATGGATGATGTATAGATGGATGGATGGATGGATGGATGTTGGATGGATGGATGGCTGGATGGGTGGGTGGAGGATGGAGCGAATAAGATAGATGTTTATGCTCCAATTCTAGAAACATATCCTAAGGAACTGATTGAGTAGGAGTTGGGCAACGATTGTTTTGTGCAGAACGGTGAAAAGTGTTTGGAAACAGCCTAAGTGCTCATCAGTGAGGGGTGAGGTACAACCTGTGGACGCCCCACGGGGAAAACCTCCTCCTCCCTCCTGAAACCTTCCGCCTCCCCAAGAGCTCATCAAGGGTTCTGCCCATGCCACCCCCACCCCGCAGCCCCGCAGGTCCTCCCATGGGCTCCGCATCACATGGTATTGTCATCACCCTCCCATCTACTCAGCTTCATCTCCTTCAGGACAAGGTATTTTCCTGCCTCGTCAGCCAGAAATTTGTTGAGCGTCTGTTTTGTGCTGGGTGTGGGGTTTACAGCGATGAGTAAAACCAACATAGAACACAGTTAAGTGACAAGAGAGAAGAAGGAGCAGATCATAAAATGCTATCACCATGAATAATTGTAATGGCTAAGATGTGTGGTGCATGATTATACACCAGATGCTGTGTGTGTGCCTTACCGAGCAGGTGCTACTACCTCCTCATTTACAGAGGAGAGGACAGTGACAGGCACACAGTTAGGAAGTGGTGGGGTCAGGTTCCATGCACTTTGCAGTGTTCCAGGCCACCTCTCCACTGGATGCGCTAGGAATAAAACTTGTTGAGACGTTATGTGGCATCCTCTGGGACTTAGGGCTTGTAACAAGGGCTTCTCCATTGTTCTGGCTTTAAAATATATCATGGAGCAACAGACCTATCCTTTTTGTGACTTCCCTGGTTTCTTTTAAACCTAAAAAATAATCTTTCAGTGCTGCTGGGAGAGGTTTAACATATGGTCCCAAGGAAGGCCAACGTTCACCAGCAGGTCTGTGAACAGCCTTTGACTTGTGGAATCAGAATTGGTGGCAAAAAATTCTCACCATGAGTGTATTATGATTGTCGCTGCTGGTTCTCGAGTATCTCTTTTGTGTTCAGATCTTTATTATGGGTTTATTATCTGGTTTACTCCTCACAGCATCCCTGAAAGGTAGATATCATTCTACACTGGAAATGTGGTTCAGAGAGGTTAAGTAAACTGGCAAACGTCACACGGCTTGTACCAATCTCTCAGAGCATGAGGCTTCTCTTTGCCAGTTTCAGAGTCAAGGAGGAGGTGACATGTTGCTTAAAATGTCAATGAAAAAAAAAAAGGCTTGTTGGCACACTGTCCTAGATTATTCTAGGAACGTCTGTGAGAAATTCCTACCGTTTGAAATCTCCACTTCTTAGGGAGTCAGCCAAACATGGCCTCATTGTTGATCTTCAGAAGCATATTTTTAGTGTGAGGTGGGTTGTGTTTATTTTTTTGATGGATAGCAAAAATGAGATTTCTATAAATAAAGCCATGGCTTTCCCCCCACCCTTCTCATTTTATTTCCTGTGCACGATTCACAAGTGAGTTGACCAATCAAATGAGGTTACCAACTCCAAAGAACTCAAAATGGAAAGTTCCCATGAGTGACAGAGAAGGGACAGTATCAGTCTTTAAAGAGCTTCTCCATCTGGAGCACCACGAGGTGGTTTTCCACGCCTTGTTAAGAGCGAGCGTCAGTCTGTCCGGGAGTGCAGTTTGATAATTTTAATGATAATTATATGATGAGGTTACCAATTAAGGACTGTTTCTCTTTTAACTGAAAGCAACCCACTTTTTGAATTGGAAAGCAGGGTAGACCAAGTGATAAATCCATTTCCATTTTTCAATCTGTAAAACTGTTCGTGCCAACGTGGGATCCTGAAGCACCCATAGCCCCCAAGACTTGGGCTGCTCTGAGATCTGGTTTCTAAGGATCCAAGGTCGGGCCCACAAGGGAGTGCCCTCCCAATACAAGGCACCCGAGCCCCCTTGAAACCACGGCCATGGAAGACCCCGTGCAAACCCTCAACAAACGTTAAGGGAGGCTTTTGCAGGAGCTCTTGCCTGGCACTGCCATCAATTAAGAAACCAAGGATGATGTTTGGTGGAACTCTTTGGAGACTACTTACACTTGGCATTTTCAGTTCTTACTCATATGGAGACAAGCCCGAGTCCCTAATCCTGCCTACGCATCCCCTGAGCCGCCTCATCTCTACCTGCAGGGCAGCTCCTCACCTGTGCACATAGCCTAGCACATCGCAGATGCTCCGGGAGTTTGCATCCAATTTGGTACCCAAACTCTCTCCTACACGAGCATGCGTCCCAATTGCCAGCCTTGCTCTCTCCCTCCGCCATCACATTTTAGCCCCACAGGCTTCTTCCTGCCTGCCTGTGATTTCCCTGTATTAACTCAACCCTTGTGTGGCCCCACCTCCCTTAAATGAACTTGCCAAGTCCAAGGACGGCACAGGTAGGGGCCGGTGTCCACACCTACCTTGGAAGTTAGCCCAGCATGCGTCTTGCTTGCCTACCTCTCTCCTCAGTTCTGCTCTCTGCCCTGACTCCAGTGCACCTACCCTTTCCTACAAATTCTGATCCTTTGAAGAGCCTTTAGCTCTGTTATTATTATTATTGCAAAAAATAGATAAAATTTCCCCTGCAGCCCATCTTTAAATGGACAGTGCAGCAGTGTTAACTGGATACACACTGTCATACAGCAAATCTATCGAAATTTTCATCTTCCTGAACTGAAACTCTTGCACTAATTGGACGGCTCTCCTTTCCCCTTCCCCCCAGCCCCAGGCACTCACCATCCTATTCTCTGTTCCTAAGAGTTTATCTGTTTTGGTTGCTTCATAAAAGTAGCATCCCGCAGTATTTGTCTTTTTGTGACTGGTTTATTTCACTGAGCATAAGGTTTTCGAGGTTCATCCACACTGTTGCATGTGTCAGAATGTCCTTCATTTTTAAGGCTGAATTACCTTCCATCGTGTGGACGGACCAGATATTCTTTATCCATTTGTCCGTCAGTGGACACTTGGGTTGCTTCCAACTCTTAGCTATTATGAACAGTGCTGCAATGAACACGGGGGTGCAAATATCTCTTTGAGACCCTGCTTTCACTTCTTTGGGGGATATACCTGCAAGCAGGATTGCTGGATCACACAGTAGCTCTATTTTTAATTTTTTGAGGCACCTCCATACTGTCTTCCATAGTGGCTGCACCGTTTTACGTTCCCATCAAGAGTGCACAAGAGGGCTTCCCTGGTGGCGCAGCAGTTGAGAGTCCGCCTGCCGATGCAGGGGACGCGGGTTCGTGCCCCGGTCCGGGAAGATGCCGCAGAGCGGCTGGGCCCGTGAGCCGTGGCCGCTGAGCCTGCGCGTCCGGAGCCTGTGCTCCGCAACGGGAGTGGCCACAACAGTGAGAGGCCCGCGTACCGCAAAAAAAAAAAAAAACATAAAAAGAGTGGACAAGAGTTACAACTTCTCTACATCCTCAACGACGTGTTATTTCCTGGTTTTTGACAGTAGCTACCGTAACGGGTGTGAAGTGATATCTTGTGCTTTTGATTCGCATTTCCTTGACGATTAATGCTGTTGAGCATCATTTCACGTGCTTACTGGCCATCTGTATATCTTATTTGAAGAAGCGTCTATTCAAGTCCTTTGCCAATTTTAATCAGATTCTTTTGGTTTTGGGTACTGAATTGAGGAGTTCTTTCTGTCGTCTGGATGTGAGCCCCTCATCGGATACGTGGTTTACAGATATTTTCTCCCCTTGTGTAGGTTACCTTTCACCCTATGGATGGTTTCTGTGGTGGCACAGAAGTTTCAAGTTTCATGTAATCCCACTTGTTTATAGTTGCTTTTGTAGCCTGTGCTTTTGGCGTCATTTGCAAGAAATCATTGCCAAACCCCACATCATGAAGATGTCCCCCTACGCTCTCTTCTAGGAATTTTATAGTTTCAAGTCTTTCGTTCAGCTCTTTGATCCATTCTGAGTTAATTTTTGTAGATGGTGGGAAGTCAGGGTCCAGGCTCACTCTTTGGCATGTGGAGACCCAGCTTTCCCAGCCCACTTGTTGAAGGGATTGTCCTTTGCTCCATTGCATTCAGTGGTTCAACCAAATGGTCTTGTCGAGGATGGTTTGACTGTACATGCAAGGGTTATTTCTGGATTCTCTATTCCGTCCCATTGGTCTGTGTGTCTGTCTTTCTGCCACCATCACCCTATTTGTGAGCCATTAGCTCTTTTTAAAGGGTGTGGTATTTGCCTTCGTCTTTAGTGATATGCGCCTTAAGCTGCTTCCACTTTTCCTCCAACTTTGAATGAAGCAAGTGCCCTTTAGATTTGGTGGCAGGTGATGACCACAGAGACCTTACAAAGGGAGACTGTGCCAAGTGCTCTCCTGAGCGCTGTCGGGTCAATGTCCGTAGTGGAACCTCCCCCAGCCTCCCCTGCCCAGGAGCCGAGACACCACCTCCAGGAAGCCCACGTGAATGCAGCACTCAGCATCCCACATCCTGCACATCTCAGTGAGGGAAGATCAAGCAATTGAGGGAGAGCGTGGCCCAGCCACAGAGTCTCCAGCAAGACGAGGTCGCGTTCCACAGGCAGTGAGCCATGGGCCCCTGGCGCCCAGACAGCCCTCTTGGATCCAAACGCCACAGGCGTTTCCCACGCGCAACCCAGACATCTGGAAATGATGACGTGGCCCTGGCAGGTTTCATTATTTACTTCTCTTAACACCCAGAAGAATTCACGCCAGTTGGGGACCAAAGGACCAAAGGCCTATGGAACAGCCAGCATGAGTCTCAACAAGCCAAGACCCACTGATGGGGAGGGTCTCGTTCAGGGCAGGGACTTTGTCCGAGGGATTTCTGAGCCTCCCTGGATGCAGCTCTTTCTCAGGAGAGTCACAGCTCTGCCAGGATAGTCGCTAGAAGTCTCCACCGATGCCAGTGAGGCTTCGGAAGGGACATGGGCTGCACCCAAGGAAGGGGCAGGGTCTGCTTCCTGCAGTGGGACTGACAGTTACCCCCTCCCGGTGCTCCAGTGTCCCCAGGTGTGAGGTGGGGTCGGAGGGCGCCCCTCGAGGGGGTTGGTTGCGAAGTGAGTGCAGATAAGCAAACTGCATAAATCCTGCTTTTATTATTATCTTCCCCGGAACATTAGAAAGCCCCTGCTCACTCATACGCCTTCCAGAAGGAGATCCGGGGATAACCTCTGCAGCTCCTGTCCAAAGATTTGAGCCTTAGGATTTTCCTTGGATGTCACAGAAGTTAGGGAGGATTGCATGTCAGGTCTGTTTTTCCCCTTAAAGGAAAATGCATTAGTCAGCCAGGGCCACCGTGACAAAGTCCTAGAGTCTGGAAAGCGTAAACAGCCAGATTGACTGTCCCCAGTCCTGGAGGCTGGAATCCGAGGTCCAGGTGTGGGCAGGGCTGGTTCCTCCTGAGGCCTCTCTCCTCAGCGTGTAGACGGCCGACTTCTCCCTGTGTCCTCACATGGCCGTCCCTCTGTGTGTGTCTGTGTCCTGATCTCCTCTTCTTATAAGGACACCAGTCACATTGGACTAGGGCCCCACCCTAGTGACCTCATTTTACCTTAATCGCCTCTCTAAAAGCCCAGCTCCAGACACAGCCACTCTCTGAGGTGCCGGGGGTCAGGACTCCAAGGCAGGAATTTTGAGGGGACACAATTCAGCCCGTAACATGGAGCTTTGGTCTCAGCCACACAGCCCAGGACCCCTACTGCTCCCCGTTCCTGCCCACTTGCCCAGACTGTTTCTTGGTGCCTGCAGGTTTGCGGCCTCTGCAGGCTTTGCCCGGTTCCTCCTGCGGGGGCCTCTGATACGTCTGACCAAGCTAGCGGTATCTGTCTCTAGGTCTGAGTTTCTCCGTCATCACAGGGGACCGTCTGCACTGCAGGGTCATGGGAGGGAAAGGGAAAAGGAATCAGACAAGCTGGGGAAAAGGCCCTCTGGCTTCCATCTGTAGGTGAGGGCGGGCAGCCAGCACGGCCCACAAAGACCCTGCCGGTGCTTGGCTGAGCCCCAGTCGCCTTCCAGAAGTTGCTCTGCGGGCCCCAAGGAAACCGTCATGAGACAGATAGACAGACGGACACTCAAGCAACAGCAGGATAGATCAGGAGGGGCCCATGGGCCCCTTGCCTGTCCCTCCAGCACAGGCCCCTCGCTCCCACCTCGGGCCCTGGTCCTTGCTGTCCCTCCTGCCCACGTCCCGCTGCACATCCTCAGCCACCTCCGCCACCGCCCACCCGCGCGAGGCCCCTCCCCTCCTCCTGGGTCCACAGCTGGTCTGGCTGTGGTCCACTACACTCTGTGTTCTTGGCGGGTATTAGTATTCCCTCCACTGGGATGTAAGCTCCCGGGGGCGGGGGCTGTCCTGCTCACTACCCACTCCCAGTGCCTCGACACCCGTCCGCAAATAGTGACGCCTGTCTGCTCTGTGAATGTGGGCTGAAGGTACCGGGACAGGGACACTCGGGGTGAGTCTGATGGAGTGTGTTGGGGGGAATCCCAGGAAGGCATCCTGGAGGAAGTGACAACCTCCAGAAGAGCAGGCGTTACTCAGGTGGAAAGGCTCAGGAAGGGTGTTCCAGGCGGAGGGAACAGCATATGCAAAGACCTGGAGGGGAGAGAGCAGGATGGAAGAACTGGAAGACACAGGGCTCAGCTGGGGGTGGGCGAGGGGGTGACCTGGAAGAGTTACGCAGGCCTTGGGACACCCAGCACCTCACCATACACCCCCACCTATGTCTAACCCTGCAGCTCATAGATGAGCACTGATGGGCTTCTGACACCCACTGCAGCCACCGCCCCGGCACGTGCCAGCTGCCCACACACCTAGGGTGTAGGAACCAGAATCTTCTCACTTCCCCCACTCTGGTGCTGGGGAAATGTCCTTCATCCATTTTCCAAAGAAAACATTTCTTTTCCCCTTTCCATAGAGCTGGAAGGCCTAAGGTAGACAATACATCACAGGGGTGTTTCCAAACTTTAGCACTTTAAAAACATAAATATTTAAAGAGGTTCACCATTTGCCTCATCGATGAAAGGCTGAGAGATGTATTCTTAGGTCACTTCCTAAAAATTAGCAGAGTACAGAGTGCTGACTCATTTGTGCACCTCAAAGTTTCAACAGATGCTTCTGTTGTAAACAGAAGTGTTGCCTGCTGGAGATACTTTTATTGGGATTGGTATCTACTCATCCATCCATTTGTTCATAAATTTATCCAACCATCTGTCCATCCAACCATCCATCCATCCATTTGTCCATGTATTCATCCATCCATCCATCCATCTATCCAACCCTCCATCCTTCCATCCAACTCTCCATTTGCCCATATATTCATCCATCCAACCATCCATCTATCCAACCCTCCATCCTTCCATCCAACTCTCCATTTGCCCATATATTCATCCATCCAACCATCCATCTATCCAACCCTCCATCCTTCCATCCAACCATCCATCTATACAACCCTCCATCCTTCCATCCAACCATCCACCTATCCAACTCTACATCCAGCCATCCAGCCTTTCATTCACACTTGGTACTGTGGTCCCACCAGAGAACAAGACCGTCCCCTGGCCTCAAAGAGTTCACAATCTAGTGGGGAAGACGGAAAACAGGCAGCAATATTACATATATTTCCAACTGGAAGGGGTGTAATGAAGAAAAAGGAAGGTGCTTTGAGAGTTTATACTAGAGGAATCTGACCCAGCTTGGGATCAGGAAAACCTTTCCCAAGGAAAAAACAAACTTAAGCTGGAACCTGAAGGATGAGGAGTTTGCTCTGCAATAAGGTAGAGAAAGTGTTTTAGGTGGTGGGAAGAGCAGGCACAAAGGCCCTGAGGCAGGTAAGTGTTTGGCATGTTCAAGCAACTGAAACAAAGTCAGAGAAGCTGTGGCAGAGTGATCCAAGGCTAGAGAGGCCAAGAGGGGCTCAATCATGCTGTCTTCACGACCACATTATGAATTTGGACTTGATCTTAAGAGCACATGAGAAGCCAGGGAAGAATTGCAAATAGAGGAGGGCTAGGACCAGATTTGCCTTTTAAGTCAAGTTTTAACTGAATATACCATATGTAGAGAAAAGTGCACACGTCCTAAGCGTATGCTAATTAGTCAGCTCAGGCTCCCATAACAAAATACCATAGACCGGGGGCTTAAACAGTAGAAATGTATTTCTCACAGTTCTGGAGGTTGGAAGTCCAAGATCAAAGTCCAGCAAGGCTGGGTTCTGGTGAGAGCTCCCTCCCTGGCTTGCAGACAGTCACCTTCTTACTGTGTCCTTACATGGCCTTTCTTGTGTGTCTCTCTGGTGTCCCTACAGGACTAGAGCACCACCCTTGAGGCTAATGATCTCATTTAACATTAATTACCCCCTTAAAGACTCTATCTCTGGGACTTCCCTGGTGGTCCAGTGGGTAAGACTCCATACTCCCAATGCAGGGGGCCCGGGTTCGATCCCTGATCGGGGAACTAGATCCCACATGCATGCTGCAACTAAGAAGCCCGCATGCCGCAACTAAAGATCCCGTATGCCTCAACAAAGATCCTGCGTGCCGCAACTAAGACCCAGTGCAGCCAAAATAAATTTAAAAACAGCCTCTGTCTCCAAATACAGTCACACTGGGGTTAGGGCTTCCACATGTGCCCTTCCACATGTGCCCACATTTGAGAACAACACAATTCCGCCCACAGCAGTACAACTCAATGGATTTTCATAAAGGGAATGCACTCAGGTAACTGGTACTCAGGAAAGAAAAAGAATGTGACCTCCATATCCTCTCCATGACCCCTTCCAGTCCGCCCCACCCCCAGCCGTTCCTGTGCCTTCCACCACCATGGAACATTTTGCCTGGTTTTGAATCATTACCAATGGAATCGGGCAGCAAACACTCCAGCACCTGGCTTCTTTGGCTCAGCATGTGCTGTGAGCCATGTCCTTGTAGCCCATGTGCCATGCAGCTCATTCATTTCATTCCACGTGTTCCTGATGGTCCTGCTGCAGGCGGCGGGCTGAATTGAGGGCTATGGAGAGCAGGGCTGCTTCCTCTGGGCATTCCGTGAGGGCTTTTGGTGAACACGTGAAAGCATCTCTGTTGGGAGTGGAATTGCTGAGTCAAAGGTGTGCTCAGATGGGGCTCTAGTACATTATGCCTCAACACTTTCCAAAATCGCTCTACAAGTGATGCTCCCACCAGCATTGGCTACGGCAGCCGGGGTGGGGAGGCAGCATAGGGCTGCTCCCGGAATCCAGAGGAGAGAGGGCGGTGGCCGAGGAGATCCAGACGTGTGGACCAATGACAATTTGTAAACCTTGCGCCCAGGGCTCTGCAGACCATCCTTATTTCATGAAAGGCCCGCAGCCCCTTTTATTTATAAGGTTTTGGGGCTACGCTCTGTCTCTCCTGTCTTTTCATTGTTTCACTCTTGGACCCACGGTTGGGTGTTCCTGGCTGTAATCGTTTTCTAAAAAGTCTTAAAATCCTCAAGTGAAGGAGAAAAGCAGGTGAAATACCAGTGAGTTAACTTTTGGGGAATTTTCCCCCATCTCCTTTTGGCCCAGTTCCTAGATGTTGAGGACCTACTATGTGCAGGGCCCTTATGGATAATCCAGGGGACTCACATGTGCTCCTGGCCTCAGGGGGGTACCATCTAGAGGGGCTCCGGGCCGAGGCCAGGATGTGGCCCAGCAGACATTGAGCCCCATCTCTGTGCTGCTCTGTCACTATGGGGAGGGACCCCCACTGGAGGTCGAGAAGACCGTGGTCTTGGCACTTCCAAGGATGGAAGCTTTCCTTTGCCGCTTTTGCTGAGCTCACTGTGATCTGGCTCCTGGCGACGCCTGGTCCCGGCTTCCCACACCACTGCTAACTCAGCCATCCAGCAAGCTTCTGTCACTCAGGCTCCATCCTTCTCGTCCCGCTCATCACGGGGAAGATGACGCCACCACAAGGCAGCACCGGCTCGTGGCGCCTGGGGTCTGCTCGCCCTGTAGCCCTTTGAGGAGCAGAGAAAGGGAAGGAGGGAGGAAACAAGGCAGAGGGCACGTGACCCCACAGAGGTCAGGAGACACGCCCACGGCCACACAGCTGCAGAGACTTTCCAAGGACACATTCCCCCCCACCGCCCCTTTTTGTGGGGCAGCAGGAGGGTGATGGGAGAAAGTCACCTCCAAGCACCTGCTCACATGACATCAACACAGAGGATGCACTGCTAGGTTTCACTGCTTTCCCAATTTGCATTTTAGCGAAAATAAGATGAAGTTGAGGAGATGGCTCTGGGAAGCAAAAGGAGCGATAGAAAATTGTGACTGCTTGTCTGTGCCTTTGACCCTGAATCTGGTGTCAAAGAGAGGAGGTGGTCCGAGCCTGCGTCCCTCGGCCTCACTTCAGTCATCTGATTTCAGCGGAAGGATGGAGGCAGGTCAGGGATGCTGAGGACGGAAAATGGCACGAGAGAGCAAAACCAGGACAGCATTAGGGACTGGCTCTGCTCCTTCCATGCCTGGGAGCTCCTGGGAGAGCTGGGGGTGCCTTTCAGTGTCAGCCTCATTTGTCTTCCTGAACGATTTTCTGCCCGGCTGTCAGGTCAGCGGACGAATTAAAGGGGGTCAAGGCCCAGGCCAGGCTGGCTGCACCCTGGACATTGTGGGCAAAGGAGAAGCGGACAGGGCCTGCGATGCAGGGTCTCTACCGTGTTCTGTTAGTGATCGGGCCACTTCCAGATGGCAACCCTCTGCCCCCTAAACACACTGCCTGCTTCACCCCTGCCTTTCACGCTGTACATCTGACTTTCTTTTCCTGCTCTTTCTTCCCCACTAGAACGCAAGCCACCGCAAGCAAGGATTTTTGTCTGTTTTGTTCACTGCCTATTTCCCTAGAAAGATGCCTGGCAACAAATCCTTGTCCAACAACTGAATTAACACACGGGCCAGGCGTATCTTGGGTCCTGATGCGGGGAGAGGGGTGTGGCCACTATATAAAGGTGAAAACCCAGATGTGTTTCCTCGCAAATCTAAGCGCCGCAAGACCCCAGGAGACAGCACTGCACCCCTACACTGAATCATAAAAGCTAACTCTTTAGGAGCCTTTTTTAAGCCCCGAGACTATTTACTATTTGAATGAAGCTGTTTGCATGTAAAATTTGTCTCTGTGCCCCTGGTGTCTCCGGGCAGGGCCCTGCTGGCTCTGGACAGTTCCTGCCATTGTCAAGGGTGGTAACCCCTGGCCCACATGATTGCGAGACACCCTCCTTTACCCCTTTGTGAAACGCCAACTCTTACAATTAAGACCAGCTTCATAATTAGTGGGGTCCATGCCAGAGTGAAAATGCCAGGTTCTGTTCACAAATTATGAAGAATTTCAAGATGACAGCAGCAGAGAATTAAAGCCAGGGTCCTGGGGGCCTGTGCGGGACGTACCCCCGGGATGAAATCCACAGGACCCATGGCTGGTTCCACCCGACAGCCGCTCGCAGGCAGCGCCAGGCCGGGCTGCTTGCTGCTCCGTGCTCCCCGGTACTTTCTGCTCTGGACTGCGCCCGCCCTTGCCGATCCCGCCTGTGTTTCAGGAACAAGTCAGGTGGCCTTTGGCAGTGCTCACTAGCAGGTCCCCCTCCTCCCGGGGACGAGGATGGGTGGGCCTTCCTGGCCCCTCGTGAGCGGTGGGCCGTGGACTCACCTGGCTCTCACGTAGTGAGTGGAGAGGACATGGTCCCTTCTGGACGGGAGCATTTCTGACTGTTTCTAGACTCCACTCCGGCCGGTGCCCGGCAACGTTTGGGGTGGTGACTGTCCCCTTGCCCGGATGCGGCATGACCACATGGGTTGGATGTGGAAGCACAAACAAGAATCAAGGGCCATCCGATGGCTTGAGGACCGGCTGTTCATTGCTGGGTGGAACCTGCCTATCTGATGAAGCCCCAGGGTGCTCGGAAGAGTGGGGAGCAGTCTGGGGCTCTCCCGAAGCCCACCCCTGTTGTGTTTAGGCCACACGCCAATTATGCATTTGGCCATCTGTTCGGGAGTATTTATTGAGGGTCTGCTAAGTGCCGGGCTCGGAGCCAGGGCTGGGGATGTGGCCGTAAATAAGGACGCTTTGGAATCGGCCGTGAAGCGGTTCCTCTTCCGGCAGGACATGCACACCTGGAGCCCAGGGAATTGCCAAATGCGGTCACATTAAGTGCTGCGAAGTCCATGGCGCAGTGCAAGCGTGCGGCAGGGAGACCTGTCCTTGCCTGGGGGCCAGAGAGGGCTTCCTGGAGGAGGGGCCCCATTCACTAATTTATTCATTCCTTCGGTAAACACTGAGAACCTGTGCAGAGCCAGATCTGTGCAGGCTTGTGCGGCGGGGATTTAGCCGTGATCAAAACAGCACGCCTGTTCTCACGTATCTTGGGGTGCAGGGGAGACAAGGAAGACCTTCCTACCCCCATATGCACATGGAGGCAGAAAACGTAAGGCCAGGAGGGGTGTTCCAAAGGAAAATAAAGCAGGGAAACCATTACATTAAAGGAACAGGAGTCCAGAGGGGACAGCAGGAAAGGTCCCGTGTTTTCCCCACCGCCCCTTCAAACCTGGGCGTGCTGGAGCTGGCTCACACCTGCTCACACCAACTCACAAGAGCCAACTGTCTGTGTCTCTTCCCAGCTCTGCGTTCAGTGACGTCACACTGGGACCTTGAACTTGGCAGGGGTGGAAGAATTTACACCTCAGCCGTCAGCAAACGCTGTAAATCAGGTCTGATTTGTTTGGTTCCAGGAGCCCGTTTACCACCCACCAATGTCTGGGACTGGCTCTTCCCAGCCCCTCGGGGAATTCTAGGGCAGAGGCCCCAAGACTTTCTGGTCACTGTCAGAAGAAAAGCTTTCCCAGCCCTGTTGAGTCACAAAAGCATGGTCTCATGAGGATAATTAAAGCGTCCGGTCCCCTGTGAGACTTCACTAACCCTAACCCCTGCCTCTGCCTTCTCTCATTTCCTGGGTTCCTCCCCTCCCTCTGCCCACCCGTCTCTAGGCCCTTGGACCCTCCAGGGCTGGGGGAGGGGAAAGTGGCCGGAAGGGCATGGGGGCTCCCAGCTGGGCTTGTATTTGAAGCTGACTCTCTTGAGCGGCTTTCGTGGGTTTGGGACCCTGGTGTAATGAAAACATCCCACGCAGACCCCCCTGAGCATCTGTAGCTGAGATAGTAACACACAGGGTCTCTTCACTCCTGGCGGGCTCCCTCCCAAGGGCCACGTCCAGTCCACAGGACACTCTCTAACATCCTCACGCCCCTCGCGCCCACGCTGTCAGTGGGGACAGTCACTGCTGCCCAGGACACCCCAGCCAGCCTTCTGCCACAGACGCTTTGAAGCACAAGGGCAGAGTCTGGTGCACCCTCCCTGCGAGTCCAGGGACCTGACCAAGCCCCCAAGGGGTCTTCTCATTGTGTCCCCCCAGCTTCGGGCAGGGGGGCAGCTCTTCACGCAGACAGCTTTCTCCCAAGACAACTCCTCTCCCTGCCCACTGTAACTCCAGCCCTCTTCCACCCTGGAGGACGGTGTCCAGCTGAGGGTCCCCAGAGGGGTGCTGGCCACCTCCTTGCTGAGTAATATTCAAGCAGGAGTCATTAGCTTAAATCAGAACAAGGCACATTAAAAGACTCGATGATTCAAAGAAACCAGGGGCTACCTTCACAGGCAAGGAGGTTGTGATACGCTGCTGGCGTAATGGCTGCCCTTTCCTTACTACTGGTCTGTTTATTGAGTGGCTACTTTGAGCGAGGCGTGATGCTGGCTGCTTCCTTTACACACGTCAGCCCTGGCACCGGGACACCTCCTGTGAAAATTAGTACTTACTTTTTTTTTTTTTGCGGTACGCGGGCCTCTCACTGTTGTGGCCTCTCCCGCCGCGGAGCACAGGCTCCGGACGCGCAGGCTCAGCGGCCATGGCTCACGGGCCCAGCCGCTCTGCGGCATGTGGGATCTTCCCGGACCGGGGCACGAACCCGTGTCCCCTGCATCGGCAGGCGGACTCTCAACCACTGCGCCACCAGAGAAGCCCAGTACTTACTTGTCAGAGAAGTCAAACGGCTTGCCCAAGCTCACCCAGCTGCTAAGGGAGAGTAAGATTCGAACCCTGATCTTCCTGACTCCCCTGTTAGTGTTCCCTCACCATGTCACCAAGGTCAAGGAAAGTGATGGACCTTTCTGTCGTCCCACTTAAGCTGAGACCCTCCACTTCATTGTAAATTTCTCTCAGGCCCCTCTGGACACAAGGAAGCACCATCTTCACAGAGTGTTCTTTCGACCTGTATTTTAGCCCCACTTTTTTTTTTTTCAACTATATATACATTTCAGTTTTTAGAATAGGGAGTGTTTTGGGTTTTGTTTTTTGGGTTTTTTTTAGCTCTATCAGAAGAGATTAAACAGACCGAATGGAAAATGAAGTATATTTTAAAATAAACCAACAACTTAGTTCACATTCTCCCCCGGAACCTGCATCCATTTAGAGCAGCCTCATTATTTTTAATGCGTCCACTTCCTCGGCCTGCTCACCCCCTCTGTTTTCCCATGTTAATCGTCTGAGAAATCCCAGTGGTGAGATTTATCCAATGCCGGCCAGTGGCTGGGCGAGGCCCCAGGAGCCAGCTCTTGCCCAGGGAGGCTCCAGAGACGTGAAGTGAGAACCCATGACCCCTGCACGCCGTCCCGTTCCCCTGTGTCCCCGGGTGGCATTGACATTGAAAGCCAGGAGCGTGTGAACCGAATCCCAGAGGCTGCTCAGAGCATTTTAAAACCCAAGCTGCCGTCATGTGAGAGCTTGTTTCCCCCAAAAGCCTGGATGTCAGAAGAAGCAAGGGAATGGGATCGAGCACAGGTGTGCCATCCTGGCCCTTTGACATTTCATGTCACTTTGAGGCAGAACTCCGGAGAAAAACAAGGTTTTCTGAGACTGGACCGCAGACGGCCTCAGGGTGGGCAAGACACCAGCTTCCCTTTGCGACCTATTGAGATTGGGGTCATCCCGTGCTTTAGCCTCTTTATTTTAAAAAGCCCTAGAGGGTAGGACTTGGTCTCGCCCCTTGGCTGCCGTATCCCCAGTACCCATATCGGTTTGGAACGCAGTAGATACTCAATAAACACTTATTGAATGAGTGAATGCAGGAATGGCCCTAGAGATCGTCAACTCCGGTTTCTTCTTTATCCACATTTGGATGTGTCCACACTTAGCAGGTGGGGTGGGCAGAATAGCAGCCTCCTGAATGTCCACGCCCTGATCCCCGGAACGTGTGAATATCTTTCATCACGTGTAAAGGCAGAATTCAGGTGGCCGCTGGAAAGAGATTGCGGTAGAGACGGACCGACCGCTCAGATCCGACTTTCAGACCTCGTGTGCAGAAAGTATCCGATGCGCAACGGGGATATTGAGAGCACAGTCATGCGTGCAGCAGGCCCTGTACCCAACCCGCTATGATCAGCTGGTACCGGATGTGGAACCAGTCCGGCGCAGGCAAAACGTTTCGGGGGCACAGTTGTCTATACAAGTGTCAAGGAACCGAAGGTAAAGCAAGGCTCCAAGACGCCCCCCGGGGTCTGAGGCCTCGGCACCGCTCGACCAAATGATCCCGGGAGCCCTGACCTTGGGTGCCCCCCAAATGCAGCCAAGGGTGAGAGGAGACTCTGGAATCAGTCCCCACAAACGTCCAGGTACTGCACTATGACAGTGCAGTTCCCACCTCACCTGCGCCGCGCCCAGGTTATTGAGTAAAGCACTTATAATATCATTAAAAAAAAAAAAGAAAAAGATCCCAGAGCCCTTGTAACAAATCACCATAAAACAGCACACATTTAATATCTTACAGTTCCGGAAGTCAGGAGTCTGAAATGGGTCTTGCTGGGCTAAAAGCAAGGCATCGGCGCAAATCTCTAGGAAGAAGCCCTCTGATCAGCTGACCTTGGGGTGGGGAGATTACTCTGCATGATGCGATTGGGGCCAGTGGAATCCCAGGGTCCTTAAAGAAGGAGGCAGGGGAGTCAGAGCCAGAGGGGATGTGACAGTGGGTCAGGGTGGCAGTGACTGACTTTGAGGATGGAAGCAGGGGCCATGAGACAAGGATGCTGGCAGCCTCTGGAAGCTGGCGAAGACCAGGAAACAAATTCTTCCCTAGAGATTTGTGTCGATGCCTTGCTTTTAGCCCAGCAAGACCGGTTTCAGACTCCTGACTTCCAGCACTGTAAGATAGTAGATGTGTTTTGTTTTATGGTGATTTGTTACAACAGCTCCAGGAAACTCTCGCTGCATTAGGAATTAAGGGGAAAGGTGTTCTGAGGCTTCAGTGCTGAGTGCATGCACCAGGACAGACAACCCCCGTCCTCAGGAGCTGACCAGTCTGGGCGTGCCTGCATTAAACCAAGCTGAGTCCATTTCTGGATAGCATGTCTTTTCTGATGCTAACATACATGATGAATGCCCACAAGAAAGGTGCAGTGCAGACTTCCCCAAATTTAGGTGACCACGGAACACTTTGAATGAGGACAAGGTCACATTGTTTTCCTCCAGGGTAAGGTCGGACCAGCACCGAGATGTCCCGGTCTCTGCCAAAGTCAGGGCTTGGGGAGGTTGGCTTTTGTTCTTTCTGGTTATGGAGTCACAGCCTCATGCCCAGACCGCAAGACGACCCAAATGGGAAGATCTGTTTATTTTAAGAAATGCCAAATATTTAAACCATGGCTAGATGGCTTAAAATAATAAAGGTTCTGTTAATGAATTCATGTAGAGCTTTCTCTCCCAGAATCTTTATAGGAGTGTGTGTCTCTGCCCCAGGCCATCTGTGAGCTGAGAGTCAAAGAAAGAAGATGGCTGCTGAGAGGGAGATGAGGGAGATGAGGAAGAAACCAGGGTTGCAGTTAGTTTGTGCTTTAAATTTGGGGTTGTCACCAGATAGAGACTGAACAAGAGAACACAGGTGGGTCAGTATAACCCCTCTGTACTATTCAGGTCTGTTTGGATTGTAAGTGAAAGAAAACAAGCTTCAGGCATAGCTGGATCCAGGGGCTCAATGTCTCCAAACTTTATCTTTCTCCATCTCTTGGCTCTGCTGTTCTTTGGATTGGGCCCACCCAGAGGAAGATTCTCTTGGTAACCAAATTATAAGCACACCTCCTGGCCTCCCCGCTGTGCAACTCCAGGGAACTGAGAACATTCTGTGCCCTCCAGCTGGAGTCCCAAGGTTAGCTCTGATTGTACTGACTTGGGTCAGGTTTGTGATCATTCCTAAATGAGTCACTATGACCTGGGGGATGCTAAGCTGTAACTGGCCAGAAGCAGGCCCTGTGGCCACTCCTGGAGCCCTGGCGGGGGTGGGGGTGGGGGTGGTCCACTGCCCTGAACCATGTAGGCTGAGAGGGAACGGTAGTGGTTCCTCAAGGAAAACCAGAGTGTCAAAGGCAGGGAAGAGAAGCTGGCAGAGGACGCTCATGCAGGGGGCTGGGTCCTCCCCATAGAGAATAACTTCTCTTCAAGGGGTCCCTCGGACAATGGCCAAAAGAACTATAACAACACAGATTTCTCATGTCTGACAGACTTGGCACTGTGCCACGGGCCCCACGAGCACAGTCTGCTTTAATTCTTACAACCGCTGTGGGATGTCGGGGTTCACGGCCCTCCACCCAGGTCACAGAGGAGGAAACTGAGGTTCAGAGACATCCGTTCTGACCCAGGACCTCAAGTTCTTAGCCACTGCCGTGACCAGTGTCTTGTCTGAGCTGCATGTGCTCAGACTGGTCTCTGTGCACAGACACCCAGGCTCGGCTGACAGCTGGGTCCGGACTGGGTGCACTCTGTGGCCAGAGCTGTCTCCACTGGAGGGGAGGACCTGGCCCGCACATTGGTCTCTTGAGTCACATACGGAGGCAGAGAGCGCCGGGGCGGCCACCAGTGACCCACGCAGGTATTCTGTGGGCAGCAGGGAGGGGACAGACAGCTGCAAGGACTCGGTGATGAAATGCTGGGCTCCCCTGACAGTGGAAGAGCATCTGAGGGTCTAAGTTAGAGGGAAAACAACAGGAAAAGAACAAAGTCCTGTCCATGGCTGTTCAGGACACCAGACAGACACGAGTGCAGTTTCCGAGCCCAGATTTGGCCTCAGATCCAAGCTCCACGCCCAGCTCTTCTCCTCAGCAGCTGGCTGGCCTTGAACAAGTCACTTCATCTCTCTGTGTCTCATCAGAACGAGGTCGTGGGACAGAATACCCAGCCCGTAAGGTGACTGTAAAGGGGAAACAGTAGTCAGTCTTTTTGACATGTAGGACATACTTGATATCTGCTATGACAGTGGTGGTGACGGTGGTGACAATAAGGGCAGTGACAATGAAGGGGACGCTGATGGTGGTGATGGCGGTGGTGGTGATGGTGACTATTATCATCCCTGCTACTGTTACTCAAGAGGCTGGGCTCACTTTCTCAAACCAAGAAACCGTGCTGTAACTGAGCAAACAATGGATCAGCACTGAGCTCCCATCTCCTCCAGGGTGCTGAGCCTTGCTGCACTGCAGAACCTGCTCCTCCCTGGCTCTCAGCCCTCCAGTGGCTGTCCGCTGTGCATGGCCTGCAGGACCTTACCGGGTCTGGCCCTGCCCACACTGCCGACCTCATGCCCCAGGACCCTCCCCCTCCCCCACCCCACCCAGCCACACTGGCCACCTTGCCACTCCTCAGATACACCCAACGTGTTTCCACCTCAGGACCTTTGCAGCTGCTCTTCCCTCTGCCTGGAACATTTTTCCTCCAGTTATCCACAAGATTCATACCCTCCCCTCATTCAGGTCTTTATTCAAAAGTCTCAGATGCTCAGAGAGGTGTCCCCCTACGCCTCTAAGTGTGACAGCAACATCCCTAATTCCATCCCATCAGACCCCTTCTATGTGCTTTTCCTGATTTACTTTTCTCTGCAGCACTCAGCGCTCCCAGACAAACCATGTAGTGAGTGGTTTGTTGTCCATCTCCCCTACTCACTTGTAGGCCACAGGAGGTGGGGACTCTGTTTCCTCGGCCCATGGAACAGTGCCTCACACACAGTAGGCCCGCTGTTTGTGGCTGAATCAGAAAAATTCGCCATTTCTGTAACGTGGAAATAATGATCAAGGCAGATCTGGGCAGGATGCTCTGTTGTGGTCCTACCTGGAGGGGAAGGACGATGCCCAGGGACGCTTTGGATGCAGGTCGCTAGTGTGAAGGTGTGCAACAGTACTCACCTTTAGCTGGAAGTAGTTAAATTCCCACCATTTCTGCACATTTTTAAAGCGCCGTTTAAAGCACGCCATGAACATCCTGGTCTCTGTCTAATGTCATTCTGGCATTTGTGTTATTTTAAGGCATCTGGCTTTTGAACTTCTGTGGTTTTCTTTTGTATTTAAAACAATTAAGTTAAATATACCCATGGGTTTTTTTAAGGGTAGAAAGTATTTCTGTTTTCTTAACAAGTAGATCATTTCATTAAAAGTTAAGGTACTGCCAAACCAAAGAGAGACTTTTCCAGGTTTACCAAAGAGAGACTGATACGTTTTCAGACCTGTTGGGTGTAAAAATGAAGAGTCTTTAAAGACAGGTCTGTCTCGTTGAAGCCCTAATAACTTGTGATTTCTGCCAGGCCGGGCCTGGGGTTTACAAACGTCTGTCGGGTCCCCTCTCCCCTCACTCCAGCCGTTATCGTTCTCTTTTCTCATTTCCAAAATGCTGAGCTAAGGTTAAGGGCAGGTGTGTGAGTGCGGCATGTGTATGGAGAGGCTCGTGTCCCAGGGCAGCTGGAACCCAGGAGCATCCTCCCACTTCTGTGCCGGTGGGCAGGGTGAGAAAACGGAGCACCTGAGGACGGGATACCCCTTCCTCCTTCAAGTTCACAGGGTGGACTTTCCTCCCCCTGCCCGAGGCTGGGCTGCGGTGGGGAGATCGGCCTCCACTTGGCAGAGGGTGAGGGGGAAAAACCGCCTGCTCTCAGGGGGAGGGGGTGGGGAGACTTGCACATTCACAGCCCTCAGCGGCCTTCCGAGCTCACAGCCCCGCACCCTTCGTCAGGGCTTCTGAGAGCCAAGAGCCCCCTGGAGCTGCTGCGGTGTCGGGTGGGGGACTTCCATCATCGCTTCCAGCAAACAGCCCCACCCACGTCCGTGATTGTGACTCGTGTCTCGGCCAATAAGGGTCAAAGCCGTGAAGGTCAAAGGTAGTGCACAGGCCCCTGAAAGCATCCTGGGGCTCCTGCTGGAACCTTCTGTTGGCTTCCTGTGACCACAGAACTAATGACCACAAACTGATGGCTTAAGACAACAGAAGTTTAGTCTCTCACAGTCTGGAGGCCAGAAATTCGAAATCAAGGTGTGGGCAGAGCTGCACGCCTTCCAAAGGCTCTGGGGAAGGGTCTTCCCTGCCTCTTGCAGCTTCTGGGGGCTCCAGGCATCCCTGGGCTTGTGGCCACATTCCTCCAGCCTCTGTCTCCATCTGTAGTCAAATGTCCCTCCTACAAGGACACATGTGATGGCATTTAGGACCCACCCAGATAATCCAAAATAGTTTCCCATTTCAAGAGCCTTCATGACACCTGCAAAGCGCCTTTTGCCATAGAAGGTGACATGGTCATAAGTCTCAGCGCTTAGGACGTACAACCTAAACATCTGTAGGGGCCGTCATCCAGCTGACCAAGGCCACGACACCAGCTGGAGGGAGCCCCGCTGGGGAGAGGAGGGAGGAGAAGAGGAAGGGCCCCTTTTGAGGGGAGCCACTGAGAACCAGAGGTGGGTGTCCGGGAGACCAAGACACTGGACGAGGGAGGGTGGGGTCTCGTGTTTAAGGTGGGGGAACAAAGAAAGCCCAGGGGTGAAGAGGTGGGCAGGGGACTCTCCGAAGACCCCAGCCACACCCTGGGTCACAAGGTCCACCATCACAGGTATTGATGGAGGAGCTTCACCTGCCTAGTACTGGCTAGGCTGCCCCAGCCGCTCGCGGGAACAGCAGCGCCCTGAGCACAACTCAGCATGCTGCAGACTCACGCCCCCGCTGCCCTGAAGGATCCTTAGGGGCCCAGAAGCTTTTTTTTCTGCCTGTGGAGGCAACTTCGATGCCAGGGCAATCTGAGCAGCACCCTGACCACAAACTCCCACCCCGACCCACCCCCTCACCCACTGCCCACTCGTTCGCTTTCGTTCACCCGACGGTATTTCTTGAGGCTCCGCCACATGACGGGTGCTCTCTGGGGCTCCGGAAGCTCAGAGAAGAGCAAGACAGATGTGAGCCCTGCCCACTGGAGCTTGCAGTCTAGTGAGGGAGGTGGCAGGAAAGGACCAGACGGCTAGACAGCTCCGACTGTGGTCTGCGTGGTGAAGGATGTAAACATGGGGCTGACAGGGGGACCCAGGAGTTACCCCAGACCAGGCGTTAGGAAGAGATAGATGGGGAGAGAGGCCAGCCAGAGCAACATGGGCTGTTGAATGGCTTGGCTGGTTTGAGGGCCAGGAAAGGGGCCCCCGTGACAGGAGAGCAATTATGAGGAAGGGTGGAGACGGCGATGAGGCGGGCGTGGACATTGTGAGAAGCTGGGGACCTATGTCTAAGGCAGTGGGGAACCAAGGCAGCTTTGAAAGAAGCAGGGGGGCCCAATCTGGTCGTGTCTTGAGAAGCCACTCTGGGTAGGAAAAAGGGACGAGGTGGGGAGGGAGCAAGGAGCCGGGAGGACCAGTGGGGACAGGGGAGGTGGCAATGGCCCTGCCCAGGGCGAGGCCAGTGGACGTGGAGAGAGGTGGGTGGATTCGGGGTGAACCTGAAGAGTCTAATCCACAGAACCTCCCAGGTGGGTGCAGGGGAGGGAGACATCTGTGGAGGTTTCCGAGTTTCCAGTCTCGTTTACTGAGACGAGGTCAGAAACTCTGCAGCTTCCCTTCATCTGGAAAAAGAAAGAATGGATCCAGGATCCTTGTGCCTGTGTTTTAATCCAGTCAGTTCATTTGGGAATGGAAGAGGGCTGCCTTTTGTTTTTTCAGATTAGAAACTGATGCAAGTTCACTGTTTAAAAAAAAAAAAAAGGAAAGAAGGGAGGGAGGGAGGAAGGAGAGGAGAAGGAGAAATTAAAGAAAGGATGGAAGGATGAAGGATGGAGGGAGGGAGGGAGAGAGGGAAGGAGGGAGGGAAGAGAAATTGAAATGTTACCGAAGAAATAAGTGACTGTCTGCCCGGGTGGCGACTACGGCACACAGCGTGCACGGCTCTCTTCCAGGCTTTTCTCTGTGTCTGTACAAACATAAGCAGGTCCCTTTAACGGCATCTTCCTGTATCTCCAACGCTTCAGCTCAGCATGTTTTCCTCTGGGCCTGCTGGGTGCTGAGCCAGGGGAAGGAAGGAGACTCAGTCGATGTGCATCCAGGTGTCAGGCTCTGTGCTCCAAATTGGGTTATCCCATTCCATCTTCCCTTCATCCCTGTCAGGGGACCAGCTTACCCCCATTTTACTGACAAGAAAACTAAGACGGGGAGATTAAGTCATTTGCCCAAAGTCATAGAAGGTGCAGATGGTGTCACACCCAGCTTTTATCCGGGGTTCCAACAAATCCTCCAAGACCAAGAGTCTAGATCATCCAAACAGGCTTTCATTCAGTCATTCACTGATGTTTATTCCTCTCCTGCCTATGAGGACCTGGGAGGATGTGAAAATAAATCCTTCCTTAGTGCAGTTCAAACTCTACCATGAGTCTCTGACACCGTATCGCACCAAGACGATTATGTGCCTTCTAGAGTCTGAGATGTCCCTAAGGCAGGCAACAGCTTCTTCTCTCTGTAGCCTCCCACTTAGTGCAGTGCCTGAAGCATAGTAGGTGATAGTAATGCTTTGTTGGATGAATACGGGATGGATAGGTGGATGGGTGGATGTATGGGTGATGGATGTGGGTGGATGGATGAGTGACAGATGGACGGATGGGTAAATGTTTGGATAGTTGGTCGGGTGGATGATGGATGGATGGATGGATGGGTGGTTGAGTGTATGGGTGGGAGATGCCCTGTCTACAAGGAACTTACAGTTGTATAGAACGGGGGTTGGCAAACTCTTATCCGGGGGCCAAATCTTCTCCCAACCCCTCCTGATTTTGTAAATAAAGTTTTATTGGAACACAGCCACCCACATTCATTTACATATTGTCTCTGGCTGCTTCTGCACTACAATGGCAGAGTTGAGTCATTGCTACAGAGACCATATGCAGGACCACTTCATAGAACGTGACCTGTACAGTCTCACGAGGCCCTGCACTTAGAAGGGCTCCATGTCACCACCTTGATCATCTCTGTCACAATCTTGAAATCCCTAAAACTTTTTTAACAAAAGGCTCTGCGCTTTCATTTTGCAATGAGGCCCACCAATTATGCAGCCAGTCCTGTCTGTATGACCCACGATGCCTAAAATATTTACTATCTGGTCCTTTACAGAAAAAGTTGGCCAATCCTGGTCTGGAAAATAAGACAGGCACCCAACTCACGACAGATTCAAGGTAGAAAGTGTTGCGTGCCGTCTGGGAGGGCAGGCACGGCGTGTCGGGAGCTCAGAGGGCAGAGAAGTCCCTCCTAGCTGAGGGACCCAGAAAGCTCCACGGGCTTTTGGTGCCTGCGACGTCAGAGTGTGGGTGGGAAGGCAAACGTGCACAGAGTACAAGGTCAGCTCGTGCGCGGCTGTACCAAGAGGGAAAGTCAGCCTTTCTTCTTCCCTGATCAATGCGGTGTCCAAAACCAACATAAATTATTCATCATACAAGAACAATAACACACTGATTTCTGCCCACCTCCCCTGGCGTTTATTTTGCCATCGTGGCCACAAGCTGGGCAGTCTTCGCCGCAGGAAAGGGGGGCTGCCCGGGCACTGGCAGATGGACAGATCTGGGCAAAGATTCTGCCTCAGAAGAGAAAAAAAACCTCGAGAAGATGGGCAGGGAGCAAAGACGTTCCAAACTACATGCAGAAAACTTAGAGTTTCCGCACAAGCAATTGTTTTCAATATTGGGGCTTTTGCATCTAATGGGATATAAATTTAAAGAAGTGAGACCAGAGCTAGAAAAGCCCAAGCAGTGGGCAGTGGCCCAGGCCCAGCAGGGAATAGGCTTCTTGGTCAATATTTGCTGAACTGACAAATGTATTGCTCTGAACGCATCCCAGACCAGGAAGGGGCAGGACAACAGGATCTAGTGGCCACACCTTCCTCTCTGCACCCAAGTGGCCTAACGCTTGGCCCTCGTGGCACCCAGTGCTCTTAGACACTTTGATGGCCAGGGCAGGGCGGGACCCCACTGGGTGAGCCTCCCCTCTCCCTGTGAGTTCCCGAGTGTGCTGTGCACAGAGGGACAGCGGCAGAGGGGAAACGGGGTCCCCCTTTCCAGCCAGCCAAGGGCTGTGCCCCCCACAGAGCTGCCTGGCGGCTGGACAGAAGCATGAGGCTTCGGTCCAGATCTACACGAGGCTTGTGTCCAGGTTGTAGATTGTATTGCCAGGTTAGGAGAACAGCCGAGGGCTAAGTGTGCGAAGGGCAGGCAAGGAGGCAAGTCCTCCTACCACTTGGGACGTTTTCACTTATCATGACTGCTGTGTGCATGTCCTGGGGCCACCGCCAGAATAAATAATCACAAACAGGGGCGCAAAACAACAGGAATGTATTGTCTCGGGGTTCTGGAGGCTGTAATCAAGGTGTTGACAGGGCTGTTCTCCCTCCAGAGTCTCCAGGGGAGCATCCTTCCTGCCTCTTCCAGCTTCTGGGGGCTCCAGGTATCCCAGAGCTCATGGCTGTGTCTCTCCAGCCTCTGCCTCTGTCATCATGTTGCCTTGTCTTCTTCTCCTGTGTCTGTCCCCTGTGTGCCTCTTATAAGGACACCTGCATTGGATAATCTAGGATGACCTCATCTCGAGATCCTTAATTATATCCTCAAAGACCCTTATTCCAAATAAGGTTATATTCACAGGTCCCAGGAGTTAGGATGTAGACACATTTTTTGGCGGCCACCGTTCGGTCCTGCCCACTGGTAACTGAGGCGCGACTGGTGACTCTTCCTCTTGGGGATGAAGAAAGAAAGGGCTGAGGACCCTTCCCCCCAGTCCCCCTCACCCCACCAGCTCTAACATTCGACTACACCTAGTCTTTGACCTGTTTTCTCTCCCGAAGCCCGGGAGCTCCATCTCAGGCATGTTTGCCTCCCAGCGTCTAAGGCAGGGATTGGTGCTTTGCTGGCGCTCAGTACACACCTACTCAATGAGTAGGTGAATGAGCAAACAAGCAATATGGAAGACTCCTTCCCCCTCCTCCATCACCCTGTATCCCACCATCCTACCTAATAAGCATCCCCTTCACGAGGATGGCTCTCAGAATTCCGCCCTCAGACTTCCGGCTACGTGCCGGGGCATAGCCTCCAGTGCGCCTGTGCTCCAGCGTCACTGGCCCTCCAGCACTGACGCACGCAGTGTGTGGGCTGCAGAAGGGGCTCACCAGTGCCCTGTTGGGTAAATCCGTTGAATGGCCGTGTTAAATAATGATGCCTGTGAAAGCACTTTGCTAACCTGGAGGCGGCACACCAAGGGGCGTGATCCACGGGAGGAGGAGAGATGGGGGAGATGCCTCTGGGATACTCAGGTGGAGCCGTGGGGGTGGTCTTTGGAAATAGGGGCCTGGAGCTGTGGAGAAGGGTAAAAGCTGAAAGAGCACTTGGATTTGGGGGTTAATTAACATGTGGGGTGATGCGGACAATGGCTGAGATATGATGACCCAGAAAGAATGCACAAACTTGGGGGGTAGGAGGGCCAACCCTGGGAACACCCGCATTTGGAAAACAGGCAGGAGATCAGGGGCCGTGCTAGTTTGACCCAGGAGGTCTGGCGGGAAGAGCATATCTTTTAGGGTCAAGCAAGCAGGGGTGTGTGTTGGCTGTGGGACCTCAGGAAAGTTACCTAGCCTCTCTGAGCCTCCTTTTCAACTCCTGAAAAGGTTGTTTGAAGACTTGAAATAATAGACCCAAAGCATGTAGTAGAACAGCCACCAGATAGCACAGCATCACTAGCTGGTGTTTGCTGAGGGCTTGCTGGGCCTGGGCTCTGTGTGGGCAGATGGCTGCATCACCATTGGACACTCACACCAACCCTGGGCTGCACACGGTTACTTCCATTTGCAAATGGGGAAACTGAGGTGGTCAAGAAGCTCGTCTAGGATCACAAGCTCGTCCTGTAGCAGGGTCTTGGGTTCCAACCCAAGGAGAAAGCAGGAAATTGTCCTCATGCTGTAAAAGAAGAGGCAACTGAGCGTGAGGATGGAAACGTGACAGCTGGGTGTGGCCAGATGTGAGAGGATTCAGAACCAGGTCCCGCGAAGGCTGGCCGGTGCGGGGGGACAGAGCCGCCTCTGAAGGGCAGGACTAGGAAAGGCTTGTATGTGTTCACGTGGCCTCAGAAGGCAGAACATAGAGGAGTGCACAAAAATTATAAAGAAACAGTTGAGGGGCTTCCCTGGTGGCGCAGTGGCTGAGAGTCTGCCTGCCGATGCAGGCGACGCGGGTTCATGCCCCGTTCCGGGAAGATCCCACATGCCGTGGAGCGGCTGGACCCATGAGCCATGGCCGCTGAGCCTGCGCGTCCGGAGCCTGTGCTCCGCAACGGGAGAGGCCACAACAGTGAGAGGGCTGCGTACCGCAAAAACAAAAAAAAAAGAAACAGTTGACTAGTGTTTAAAGGACCAGAGAGAGAAAGAGCTCTCTAAGCATCTCAGCTCAAGGGGCTCTGTCAGTGGAGACATCCCAGGAGCTTGCGGGTTCAAGCATTGAATAAAGTTCTGAAGTAGGTGGGGTCTCAATCCCCTTACAGCCCAGAGACCCCATGGAGCCGTATGCTTTGAGCGCCTGATCCCATGTATGGCATTTGGGAGGACAGGATGCTGACCCCTTAAATCACAAGCAACATTTGCATTCACATCACATTTCAAGTTCTCCGTAAAAACTGAATTTTTGTGAGTGCCTTGCTGCAGTGGCAAACGTGACAGGGCAAGAAAATTAACGCTTTAAAAGAACCTCGACCCTCCTAACAAAACAAGGGGTTGTTCCTCACGACAGAATGTATTCTTTTTATTCTTTTAACATCTGGGTTTATGTCATTGATTTTTCAGGAGGGCATTTACAAATATAACCCTGAGATCTGAAATGTAGCTATTAGTCTCGGGGAAACATGCATCTAAGCGATTCAAAGCACACACATTTAAGTGATTGTTAACATGGCTGAGATTTGAGCAGATGTTGGAACTATGTGGAAATGGCCACATTTACTGTCATAAAAAAGGTGTGACCTCAGGAGACACTACAACAGCAACATAATAGCAGTGGTCATGTGTGCAAGCACCATCGAGGCAGGGGTCTTTGTCTGGTTTGGTACCTGCTGTATCCTCAGCGTCTAGAACAGAGCCTGGCATTCAGGAGTTCTCAACACAGATTTGTTGAAAGAGCAGTTTCCCTGTTCCTTCTTTTCCTATTAGTGGAGAACGTGAAAGGAATTTTTTTTTTATTCTGCAACGTTTCATTTTCAAGAAAAAGGGACATGGAGCTCCCCCTGAGGTTCCTGCTTGTTTTCCTGCATAGGTGTTTCATTTCTATTTTTAAAAACTTGCCAACAAACCAGAAGTGATGCATATACCTGGTTACCTAGATCTTGGCTTCTAAATATCCTTCCCCGATAAAAGGAACCAAGGCTTCTCAGAGAGATGGCTGATTCCAGGGCTGGGGCCAGGAAAGTACACAATGAGACCAGGGCAAGGATGTGCTCGGAGGTGAGGAGAGCATTTAAAAGACACAGGGCAGGACTCATGATGCTGAACATGATGGAGAGAGAGGGATCAGACGTAGCAGTCCCCACCCTGCCTTAAACAACTAGAAAGCGAAATAAAATCTATGAAGCATATAACTAAATCACTTTGCTGTACACCTGAAACTAACATGACATTGTAAATCAACTATATTCCAATATAAAATAAAAAAATTTTTTTTAATCTATGAAGCGGTGGCTTTCAAATTTTGGACGACAGGCGTCTCAGGACTATGATTCCTCGTAAAAGGGAAGCAAACAAAGTGAACCCATAATAATTGCCCCATCTCCCTTCCTAGAGGCAGTGTTCAGGCTGCCGGGCAGGGAGAGGAGCCCAAACAGCCCAGCAGTCTCACTGAGTCGAGGATACAAAGATCGGAGGTGAAGGGGGCGAAGGCAGTTAAAATCTGTGAAGCAGAGAACGGAGAGGAGGATGCAGCAGAGAGAGAGAGACAGAGAGTGCCCTTGAGTCTTTGGCAAGGACTGATCCCACCTGAGGCCGGGGAAAGAACCAGAAAGCAGTAAATCAGACACTTCTGAGGACTCACAGATGTCTGGGAATGGCTTGTGTTCCCACCAGCTGAAGTGGGCGAATCCCATAATACATGGGGCATCACACAGCAGGGCATTAGCTGGATTCAAGTCTGCTCTGGACCTGTACTGTCCAAGCATAGGAACAAACCTTGAAAGAATTCAACTGATTCTAAGCAACCTCACTTAGTGCTAGCACAGAGTCTAACACTAATTAAAGGAATAAACAGCAAAATCCAGCACCCGACAGCATAAAATCACAATGCCTGGCATCCAGTTTAAAAAGTACTAGACAAGTGAAGAAGGAGGAAAATATAACCCATAACTAGGAGAAAAGTCAATTAACAAAAAAGACCCAGAATTGATACAAATGACGGAATTAGAGCATAAGAATGTGAAAACAGCGATTAAAAGAATGCTTCATATATTTAAAAAAGTAGAAGGAGTCATTAGCAAATGAGGAAAACAATGAAAGATATGAAAAAGATCCCAATAGAACTTCTAGATCTGAAGCGCACAGAGAATGGGGTGAACAGCAGATAAGGAGCTGCAGAAGAAAAGATCAGTGAGGCTGAAGATGCAGCAACAGAGACGCTTCACAATACAGCCCAGAGGGGAAAAGACGAGGAAAAAATACACAGAGCAGCAGTGACTTGTGGGGCAACGTCAAAGTCCAGGAAATGGGGGGGGGGTGTGCATACAGAAAAAGTATTTGAAGGAATAATGACCAAGAATTTTCCATCATGAATGAAAACCACAAGCCCACATATCTAAAATGTCTAGCAAACCCCACGCAGAAAAAAAGTAAAGAAAACACATGAAGGCACATCCTAGTCAAAACTGCTGAAAACAGGTAACAAAGAGAAAATCTTAAAAGAAGCCAGAGAAAAAGGACATGTCATCTAAAAAGGAACAAAGTTAAGAATTAACAGAATTCTCCTCAAAACATAAGGCTAGTCAGGAGACAGTGCAGCAGCATCTTTAAAGTACTGAAAGAGACAAATTGGCAACCTACAATGTACACTCAGCAAAAATGTATTTCAAATTAAAAATGAAATAAAGACTTTTTCAGAAAAACAAAAGCTGAGAGAATCATTACCAGAAGAACAAGAAATGATAAAGGAAGTTCTTTAGGCAAAAGAAAGGTGATAATGAATGAAGATTGGATCTACACACAGGGGTGAAAAGCACCATAATTAACAAATAATAACAAATATGTGGATTAGCGTAAATTTTTTTCTTATTTTTTATCTCCTTGAAAGATAATTGACTGTTATAGCAAAAAAAAAAAAATGTATTGCTGGGTTTACAATACACATAGGAGTAAAATGTATGATGACATTAGCACAAAGGATGAGAGAGAGAAATGGAAGCATGTTGTTGTGGGGTCTTTAAACTGTATGTGGAGTGGTGAAATATTATTCGAAGGTAGACTATTATAGTTGAAAATGTCTATTGTAAACCTAAGGGCAACCACTTAAAAAGTAAAGTAAAACAAAATTATATAACTAGTAATCCAATAGTGGAGATAAATGGAATTATAAAAAATGCTCAATTAATTCAGAAGAAAGCATATATATATATATATATATATGCTTGCTATATATATAATGATGGTAGATTTATACCACAATTTATTGATAATTACATTAAATATAAAAGGTCTACACTTTCCATTTAAGAGGCAGAGATTATCAATTTGGATCAAAAAATAAGACTTAATTGTATGTTGTTAGCAAAAGGAATCAGCTTGAAAGGACTCTCACTGGCCAAGTCCAGAACAGTTGGACCATCAAAATAAATACTACAGTAACAGATTGTAATTCATTAAATAAACAGAAAGGTATGAGTCCATAGGGAGAGAGAAAGAGAGAGAGAGAAAAGGAAGCTCTTCCTTACCATTGAATCCTAAATTATAAATATAGAAGTAGCTAAAGCTACTGCTGACAGTGAATGCTTGATAAAGAACACAACATTTACATAGTCAGAAGGTTCTCTCTCAACAAACTTCTTCCTGATTACAAAGGAAAACATAGTGACTGGCCTGTATTCTTAAAAACTGTTAAGATCCAGAATGACAAAGAAAGGCTGGAGAACTCTTCCAGATCAAAAGAGACTAAAGAGATGTGACAGTGAAATGCAAGCGCTTGGTCTTTGATTGAATTCTGGATCAGGAGTGGGGCTGTGGGATGCTATTAAAGACATGTTTGGAACAGTGACAACATTTGAATATACGCTGTGGATTAGATAGCATTGTATCCATGTAAAACGTCCTGATTTTTATCATTGTACTGTGGTTATGTAAGAGAACGTCTTTATTCTTAGGAAATACATGTGGAAGTATTTAGTTACCAGCTTACTTTCAAATGGTTCAGGAAAGAAATACTCTGTAGATACAGATGGAAATAGAAATGGAAGTAGGTAAAGAGAGAATGAGAAAGCAAACGGGGCAGACAGAAATGACCAGTGAATCTTTGTAGAAGGCATTCAGGTAATTCCTGTACCATCCTTGAAACCTCTGTACGTGTTCGAAATTATTCAATATTAAATTTCTTTCCAAAATAAAAAAGATTTTTAAAAATTCAGTACTTTGGAACTGACTGTTCCTTTTTTGTAAGTAATGGTTCATCCCAAATGTGTTCTGAAAGCAGACTTTCTGGAACTGGCTGGATGTTAAGAAGCTGTGTTCATGTAGAAAGAAAACAAATCTGAAGAATAAGGCTATTTGAGAGCAGAAGGTTCTATCGTCCTCCACTTGGCCCTAAAATTTCATAACTGAGACACGGAAGGCACCAGCAAAAGCATCAACAAACATTCCAGGCCAGGCCACCAGGGCCAAGGTTCAGTCGCTAATGAATTAATGGAGCTTCTAATTCATCCGGATGTGGAGCTGAGCATGATTTGCACAACAGATTGTTTTCAATATCTTATGAATGAGATGTTTTAGGGAAGAGCTTTGCTTTCCAGAGCTCTCTCCCCTCCCACTCCCATCCCTGGGAAAAAGCGCTTCTGGATAAGTACCCCCGCATCTGAGGATCAAACAGCAAACTGACTAGCTTCAGATGGAAAGGAGGAGGACTGTGTGTGTGATACAGAATCTGGACAGATAGGGATACAAGGTGGTGAGGGTTTTGTTCGTTTGGAACTGGCCTTGGGAGAAAAAGCATTCCTCTTCCCTTCCCCCCAGTCCAGTCTTTTCTTGCTCTGGAATATGTGACATCAACTTAGATGACTGTTCAGAAACTGGGTGCAAGACAGGGGAAGGGAGTTCAGTCCCCAGATCACTGAGATCCGATCTTTGAGTCGGTCTGGGCATCGCACAAGCCAACATGGGCCTCCCAGGGAAGAGCAGAAAACTCTGAATGCACAAGAAAGCTCTGATGGATAACCATGAAAAAGAACTGTTTCTGCAGAAAATGCCCAGTGCCCACCTGTGTTGCAGTGGCAACTTTCTGCTCTTTAAATGCCGTAAAAGCACACATGGTCCCCTGTGGAGCAGTTTCTTTTTATTTATCCAAGCTTTGGGATGCAAAGTGTAAGGGTGACACACACAGTAGCTGGTTGTCACCTGACATCCACCCAAGACTCCATCTCCAGGAGCCCTTGAACAATGTGCGAGGCTCGGGAGCCTCTAGTCCAGAGAGCTTAGCAAAACTTACCTGGGCAAAGAGCACAAAAAAAAAAAAAAAAAAAAAAAAATGGCTACGAATATTGCAAAAGCAGCTCTAGCATTTGGGAGATACAAACACAACCTGGCTTATTGTGATTTCCAGCTTTTCCAGGAATATGGCAAGTTAAGGCAAATGAGACCACCCGGGATCCTGTGAGAACTGGATGATTCCAGACCCCAGGGTAAGAAAGGATCAAAATGAGCCTGGAACATCTGGTTGTACCAGGCAGCAAAGAAATGTTCGAAGTTGAATGAGTGAGTCAGAAAGAGCATCAAAAAGAATAACGACATCATGGGCTTCCCTGGTGACGCAGTGGTTGAGAGTCCGCCTGCCGATGCAGGGGACACGGGTTCATGCCCCGGTCCGGGAAGATCCCACATGCCGCGGAGCGGCTGGGCCCGTGAGCCATGGCTGCTGAGCCTGCGCGTCCGAACCTGTGCTCCGCAACGGGAGAGGCCACAACAGTGAGAGGCCCGCGTACCGCAAAAAAAAATAATAATAAAATAACGACATCATGTGGTGTCCTGGATGGAATCCTGGAACAGAAAAAGGATAGTAAGTAAAAACTAAGGAAATCTCAATGAAGCCTGGCTTTATTTAATAACTATGTATCAATATTGGTTCTTTAAGTGTAACAAGTACGCCATACTAATATAAGCTGTTAGTAATGGGGGGCGGGGTATATGGGAACTCTCTGTACTATTGCCTCAATTTTTCTGTAAATCTGAAGCTATTTTAAAACAAACCAAAAATGTATGGAAAAATAAGAATAATGGCCACGATAGATTGAAAGACATTAAAGGTATATGACTCTGAAAGCTTACATGTGTGAGGCCAAGACTTGATACAGTAAGAAGAAGACAGAAACATAGGCTGAAACTAATTCTTTCTCTGCAGTTGGGGGCGGAGGAAAAAAAAGACCAAAGAAGGGCTTTCTATGAAGAATAACTTCGTTTACTTTTGGGTCTCTGGAGACCTTCTTCTCAACTGCAAACAAGGAGAAAAGATAACATTTTCGGTACCATTGTTTGAATTAGAACGACCTTTTCTTGTAATACCGCATTTCCGTGCCACTCTTTAAAATAATTAAAATAATTCTGATGATTGCGTATAAAACATCATCATAAACAAAAGACCCAGAAAAAAAAAAGAAAACTCAGAAATGAAGAACTCAGCATCTAGTAGGGCAGTACCTAAGTATGAAGATGCAGGATGAGCCTTTTTACCTGATATACAGTCAATTGAAAGGAAGGGAGAATGGAAATTCCCCTGGAGTCATCAGGATTTTACAAGCACCACATTTACAGGCAGTTTCTGGCTGATTTGACACTTTTTGAAACAAATTGTATCTTTGTGGAATGAATGTTTTAAATAATAACCAAAGCCAGTTTCCCCGCTAGGCTCCAGCTCCCAGTATTATGCTGAAACCTCCCTTGCAAAAGTTACATGGAATCTAGGTAATCCAAATTAAAAATAAAATAACTTTTCCAAATATTTTGGTGAAAATAGAAACTTTCCATTTTATGAGATATTATTTTTGTCTTCCCTCTGTACTCAAAGTAAAACAAAATATTAAGGCTTAATTCCATTTTATTTCAACTGTTTAACTTTGCCCCTGAACTTTTAGATAAACATTTACCCAATGGATGAACTGGTGGATTTGAATTTTTGAAACATAGTAAACATTTTCCTATTTAATAATCTATCTAGTTTCTATAAACTGTATCAATTTATTAGATGTTTTCGCTTCTTTGAAGGTTGAATAAAGTTTAAGGTTCACCCAGAACATTTTTTTTAAGATGAGTTTATATTCTTCCCCATCTTGCTTCAAAAATGGTTATGGAGGCCATCTCTGCTTGTGTTTAATCAAGTTTTTGAGGTTAGGCAATAAGTGAGGAGGAACTTATTGATTAGATGTAAGATTGAACGTCAGGAACTCCAAAACTTGAAATAAACTTTATCCTTGGTTTTCATTCCCTCCCTTCCTCCCTCCCTCCCCCCCCCGTCCCCTCCTCTCCACTCTCTCCCCTTGCCCAGAGTGGCACACAGGTGGCAGTCACCTTGCCAGCCACTAGGTGCTGTGTAGCACACCCTGGAGGCAGCCAAACTGGCAGTAGTCTCTGTTTATCAGGAAATGACATATCTGGGGGCCTCACCACCGCACCAGAAAGTGGATAGACAGGATTTGAGGTGCTGTGTTTGCCAGCGGAAACAGGTTCTTCTTGAATGTCAAGGGCTATGCCTAGTTTCTTCGGGTTGGTGTGTCCTGTGAACACATGGGCATACGGTTCCCGGATGAGCAGGATATATTTTCTTCCTGAACCATGACTGCTTTTTACAGGAGTTGCCGCCGGCGACAGCCCCTGCTTGATTCTGGTGGCTTATGTTAGGAGTTGGCTGCAGCCCCTGGAAGGTGAAAATCCAACATCCAAAAAGGTGTCAAAATCCAGCTCAGCAGAGTAAGCTACGGCTTGGCAGGGAGGTCAGCTCCTGCTGCCTGAAACTTCCCAATCTCCCAGCCAAGACAGCAGCATCCTGGGGGCCTCAGTGCCCACCACTCCGGCTTTGCAGTTCCAAGCCCTGACCTTGGCCAAGTTCCTTTGCCTCTCTAAGCCTCAGTTTCCTCATCTGTCAAATGGGAACACTAGTCCCTGCCTAGAGATTTTCCCAAAGCAACAGGTGTAAACTACAGTCAGTGCCGCCACGTAGTTGCTTGAATAAATGGCAGTTTGTTCACTCATTCAGCAGGTGGTGCCTCGAGTACTTCCTATGTTACGGGCACTGTTACGGGCACCAAGGATGGATTCTATAAATCTTCGTCTTATCTTAAATCTAGCTCACTAGACAAATGCTAAAAGGTAGTGGTAGTTAGCCAGGAAGTGACCAAGAGTGGTGATTCACCACTTCACATGCATATAGGCCATTTGGAAAGCCTCTTTTGAGGAAGAGCTTGTACAGGTTTGTTTTTGTTGTTGTTTTGGTTTGGGTTTGGTTTTGGTTTTTAATTGGGTTGTTTGTCTTTTTTGATTCCTTCATAAGACTTGTTTATATATTTTGGATACAAGTCCTTTGAGGTATATATGTGTTGCAAATACCTTCTCGTGCTTTATGACTCGCCTTTTGACTCAATGGTTTTTTGTTCTTTTTTGTTTTTTTTTTTGTGGTACGTGGGCCTCTCACTGTTGTGACCTCTCCCGCTGTGGAGCACAGGCTCCGGACGCGCAGGCTCAGCGGCCATGGCCCACGGGCCCAGCCGCTCCGCGGCATGTGGGATCTTCCCGGACCGGGGCACGAACCCGTGTCCCCCGCATCGGCAGGCGGACTCTCAACCACTGCGCCACCAGGCAAGCCCTCAATGGTATTTTTTGATCAACAGAAGCTCTTCATTTTAAGAGCTCTTCATTTTAAGTCCAATGTATTAATCTTCTCCTTTATGGTTACTGTCCTCTGTGTCCTGTTTAAGAAATGTTTCTCCATCTCAAGGTCGTGAAGATAGTCTCCTGTAGTATCCCTAGAAGCTCTGTTGTACTATTCCTCTGTCTGAAATTGGCTTGTGTATGGTGTGAGGTAGGAGGTCAGGGTTCATCTTTCTCCCTAGGGCCGTCCGCGCCATTCATTGATTTCACACCATTCGTTGGAAAGATGCTCCCTTCCCCCCGCTGGCAATTTTGCAGTAAGTCAAACAGCAGTGTATGTGTAGGTCTGTCTCTGGACTCTGTTTGTTCCATTTATCTATTTCTCTATCCTTGCACACCACAACACTGTTAAATATTGTAGCTTGAAAAGGCTTCACGTCAGATAGGATAAGTCCTCTACCCTGAACTAAAATTTTCTCTACCACTGTTGGCCTTTTGCATTTCCGTATAAATGTCAGTATCAGTTTGTCAGTCTGTCAATCTTCTCTCTCTCTGTCTCCCTCTCTCTCTCTCACACACACACACACCCCTTCTGACATTTTGACTGGGATCACATTGAATCTATAGATCACCTTGGGAAGAATTGACAACATATAATACTATATTGAGTCTTCCAATAAACATAAACACAGAATGGATTTCCTGGTTTCCTTTGTTGAAGTCATGCATATTTTTTTGTTTGTTCTCAGCTACTTCACATTTTTAATGCTATTTTTTAATATAAATTTGTTTATTTTTGGCTGCGTTGGGCCTTCGTTGCTGCGTGCAGGCTTTCTCTAGTTGCAGCGAGCGGGGGCTACTCTTTGTTGCAGTGTGCGGGCCTCTCATTGTGGTGGCTTCTCTTGTTGCAGAGCACGGGCTCTAAGCACACGGGCTTCAGTAGTTGTGGCACTTGGGCTCAGTAGTTGTGGCTCGCGGGCTCTAGAGCACAGGCTCGGTAGTTGTGGTGCATGGGCTTAGCTGCTCCACAGCATGTGGGATCTTCCCAGACCAGGGCTCGAACCTGTGTCCCCTGCATTGGCCGGCGGATTCTTAACCACTGCGCCACCAGAAGCCCCCAGATGCTATTTTAAAAGGTATAAGTTTTTCAGATTTTGTGGGCTCCTAGAATACAGAAGAATAATTAACTTTTAAATGTTAATCTTATGTTCAATGAACTTGCCTAATTCATTTATTAATTCTAATGGTTTATCTGTAGGTACTCCTGGGTTTCTCCATTCAGAATTATGTTGTCTGTGGATAATGTCAGTTTTGTTTCTTCCTTTCCAGTCCATAGCTTCGTATTTATTTTTCTTGCCTTATTGCATTCCTAGGACCTCCAGGGCAACATTGAATAGAAGTGGAGATGGCAGACGTGTTTCAATTCGAACCTTTCCAACCTTGGGTCGAAGCTTTCAATATTTCACTATTTAGTTGCTATTTGTTGCAGGTTTAGACATTTATCCTTAGTTTGCTAGGAGTGTTTATCATAAACAGGTGTTAAATTTTACCAAATGCTTTTTCAGCACCTAGGGAGATGATCACTTGTCTTTTTCTTTACTTTGTTAATTCTTAAATATTACACCAACCTTACATTTCTGAAATAAATTCAATTTAGTCATAACATATTACCCTTGTTAATGGAATCTCTTTGTTTAGGGTTTTTGCATGTATGTTTAAGAGAGATATTGTGCCTTGTAATGTCCTTTCTTGGTTAAAGTGAATTGAGAAGTAGTCCCTCTTTATTCCTGGAAGAGTTTGTGAGACCTCGGCATAATTTTTTCCCGAAATATTTAGAAAATTTCACCAGTGGAGCCATATGGACCTAGAATTCTCTTTGTGAAAAGGATTTAAATCAAATTTGTTTTATAGATATAGGACTATTGGGGGTATCTCTTCATAGGAAAACTTTAAGAAGTTGGGTTTTTCTGGAATACTGTCCATTTTGTGTAACTTTTCCAATGTATTTGTGTAAAGTTATTCACGATGCCCTCGTGGGAGTTGTAGTGATATCTGCCTTCTTGTTTCTGTTAGTGATCATGGACTTCCTTCTCTTTATCCCTGCCAAGAGGGGCCCTGCTCAGAACCCACTTCTGCATGTACCTTGCTCTGTATCTCCTCCTTTTCACCCCTCCCCATGGGGTGAAATCACTGCCCACACTGAGCCCACACCTGTTTCTGATACCACGCTTGGACACTCAGGCTCCAAAGATCCTACCCACATGGCCCCCAGCCCACTTCCAGAGCCTGCGTGGGCCCCTTCCCTAGACTGCCCTCTCCAAGGCAGAGCGTGGGCTTGCCGTGCAGGCCCCTTGGATGGCTGAGGGCAGCTGCCTGTGGAGTTGTGGTCAGAGCGTGGATGTGCAGGATCCTCATGGTATGACATGGTACCAGGGTGACAAGACTGGGGGGAAGGCATCATCTCCCCATCACCCCATCTTCCAGCACAGATGTCTGAGGACTTTGCCACTTCTAGATGTGGGCCTTACCTTCTCTGTTGTGCAAAGGTATATTTCTCAAAGTAGGAGG
Organism: Delphinapterus leucas; assembly: GCF_059928025.1. Taxonomy (NCBI): domain Eukaryota; kingdom Metazoa; phylum Chordata; class Mammalia; order Artiodactyla; family Monodontidae; genus Delphinapterus; species Delphinapterus leucas. The sequence continues at coordinate 3,604,718 of NC_143135.1, read as the reverse complement.
AGAGAAAATATTTTATTGAATAGTTTGTTAGCTTGATTTATAACTTAAATATTAGATATATGGCATACAGTCTTCTCTTGTTAGGGGCAGGCCTGAGTCTTGATAGAGGTTTATCGATATCAGCAGTCTTTTCAAAGAACTAACTTTTAGTTTCGCTCATTTCTCCGTGATGCATATGTTTTCTAAACCAGTGACGTCTACTCTCATCTTTATTATTTGCTTCCTTCTGCTTTGAGTTTGGTGTGCTGGCTTTTCCTAGCTTCTTGATATGCACACTTAGATCATTGATATCAGCCTTCCTTCTTTGTGATTACACGTGCTTTTAGGGCTGTACAGTCTTCAAGCACAGGTTTAGCTACATATGATAACATGGTATGGGATGTCATATCTTCATTGTATCCAGCCCAAACTGTCTTCACATTGTCCAAGAGATTTCTTCTTTGGTCTATAGATTATTCAGAAGAGTATCACTTAATTTCCAAACATTTGGGGATTGTCATTTTGTTACTGGTTTCTGTTCATTTCCCCTGTCATCAGAAAATGACAGTTCAGTCCTTCAAAATATGTTAAGATTGGCTTTATGGCCCCACGTGGGCCATTGCGGCAAATGGTTTGCATGTGCTTGAAAAGAATCTGTATTCTGTAGTTTTAGTTGATATTTTTGTCTACAATCCTACCATTCTCTGAAAGTTAAATGTTCACAGTTAAACATACAATTATGATTGAGGATTTATTTTTTATTTTAATTCTGTCAGGTTTTGTTTTATGTACTTTGAGGTAAACATATCTTAGAATTGTTATGTCTTTCTGCTGAATTGATCTAAGACATCGCTTTTTATCTCTAGGAAAATTTCTTACCTTGAAATCTACCTTATTTGATATTAGTATAGCTACACCAACTTTCCTTCTGATTGTGTTTGCATGGTATATATTTCTTCCACCCTTCAACATCTAATCATTCTGGTTCTTTATATTAAAGTGCATCTTCTGTAAATAGCATAGAGTTGAAGTTTTAAAAAAATCTAGTCTGATAACTTTGCCGCTTAATTGGAGGATTTAGCCCATCTATACTTAATGTAATTGTTGACATATATCTGGGCTTACACCCACCATCTACTCTTTGTTTCACATTTGTCCCATTTGGGTTTTGGGGGGTACATTTTTACCTCCTTCTTTTTGATTAATCAAATCGTTTTTAAATTCCGATTTCTATTCTATTGTCTGGTTATACATCCTTTTATTCTTCCGCTGGTGGTTACAATGTATTTATCAAATACGTCCTAGCTTTTTGAGTCTGTCTTATAATAGTGCTTTTACCGTTCACTTTTGGACTATGTAGAACCTTAAATGCCTTTCACTTCATTCACCCCCTTACCTTTTGTCTTATTTTTGTCGGGTGTTAATTCTATCTATATTTCAATCCCCGCAAGACACTATTATTGCCATTTTAAACAATCAGTATTCATCAGATTTTCCCGTTCCCGTGATATTCATTCCTTTCTACCTGCATTAGGGATTATTTCCCTTCTGTCTGAAAAACTCCCTGTAGTATTTCTTTCCAAGCAGACCAGTCAGCAATGAGTTCTTTTAGTTTTCGTTCATCAGAAGACATCTTTATTCCACCTTCATTGTTTTTTTTTAAACTTATTTCACAAATCGTTATTTAGTTCAGCTTTTAAGACCCCCAGAGCAACATTAAATCCAGTCTGTATTCATAGAAAGAAAATACCCATAGTCACATTTTAAGAATATTTTTTTCTTTGAGTTTCCATGGCATCGTGAGCAAGTTTAACTTTTCCATTTAAATCTTTCATATATTTACAGTCCACCTTCATTCTTGAAAAATACTTAGAATATAGAATCCTACGTTGGCTGTTGTTTTCTTTCAGCGATTTAAATATGCCATTCTATTGTCTTTGGCTTCCATTTTTTCTGTGCAAGTGTTAGCCATTAGCCTTATTATTGATCTTTTGAAAACCGTGTCTTTTTCTCTCTGTCTGCTTTTAAGATCTTTTTTCCTTGTCCTTTGTTCTCACCAGTGGCACTGTTATGTGCAGGCATACCTCAGAGGTGTTACAGGTTTGATTCCAAACCACTGCAATAAAGTAAATATCACAATAAAATGAGTCACATGAATTTTTTGGTTTCCCAGTGCATATAAAAATTGTGTTTATGCTATACTGTAGTCTTTTAGTGTGAAAGAGTATTATGTCTAAAAAATAAAGCCAATGTACATAATTTTAAAATACTTTACTGCTAAAAAATGCTAATCATGGGCTTCCCTGGTGGCGCCGTGGTTGAGAGTCCGCCTGCCGATGCAGGGGACGCGGGTTCATGCCCCGGTCCGGGAGGATCCCACATGCCGTGGAGTGGCTGGGCGCGTCCGGAGCCTGTGCTCCGCAACGGGAGAGGCCACAACAGTGAGAGGCCCGCGTACCGCAAAAAAAAAAACAATGCTAATCATTCCCTGAGCCTTCAGCAAGCCGTAACGTTTTTGCAGTAGTACCATCAAAGTCACTGATCACAGATCACCATACCAAATGTAAGAATAATGAAAAAGCTTGAAATGTTGCTACCGAAATGTGACACAGAGACACAAAGTGAGCAAAGGCTGTTGGGAAATGGGGCTGCGAGACTTGCCCAATGCAGCATTGCCCCAGACCTTCAATTTGTAAAACATGCAATGTATGCAAAGCGTGATAAAGCGAAGCACCGTAAAACAAGGTACACTTGTAGCTACATGTGGTTTTCTTTGTGTCTCCTCTTGACGTTGATAGAGATTCCCACATCCATAATTAAATGTGGCCTGGTGTCTGTCAGCAGTTGTGGGAAATTCTTGGTCGAACTCTTTTCGAGTATTCCTTCTGACTCCTTTGTTTATTCGTATTGCTTGGTTTTTAATGATCTGAGCCTGCCTCCTGGCATTTGTGGTAGTGTTTCATTGAATCTTGGACATTGATGTTTGCTTCGAGAGAGAGGATTCTAGGTTCTTCGGTGGGCAGAATACAGACAGGTCAGCTTGTTTCTATCAGGGTTGGATGTGATTTGAGGCTGGACTTCAAGATTTGGGGAAGGAAGGTCTCCTTCGGGAACATAGCCTTTCAGGGTTCTCATCTGAAAGCTGGACCGTTTAGCAGGACCCACCCCTTTCTTGGCGGGCCCTGAACTCCAGCTGTTGCTTCTGCAGAATCAAGAGACTTTGCCCAAATCTCTGGTGCCTTTGTGTCCTTTCCTGTCACTTTCCGCCTTCCTTCTCAGCTGCTCAGCCTTGTACATGAGCAGTTTGGGAATAAAGTGAACAGAATGTTCAGCCCGTTTCTCCATGGTTCCCTCCTCTCTGGGGTCTTAGCCTTTGAGTCCTGTCTGCCTCAGTTGTCCTCCAATTTCTTCCAATACCTAGGGGTGTTTTTGGGGGGATTTTGTTTTTATCCAGCTTCTACAGCTGTCCTTGGCAGAAAGATTACTCTGACACTCTTGTGACCAGAAGCAGAGCTCCTGTTATGCATCTTACCAGCTGCTACCTCCTGCAGACCCTTTTATGCCTTAGAGGGGTGTACACACAGAGCGTGGCCTTGAGAGTTGGAACTTCTCAGACAACAGCGGAAAGGCATGCTCTTGGGCTCAGGTGGTCAGGGGAGGGTCCTCTACCTCTGTTGTTTCCAAATGCATGATCCTGAGTAAGCCACTGGATCTGCTGAGGCCTTAGTTTCCTCATCTGCAAAATGGGTCTAATGACACCTGTGCCGTGTATTTCATAGACTTTGTGTGAGGATGAGTCTTAGGGAATGCAGCCAAGGGTACTTTGAGAAGAGAGATGTGACTTTTTTTTTTAATTAAGAAGATGCTGTGAGCCCTGAATACAGGGGCAGAATCAGGACCAGAGCCTTTTGCTGTGTGGAGGTACCACACCCCTGAGAGATATTTACAAACACCTGCAAAGGATGGGTATGTGCTCCAGGAAGCCTTCCCCAGGGGACCCATCTTCCAGAAGACCCTAAAGACACTTGCCCAGTAAGCTGAATCTTGTAAGCAAAGGCAGAGCCCTGGGAACAAATGTGCACTGGCGCTGCAGGTTCTGAAGGGATCAGGCTGGAGCGAGGTGGGCAGAGGGTCCAGAGCCGCCCTCCCTCTGGAGCTTTGTTCAGCATTCCCTCCACGGGGTTTCCGTGGACTCCATGCCTGTCTCCATAAAGGGTTACTTGTCCCACAGCACCACGGTCACCAGCGTGCGTGTCTGTCCCCCTGAGACTAGGTGGGTCCCAAATTTAGCTGCCCTCTGAGCCCCTGGGAGCAGCTGAAAATCTCAGTTTGTGAAGCCCGACACAAATGTTAGTCCAGACACTGAACTTCCCTGGGGTAGAAACTGCCATAGGCCCAAGCATGCCTGGTACTGTATGTTTGTTGGGGGTGGGGAGCTGGGAGGGGAAGGTGGAGAGCAGGTGGGGAGGTGACAGGAGCATTCAGCCCCTCGAATCCCAGCAAGTTCCACCCTGGTCTGCTGACCCGTGACCTGGCAGCATGAGCAGGCATTTTAGCTGAGCGATTCCCACCTTTCTTTTTTTTTTAAATAAATGTATTTATTTTATTTATTTATTTTTGGCTGCACTGGGTCTTTGCAGCTGCACGCGGACTTTCTTTAGTTGAAGCGAGCGGAGGCTACTCTTGGTTGTGGTGCGTGGTCTTCTCATTGCGGTGGCTTCTCTTGTGGAGCGTGGGCTCTAGGCACTCAGGCTTCAGTAGTTGTGGCACGCGGGCTCCGTAGTTGTGGCTTGCGGGCTGTAGAGCACAGGCTCGGTAGTTGTGGTGCATGGGCTTAGTTGCTCCGCGGCATGTGGGATCTTCCCGGACCAGGGCTCGAACCCGTGTCCCCTGCATTGGCAGGCGGATTCTTAACCACTGCGCCGCCAGGGAAGCCCTCCGTCTTTCTTAACGATAAGATTAAATTTATGCTAATGCAAGTCTTACCACACCACCTGGCATTAGTACCCCTTCCTGGGAAGCCAAGCCGTCCCCAAGTGTCTCGCCCACTGTTTTTTTGGTGTCTCATTACATGTGATGATGAAAATTGGACCTTCCGTACCCCACCCACTCTGGGCTTCACAACCCCCTTGGTTCTGGAGAAACATGACCTGGTCATAGCAAGTCTTTCTTTCCCCCCCTTCTTTTGATAACTTTTTTTTTTAGAGACAGAGGTTCTTTTTTTAAATTAATTTTTTTTGGAGTACAGTTGCTTTCCAATGTAGTGTTAGTTTCTACTGTACAGCAAAGTGAATCAGCTATACGTACACATATATCCCCTCTTTTCTGGATTTCCTTCCCATGTAGGTCACCACAGAGCACTGAGTAGAGTTCCCTGTGCTATACAGTAAGTTCTCATTAGTTATCTATTTTATTCATGGTATCAATAGTGTATCTATGTCAATCCCAATCTCCCAATTCATCCCATTCCCCCTTTCCCGCCGATACCTATACAACTGTTCTCTATGTCTGTGTCTCTACTTCTGCTTTGCAAATAAATTCATCTATATCATTTTTGTAGATTCCACATATAAGCAATATTATATGATATTTGGGTAAAGTTTTGACGAGTCAAAGTCAAACCATCACCAATAACTATATTCAACATGACACGGGCGGGGGGAGGTCCTGACTCTGACCTCGGGGCTTCCCCATCCCTCTTCTCTGAGATACAGGTCTTTACGTTTCCAGGGCATCTTGCTGTCTCTTTATTTCCCTCATTCTCCTGTTTAGTTCTTTTTTCTTCCCCTCTTTTCTTTGTTCCTCTTTCTTCTGTACTAGAAGTCTTCACGCTTTGGAAGTGGATTGGCACGTACAGGCGGGGAGCACTTTCCCAGCGCACAGAGGCTGTTCCCACAATGGGTATATGGCAGCTTTATGGCTTGTTGAGGGAAGGAGGCTTATGAAGTGCCAGGCAGAGCCCTTCCTGCTCCCGAGATCATGCTGGGGTGGCTGGACCCCCAGCCTGCAGGGTAGATCGGGGCCAGGGTTGGGGTCTCACAGCCTGTGCCCGAGGGGCAGAAGCATGGCCACCTCTCAGGCACCATCCGTCCATCTGTCTGTCCATCTGTCGAGAAGAGCACCACGTGTCTCCTTCACCCCCGCCCCCCAGGGCTGGTTCTCTGACCTCAGCCCCGCAGACAAGAAGGAGCACTTCTCCAAGGCCAGACGAATATCTGAGAAACAGGTTTCTCAGTCCCCCATGCGCCCTTTGTTGTGGGCTTCACAATTTTTTCTCCTTTGTTCTTGGCTCTGCTTCTGCTCTGGAGAGATTTTTCAGATGGAAGCCTGGGACTGAAGTGAGCTTTAAAATTGCCCTCAGGGATCAGACAGAGGCTGGCCCCTCCCTGGTTGTGCTGACCTCCAAAGTCAGGTCAGCAGGCAGTGAAGGGCCAGACCAACAGGAAGTAAAGGCGTTCCCTGCTCCCCTTCTCCCAAACCTCTTCCTTCTCCCCTTTCCCTTTGCCTGGGAAGTTTTTTCCCTCTCTCCACGTCCCCCATCCCCAGATGTCCGTGGACTTGATGCTCGTTGCCCTGTTCACCTATTAAAAGTACGTGGGAGAAAAAAGTCATTTACACCTTAGTATGAATTAGATCCGTAGTTTGCCTGTTCTCATGAGATTTGCTGTCTCAGTCAATGAAGAGCTTAGGGCCACAATAGAGACATTTGGGGCAGTTCCAGGAGAACAGGAGTTAAGGATGGAGGGGATGCGACCCAGGAGGGCCTCTGCAGAGCCCTGCACTCACACACTGGGCTGCCAACACTGAGCCCTCACTTAACTTGCCTGTGTCCATGTTCCAGAACAAAGGATTTTTTTTTTTTTTTTTTTTTTTTTTTTTTTTGCTGTACGTGGGCCTCTCACTGTCGTGGCCTCTCCCGTTGCGTAGCACAGGCTCCGGATGCGCAGGCTCAGCGGCCATGGCTCACGGGCCCAGCCGCTCCGCGGCACGTGGGATCCTCCCGGACCAGGGTACGAACCCGTGTCCCCCGCATTGGCAGGCAGACTCTCAACCACTGCGCCACCAGGGAAGCCCCAGAACAAAGGATTTTGAAAATACACGGTTGAGAGTGATTCGTGGCATTACCGGGGACAGGGAGTAGAGAAAACTGTGGCTGCTTGTCCGAGCAAGGAGGACATACAGGGAGCTTTGTTGCACGGCTGACTCTAAGTTTTAGATGTTGTTCTCGTGGTGGGGTAATTCTGCAGGTGGCCCAAGCCTGGAAGCAGGGCTGGCTTTTCGGAGCAGGTTCCCTCAGAGCTGCCCCAGGGGCAGTCAGCTGCCCTCAGAGGCAGTGAAGCCTCCATCACAGGGCTTGAGATCTCCTGGGTTCAGCCGTCATTAGAGGAGGCCTTGCACCTTGTCGAGGGGCGGTGCCAGATCAGAGGCTCCGGGGTCCTCGGCTAAAATGCACGTCCTGGGTCCCCACACTCTGCCAAACCCTGGCACAACCCTTCCATCTGCTGAGCCTAAGAGCTCGGACCGCATCGCTCTACTCCTGTGCCCCTCCCCCACCCAGAGGGGCCGAGGCCCTGCAGCCCGACCACCCCACCTCTGCTCTGACCAGGTCCGCCACCAGCCTCGGCAGCCTCCACGTTCGTGGCCCTCACTCAACGCTCATCCCAGCTCAGGCCCCGCCTGGCTGCAGCCTCCACCTGGAATGTTCCTCCCTGGACTGCCTCCCTAATTTGTCCAAGGTCACCCGGCAGGCACGCTGGTCCCTGGAGGGAAGAAGCCTATGCCATGCTGATAGATAACTCAACACTTCTAAGGGTCCTCTGGGACGATCCCTTCCACGAGCATTTGTGAGCACATACTGTGCGTCAGGGCCAAAGCACATGACACCTTCCTCTCGTTGGGGATTCGGTGTGGGTGGATGTGCAGAGGCAGCCTGACTTCGGCCTTCACCTGGTAATGGCACAGCAGAGGTGTCTGCTGTCCCGTGGAATTTTAATTACTTCCAGGTGCGGGGATGCAGCCAGCCCGTCATCGTGACGTTCCACTCCGCCGTGGATGCTGGATGAAGGGGCCCCCGAGGCACAGCCTCACTACGGTCCAGAGGGAGAAGGCGCCAACACCCCCAGACCAGCTCAGCCCGGCTTGGTCCCTTCTCCTGCCCCCCTCAACTCCCCCCTGCAGGGGAGCCCTTGCTCTTGAAAAGGAAGCACCAGTGCACATCCTTAGAAATCCTTTTATTTGCATAGACACAGAGTCTGGTTGTCAAAGTCTTCCCAAGGTCTCTCTCTCCTGAGTGGCTATGAATGCCCCATTCACGGAGAGGCCACCGTGGCCACCCATGAAAAATCACCCAGCCCACTCTCTGGGGGCGTCCCCCTCCCCTCTACGCTGCACTGGCAACCTTGTAACTTCACAGGGACAGGGCGGCAGCGCTACTGGGGAAACTGATGGATGAATCGGCAGTCCCTCGCACTTCGCCACTGCCCTCCCCTCCAGACCCTACCATCTCCCTACCAGAGCCCTGGCGCCCTCGCCCGCAGGCCTTTCCCCTGCCTGGAGTGGCTGTCCTCTCCTCTTCACCCTCCTGGCTCCCGGTCACCCTTGAGGGCTTGGCTGAAAGCCACTCGCTCTGGAGAACCTTCCAGGACCTACCGTGATCTTTCTTTCTCAGGCCTCTCCCTGGGTTTTCTGACTTTCCCCGGCAATGTAAGCGCCGGGCGGGCAGGTCTGTCTTTCCGTTTGTGCCTGGGGCTCACAGTTCTGTGGCTGTACACAGTAGGACCTTAGTAAACTCACTGATTGCCCAGGGGAAGGGGAGGCACCCAGCTGCCTGGAGAGCCCAGCCCTGCGCTTCCCTCCTGCAGCTCAGAGGTCTGATGAGGGCTGGTCACTGGGCTCCTGTGGCGGCTGGACCAGTGGCCCCAGGACTCTCGGCCCCAGCGGCCCCAGCAGCCTGACCCCAGCAGCCTCTCCCCCTGGGGAGAACCCGTCGGTGAAGATCCCACACCTCCTTTGGCCAAGAGACAGCTCAGGGGTTGGTTGAGTCAGATTAAAATTGTCCCCTCGTAACAGTGCTTGCTCTGCGTGGCGCTGGAGTCCGCGGACACTGGCGAAGCACACATTTTTCACTCATTCGTGCTTTCGATAAATATGGGGATGGCCAAAAAGTCCATTCGGGTTTTTCCAAAACATATGGAAAGATGCGAATGAACTTTTTGGCCAGCCTAATATTTTTTTGCCACCTGGCTGTGTGCTTTGCTAGGTGCTGAGAATACAGCCGAGAGAGACAGACAAGGGCCCTGCTTTCCTGGCACAGAGAGAAAGTAAACAGTTGGGTAACAAGTGCTGCTTGGAAGCAAAGCCGGTGGGGGTGGGGTGGGGGGGACAGGGAAGGCCTTCTGGAAAGGCGATACCTGAGCAGGAACCCCAGGGAGAAAGTTAACTCCTGTGAAGCCATTAACAAGTGTCTGGCCATGGAGAGGGGATCCCAGCCCTCATTCAAGGAAATACAGTCCCCTGCTGGGGTCCCCAAAGTCAACAGGCCGTGATGGGAGAAGGAAGGGTGTCTGCCACCTGGCCCCTCCGTTGCCAGCTGTTCCCAAATGTCACTGGCGCCGCAGAGGCCCGTCTAGATCCATGCCGGGGCCGCAGCCGACAGCGATGTGCCCGTGTGCTTTCTCAGGCTGGAGGGCCAGGCTGGTTCGGTCCCCCCTGGATAGCAGAGCACCTCCTCAACATACTTTGCCTTACGAAACGATTGACGTGCTTCTGCTCACACAGGCCGGGATCCACCTCAGGGCACCATGTTTCTCCCTTGTTTTCCTTTTGGAAGGAACTGGGGGCACCGACATCCTCCCTGACAAAGGACAGGATGCGCTTTCTCTTCCGAAATGGGCTGGAAGGAGCCGGGAGTGAGTTCTACAGGGAGGTGAGGGGTCTGGGGCTGAGGTCAGAGGTCAGCCTCTTGCCAAATGGGGCGGAAAGCAGGAAGGAACGGAGGATGGTTACAAAGATCTCAAGGCGCTTGCCCTGAGAATCGAGTTGTAGAATAAAACATGAATTGACTGAAAATTTCTCCTCCAAAGGATTCTCTTGCCACGTAGGGGTGGATGGAAGGGGCAGGAAAAAAAAAAAGACATTTGGTTTTCCAGAAAGCCTGATTTCAGATGTAATAATTCTCACACAAGAAGCAGGGAAGGTGGCTCTCAGACACTGCTTTTGGAAGGGATGGTGTTCGGTGCAGGGGCGCGGGCACCACACAGGGGGCGGTCCTGGGCCCTCCAGCATAGGCAGGATCACAGATTGTGGAGGATCTGGGCCGTGGTCGGGGTGGGCTTCTGGGGGGATTCCAGGACCACAAATTGTACAAGCGTGAGGGAGGAGGTCACATACTTTGGGCCCATTTTTAACCCTTTAGGGATCAGGTGGTCTGTGTGTGTGTGTGTGTGTGTGTGTGTGTGTGTACTTACTAACTCTACAGGACACGCACTTTGGGGTTTTGTCTCCATAAGCAAAGGGATGGAAGGGGCTGAGTTAATTCCTTGTGGGTTATTAACGCATTCTCAAAGTCAGACACCGTCCTGGCTTGCAGAGGCTCCTCTCTCTCTCACCCTCTCCCCTCCTCCCCACATTTTACCTCTTAAGAGAAAATGCTTTGGGGCCCAAACTCACTGAATCATCGGCTCAATTCTGTACCTTTGTCCTCGGCTCGGTGGCTTACTTCTGGTGTCATTTTCAGGCACGGAAATCTGGAGTCAGTGAATGAATCATGACAAAATAGCTTGGAGCTGACATTCTAGCCAAGGGAGGGGGTGGGGCAGACAAGAAACGAGACAATGAAGGGAATTATGCAGTGGATGGGGGGGGTGAAATCTGCACGGAAAAACAGAGATGGATGGACAAGGTGTGGGGGGAGGTAACAAAAGAGTGAGTGGATGAGCGAATGAATGAATGAATGTGTGAGTAAATGAATAAGTAAATGAATGAATGAATGAGTGAATGATTGAGTGGGTAAATCATGGGTGAGTGAATGAATGATGGGTGAGTGAATGAATGAATGAATGTGTGAGTGAATGAATGAATGAGTGGGTAAATCATGGGTGAATGAATGAATGATGGGTGAGTAAATGAATGAATGAATGTGTGAGTGAATGAATGAATGAGTGAATGAATGAGTGGGTAAATCATGGGTGAATGAATGAATGATGGGTGAGTAAATGAATGAATGAATGTGTGAGTGAATGAATAAGTGAATGAGTGGGTAAATCATGGGTGAGTGAATGAATGACCCCCCACCAGTCCAGGCAGTACTATCAGAAGAGCCGGGGGCTAAGAGTCCTCCAAGAAGGCAGCTGGGTAAGGTGTCCCGCCCCATGCACTGGGCTGGCATCTCAGGTAGCATCCACTCCCGTGCTCCGTGGTGGGCAGACAGCCCACGTTTGCTGAACCTAACACTTAGCACAGGGACCCTTGGAGGATGCCCTCAGGTGGACCAGGTGGCCACCCTCTGGGTCTCCAAATAGAGACCTCTCTCACCTCCTCCACTCAAAAGCCTCTGTGACCAGCTGTGTAATCATATAAGCTTTGTAATTAAAGACTAAACTTTGTCAAAATATTTTAGGAACATGTCTCCAATTGGCCCTAAGCAAAGGTGGTTTTCTCTAAATTGGTGCTGTACAAATAAAAATCCAATAAACTGACCATTTTCCCTCAAACAGTAAAAAGGGTACCATGTAACCCTGCAGGTTATATGGTATGTCAGAGTTTTTGATAATAGTTTCCCTTTTCCTGGTGATAAAACTAATTTGTGTTCACTGCAGAAATCTTAGAAGACACAGAGAAGTGTAAAGCAGAAAAGAAAAGCCATCCAATGTAGTTTTCCTACATAATGAGAACAGGCTTTGTAGCTAACCTGTTCAGTACCTCGCCCCTGACCACAGGCAGATCTGATCCTTGAAATAGGGCTTGTCTGAATTAAGATGTGCTGTGTACGTATAAAATACACATTAGATTTCAAATTGTTATAGGGTAAAAGAATGTCAACTAGCTCATCGATAATTTTTTTATTGATCCCGTGTTGAAAAGATAACAATTTATAGAATAAGCTACATAAAATACTTTATCAATTTCCCTTGATGATTTTTATTCTTGTAATGTGGCTACTTCAGCATCGCAAATTACCAGTGGCTCACATCACGTTCCTGTTGGAGAGTGCTGTTGTGTAGGGCCCAAGAACCCACTCCTTTAGTACACCAGAAAGCTCTGCTGGAGGATGAGGTCCGAGGCCCCAAACCTGGAGGAGGTTCGTAGTTCTGACTCCCAGCACCGGGGCAGGGAGAGCCAGTGCCTTGTTGGTGAGGCTTCTGGTTCATTAGCTCATTCACGCCTCCCAAAAACGTTGGGTCATTGCTTTGGGCTGGGTGTCCAGCCAGGCAGGCCCCAGAACACAGGATGCAGTGAGCTTGTACCCGAGAGAAGCTTGCAGCCCGGCAGCTTGGCTGCAGGACGGAGACCCAGGACCTAGAAGAGGCCTGATGCAAAACAGAAGCTCTGCACTGAATCATACACACATGAAGGTACAACCACATGAACAGCAAGGTTTCCAGGGAAAGGCCATTCGTGGCCTCACCAAAACCTAGAAGGTCTTTGATTCCAGCCCTGGGGTCTCACAGAAAAGCATCAGGGTCTTCCCATAAAGATAACAAAGCCTGGTCCTCTGTCCAAGGATTTCTGGGTTTGCTTGATCTTTGGGGATGCTGTGTGAGGTCACACAGAGTGGTCCAAGAGGATCAGCTCTGGAGGGAGACCCAGGTCACCGACCTAGGCTGTGACGTCAGGGTCCAGCCTCCTGCGAGATGGGTCTTTAGGGAAATTAAGGGTTGTGTGTGGCCACTGACCCCAGGACAGCAATAATGCACATGTGATACACTCCAAAACACACGCATGCGTGCATGGGGAGGATGCAGGCGGTTGGGCTGTGCGTGTGAGAGCGGTTGCTCCTGTTCACACATTTCAACGGCATGGGGCAGCTCTGCAGCCTGGGGGCCTCACACCACCTTCAGCCTGGAGCACCTGGCTCTTATCTCTCAGCAGCTCCATGATCTGGAAGGCTCTGCCTGGTGTGGTGTGAGCCCGGATGAAGGCGATCTGTGCGTGGGACTTGGAAATCCTTTGTTCTCTTGGGGAGTGCTGATGAAAGCAAGGCAGGCTGAAGCTCTGCTATTCTTTCAAGACCCAAGAAGAAGCGTTAGACCCCTGGGCGGGGCTTTCATTTTGAGAAGCGGGCAGCCAGCACGCTGCGATCGGACTCTCCACCCTCTGCTGGGCAGGGTGGTCCAGAGGCTGTCTCGGCTGCATCCTGCATCCCGTCCCCGGTGGGCAGGATTTCTGGTGCCCAAGTGTCTGTCGTCATGGGAATTAATATCATGATGCCTGTAGGGTCGCTGGGGAGGAGGGAGCAGCCATTGGAGACTCAGTCTGGACTTCTCCCCAAACCTCCAAAGAAAGGACCTTGGCCGGGGGTGGAGGGGTGACATCTGTGTGAATCCACTTGCAAATGGCTATAATCACTATAAGAATTCAAGTTACTGTTTGTAGAGAGCTTAGCACAGTGTTGGACTGTAGTAAACACTGCCCCACTGCTTGTTAAATAAATAAACATAAACAGGGAAATCTATATTGTGCCAAAGATGGGACAGTGTGGGGGGTTAAGAGTGGAGAAATAAAGTAGGAGGAGACGTGAGGAAGATGGAGCAGAAATGGGCCTGAGTGCCTGGATGGAGCCAGCAGAACAGAGATGAGTCATGCCAACTGACTCAGGCCAGAAAGGCTTCCAGGAGGAGGTGATGGGCTGGGTTCTAACTTACCCTGGGCATGTTTTTAGAGTTCCTAGGAATTCTCAGAAGGCGGGCCTTGGGTTAACAAAACACATAAATCATCTGAAAACCCTCTGATGGAAACAACACCTGTGGATGCTGTGGGGGTGGGGGATGTCCCCCAGACAGAACTTCATGCTTGGGCTACTTTCCAGAGCTCTGGGCTGGCAGTCTCCACGCCCAAGGAGTCTCCCATCCAGCTGCAGCTTGCCAGCTTCTGCTCAGAGCTCTGCTATCATTCGAAGGAAGGAAATGACAGGGGGCCAGTCTCCCACCCACCGTATCTCAGTTATAAATTCTCCAGGCACATCTTCCCTGGGGATAATTACACCCTGAGTCGCTTTTAGCATGTTAGGTCATATACCTGTGGGGTGTTCGTTTCTTTCCTACAGGGACTGCCCACCAGATACTCGAAGGGGGCTCAGAGCCAGCGGGGGATGGGTGGCCATTGGCGCTCACAATAGCCCTGAGTCATGAGCCGCTCACTTCTTCCGCACTCCTCTCCCCACCCAGGCTGCCCGTGAGTCAACGGCGTTTATTTAGCACCTCTGAGTGCAGAGATCTGTCCTGGGGAGAAGGCTGCCCCATGCAGGGGTGGCCAGAACGAGGGACAGAGCAGCCTGGTGTGTCCTGGGCTGTGCCGGCCCCTCCACCAACTGAGAGCAGCCCTGGGGGGGGGGCATCTCTGTATTTTGTAAAAACAAATCATAACTCCCACCTCGTGTATCTCTAATAAAAAGCCAAGTACCTCTCCAGGCCTCCATTCCCATCAGAGAAATGGGGGTGGTAAGATCAGCCTCCTGGGTCTTACTTGCAGCCTGGGAACAGGGTTCTCAACAGGGAGGGGTTTTGCCCCCAGGGGACACCTAACAATGTCTGGTGATGTGCTTGGTTGTCACACTGGGAGGGAGATGGCGCTACTGGCATCTAGTGGGAGGAAGTCAGGGATGCTGCTGAGCATCTCACAGGGCACAGGATGGGCACAGGACAAATTACGATCCAGCGCCAGATGTCGACAGAGCCAAGGTGAGAAGCCCCGCCGGAGAGCGCCATATCAGAGAGACCCTTGCGGGAATAATCTCTGCCCCGGGCTCACTATGGCCTTATTCTGCTCGCTGTGTAAAGCCTGCTCTCCTGGTGAGGCTCAGACTGGTGCCACTAAGCAGGAACAGTGCGAGACGTTCTTTCTTTCGTGCACAATGCCAAGGAGATGAAACTGACGTTGCAAAGAAAACACCACTGGAAAGGGCCCCCTCCTGAGCCACTTACAAAGGAGGCATTCACCCGGGAGCATGCTTGGCCTCCTCTCCTGCGCCCCTTGTCACCCTGTGCTTGCACTCCTGGTGACTATTAAAATGTCAGCAGAGACGAAAGTGCCTAATGCTGGGTGACATCGCAATGACACGAAAAGGCAACACGGTGGCAGAAAAGGGTGAGCCGTGAGGCCCAGAACTTCCCATAATAAAGGGTACCACTTAAACTAATGAGACCGATTTTTACTAATTCATGAGCGGGGAATTAATCCTTCTGGTGAAATCAGTCCCTTTGGATATTTAATGGTGAGAATCACTGAGTCAAAAAGAAGAAAATACAGAAGTAATGCAACAGTTTATCTAGAGGATCTGTTTATAAGCAGTTAGCGATTCAGAGTAGAGACGGAATCCCAACATGATGGCCCGTGAGACAGTGTAAGGCAGGGAACCCAGGAGATGAAATCATCACCAGAACAAAAGGGACCCTTTAAAGTCCTTCTAACTTAAGAGATATCTCAACTAGAAGCGTCCCATTCCTCCTTCCTGATTTGGTGGGAATGTTTTTACTACTTGTTTGTCCCTGGAATCCCAAGACCCAGGAACCACCCCCCAACCCCGGCCCAGGCCATAAGTGGCCCGGGGATGGAATTGATCTCAGCTAGCCCATCCTTGCACCTGCTCTGTGCAGAGGCCACCCTGCATTTCCCCTCCCCTTGATGAAGCATTTCTACACCGTCCACCTCAGAAGCTTAGGGGAGGGGGCGAGAGGAAGCAGATGCAGGGAGCAGGGCAAAGCAAGGAACTCAACTGTATGTGGCAAAGAAAGTGATGCTTTACAAGCAAGCAGATGTCTTGAACCTGGCTAAGGCATGAATCACAGAAACAAGTGCAGAAACACAGCTTTGGGGGCAAGGCCAGAGGGGGCGCTGTCTCCGGAGGAGGTGGGGAGCTGCCAAGCCTCAAAGACTGTCCCCCACCCTGCAGCCCCCAGAAGGTCTCAGGCACAAAGCCCCCAGGCCTCCCGGGGTCAGCAGTCAAGTGTCACCCCCCAAACGTTTGGAAATGCCAATGTACCCAGAATTGAGGAATTACATTTTTCCTATTTTCTTCATAAATTATATCTCGTAGGCTTCGGCAAGGCCCTTTGCCACTTGAAAATAAATTTAGAAAGATGGTACATTAGGGTTACACAATCTTGGTTGTTTACCAACACGGATAAGAGAATGAAGTTACATAATCTTCTGTGTGTGTGTGTGTGTGTGTGTGTGTGTCTGTGTGTCTGTGTGTCTGTGTGTCTGTGTGTCTGTGTGTGTGTCTGTGTCATTCTTCCCAGCCCTGAAAACTTGAACTTTTAAGAGCAAGGTCTCCCTGGCGTGGCAGAAACTGTGGAGGACTGTTTCCGGCCTTCGGCAGCCTAGCGCACTTCTCCAAACCTACTCTAGCTGTCCAAGGTGCAGACAAAGAGTCCTTTAGGGCCACTCAGCTCCCATTGGCAAGGCCAGCCCAAGGATGGAGTAACCTTCTTGTATTTCTCCAAGTTCAGGAAATTCATGAACTTGAGTCTAAATGGGAGAGGGAAGAAGGTCATGACAATGACAAGAGGATATTTTGTAGTAACAGTGGTGGCCACTGCCCAGCCGCCCCTGTGCCCGGCACTGAGCTGCAGCTTCACACACGCTAGATGCTCACGGGAGAAGGCGGAGTCGCTGTGAGCCTTAAGGAGCCTCGTCCAGGGCCACAGGGCTGGAAAGTGCCGGAACGGGAACCCAACCCCATCCCGTCTCCCCCACCCCATCCTGTCTGATCCCAGAATGCATTCTTGGAACCACAGCAGGCTGATGACATCATGGCCTTAGAAGGCAGCTTTAGAATCATTCTTTAGAATCATTTCTGTAGGCCCTGAATGTTCCTCAGTGGCCATTTGACAAGTAATTATTGAGTATCAACTGTATGAATCCACTGTAAAATGAGGTGGAGTAAAGAAAGTGCTGTCATCAAGGTACAGGCAGGTTCTTGGGCCTCAGTGATTGGGTGAGGGGCAGTCCAGGATGACTTCTTGGAGGAGGTGGCATTTGGCACACACACCTTGAGGAACTAACGGCATGCAGAAAGGCAGAAAAACGGGAGACTTCATTCCCACTGGGCAGGGCTGCTAGCGTGGCCCCCGAGGGCTAAACCTCAGCATGGTTGCCCCCAGAGACCTGCGTCCCCCTCCTGCAGGGATGGAGGATTAAAAATGTCCTGAGGAGTGCCAACTGTGTGCCCGAGCCCTGCTAGTACTGGGATGAGACCATCCAAGTCACTGTCCCTCCCTCAGGGAGGCAGCAGAGCATCATGAAGGAGTGCAGGCGACACTGCACGTGCTCCCCCGGCCCACACTTCCTTGGCCTCCGAAGTCCCCAGCCCCCTCTGCAAAAGGAGGACCAGGGTGTGGGGTTAAATGAGATGTACTGTGTCCCAGACTCTTCTCGTGCCTGGGCACAGAGTACTAAACATTCCATAAGTGGGGGCTGCGGGCAACCTTAGGGGGCTCCGGGGAGCTGGACAGGGCGGGCATGCAGAAAGCAGGGGAGGCTCCCCCGAGGAGGTGAGAGCTGAGTGACAGCCGGCCGGAGTCAGCCAGCGGGTGGAGCGGGAAGGGGCAGGGAGAGCATTCCTGACTTCTATCTCAGAAGCGTGTCTCCCCTGCAAGGTGACCCGCAACTGAACTGTAAGGTAGGGGCGACTGGACCTTTCCTCCCTGACATGAAAATCGGGCCACCAAGGGGCGCTTTCCCCGGATAAAAATAAAACTTGGAGGGGCCCGCAGGAATGGAATACTTTCTTCCTGTGTTTTAATTTCTACGGAAAATCTGACCCGCGTGGCCGCCGCCCCGGCCATAAGCGGGCGCACAGCGCGTATCATCTTTCTTGGAGGCAAAGGAAGCCGGCCGGCGTGTGGGCCCCGCGGGACCGGCAGGGTGGGCGCTCTCGCACCACAGCGCGCGGGGCCGGGGCCGGGAGCGGGGCCGGGCGGCGCGGGCGGCGGGCGGAGCAGGAGGCCCGGCCCCCCGCGAGCCAGCGCGCCGCGAACGCTGCCTGTCCGCTTGCAGAGGCCGCCGGGGCCGTGGATGGGGAGGGCGCGCCGCCCGGCGGTCCTGGCGCACAGGCGGCCGCGATGAGGGTCAACGAGAAGTACTCGACGCTCCCGGCCGCGGAGCGCAGCGTCCACATCATCAACATCTGCGCCATCGAGGACATCGGCTACCTGCCGTCCGAGGGCGCGGTGAGTGCGGGCGGCCGCGATCCGGCGGGAGGACCGCGCACCTGGGCCGCGATCCGGACGGGCTCGACGGGTGGGGGCGGGGCGCGCCAGGGCCGCGGGGCTCGGGGCCGCGCCCGCGCCCGCCCGGCCCCGCGTCCCAGCCCGCAGCCGCTTCGCCCGAGCGGGCCGCTGGGGCCCCCGGTGGGATAGCCGCCTCGCCCCGGGAGGGCGGCAGCCTCCAGGCCCCACCCCGCCGCCACCCTCCGGGGACCGACCTGTACGGGGCGCGGAGTCCCCCGGGCGGCGCGGGGTCCGGCACGGGAGTTCCGCACACCCCGGGCAGCAGGCGGGCGCCGGTCGCTCGAGACTGACTTTCCGCGCTGGTCCCGGTCCCCAGCCCGGCGCTCGCGCCTGGCCCGAGTGGTAGCCGGGCCGCGTGGGCCAGCGCCTGGCCGACCACGTGGTTGGGTCCCCTGTCTGGGGTCCCCGGTACCCCTACCACTCTCTCTGGGGCGGGACCCAGCGGTCGCAAGGATCCCCGGAGGTCAGAATTTGCCCATGTGGGTTTTGGCTTAACGCTGGAACAAAGTTTGCCTGAAGGGGGAAGGGCTGAGACCAGCGCCCTCAGCCGGGGAGCCCCGCTGCCGCTCGTTCCGGGGCCAGAGAACAGACTCCCCTTTCTCCCTGGTGCCCACACAGCCACTGCCAAAGCCCCTCCCCAGGAGATGCGGAGGCCCCAGCCCCGTGTTTCCCTCTGACCAAGCCCAGGATTGCCCTAGACTGCCTCTCTGGCCTCAGCCGGAGTCCGGCCGGGCATCCAGGGAGGTGCCTGTGGGGTGCGGTCCCGGAAAGGCAGAGACCCTCTGGCCTCGCACCCCCTGGGGTCATGACTGGGCTCCTGTGGGCTATGGGGGTGTCCTCTACAGCTGGGCTTGGGCAGAAATGCTGGCAACGTTAGGGACCAGCGTTGGTGGTGACCTTGAACGTTTAGGATCATCATCTCAGCGCACACTGTGTGCCTGCTGCGTACCAGGCCCTGTGGGATCCCGGACACCACCAGAGTGAAAGGGCCGGGGAGCCCCGCCCAGCTGGGGCTTAAGGAGCAGTGGTGGAAGTTACCCAAGACAGCGACAAGGGATGCTTCCAGAGCGATGGGCCCGCTGCTGTGTGTTAACTCATTTCACTCTCTCAGTAACCATATGGAGTAGGTGCTGTTACCACAGATGAAGAAACTGAGGCCAGGTGGGGGCAGATGACTGTCCCATGTCACCCACCAGCTGGGAGGAGAGCTAGGAAGGGCGAAGACACAGAGGCAGGTGACCACGGGCAGCCTGTCGGAGGGATGAGCATTCTGGAGGAGAAGGGGCCAGTTATACCCATAATGGGGTGGGGTGGGGCCTTTCACACTAGGAAATCACATATTTGAAGACCCAGAGGTGGGAATGAGGGGGACACCGGTTAGGAGGCATGAGGTAGAGGTGGCAGCTAAGGAAATGGAGAGAAACAGACACTCCAAGATACACCAGATTCAACTTGAGAATGAACGGGCTGTGAAATTAAAAATGGAGCCCTTGGGCTTCCCTGCTGGCACAGTGGTTGAGAGTCCGCCTGCCGATGCAGGGGACACGGGTTCGTGCCCCGGTCCAGGAAGATCCCACATGCCTCAGAGCGGCTGGGCCTGTGAGCCGTGGCCGCTGAGCCTGCGCGTCCGGAGCCTGTGCTCCGCAACGGGAGAGGCCACAGCAGTGAGAGGCCCACGTACCGCAAAAAAAAAAAAAAAAAAAAAAAAAAAATGGAGCCCTTAATAAATGGCCCCTGGGCTCTGGAATTTTAGTTCAGGGACCTGTTGTCTCTCGCAATCCAGAAATTCTCAGTCCCCCAAACTCTGGTGAGGGCCCCAAAGTCTGCAGAGAGTCAGCTCGGCTCTTCTTTCAAGCTTCTCACAGCCCAGAAGCAAGCAGAAAAGCCCAGAGGAGACTAGTGACTTATTTTGCACAGAAGCCTTACGGTGGGGAGGCTTCAGGTATGACGGGCTTGGAGGGCTGTGAACCAGGAGCACGTGGCCGCAGGAAGGAGGGCTGAGCAGCATCCCACCAGGGAAATGGCCACAGACAGGCTGGAAGCAGTGGCTCTAGGAGCTGGGGGCCTGTCTGTGCAGGGCAGGCAGTGTGCCGGGGAGAGCCTCCGAGGGCATCCCCAGCACAGCTCAAGCCAATAAGTGTTGCTCAGTCATTACTTTGAGTCACCCAGCGAAGGTGGCTCTGTGCAGGCACAGATCTATGTAGCTGAATCACTTTGCTGTACAGCAGAAATTAACACAACATTGTAAATCAACTATACGTCAATAAAAAATAAATAAATATAAAGAAAGAATGCACTGGGTCGCAGTCCAGCGACCAAGGTGTGGATACAGGGCTCCGTTCTCCTTTTCTGCCCTTTTCTAAGAGTCTGGGGAGGAAGTTTGCAGAGACAGGTAGACTGCCCTCGCGCTGTTTGTGGTATTTGTGTCAGGGCACACCTGCTGTGAAGGGGACTTTTGGCCCCTGACCTCTTCCCACGTAACCTCAGACAGCCATCTTTCTGCCTTCCTTGGGACAGCTCAGGGGTTCATCTTCAAAATACGTTCAGTTCTCCCATCACACTTGGTCCTCACAAGAATCCTGTGACCTAAGTCGAGGAGATGTTTTTGTCCCCATCTCGCAGATGGAAAAACTGAGGCTCGGAGCTGGGGGATGTGGTGTTTAAGCTCTGGTCTGGCTGGGTCTCAGCTTTGGTGTCCTTGATCTGGTGGCCCCTACCAGTAGCAGCGTGCAAACCCCACACCTCTGTCATTCATTCCCCCATGCATGCGTTCATTCCAGAGCCGTGCGTTCAGTGCCGAGCATTAAAAAGATGAATGAGAAATCCCTCGCCCTTAGCAAAAGTGCAGCAAGAGGTCACCGTCCCTTCCCTAAGGATACAGAAAGGACATTCTGAAGCTTTCCCAAGCCTTTGAATTGGGAAGTTAGGCATTCAGTCTAACCCATATCGCTCCCACTCCAAGTTAGATCTTTGCCTTCTTGTCCTGTCCTGCACAAGAAAAGCAGCCACTCTGGCTCCATGGAAGGGCCCCCAAAAGTCACATGGCCACCCTGACAGTCTCTGTGGTCCTCGCTGTGCATCTACCTCCCCAGCTCCCTCTAAGCCCAGCGCAGAATTGCTCTCCAAACCCTGCAGGCCTACCAGCCTGTGTTGAATGTACTAGGAAGAGAGCCCATACTTTCTGTTTGAAGATTGCACGCCCCTTACACTTATTCAGGTAGGATCATCCCCAATTTTTAAAACCAAGATGCAAACAGACAAAGCAACTTGCCCAGGATCACACAACAAATTAGTGACAGGGCCAGGCCTTGGGGGAGGATCTGGGACTCTCACAGCAGTGCTTGGTTCTGCCTCTTGCTGGACCTGGCAGTGCAACCAGCTCCCTTTTCCACTGCCACCATCTTTAACTTGTGGTCCGCTTCGACCATGAGATTTTAGAGCAAATTTCTGTTGAGGGTTCACCATATCCCAGGCCCTGCTGTAAACCCTTTACATATATTAACGTGTTTAATCCTTCCAACAACCCTTTGAGGGAAGTCATATTAGTTGAGGGAGGTCTGTTTATTCCCTCTGGCCCTCATTTTACAAAGAAGAGATCAGAGGGACAAAGATATTAAGCTACGTGCCTAAGGGTAGCACAGCTAGAAGTGGCAGAGCTGGTCTTTGGATGAAAGCAAAAGACACCCAATCTTGTCTGGCCTCCATGCTACCACTCCCCCCAATGGCAGGAGATGTTTAGGGGATGTTTATGTGCTCCGCAGACTGTCAGACTCTGAGGGTCCTCGATCAGGCCCCAGTGGGTGGAGGGGCATTCAGTTTTGAACCTGGTAACATTTTCTTGTCTTGTGTTGGTGGGGAATTCTCTCCTTACATTCATTTCCCTGCTGTCTGACTTGAGGGGGGTCACTCTGAATTTCCTTCCCATTCACTAAGGACTCATTGGTCCACTTTGCTCAGTACCAGCCATTATTCCAGCCAACCAGGAGCATTTCTGGGACCCGCACCAGGTGCTGAGCCCGCTATGTGTGCAGCAGGTTCTGAAGGGGAGTGCGTTAAGGGCAGTTCCTGGCCCAGCCCCCTGGTGTCCTGCCAGCCTGCTGAGGGGCCCCCATGAGTTAAGAGCTTATGTATGGACGGCTCCGAGGCAGTCCCAGGACATGAGATCTGGAGAGGTCAGGGACCTCAGATCCCAGAGGACAGGGGATTTGTCAGTGCTGGGGAAGCTGGGGAGAGCTACGAAGGACAGAGGAAGAAAGGAAGGCGTGCAGGTGGGGAGCACAGCACGTGCAAAGGCAGGGAGGAGGGGATGAGATGTCCTGGCTCCGGTGTATGCCCGGGTACGGGATGGGAGAGGAAGCTGCCTAGAGGTGTTGCAGGCAGGAGACAAGGATGACCGCTCCAGCCCTCGAGAGTGACACACGGCCCCTGGCTCAGCCCAGAAGATCCGCGTTCCCCGTTTGGAAAATAGGGATGAACCCCTTGTAGAGACGCTGAGAGTCTGGAGTGCCCAGGATGCTGGCGGCAGGCGGGGTGCCCTGCCCGCCCAGAGCCCGCGTGTCCACCTGGCTCTGCCCACCTCCCATGCTCTTGCCCTGCCCGTCAGCAGCAGCGTTACTCCCCAGCGTCAGCCAGCGTCTTCCACGTTCCCCCCAGGCAGCCTTCGGGTCTGGCTTTGCTGCCCACTCTCCTGCGAGGAGAGGAGCCACCTTTAGCGGCCAGCTCCCCGTGACGCTGCATTTCTCTGCCCTTCCTGATATAACCCAGGAGAATGAGCAACTGTCTTCACACCGGGGTGGACCCGGGATGCCTGTCTCAGGAGTTAGAGGGAGAGTCCACCCAGCCTAGACGTTCTTTTACTCAGTCCTCCTGGCTGCCAGTGGGGGCGGCTTCTATTATCCACCCACTTTACAGAGGTGGAAACCGAGGCCCAGAGAGGGCAGAGTATCCCCTCAGGACTCGTAGCTGGAGAGGGACCAAGCCTGGACTTACCTGAGGCCTCTCGCTGCCCAGAGCGCCCCTCCACCCTCACCTGACCTGTGGTTCCAGGAACAGTGAGGGTGGAGCTGCAGCTCGGCTGAGCAGCTACACTTAGTCTAACGGTGTCCAGTGGAGCAGGCCGCTGGGGATCCGCCGGGGAGCAAGGGCCCAATCGCTTCGCCCGCGTGAGCCCCGACTTCCTCCGGGTCAAGCAGCCCTAATTATAGGGGCCCTCAGGCGGGGACTCCGTGAAAGGCTGTGCCCCATGCTGAGAAATAGTGTCACCCCAAGTCCCTGCTACTGTTGAGGAGGGGCGCCCTGGGTGTGCAGACAGGATTCCAGGCTGGGCTCAGCCTGCCTGCGCTGTCACCTCGGGTGCCCCTCACCCCACCGGGCCTCAGTTTCCCCTGACAAATTGATACAAACAACTCTTTCCCGCCTCTCCTGCAACATGACCCACCAAAGGCGCTGGGGTGGTCCATGGTCTCTGTTCTGGGCTGGGCCTCCCTCCTCCCGCCCAGGCCCCCAGCTCTCCCAGTACCAGCTGCCCGCCTGGGTGTGGGCCTGGCTCCTTAGCCCTGGTGCAGCTCCGAAGACTCTGAATGGTGCAGAGTTGCTCGTTTGACCTCTTCCCAGCGTGAGTTTATTTATTTCCTCTTATTTCCGAAGAGGCCAGCTTGTAGCAGAACTTAATACCCTCAATAACCAGCCGAATCCCACGGGGACGCTAGAGAAGTGAGTGTGGCTTTAGCAGAAGGACCTGGACTTTGAATCCCCCACCCCAGGCGGGCTCCCGTCTCCTTGGCCCCCTGGAGTCCTTCAGGCAGATAAGGAAACCGAGGCAGGACTGTATGTGCAGCGACCCACCCTGAATCCCGCCACTACCAGCCACCGCCCTCCCTCCCCCACCTCGCTCTGGCCCCTGAGACCACCCCCCAGGCAAGCTGCCGAATACTCGACTCGCGGTCTGGGAGTTGACTTGGGAGAGTCGAGACTAACACAGTGGTTACCTGGCCCCGACCACACAGCTAATCAGTGGCAGAGCCGGGCCAGGCGAGGGCCGGTACGGTCCTGCGGCCACCTTGACACGACATTGCCACGCCTGCTGGCCATCAGAGGTCGCGCTGTGCAGAACCTGAGCTCAGCTCTGCTCTGCCTGGGACCCTGTGGGCCTGTGCGAAGAGCACACCCCTGGGGGTCGGCCGTGCAGATTTCACAGCCCATTCCAGCCGCCTGGTCCCTCCCAGGCAACGTGAGCTCGCTGGGGAGAGGCGGGAGGCCTTCGCGTGTGAGCACCCAGCCTGGCATCTTCAAGTGCCGTGAGCAGCGACGTCTCTTGATTGCCAGCTCCTTGAAGGAGGGCCTTCTGCAGTGTTATCAGCCGTCTGGGCCCCTAGTGATCAGAGGGCATGAGTGGAAAGAGTTGGGGAGGGCAGGTGGGTGGCCAGTTGTCTTGGAAGCGCGCTCCCCTCCGAGGGCCCGTCCCTGAGCCCTTGACGGCGAGTGGCTTTCTTCTTCTGCCCCCGCAGCTGCTGAATTCCTTGTCCGTGGACCCCGACGCCGAGTGCAAGTATGGCCTGTACTTCCGGGACGGCAAGCGCAAGGTGGATTACGTCCTGGTGTACCATCACAAGAGGGCCTCGGGCAGCAGGACCCTGGCCAGGCGGGTCCAGCACAGCGACGCCGGCCTGGCCGCCCGCAGTGCCCGGCAGGACCAGCCCCTGCCCGGGAAGGCGGGCCCCGTGGGTGCGGGCGAGCCTGAGGCCCCGCTGGACTACCACGAGGATGACAAGCGCTTCCGCCGGGAGGAGTACGAGGGCAACCTGATGGAGGCCGGCCTGGAGCTGGAGCGGGACGAGGACGTAACTATCCCCTTCTCCCGGGCGGGCGGCCGGGTGGGCGGGCAGGTCCTTCTACCGTCACCTGTTCTTAGAAAAGGGCCGAGGCCAGCGCCCTTCTGGTCGAGTGTGGGGAGCCCGAACCAACGCCCGCCCCACATCTGCCCCCGGGAGGGGCTGGCCTTCTCGGCAATGACCTCCGGGGTCAAGGCATTTCCTGCTCTGGTCAGTTTCTCCCCTGGGAAGATGGGCGGATGACCGTTTCACGGGCGGAGGACGAAGGTCTCCTAGGAATCTCCCTGGCGCTTGACCTTGGCTTCTCGGGCCTCAGTTTCTCAATCTGTCAAAGGGGGAGGTTGGCCTGGCTGATGCCCGGGGGCCCCGGCGCATTGAAATCTGTGACCATAACACTGGTTTCCAGAGCTTCTCTCCTTGGCAAAGCCTGAGAGTCTTTCTAAGGGAAGTTTTCTGGGGAGAGCAAAAGGTCGGCCGCCTGGCCGGCTGGCTGCCCTGGTGGCAGAAGGCATGGCAGTGCAGGGAGAGTTGACCTTGGCGGCCTGGGGACAGCAGGGCGGCCCCCTCAACTTCTCAGTGGGTTTGCTGATGCTCCCCTGACAGCTCCTTAACCTCTCTGTGCACGGTGGGGCGGGGAGCATCTCTTCCATGAACAGTGGGGGGCAGACCTCTAGCCCGCAGGAACTGTGGCTGTGCAGATTAACCAAGAGTCAGCCAAAGTCTCTACAACACATTAGGAGCAGTAAAAGTAGTCAGCAGGTGGACTTAGGGACCCACGGGTCCATCGTGAATGTTTAAAATAGAAGTTGGCATTAGTTTTGCTATTTTCATCAATGAGAACCACCGCGTCCTTAGTGAATGCTTTGGGTCTGGTGATAAGGAGCCTTTTGGGGTACCTAGAACAGAAAGCTACAATAGCGGAGCCGGTGTGAATGCTGTTTCGCAAGATGACGTTACTTCCCCCGAAAGCAGCCAGGTATGCTCAGCGGGCCTCATTCTACCTCGGCCTGGCTAGTGGTAGAGGCATCTTGCTCTCAACGGGGACCACCCCTCTGGGTGACGCTTTGGCTGCCGGCAGGTGTGGGTGAGCTCTGGCTGTAGGGTTGGTTCCCACTGGAGTTGCGAGGGCGCGAGGGGCCTTAAGACGCTTTGATGATCAGGAAGCAAAGGTTGGATCCTGACCGGGTGGCGGAGAGCCTGTCTCCCTGACTTTGAGGGCCGCAGCTGCAGACAGGCCTGTGCTGGTCCTCTGGAGGTTTCTGTCTCACTTTGTCTTAGACCTGAGCTGAGGCCACTCGGGAGAGAGAACAGTCATTCACTCGGACTTTTCCCTGTCCCGCCCGGCCAGCCCCGCGGCCTTTTGTCAAAACAATACTGCTGCTAAACAGGCTTGAATTCAGAGTGTCCTTTATAATTGGAGGAACGAACGGCCTCCATTGGAGGCAGGGGAGGCTGGAGGGAGGCTGGTGGCAGAGGCCTCTCCTGGGAGCTGTGATCCTGGGCGCAGTGTTACACGACCGAGAGATTTACTGTCTCTCACTTTCCTGACTACAGCGCTGAAATCTCATGTTTGAAAGGACATCCCCGCCCCCTGGGTCTGGTAATTCACTCTCCCTCTCCGGGCCAGATCCCAGACCCTCTACCTGTCCTTTGCAAGACTTATTAAGCCTCCCCATCTGTCAAACAGAGATAACAATCGTGTTTATATCACTGGATTGTCATAAAGTACTTAACTCAGTCTGGCAGTCAGGGAATTCTCATTGGCTGACGTGAATATTCAATCATATATTTTTGCTCATATGGAAATGGAATGGCCGTGCTCACGAAGGAGAGAAGAAAGAGCATTTCCAAGTCCAATTAAATACTACACCACACATATCTTTTTAAAAACTCCATGACTTTGAAATAAATAGCAAACGTAAAGACATTGATTACGGCCCCCAAAAAAGATTGAATTGTCCCAACAAGTGATGAGAATTCTGCCCCCAATTCCAACACGTATGGGTTGTTTTCTCCACGCCACCCAGCACTTCTCCGACACCAGCTGGATGTCCTACAACTTAACTCAGTTTGGACACTACCCATCTGGAGGTAGCATCAGACCCCAAAGTTAAGGGCTCTACAAGGCCACCCACCCCCCACCAGCCGTCATTTGCAAGCCCAAGTTGTCACCTGTGCTCTGACCCACTGGCTACAGTTCAGAGGTTCTAAGGACTTCGGGTTCTATTAATTTGCTAGAGCAACACACAGAACTCAGAGAAGCACGTTACTTACTAGATCACTGGTTTATTATAAAAGGAAATAACTCAGGAACAGCCAGATGGAAGAGATGCACAGGGCAAGGTGTGAGGGAAGGGCGTGGAGCTCCCATGATTTCTGAGCACCATTCTCCCCAAATCTGCACGTGTTCACCAACCAGAAGCTCTCCAGACCCTGTCCTTTCGAGTCTTTACAGAGGATTCATTACACAGGCAAGACTGATTAGATCGCTGGCCGTTGACGATTGATTCAACCTGCAGCCCTTCTCACCTGCCCAGACATCCGCGGAGGGACCAGAAGTTCCAACCCTCTAACTACACGGTTGGTTCCCCTGGCAACCAGCCCCCATCCTTTGGAAAGGAGGTTCTTTCCAAAAAGTCACCTCATTCACCTAACAAGAGACACCATTATTGCTCTCCCCACTTAGGAATTTCCTAGAGTTTTAGGAGCTCTGCGCCAGGACCGGGGGACAAAGGCTGAAAATCTATTATTACAAATCACAAGATCACAGTGACCCACAATTTCATTGATAATTTAGCTCTAGAGCTTAAGAAGCTTTTCCAGCAGTTGACTGGGTCTTTTTTATTTTTTAACATCTTTATTGGAGCATAATTGCTTTACAATGGTGTGTTAGTTTCTGCTGTATAACAAAGTGTATCAGCTATACATATACATATATCCCCATATGTCCTCCCTCTTGCGTCTCCCTCCCACCCTCCCTATCCCACCCCTCTAGGTGGTCACAAAGCACCAAGCTGATCTCCCTGTGCTATGCAGCTGCTTCCCACTAGCTATCCATTTTACATTTGGTAGTGTATATATGTCCATGCCACTCTCTCACTTTGTCCCAGCTTACCCTTCCCCCTCCCTGCGTCCTCACGTCCATTCTCTACGTCTGTGTCTTTATTCCTGTCCTGCCCTTAGGTTCATTGGAACCTTTTTTTTTTTTTTTTAGATTCCATATATATGTGTCAGCATATGGTGTTTGTTTTTCTCTTTCTGACTTACTTCACTCTGTATGACAGACTCTAGGTCCATCCACCTCACTACAAATAACTCAATTTTGTTTCTTTTTATGGCTGAGTAACATTCCATTGTATATATGTGCCATATCTTTCTTATCCATTCAACTGTCAATGGACACTTGGGTCACTTCCACGTCCTGGCTATTGTAAATAGAGCTGCAATGAACACTGTGGTACATGACTCTTTTTGAATTATGGTTTTCTCAGGGTAGATGCCCAGTAGCGGGATTGCTGGGTCATATGGTAGTTCTATTTGTAGTTTTTTAAGGAACATCCATACTGTTCTCCATAGTGGCTGTATCAATTTACATTCCCACAAACAGTGCAAGAGGGTTCCCTTTTCTCCACACCCTCTCCAGCATTTATTGTTTGTAAATTTTTTGATGATGGCCGTTCTGACCGGTGTGAGGTAGTTTTGATTTGCATTTCTCTAATGATTAGTGATGTTGAGCATCGTTTCATGTGTTTGTTGGCAATCTGTATATCTTCTTTGGAGAAATGTCTATTTAGGTCTCTGCCCATTTTTGGATTGGATTGTTTGTTTTTTTGATATGGAGCTGCATGAGCTGCTTGTATATTTTGGAGGTTAATCCTTTGTCAGTTGCTTCATTTGCAAATATTTTCTCCCATTCTGAGGGCTGTCTTTTTGTCTTTTTTATGGTTTCCTTTACTGTGCAAAAGCTTTTAAGTTTCATTAGGTCCCATTTGTTTATTTTTGGTTTTATTTCCATTTCTCTAGGAAGTGGGTCAAAAAGGATCTTGCTGTGATTTATGTCATAGTGTTCTGACTGTTTTCCTCTAAGAGTTTCATAGTGTCTGGCCTTACATTTAGGTCTTTAGTCCATTTTGAATTTATTTTTGTGTACGGTGTTAGGAAGTGTTCTAATTTCATTCTTTTACACGTAGCTGTGCAGTTTTCCCAGCACCACTTATTGAAGAGGCCGTCTTTTCTCCATTGTATACTCTTGCCTCCTTTATCAAAGGTAAGGTGACCATATGTGTGTGGGTTTATCTCTGGGCTTTCTGTCCTATTCCATTGATCTATATTTCTGTTTTTGTGCCAGTACCATACTGTCCTGATTACTGTAGCTTTGTAGTATAGTCTGAAGTCCGGGAGCCTGATTCCTCCAGCTACGTTTTTCTTTCTCAAGATTGCTTTGGCTATTCAGGGTCTTTTGTGTTTCCATACAAATTGTGAAATTTTTTTGTTCTAGTTCTGTGAAAAATGCCATTGGTAGTTTGATCGGGATTGCATTGAATCTGTAGATTGCTTTGGGTAGTATAGTCATTTTCACAATGTTGATTCTTCCAATCCAAGAACATAGTATATCTCTCCATCTGTTTGTATCATCTTTAATTTCTTTCATCAGTTTCTTATAGTTTTCTGCATACAGGTCTTTTGTCTCCTTAGGTAGGTTTATTCCTAGGTATTTTGTTCTTTTTGTTGCAATGGTAAATGGGAGTGTTTCCTTAATTTCTCTTTCAGATTTTTCATCATTAGTGTATAGGAATGCAAGAGATTTCTGTGCATTAATTTTGTATCCTGCTGCTCTACCAAATTCATTGATTAGCTCTAGTAGTTTTCTGGTGGCATCTTTAGGATTCTCTATGTATAGTATCATGTCATCTGCAAACAGTGACAGCTTTACTTCTTTTCTGATTTGGATTCCTTTTATTTCTTTTTCTTCTCTGATTGCTGTGGCTAAAACTTCCAAAACTATGTTGAATAATAGTGGTGAGAGTGGGCAACCTTGTCTTGTTCCTGATCTTAGAGGAAATAGTTTCAGTTTTTCAGTTGGGT